>NC_143021.1:46114655-46714655 GCF_055824585.1 Amblyomma mixtum
CTGGCACTACGCACCGAGAGCGCAGAAGGGGCTTCTTCCCTATGATTCTGCCCACTCGAAGATAGTTAAGAGAGCCATAGTTAGCTCGTGCCTGGAATCTTCTCTGACGAAGTCATGCCCGCATGCAATGCACACCAGCTTTCACAATCAGATAAACAGGCTGCTTTCAGCCGGCTTCCCCTGCGAGGTCATCTCAGCTGTGGCCGAGAACCTTCTTCGGAAGGTAAAAAAAGGAAACCGCGCCAACAACGAGGAGCGATTGCCGCGAAGAAAGACTACGGTCATACCGTATATGCACAAGGTGGCCGACAACATAAAAAAAGTGGCAAAAAGGCATGGCGTCCCTGTGGTGTTTTCGGCGCCACGTAAGCTCGCCGGGTTGTGCCCAAGGATCAGGCGGAAGGCGCTCGACGAAGAGCATGCGTGATAAAGCATGCGGCACAATTCGTAAAATGCGCCACGGGCGTTGTGTATCTCATCCCGCTCAAGTGTGGTCGCGTGTATGTGGGCCAGACAGGACGCTGCGTGAATGAACGCGCAGGGGAGCATGAGCGTTCAATTAGGAATAGAGAAGGAGCGAATTTGCCTGCTCATTGCATTGCATGCACCGGTTGTGAGCCACTGCTAAATAATATCAGAATTCTGGGCAGGAGTAATGACAAAGTTTCCCGTGAACTTCTAGAGGCATACCACATCAAGGCAAGAGGTGATAAATGTGTGAGTGACACCTCTGTTTCATTGTACAACGCGGAAAAGAATTTTTTGGAGCGTTTTTGATGGATTGTCGCGCAGGGTTGATTTGCCTCCTTATCCTCTCCTTCCCCTCTTTGTAGGCACGTGTGCACACTGCCTATAAAGTGGCTTTGAATCCAATAAACACCAGTTGATAGTTTGCGCTCTTTCAGTCTCCCTCGTGTTTTCCTGTGTGTGTCTTTTGTGCGCAATTCGTTCCTACAACAGTATGCACCAACTCGCCCAACAAGAAGTTCTTCTTAACTACCTGTAGTAGGGGCTCTATGAAAAGAGAAATCTGCACTGCCCCGCCGCGGTGGCTCAGTGGTTACGGCGCTCGGCTGCTGACCCGAAAGACGCGGGTTCAATCACGGCCGCGGTGGCCGAATTTCGATGAAGGCGAAATTCCAGAGGCCCGTTTACTGTGCGATGTCAGTGCACGTTAAAGAACCTCAGGTGGTCAAAACTTCCGGAGCCCTTCACTACGGTGTCCCTCATAGCCTTAGTTGCTTTGGGACGTTAAACGCCAATACATCAAACCAAGCCAAATGTGCACTCACGCATGTCAGACCGTAAACCGAGTAAACCGTGTAAATGGTGTAAACCGTGTAGGCAGTGCACAGGCGGTCACAGATGGGTATCCAGGCCTGTTTCACATGATAACTTGAGCACGGCCTTCGTTGCACACCACCAATCAGCACGTTTCGTCCTGGCGCCTAGAAGAGTTTCTTCAGAGAGAGGGCGAGAGTCCAGTTGTCTCACGGTCGCTTCGAATGTTCTCTCATCAATGTAGTTCGGGCACTCGCAAAGAAAGTGTCCAATAGACTCTTGAGTGTGGCACTGTATGAAATTTGGGTTAGTTTGTATTCCGATCTTGTGAAGGTAGTATTTGGTGTAGGCAAAGCGAAGGCGTAACCGCTGGAATAAAGTCCCTTGACGTCGCATTACCCTAGATGGCAGACGAAATCGCGAGCCGGCGTCAAGCTTAGAGATGCGGTCCTGCTGATGGCTCGAATCGTTCCAGTGCAACTTCATTGCGGCTTGCATTAAACGCTTCCGCAAGGCTCCAATGTCACATCTGGAAAAGGCTATTCGAATGAAAGCACCATCGTCATGTGCTAGCCGACACTCGACATCAGCACGCGCGTTTCCCGCTCGGCCGCCATGGCTGAAACTTTGCGATATGACAACGGTGAAAAGCCTCAGCTAACAGAAATAACAATCTCTTGAACCAACTGCTCACATGTCCTTAGTATAACGTAAGTTCGTATGACCTGCAATGCCGATCTTGAGTCGCAGAATATAGCCCATGGGTTCGCCGACTGGTGGCCAACATAACGGATGGCCTCTCGTATGGCTGCCAATTCGGTTGCCGTGGACGACGTTTTATGCATCAGTCTGAAACGGGGATGCAATGCATTTCCTGGTACTATCACCGCTGCAGCTGAAGAGGTGGTCGTCACGGATCGGTCCACAAAAACATGCTGAGAATCACCATACATGGATGCAATGCATGACAGCGCCAGCTGTTTCAGACCGACTGTTGGGATGTGCGTCTTCTTTGTTGTCCTTTATTAAGTGGTTTTACGTATGTACGGTTTCGGTGCTGCCCAAACTGGCACCTCCGCAACCTGTTGGGGCATGTAGTTCGAAGGCACCACATTGCACTGCCTCCAGAGGGCTTTGGAAAAAGCTGAAGCTGAATTTTACCAGGTGACTGGCCAACAATTACTTGTTCACATCGCTTGATATGTTGTATTTAAGGATGGTTGTATCCCTATCGCCACCCATTACCTTCTTTTTCACTTTCTTCTAGTTCCTATTGTTGAATACTTCGAATACTAGCATGCCTGCTGGCATGAACTACTTCTGCTGTACTTGTTTTCTTTTTTGTTACAGCTCTGAATCTTCAAGGTATTCTTTGATAACCTGCCTACAAGTAGTTATCGAACACTTTTTGTACGAGTTCTCTTTTTTGTTGATCTGCTTGTAATTTCTCTGTATTGTTTTGAACTTTATGTCGTACTGATTGCCCACCGGCTACGGTCTCTTACTGAGACTGGCAGCATTGTAAATAAATAAATATTGATCAGGGGCTGATGATGATGCCTGGTCAGATGTCGCAAATTTATTTATTTATTTCACTATACTGCAGGCCAAATTTGCCCAACAGGAGGGACATACAATACAATCATAACACACAATAATGTTGATGACCCAATGCATGTCACGCAAAGATTGCAAAAAAATATTAAATGAAACAACATAAATTCACAAACTACGGAAAAAAACTAGAAACTATTTTGTCCCTGCGATTTTTAACGATTTTAACAACAACCTGCACAATATTGAACAAAGGAAAACAATGGTGAAAAACATTAGAAAGTGGCGCTTAGCAACAATGCAAGAATAACTTTTTTTATGGCTTTGCAGGTGCGAACGGTTCCATTTTACATACCTCATGTGTCTTGCCTTCATATATGTACTTATCATGTATTACTGGCCTTTTCCTTTTTGTTCTCATTTTTCTCTTTTTTTCTGTGACGAGTGGGACGGAATCCTGCTACCTTATCACTTCTTTGGATAGAAAATTTACTGAAGATGTATCCACCAACTGCAAGGTCAGCCAACAAGCGCTTTGTGCTTGGGCTGACCAGCAGACTTATGTGTACGAAAAAGTGGTGAATAAATTTTATTGTATTGTAAAAAAAATTAAACACCGAGAAAAATCACAACAGCACGAAAGCACACCAGATCTAGGTGCATCTATTTCAGGAAGTAATTTTGAAGTTCTTGTTCGAATTTAGCAGCCCCAAAAACGGATTCAGGAACCGCGTTCCAGTCGGAAGTAGTCTGGGGGAAGAAACTGCGTTTATTTTGGCACAGAGAGGCGGTAAAGAGTGTTCCTTGGAGTAGCGGATCTTCCTTATCCTGGAATGGCTAAGAAATGAAGGAGCCATGACTGCAAGTTTACCTGTGACGACTGCGTGAAGAAGGGAAATGCGGTTGATTTTTTGTGCGCGCAAGCTGCAGCGGAATTTTATTATCGTCCATGAGCTTTGTTGGAGAGTCGGACCGTCTGTATTTACTGAAAATAAAACGGACTGCCCTTTCTGAATCAGTTCGATTTGATGACAATCTTTTTGAGTGTGATATAGCAGAAGCATATTCAAGTTTCGACCAAATAAAAGTAATATATGCCAATAGGTTTATGCTGCTAGGAGTGTGTTTTAGTTTGCGTATTAAGAAGCAAAGCTTTGTGAACGCGGCCAAGCAGATTTCAGAAATGTGTGCGGTTCAAGTTAGTCGGTTAGTAAGAGTGACTGCGAGGTATTTATAATAGGGAACGTCGCGAATATTACTATTCAAAATGTGATACTGGTAAGAGCTGACATTATTATTTCGTGTAATCAGCAGAAGCACAGTCTTGTCCATATTCATAAAGTTCACTTTATTTCGGAAAAGTGCAAACACTCTTTAGAATAAGCCACAGGCCAGAAGCTAAAGAAAATAGTTTGAAGATGCCTGCGGTTCATCTAAAAGCCATTACAAAAAATAAATAAAATAAACACATACATACAACGGTGGCAGGCTGCGCACGAGGAACTATAGCAAACAAATTATAATATTTACGGTTGAAGAGAAGTAGTTTTGAAACTTGCAAAAACATTACAACTAAACAAAATGCACTTGAAAGTGACACAGTGTTGGTTCGATGACAAATGGAAAAAGGACACCGAGGATTTTCTGCAGAGGATTTTTCTGCAAGGGTTAGGTCCATTCGGAAAAACATATGGGACGCATCAGTGTCTTTTCGTGACAACGGTTCTGTTGCGAAGTTAAGTTTCGATCATGCCTTCATTGACAAGGTTCGTTATAATTGGGATGAAAGTTCTAATTCATTGGCAAAAGCGTATAATGATCCTCGTTGTTCTGGGCCTGCGTCCTTGACTGCCGCATCATCGTCTCCTTGACTTAGCTCTGGCCGTCCTGATAAGCTTGTCGTCTTAAATATTAATGCTCGCAGCATTGTTAAAAAATTTCCTGATTTACTTTCCCTTATCTCTATTCACTCTCCCCATATTATTGGCATAACGGAGACCTGGCTGCATAATGGAATTTACGGCTCCGAATTCACTCCACCAGGATTTGTTGCCGTGCGCTTCGACAGAAGTTGCAGTACTGGTGGCGGGTTGGCATTGCTGATCAGATCGGATTTGCGATTCTCAGTGTTACCTCCTCCCCCTGACACAGAATCCTTGTGGTGTAAAGTTTATCTAAACAATTATAGTACTATAATCAGTGTTATTTATCGTCCACCTGGCTCTTCCGTTCATATCCTTCATGCTGTCGCAAATTTCATGAGCAAGATGGACATTGCTTCATCAAGATTTATCTGCATGGGAGACTTCAACACTCCTAGCATCCACTGGCCTTCGTTGTCTGCGTTTGGCCGTGACATTGCAATTTGTAGAGAACTAATAAACATCTCCTTATTGTTTGGACTAACTCAGGTTGTATCTAGTGCTACTAGGCTGAATTCAATTCTCGACTTCATCATCATCATCATCATTTATTTACCCTTAAGGGCCCTTGGCTTAGGGCATTACATAAGGGGGGGGGAAAGGTCGTTTCATAATCAGTGGTCAGTGAAATCAACAAGAAATACAAAGTACAGGGTACATGGTCAACATTAACATTATCAAAATATTAACATGAGAAAGACACAGCAGCTCAAGAACAACTTGAGATAAGAAAAAAAACAAAAAAAAACACATGCACACACTCAAAAACACGACAAAATAACTCAGCCCTTGAAATGTGATGATAATAACTGCCTGAATTTAATGGGTTCTGTTTCAATAACTATGAAATCGGGTAAGTCATTCCACAGTGTAATGGAGCTTGGTAAAAAAGATTTATTAAATGAGTTTGTGGAGCCGTGAATGCGCTGCAGACTTAAAGAGTTAAAAAGTCGTCGTGAGGTGCGAAGCGGCGGGTGCAATACAGAGTTTCTTAGCTGTGGGAAGGTGTAGTACAATTTGTGAAACAAACAGAGCTGTGAAATGTTACGCCGGAGTGCCAGGGGTTGCAGATCAAGGGATGCCTTGATAAGAGTTACACTGTGTTGTCTGCCGTACTGCGATGTGATAAAACGGGCCGCGCGATTTTGGATGGCTTCAAGCTGATCGATTAGATATTTTTGATGGGGATTCCAGATCGGCGAGGCATATTCGAGTTTGGAACGGATGAATGTTACGTAGGCGAGCTGTCGGACAGAATGGGGTGAAAAAGCAAGGGATCGTCTGATAAACCCAAGCATCTTGGAAGCGTCTGTACAAATTTTTGCAATGTGCTCACACCAGGTTAGTTTGTTGTTTATGATGATTCCAAGATACCGGTATGATTCTGTTTCGGAGAGTGGTGTGGAACTTAATGAATACTGATAGCTGAGGTTATTTCGCTTTCTCGATACATGCATGAATTTGCATTTCGAAATGTTCAGTTGCATGAGCCATAATGTACACCAGGTTTCTATGAGGTTTAAGTCGCGTTGAAGCAGAGTCTGATCATCGGGAGTAGATATGCGGCGGTAGAGGACACAATCGTCTGCGAAGAGGCGGATACGAGATGATACGGCATTGGGAAGATCATTTATAAATATGAGAAAAAGGAGTGGTCCTAGCACCGATCCCTGAGGGACACCAGAGAGGACTGTGGTATTTGACGATCTATGGTTGCCTATTACTGTATATTGTGAGCGGTCGCGGAGAAAGCAGTCGATCCATGACAGGATTAAAGGGTCGATGTGGAGGCAGGAGAGTTTTGTCATTAAACGCCGGTGTGGAACGCGATCGAAGGCTTTGGAGAAATCCAGGTAAATGACGTCGGTTTGAAAAGAAGAATCTAAGTTTAAGTGAAGGTCTGTAGTGAATTCGAAGAGCTGGGACTCGCAAGAATGGCCTGACCTAAAACCGTGCTGTTTTTCATAAAAGAAAGCGTTATTGTCGAGGTGTGATGCGATCTGCGAATATAATATGTGCTCCAGTAGCTTGCATGGAATGGATGTTAATGAAATTGGGCGGTAATTAGAAGGGTCGGATCGGTTGCCTGCCTTAAATACTGGAGTTACTTTACTAGTTTTCCAGTCATTTGGTATTTCACCATTTGAAACCGACTGCTGAAAAATAATTTGCAAAATACGGCTAGAAATGCTCACAGTTCCCTTTAATATTTTTGCAGTTATGTTGTCTGGCCCAGGGGCGCTTGACACTTTAAGGTTGTCGATGAGTTTAGTGATGCCCTCATGGGTTATAAAAGCTGGTGGCATTTGGGAAAAACTAGCGGAAGGTATTGAGGGAATATGGAGAGCAGGTTCATGCGTGAATACGGAGGAAAAATATGAATTCATGACATCTGCGCGCTCATTCTCAGGGACATGTAAGCCGTCTTGGTTAATCAACGAAATGTTTTGAGTACGGTTTTTGCAAGGAGTGACCAGATTCCAGAATTTTTTCGGGTTGACGCGCAATATGTTTCCAAGATCTTCGTGAAAAAATTTCTTTTTAGAACGCCGTAGTAAGGTAATGTATTCATGTAGGCACCTGCCATATATTTCCCATTTTTCAACTGAATTCGTACGCTTGGCCGCACGATAGAGGCGCTTCTTTTTGTTTGCTAACTGTCGTAAGGCATTGCTATACCAGGGCTTGTTACAGTCACCGCGTATGCAGATAAGAGGGACATGTGTTTCGACAAGGGATAAGATTTTGTTCTTGTAGAGCAACCAGTTTTGTTCTACTGATTTAGAGGGTGCGGCTTGGTGGAAAAGGTGGAAAAAAGTTTCTAACTCGAAGTTAATAGCCCGAAAATCTGCTTTACTGTAGTCGCGAATGTACTTTAAGGAGCGCTGCTTGGTGTGGATGGGAACGGCAAAATTGAATACAAGCACCTCGTGATCGCTTAGACCGGTGATGCTTGTTAATGACTCAATTAACTCAGGTTTAGAAGCGAGAACAAGATCGAGAATGTTGTCACCACGAGTAGGCACTTTAACTGTCTGGGTAAAGTTAAACGTGAGCACTAAGTCAATAAAATTGTTCGACGGACCGGAGGGTGCTGACAAGGTTTCCCAGTCAATATCGGGAAAGTTAAAGTCTCCACAAAGTAGGAAGTTGGCATGAACAAAGCGGGAGTGCAGATCAAGTAGGACGGAGTGAAGGTCGGTAAGAAAGGAGGAGTCGCAATTAGGAGCCCGATAACATGCAACAATAATATTTGTACAGGTAGGTAGGGATAGTTTAACGCAAAGTATCTCGTGGGAGGAACTAACATGGACGGGAGATGTATGCAATTCAGATTTCGTGAGAACAAGGACACCACCACCCCTTCTTCCCTCTCTGTCGCGCCTGTAAGCAATAAAAGATTTCGTTTCGGAAAGAAGCTCTGTGTCCTCGATATCTGAAGTCAGCCAAGATTCGGTAAAAATAGCAATATCCGCAGTGCTATCTTCAAGAAGGGATCCTACTGCTTCTTTCTTTGGGAGGTAACTGCGGATATTTGTCAATAATAGGGTCATTTTCTTAGAAGCCCGTGCATCTCTGTTTGCTAATGACGATTGATGAGGACTGGCACGTAGACGGCGGAAAGGAGGTGGTGATGATGGCTATGGCGACGACAGCTGTGTTACAGAATCGGTTGTGTCATTGTACACGTACTGCTTGCTACCAATAACAAGCTTGTTGAAACGGATCTTGAACGAAGCGTTAGTTTGCTGAGCATACTCAAAAAGTTTTTTCCGGGCCAACCTAACACGGGCTGAATAATCTTCGCGAACATTAAACTCCGAGTTTTTAAGCTGAGATGTAGCTGAAAGAATTATTGATTTGGTTTTGAAACGCGCAAATTTTACAATAATGGGGCGATTCTTTGCTTCCATGTAACGTCCCATTCGGTGCGCACGCTCAATGTCAGCAGGATCAATTGACACACCCAGTTTCTCGCTGCAGAAGGAAACGACATGTTCTTCAGATCGCGCCCACGTTTCATCTTTTACATCCGAAATTCCAAAAAAGATAAGGTTCGACCTTCGAAGGCGGTTCTCCGCGTCATCACATTTTTCGGCGAGCTGTTTGATTTCAAACGAAAGTTTAGTACTGTTCTGGCTTGTGTTATTGTGTGGGCAGGGGCTACTCGAGTGATCGTTCTTAACATTTCTTTCCAAATCATCGACACGCAGAGACAGATGATTCACAGATTCTAGTATGTTAGACTGGGCACCGCGAATAGCTGACAACTCAGCAATTATTGTGGCGTGAGTTTGTTCGAGGCGAGCGAATGCTTCAGAAATAGACTGTAATGATACAGAGGGCCCAGGATTAAGTTCAATATCACCTGACTGGACGAGCATCAAAAAGACAAGGAATGCATTAAAGTAGTGGAAACATGAAAGGCGCAGTATCCGGCGAACACAATCAAGCATTTCAGGGGGCCACGACACCGCGAGTAAGAACGGGTCATTTGAACGGAAGGATGCCGAGGACGGCAGGTAACTAACCTGCGTAAGAAGGGGCGAAATCATGACCGAGTTCCGAGCGGTGAAGTGCCCCAAGTGGCTCCAGAGCAGATGCGTCTTTTCTAGTCGATGCGTATCTCCCGCGCTGATAGTTCCACCAGGTTGCCAGGCGTTATACTTGACAGGGGGCGGGAATGGCGGTGCAAGGCAGGTTTCGAGTTCTTCGTGGTCGGTGGCGGAAGGGTACCAAGGTAAGTCGATGAAGTCGAAGAATCCGGGGGGTTTGTTGAAGCAGGGAGGCGGTGTGGTGATGCAAAGTAGAATAAAAGCCTGCGTAAGAAGGGGCGAAATCATGACCGAGTTCCGAGCGGTGAAGTGCCCCAAGTGGCTCCAGAGCAGATGCGTCTTTTCTAGTCGATGCGTATCTCCCGCGCTGATAGTTCCACCAGGTTGCCAGGCGTTATACTTGACAGGGGGCGGGAACGGCGGTGCAAGGCAGGTTTCGAGTTCTTCGTGGTCGGTGGCGGAAGGGTACCAAGGTAAGTCGATGAAGTCGAAGAATCCGGGGGGTTTGTTGAAGCAGGGAGGCGGTGTGGTGATGCAAAGTAGAATAAAAGCCTGCGTAAGAAGGGGCGAAATCATGACCGAGTTCCGAGCGGTGAAGTGCCCCTAAGCGCTTCTTTGGCCCAAAATGACTTCTCTTGTGAAGTAATTGATGGACTGTCAGACCACAAAGGCGTGTTAGTTTCACTCTCTTGTCCGATCTCCAAATCACCCTATTTGTTTACTACTTTTCCTGACTTCACTCGTGCTGACGACAATTCCATCACTGAGGTTTTAGCTGATCGTTCCGATACATTCTCTGCTTTCTCAGCAAGCGAAGACGTAAATTTTCTTGTTAATTACTTTGAATGTCTTGTCAAGGATTGTGTCCAACGCTTTGTTCCTTTTAAAACTAAGAGAAAAATACTAATGTTCCTTGGATGACTCGAGACATCTTGCATTTATCTCGTCGCGTTCGTAGGCTAAGGCGTTCTAGAAGAAGCAACGATCCCATAACCTTGGACAGATTTCACAAGGCGAAAGAAGAATTTAATCTTAGGTTGCATACGGCCAAAGATTTCTTTTTTCGTGCCCACCTGCGCGATCTGTTAAGAACTAACCCCCGAAAATTTTGGTCATCCATCTTACCTCGCGATACTTCATCCACTTCGTTCAGATTAGATAATGACGTCATCAGTGAGCCGGCAGTAATATCAGATGCTTTCAACAAATATTTTCACTCAGTGTTCGTTCCCGATAACAATGTCATTCCACCGCTCACCAATATAATTTCTTCTTCAGCAATCAGTGATGTTGTGGTAAACCCTGATGGCATCCTAAATCTTGTACTAAACCTCGATGTTAAGAAATGTACCGGTCCTGATGGAATATACAATGCGTTCCTGGTTCGTTACTCCATGTGGTCATCGAAATATCTGTCCATCATATTCAATAAGTCCTTATCATCTGCTACTGTCCCTTCTTCATGGAAATTAGCCAAAGTGCTCCCTCTTTATAAATCCGGTGATAGGCAGCGCTTGTCTAACTATAGACCGATTTCTTTGACATCACAATCATGCAAAATGTTGGAACACGTCATTCATAAACACATCATGCTTTTTCTTGAATCCAGTAATTTGCTATCTAACTTTCAGCATGGGTTTTAGGCGCGGCTTTAGTACGGTAACACAATTAACAGAATTCACTCATGATATATTACTTAACCTCGATATCGGCAACCAAGTTGATGCCATTTTTATAGATTTCTCGAAAGCGTTCGTTACTGTTCTACATTCCAAACTTCTTGTTAAACTAAATGCTGTACTAAACAATCCTCACTTGGTTGACTGGATTTCTAGCTTTCTCTCATCGCGTTCCCAGTTCGTATATTATAATTCTTCTCATTCCGCTGCTGTTGATGTGACGTCAGGAGTGCCTCAAGGTTCCGTCCTTGGACCGCTACTCTTTTTAATATATATAAATGACTTGCCACATAACATTTCTTCTAACATTCGTCTTTACGCTGATGACTGTGTTTTATACGAAGTAATTAATGGCCCTAATGATCATCGTCATCTGCAAGAGTCATTTAATAGGTTTTGTAGTTGGTGTAGCACCTGGCAAATGAGAATTAATTTTGATAAAACCGTCCTCATGTCTTTTTGTAACAAGTCTTCCGTTTCCCTTTTTAATTACTCGTTGAATGGCCGTGTGGTAGATAGGGTTTCTCAGTATAAATATCTTGGTATCATATTCACGCATAACATGTCATGGTCTAATCATATTGATTACCTATGTAATAAAGCACTAAAAAACTAGGTTATCTACGACGCACGTTACCAAATTCACCAAAAGACACAAAGTTACTGCTGTATAAAACTTTAATCCGCCCTGTTCTTGATTACGCAGCTGTAGTGTGGAACCCGTATAAGCAGTTTGAAATTAACATGTTCGAAGCAGTCCAGAAGAAAGCTGTGCGTTTTATATGTCATCGTTATGATCGCGATTTCTCACCCTCTTCTACACTTCTCTCATTGAATTTAACCGCGCTCTCCGCCCGTCGCCACACTGAATCACTAAAATTCTTACATTGTATCGTCAATTCCTCGGTAAGGCTCTCAGTTAACCACTACATTAACTTTGCACCATTATCATCTACAAGAAGTCATCACGAGCTAAATTTGATACCATATTTTGCACGTACTAATTTGTTCAAATTCAGTTTTTTTCCCCGTTCAATAGAAGCCTGGAATTCTCTACCTGGATCCATTCGTTCATCTCCAATTCAAAGTTTTATAACTGCCATCGAAGAAACATAATACCTGAGTATTCCTAAAGTGCCATTAACAGTTCCTTTCTTGTTTGTTACTTTATGTGTGTTTTGAACCTTATTGTGCTCACTTTGTACATTTTGTTGTACCTTTGGTATTTTGCTTTTTGTTTTTCCCACTCCTGCAATAGCGCATATAACTGCGCTGCAGTATGTATAAATAAATAAATAAATAAATAAATACATACACAAACTACAGTATATAGCAAGAAGTTATGGAATATTATTTACAAAGTGCACTTTTAAATCATGCGGTCGGAGGTTATACATGCTAAGCTGCTTAGATTCATAGCTGTTTAGAACATGAGGTATAAGGAAATTAAGCGCTTGTTTGCCATAATTCATACTAGCGCTTTGAAGTGTCCATTTCTCAGTGCATCGGGTTGGAACGTACTTCTCTATGGGCTTTAATATTGCGATATTAGGCAAAAAATTACATATTGATGGTGAAGAAAATTTGAGGTAGCATAATAGGGGGTACTCGGGAAAAAAAGTTTCACGAATTACTTCATACTGAGTAAACAATTCAGCCGTATGGGCAGTAAAACTGGCACCTGCAATAATCCTAATAACTTTCTTTTGAAGAATTTGAATTTTCTGCAGATTCGTGCTGGATGTAGTAGCCCAAAGTATGTGGCAATAGCTAATGTGGGATTGGAATTTGGGCATTATAAATCATTCGTTTTATACAGGGAGGAAATTCAGTGCGGTACCGAGCAAAAAAACCAACGGAAGGAGCTAATTTCTTACGAAGATGTGTTGCATGCGCGGGCCAGCTTATACAGGCGTCAAAAATTGCACCAAGTGATCTGAAGCTGCCCACGACTTCTATCTTATGGTTCTCAAGTTGAAGATCATGGTTTAGTGCGGTACCGAGCAAAAAAACCAACGGAAGGAGCTAATTTATTACGAAGGTGTGTTGCATGCGCGGGCCAGCTTATACAGGCGTCAAAAATTGCACCAAGTGATCTGAAGCTGCCCATTACTTCTATTTTATGGTTCTCAAGCTGAAGATCATGGTTTAAGTTAATTTTAACGTTTTTGGGGTCTGAGGAAAACAGCTTTAAATTTATTGGTATTAATAGACAACCCATTTTGAACGGACCACGCATGCAAAGTTTTAAGAACAGCGTTACCGCGATGGTCTGTTCAGGAGCCCGTTAAGAAAATCCTGGTGTCATCTGCGTACAGAATGAATTCAGCGTTACTGTCGATGTTTACGAAGTCATTTAAGTATACGTTAAACAGAAAGAGATTTAAAAGGCTGCCCGGAGGCACACCACAGTTTATAGCCTGAAGAGTGGATCCATGTCCATCACAGAAAACAGCTTTTTTCCTATAAGTGAGGTATAATCGTAGAAGGTGGAGACAAATTCTTCGAACACCATACATTTCTAGTTTGCCAAGCAGAATATTGTGGTTAAGAAAGTCAAAAGTCTTATTGAAATCAACAAGGATACCTAGAGTTAGACATTTACGTTCAAAATTTTGCAAGAGAAATTCTTTTTGTGATAAGAGAGCAGATTCAGTAGAGCGTCCCTTTCGAAAACCGGACTGTGAATCTGTTAGCAAGCTGTGTTTAGTAAAAAAGGTATCCATTCTTTTTAGAATAATATTTTCATAATACTTTTATAGTTCTCCATAAAGTCAGCAATGAAATTCGAACAAGGAAAGGTGTCAGGCAGGGAGACACGATCTCGCCAATGCTCTTCACTGCCTGTTTACAGGAGGTATTCCGGGGCCTGAAATGCGAACAGTTGGGGATAAGAGTTGATGGAGAATACCTGAGTAATTTGCGATTTGCTGATGACATTGCCTTGCTAAGTCACTCAGGACATGAACTGAAAAGCATGATCAATGAATTAGACAGGCAGAGCAGAAGGGTGAGGCTAAAAATTAACGTGCAGAAAACGAAAGTAATTTTCAACAGCGTAGCAAGGGAACAGCAGTTCGCAGTTGGTAGCGCGGTGCTGGAAGTAGTAGGAGAATGTGTCTACTTAGGGCAGGTAGTGACAGCTGATCCAGATCATGAGAGGGGAATAACTAGAAGAATAAGAATGGCGTGGAGCACATATGGCAGGTTATCTCAGATCATGAATGGCAGTTTACCAATATCCCTCAAGTGAAAAGTATACAACAGGTGTATCTTACCGGTACTCACCTATGGGGCAGAAACGTGGAGGCTAACAAAGAGGGTTCAGCTTAAGTTAAGGACAACGCAGCGAGCTGTCGAAAGAAAAATGATAGGTGTAACGTTAAGAGATCGGAATAGGGCGGGGTGGATGAGTGAACAAACGCGCGTTAATGATATCCTAGTTGAAATCAAGAGGAAGAAGTGGGCTTGGGCAGGGCATGTAATGCGAAGGCAAAATAACCGCTGGTCCTTAAGGGTAACGGAGTGGATTCCGAGAGAAAGCAAACGTAGCAGGGGACGGAAGAAAGTTAGGTGGGCGGATGAGATAAAGAAATTTGCGGGAATATGGTGGCCGCGGCTCGCGAAGGACAGGGTTAATTGGAGAGACATGGGAGAGGCCTTTGCCCTGAAGTGGGCGTAGTCAGGATGATGATAATGATTTTCATATACCTTCGAAGAAACTGGAAGTACGGAAATCGGGTGGTAGTTGGTTAATACGGCTTTATCACATCCTTAACATTCCATTTGCCCACCATCGGCACACTTTTATCAGGGATTCTTGAAGCATCTGATGATCTGCTACTGATGATATTTTTTTAAAAACTGCAATATCATCTGCGAACAGTTTTATTGATACTGGATTGGAAATTTCATCTATTAGATCACTTGTATATATTGAGAAAAGTAATGGTCCTAACACGATTCCCTGGGGCACTCTGGAAGTGGCAGCAAGTGTTTTAGAACACGCAACGTATACCTCAACAAAATGATTGCTGTTTCTCAGCTAAGCTTTAATTCACTCGACAAGATACGATCTAAGTCCAATCAGCTGCAAATAATAAGTTAGTTTGGAATGCGGCATTCTGTCGAAGGTTTTTGCCATATCTAGGATAGGACCTGTCCAGAATTATCCGAGATGCTAAAGAAGTCATGAACAGTGCTAACTAGTTGTGTAAGTGGACATGCCCTTTCTGAAGCCATTCTAAGCCGGTGATAAAATATCCCTGTCATTTACTAAAGCATTAATGAAGCCAGCAACGATAAGTTCTAAAACAAATTTTGACCGGCCCACATTTAAACAGCGTTAGTTTATCCCCTTTTTTTTTAATCGAAACAACACGAGCCTTCGTCCAGTCATTTGGCAAGTCACTCGTGCGCAAGAACAGTGAAAAAAACGTAACATGATGCTCAGATAGTTGAGGCGCATACCGTTTAAAAAAATGAGACATTTCGAATGCAGTCCAGGCCTTGGCCTTGGCCAAATTCAAATTCACTTTATTTCTGGTAAAAAGCAAGTATACATCATGAGCGAGAAAGTTTAAAAGAGGAATACTCTACCAAGGAAGACGAGGCAAAAGGTGTCTTATCTACGCCTGACAAGGCCTCGCCTCCTGGCGAGAAACATTGCACTCTCTATGCTATAAAAGCGATTGAAAAAAATACATTGCATCTTTCAGTACGTGCAGAAAACAGAAGCATTGGGAACAGGGCATTATATGAAAGTAAAATCGTAAGTACTACAAAAAACAAGTGAATTTTTCTCTATACAAAAGCTTACATCACAGCCAGTTAAGTTATTATTTTGTCAAAAGGCAAGAAGCACAGTTGCATAAATATTTATCGCAACAAAAGATTAGTCCATAGCCAGAAAATTATTACAGTGTCAAGCAGCATTTGTATCGGTATATTTCAATAATCTAACAAGAAACACAGCAGTACAAACGAAACACTAACCTGAATGAGATAACAACAAAGAGACAGGTTATTTTGATTTGACCAGGAGTACATTTTTTATCCGTGCTTTATAAGTAAATGGTGATTCTACATCCACTGCGATGTCAATAAGTTCTGGAAACAAATTTAAAAGGACAGGGATCTGGTAGTCTAAATATTGTGTCCCATAGGAAGTTCCGCCTTTTTTCTTAGCAAATGAATTTTGCCTAAAATTATAGCCGCATTATTGAAGTCGGTTCATCCCAAGATATGAATTTAAGTTACGTTTTATAGAGTGAATATGTTCAGTGCCAAGCGCCGTCGAAATATACTTGAAGTATTTCATTTTTTATGAACAGTGGAGCTGTGTGTTCTCGTAACGATGCATTTTCTATGAATCGGATGCATTTATTTTGTAGAATATGAAGACGTTCCAGGTTACCTTTGGTAGTGGTGCCCCAAACTAGTATGCAGTATTGCATTCTTGAATTAATCATGGTATAATAAAGCTGGCGTTTGAAACCACGCTGGGAGCATAAACTTAAATCTATTTAGCATTTTAATAGTTTTCGCTAGGTCCATATTCCAATAGTTTATGGGGTGTGTCCAGTTCAAGTTCTTGTGGAAATGTGCACCCCGAAGTTTCTGAGTGCTCACACGGTTTAATGTTTTCCCCTCGAAGGATAAGTTAATGTGCCATTCCTTTTCCCCACAAGAAATATCTTTATAAAGAATGATATACTTCCAATATTCGCATCATACTTTTACAGGCTTGTATTATGCTATAAATACTCTTCACAACAACGTGATAATCCCTTCACTGTACTTGGACAACTGAGAGAAAATAACAGCTGCCGTAACACTTGACACAGAGAAACCTGGATCACTCCAACACCAAGAACTTACTTTATGAACCAGTCCTTAAGTTACAACCTTCCCGTCATGCGAAATAAACTAAGCCATGACAATTTTCATATCACCAGAAATTCAAAACACTATATTCGTGACTACTGCCGTGACAATTTTAGTCTGTGAAAGAAGAAAATATGAATTTCGTTGTTGAAAGTTTGTGACATCTATACTGCATATTCAAGTTATTTATAACATTGGCTTTGAGTACATGTGTGTATTGCGATCGTCCCTGTCTACTTCTATGTCCGTGTCTTATTGCGCCCCTGTGTCCTCCTGAAAAGATGGTAGGGTGGTATTAAAGTAATGAATTTTCGCAGCAGATAGCTTATGCACACAAAGTGGCTCCTGTTGAAAAGAAATTCGTGTTGGACAGGCGCGGGCCTCGTAGAATGTGTCCCATGTAGAAGTTTTGCGTTGGAAACCAAAGCATACTCGTAAAGCACGAGTCTGCGCGCTTTCAAGCGCACGCCGGCCTGATAGTCTGACCCCCGAGAGAAAGGGTGCACTGTATCTGAGAAGACCGACTACCAGCGCCTGGTACACGTGAAGTAAAAGTCGCTTAGAGGGACCCCCGGATTTCCCTGCCATACACCGCACAATGGTTGCGAAGCTGTCGAGCTTTTTCTTGACCAAATAAATGTGCTTCGTCCAGGACAGGTCACGATCTATCATAACACCTAAGAATTTGTGATTTGTGGCGCGTGGAACAGTTTGTCCGCCGTTTGTGACCGGATAACACGCCATTAACTTGCGTGTCAAAGCCAAAATTACCCTTTTAGTTCGTGAAAGCTCAAGATCCTGTCGGCATAAGTACGCAGATGCAACGGAAACCGAGCGCTGCAACCTTGCTTGCACTTAGGGACGCCCCTCAAGAGAAAAGTATAAAACAGCTGTATCCTACCGGTACTAACCTATGGGGCAGAAACGTGGAGGCTAACAAAGAGGGTTCAGCGTAAGTTAAGGACAACACAGCGAGCTATGCAAAGGAAAATGATAGGTGTAATGTTAACAGATCGGAAGCGGGCGGGGTGGGTGAGAGAACAGACGAGCGTTAATGAGACCCTAGTCGAAATCGAGAGGAAGAAATGGGCTTGGGCAGGGCATGTAATGCGAAGGCAAGATAACTGCCGGTCCTTAAGGGTAACGGAGTGGATTCCAAGAGAAGACAAGCGTAGCAGGGGTCGGCAGAAAATTAGGTGGGCAGATGAGACTAAGAAGTTTGCGGTGAGACTGTGTCTGCAGCTGGCAAAGCACATGGTTAATTGCAAAGACATGGTAGCGGCCTTTTCCCTGCAGTGGGCATAGTCCCGCTGATGATGGTGAGTTAAATAGCCGAAGATTTCTACACAAATCTGTTCAGTAGCCAATGTAATCAGAACCTTTTATTAACTAATTGTGCAGCATATGAGACCGCGACCACTGCTTCAGCTAACGTAAAGAAACCGAGTCGTAGGACATTACTGCGCTAGCTTCATAGCCATTGCAATGCCGTATACTCAAATAGAATAAATGAATTGACGGCGCTGTTATTTCGAAGTTCCCGAAAGCTCCTAAGCTTAAAAGGTGCCCCGCGTGGCATATATGACACATGAAATTACTGTGAAAAAATAAAAGCAGGAAATAGCCGTGACCGATTTCATTGGCCAGTTGGCCAAACTCTGCTTGCAGATTCAAGTAAAACCCAGAACACAAAACTCGCTGTGGCAAGGACTGCCTAACCAGTTCTAACATAAGAAGGTGGCAAACGTATGTGGGGTATTGGTAGCGTTTTCACCTTTCCATAAGCCAAGGGGGTTCTTCAAAAAATAAGTAAGTAACTGAGCTCTCAATATCCCGACTGTGGTCATGATATTGCAGCAGTCGCAGGATAGATTGGAAATCGTGTGTAGTAAAGGTGGCCGTTGGAAGGATGTTCTGAGACTTCCGTCGTAAGGCCACTGTGAGCCGAGCAGGGTGCTCTGTCAACAGGAGTCATCAGCGGTCACATGAAGCAGGTACGCTCTGGCCCCTTGTGAAATGTTCGATTTGATAGTCTACGAATAGTCGTTGAAAGGTGTATTTATTTATTTTTATTTATTTATTTTATTTACATATACTGCAGCCCCGATGGGGCTATTGCAGGAGTGGGGGGAAGAAAAAAAAGGCAGAGAGGGACAACATATTCAGAAGTGAACACCATTAAAATACAGAACAGAAATGGAACAGACTAATCACAGATTTGCAACAACATTGAAAAATAGGTTTGGTTCCAGGGAGCGTATATCACCGGGTAAAGAATTCATCGTTCGATAACACGAGGAAAAAAACTAAATTTGTACATATCAGTGCGCGCGTGAATGGGTGTTACATTCAAAGGGTGGTAGCTCCTTGTAGATGAAGATGCTGAAAAATGCAAATACTCAGACAGTGAAGCAAAGCGGAATGAATTAACAATACCATGAAAATATTTTAAACACTCATTGTCGCGGCGGGTACAAAGGAGGGAAAGGCCTATGGCAGGAAGAGTGGATGAAGGTGAAAAATGTCTGTCATACCGTCAGCAAATAAACCGTACTGCTTTCCTTTGGACGGATTCCAGCTTACTGATATCGGACTGTTTATGAGGATTCCAGATTATTGACCCATACTCCAAAAGGGGACGAATTAAAGCTTTGTATGTTACCAGTTTAGTTTCTTGTGGGGCAACACTTAGTGTACGTTTTAGATAACCGAGCCTCCGCATTGCATTATTGGATATTGTGTTAATATGCTTTGACCAGGACAAGTTAGAAGAAAAAAGAAGACCTAAATATTTGTACTCGGACACTTGATTCAGAGAGTTATCTTTGAATGAGTAGGTGTAAGAAGATGGTATTGTGCGATTACAGAATGACATGTATACAGATTTACGAAAGTTTATTTGCATTTGCCATGTTTCACACCATGAGCAGAATGACACGAATGACTGATTTAGTTGCGCGTGATCCTCAGGGGTGTTAATTGAACTGTATATGACACAATCGTCTGCATACAACCGAATTTTAGAAATAATATTTTCTGGCAAATCATTAATGTATAATAAGAACAACAGTGGCCCGAGCACGGATCCTTGCGGTACACCGGATGATACATTAACAGTTTCAGATGAACAGGAGTTGAAAGAAACATACTGTGTACGATTAGAAAGAAAGCTTGATATCCAGTCTACCAGTAACGGGTTTTTGAGTATTGCATTAAGTTTACAAAGAAGTTTGCTGTGGAGAACGGTGTCGAAAGCTTTAGAAAGGTCGATAAATAAAGCGTCGATTTGTGAGCCGGTGTCGAGGGAACTAGCAATGTCGTGCGTGAATTCTACAAGTTGTGAAATGGTACTGAGCCCGCGCCGAAACCCATGCTGAAATTTGCACAAGATATTGTTAGCTTCAAGAAATTCTGTAATGTGCTTATGAATGATATGTTCTAGTAATTCGCATGAGTGTGAAGTTAACGAAATGGGGCGATAGTTGGACAAGATTTGGGTGCTGCCAGCTTTAAACAGGGGAATAACTTTTGCAAGCTTCCAGGCTACGGGGACGGTTGCGGATGATAGCGATTTCTGGAAGATGGTAGTCAAATAGCGGCTGGTCCAAAGAGAGTAACGATGCAGAAATACATTAGGGATATCATCAGGACCACTGCTTTTTTCACATTTATGTTCAGAATGAGGTTCAGAACACCTTCGACGCTTATTGAAATATCTTCGACAGAACATTGAGAGTTGCTAGGAAAAGTGATCATTTCAAGGTTATCTCTTGTAAATACCGACTGAAAATATGTGTTGAAATTAGTAGCTATAGCTAATGAGTCACAGACCGGCTTATCATCAATAATGAAGGTATTGGGACTAGTGCTCTGTGGCAATATGGATGCCCAAAATTTGCGGGGATTGTGTTTCATTAATTGCGGCAAGGAATTTCTGTAGTAAAAATCTTTTCCCGAGTGAACTTTGGCACGGAGTTCTTATTTAGCGTCGCTGAACTGTTGCAAGAGTTCAGGGTTACCATTGCGCTTGGAAACGCGTAGTCTGGCAACACGGCGAGAAAGATGCAGTATCTCCCTTGTTATCCAGGTCATACTGTGGTTTTGCTTTTTAGTTTTTAATGGAACAAAACGCTGAATACAGACCTTCACAATGTTTTCGAAAAATGTTACTAAAGAATTCACGTCACATGATATGCTAAGGTGCTGAAACTGTTCAAATGCGTCACTTAATAAATCCAGGATAGCCACGTCGTCTGCTCTACTGAAATTCGGAAATGTTGAATAAGTTAGTTTTGAGGAAGGAATAGAACATGGGATCGAAACAAGAACAGCGTTGTGATCGGATATCCCCTCGACGACTTCGCATGTAAAATTCGCATGTAACAGTCTATTAACTATAAAAATACTAATTTACTGAGGAGGATTTAATATACTCTCTCAGGATAATGTGCTCAATGCGGGTGCCATTAACATTCGCATTACACTTTATTTACCGCACATTCTTGTGGGCTACCTGGGCTAAAAGCTGAAATTGAACAGCTTGACGAGGCCCAGGCAACCGTAGCAAGGCCTCTGAAATTGGAAATATGTTTCAATGCAACAAAAAAAGACAATATAATATGAAAGACAAATTTTATGAAAGACACAAATTTCATGAAACCATGAACAGGTATTCCAGCGAGTGAAATGCAAACAAACAACAAGAAAACATAATTTGTAGTAAAAAGTTTTACATCACCAACCGGAGAAAAGCGGTAGTAATTAAAGCAGTCTTGGGCAGTTGATGTGTGGATGTGTGCTGGGCCAGTTGGTCCATCCTGACATAAGTGAAGCAGCGCGAAAGAAGACGCCCGGAGGAGAAGGGAGAGGAAAGAGTGGTGAACGCACTTTTTCCCGTCCTTTCCTTCAGCACTCTTTCCTGTCCCTTCTTCGTTTCGCCTTCGGGCTTCTCCTTTCGCGCTGCTTCACTTATGTCAGGATGTGTAAGTACTTATTTCAGATAGACGGGAGATTCTGGCGCAAGGACCGGAACTTGTAACCGGCGCGGAAGAAAAAAGGAATTAAGCACTTGCCTTTGTTTAGCCTGTTTAAAAACGGTCTGCTAGTCGGTTTTACCGGGTGAGACTGATTAATCCTATCAGCAGCAGAACTATTGACTCATCCGCCCTTAAGCGATAACCGTATGGATCCTATCCCTGGAAACACGCGCAGCTGTCATCAGTCAGGAGGTCCATGACATTGCAAGTCACGTGACGGAAGTTGAACAGGAAAGATGTTGCCACACTAAATGTTTACAGAAAGTGACGTCAGCTGACAGGAAGTTCTCCGACCAGCGTTAAACTTTCCTTGCTGTATAGTATATGCCCCCCGAGAGACGACACATTTTTCTGCCAGGGGAAGCTTTTGTCCGCGAAGACCGTGGGCCCCCAATTTGTCGCACAAGTGCCGGATTGGCCGCGTTGAAATCTGGGGGTGATCTAGAACCGAAGTGCTAGTCGTAACTTGCAAGCGTCAGGCATCGGTCAGGAGTCGAACTGTCAACCAACAAATACAGAGGCGTCTGTGGGAGGACGTCGGCCTTGCCATTCGGTGCCCTTTCCGTTGGCGTGTTGGGGCCCGGAGGCGCTCAAGGCGACCTTGCCAGTATAATGCTATCACGTTCTCCACACGTGGTGTAGATAAGCGCCTTCCTGCTGGGATTTATCGTCGACGAAAGAATGACAGAAAAGAGAGAGTTTTCAATGTTCCCCGAAACGTGATTTCGAGCAATGATTGTTCTACGGCAGCATAAAATGTGCCGAAAATAGTGTTACGGGACTGCCCATTTGTTAAAATTGAAGTACACTTTGGATGAATCAATTTCGTATTTACGAAAGCACATTTTGAGTACATTGCCAACGTGCAAGTGCGATTTCCCAAAACGCAATTTCCCGCTATTTCCCACTGCAGTGCGTCCCTGGAATGATGATAAAGACTGCATGCAGTTCGATCCTTAGTCTGCGTACGGCAAGCATCCTAAGGCAGCTTGAAGAGTGCTGAAAATGTATTTATGCCGACTGCTCATTGGTTAAAATTGAAGTATACTTTGGACAAATTCAATTCGCACTTACGAAAGCACATTTTTAATACAATGGAAAGATGCTGAAGCCGCATAAACATTTCTCAGGTATTTGAAACGTGGTCGAAACATGCTCTAAGGGATGTATTTTCGGCAAATCTCAAGAATATATTTCGAATACTAAGCATGAAGTTGCAGGAGCCTATTTTGTGCGCATTTCTAGCGCATCAGTGATTACAAAATATGTTTAAAATGCAATATAAATATGGAGCTGTATATTCCAAACGCATTAGTTTTCGCAAAGGGCATGCCAAATACTGCCTTATTACGCAGCCGTTCTATTCGCTACTCTGCGGCAGCAGCAAGGGCGTCGCAAGCGAGCGGACAGGCAGGAGGCCAGGGCTTCTCTCCTTTCTTCTTTTCTTTGTACCGAGCAGTATTTTTGTGATTATTACAATAAAAAGTGGTGCTATGCTGCTGAGCTAACTGTCTACCCTTTTTTTTCTTGTTGCTAGAAAAGAATCAAAGATAACAAGGCTGAGAAACTTAGCTTTGTTAAGGCAAATAGATTTTCTTTTTAAACTGCTTGGTATGAAACTACACGAGGGCCATTGACATCACTAGGATTGTAAAAAAAATATCCACAGGTAAACCGGTACCAACTTTGTATGTACCAGGAGTGAGAACGGACTTGGGGCGCTTAAAATATGGAATAAATTTTGCAAATTGGAGCATTACGTTGAATAGACCCTTTTTTTATCGTAAACGGTTGGTGAATGACGTTCAGTTGATGTTTCAAAGAGGGGAGAGCAAAGTTGGATGTGAAGTAATTCATTCCGTAAAACACACACAAAAAAGAGGCTTTACTTTAAGAAGCCGTTTGACAGCGCCGAACGCGATTCATTCCAGGAAGAAGAGCCATTGTTAAGGCTTGGTGCAAAATCCTCGTTCGCAGGAGCCGCGCGGCCCCCGGCCAAGGGAGCATCTCGCTGGTCTTCGAGAGCAGCGAGGACGGCGGCGGCGGGCCACAGCCTTTCCAATGGAGCGAGGCCACGCAGTGCTTCTGCTGCTACCCGGTGAGCGAACCAGGCAGAAAGCAGTGCTTCGGCGGCGTCGCTTCCGTGTGGTCGGAGGTCTGTGCACGGAGGCGCAGCAACTTAATGCGTGCTGCTGTGCTCTGCAGGGAAGAATCATTGGCCCCCCATTTTCCCTGCTATCAAATAGGGTACGGAAAGAGATGTCTTCAGACTTGCGTGCGTAGACGCGAGTTGAGCGACGGTGGCAATCGGTCAGGTGCTGACGAGTCGTCGAGCTAAAAGTGCATTGTGACCAAATGCACGGGATTTCGCCTTCTTTTATTCCGTCACGAAAATCTGCTGTGCAGCTATTTCTAGCCGTTTTGAGGAACTTTTAACGCGACAGCGTCAAAGGCCCCGTTCTCCAGCAAAATCCGATCTCGGCGCGGGCGCTGTGAAGGAAAAATCACCGGCAGCCTATGGAGCAGGTGGGCCACCCAGGTCACGTGACCTCGGCGCAATCACAGCCTGCCCACCGGATAGTGAGCGAACCGTAGCAGGCGGCAGAGGAATTGGCCGCTCGGCCACCTGGGCCGCACAGTGCCCACCGCTGGCAGCACCTGCCACCGCAGGACTCCCAGGGATCTGTGCGAATGTACAGGATGGACAAGTATCTTCTGCCTGCGTGGGAATGGACCCACTATGCTAGCGTGTGATACCACTAAGGCCCAGCTTATTTTTCCCCTCCAATATTACTCCTTTATTGTAAAGATATAAAAAGTACATTGGAGGAAGTCCGCATTGAACCAGAAATTATCGCATGCAAGACCGATGGAAAACGAAAGTAAAGGGCCTGCGCCCAAGAGAAAATTTACGGAAAACCAAATACAAGAAAAAAATGGCAGGAATCAGGGCTGACAAAAGGTAGTTAGGCCTAGTGAGGAAAGCAAATGGCGGTATAGCCTAGCCTCAGGAATCCGCTTTGGTGGCCGTAGGGTTGCCGAATGAATTGGCTCACTGGTCAGGCTTCCCCGTTTCACGACAAGCGTCCATACGTAATAGGCAGCTAATAAAAAGAAGTAAAATAATAAACCAGAGAAAGGAACAATTGAGATCAGTAGCGTGGCTTTTTGGGCTTGTTGGTACATAGTTCCAATGCACTGCAGCGCAGCCAAAGACGAGGACACAAGAGACGACGTGGTGTTCGTGTTTCGTCTCTTTTGCTGCGCTACAGTGTATTGGAACAATTAGAGACGCATGGGCAAACTTTATTTCAGTGCAGATCTCCAATGAAAACCAGAGGCACGCATCCACACAATCTGCGTGAAAAAGGCAGAAAAAAACACCAACAAAGAAAAGGCTCCCTTCGTACAGCGCTTTAGACGAATGCTTTAAAGAGCTGAAATTCTAATTTCCTCGTCGAACAGGCCACTAAACTGTCAGCAATACACCTGCTTTTTCGATGCCTCCAAACGTTCACGCTGGCCACCCGTTTTTCCCCGTCCGAAGAGCGGCAGCGCTCGCGAGCAGCGGAGTGCGCCGATGTTGGGAATGCCATGCCTTTGTAAAACACTTTTTTTGATAGCAGGAGTTCAAGCACGGTGCCGATGGCTGCTTCTTACGCAGCCAAAAAGTCAAATTTATTATTTCCTTTTGGCAGCCAACTTTGCTTCGGCCTGCACCTGTCACGAGCGAAAAAGAAAAGAGGAATGACCAAATGAAAGGCACGTTAATTGCCACGTGACACTTGAGAGAGAGAGAGAAGAGGGAAGAAAAGAGAGCGCAGTGGTATTTTCGTAGGAGGTGGAGAAGACGACGAGGAAACTGAAAATGAGGCGGAAGAAGAGAAAATCAAGTGGACGTATAAAAGGAGGAGTGCCTCGTTGGCATTCGCCACCGTACCTTCGCCAGTCCCCCCGCGTGGGTATGTGCCATGCTTACTGCGGAGAAGAAGAAGGAGGAGGAGTGGACAGGAGGAGGAACGTTCTAGATGCGGACGTTGACGCAGGGCCGTCAACTGCTGCAAGAGGCGTTCGATCGTCAGGACTGCATCCAAGTCGTGACACGTCGGATGCCAGGGGGCGAAAAGACCCAGCTTTATTGAGCAGCGCGTATTTATACCCACAGCAGGGCGAGGGGGCAAGCGCAGCGCTTTGGTTCATAACGCTTATCAGTTGCCCGTTTAAGCCGGCACTGCGCACACTGCCCGTCGCGCATGCGGTACATCTTTCTCGTTTCTCGTCTCTTGTGTCCTCGTCTTTTGCTGCGCTACAGTGTATTGGAACATCTTTCTTCTTTCATAACAAAGAACAACGAACGAAGGGAATTTTGTAAGCACAGGATCAGCTCACTGCACAAGGAATTGCTCAAGACACTTGTTCAAAGTTCCCACCGTATGCCAAACGACGTGGGGGTACACGTCTCTGCGATCGTCTTAACACCGGGGCGCTTGACACTGCATCACCATCAGACGTCAGTGGTTGCTGCGGCGGTAACTTGTTGGTGGTGGTGGTGGTGCTGCCGCTGCTGCGATGCGCTGTTTCTCAAGGTGCCCTCGCTGACGCCATCAAGTTCACGCTGAAAGGTTTCTTTCGTAGGCACCAAATGCTTTCGGTTGTGACGCAGAAGTCTTCCGTCCTCTGTGATAAGATTGTAGGACCTGGGTTCTGAAGAGCGCTGCACCACCCTTGCCTTTTTGTCCCAGAATAACTTCTTCACGCGCACAGTGTCCCCTTGGTGCAGAGGCGGTAGTGCTTGCCGTTTGTTCGTTGTCTGACGATGCTTGACAATATGTAGACCAGGAGCATATAAAATGCTTGGCAGCGTTGTTCGGAGCTTTCTGCCCTGAAGGATTTCTGCTGCTGACTCGGCTCCTTCCAGCGGAGTTGTCCTGTATGCCAACAAACCAAGCCAGAAATCTTGATTGGTTTCAGCGGTCTTCTTTAATATTCGTTTTACCACTTGCACCCCCTTTGCAGCGAGGCAATTTGACTGCGGGTACCTAGGGCTTGAAGTACTGTGGTGAAAATCGTAATCTTTTGCAAATGTGGCAAACTGGTGGCTTGAAAATGGCGGTCCATTGTCTGAACACATTTCCATAGGCATGCCGTACGTCGTGAAGATGGCGCTAGTTACTTGAATGACAGTCTCAGAAGAAGCATCTTGAAGAAGTTACACCTCTGGAAAGTTCGACAGCGCGTCGTAAATGTAGAGGTAAGGCCTGCCGCCGTAGTGGAAAATGTCAATGCCAACTCGATGCGGCTGCTTAGGTACTGGGCGCATCTTCAGCGGTTCATGTGGCTGGCTGTACGAGTATTTACTGCAGACTGCACATTTCTGAACAAAATCTTCAATGCCGCTACTCATTCCCGGCCAGAATACCACTTCCCGGGCTCTTGCCTTGCATTTAGTAATACCCAAGGGGTCTTGGTGAATTTTTTCCAGCATTTCACGCTTCATACTGGTGGAAATAAGAACCTTGCATCCCTTTAACAAAATACCCTGAACTTGAGATAGCTCGGCACTAAATGGCTTCAGTTGGCCTTCGACCTGTTCGCCGTTGCCGAGACTCCCGAGTACACTGCTTAGGTATTTATCTTTGCTTGTCTCGGCTACCAGTGGCATTAAAGATCTGTGGCTCATGCGAGACGAAACCACGCTCACGGCATGCACTTCTGCACCTTCGCTGCCGATGCCGGCCTTATCGCAGTCGACTGATGTTGTGAAGGTGTAGGTTGCGCAACCACGGGACGAACCACGAAGAAAGACACCGAGACACACACAAGCGCTTGTGTGTGTCTCACAAGCGCTTGTGTGTGTCTCTGTGTCTTTCATCGTGGTTCGTTCCGTGGTTGCGAAACCTACACCTTCACAACATCATGTACCAACTAGGCCCAACCCAACTTTTATTGCAGTCGACTGAACCCCGGGACAGCATGTCGGCCAGGAAGAGGTGTTTTAATAGCGTACGTTGTTGGGCTAGTCGGTCAATCATGGTAAATAAAAGGGGGGTACTGCGCACAAAAACACACGGACAAGAAGATAACAAAAGAAGCGCAGACTCGCGACTAACTTTATTTGAAAAACGACACTCCTTTTATAGCTTCAAACTGTCATATCTCACACATGCGGAAACCGAAAACCTGTCTTCATTCTGATACAATTTGATAGAAGGGTCACTTCCGCAATCTTTACCCTTCTGTTTGATGCAAAACGCCTCAGCCAACTCACGCGCCACCTGGTAACGGCTCCTCCTCAAAACTTTGGTATCTGTCAGCAAAAGCAGGCATGACTTATTGCGCGTAGCATCCGGACACGCGCCACAATGCAGGGGTAAATTCGACCCTGTTCCTTATTTCATCGAAAGCTTGTGTTCCCTTAAGCGATCATTCAGGCATCGGCCTGTCTGACCGATGTATACCCTGCCACAGGTGAGGGGAATCTGGTGTACGACACCCGTCTGGCAGCTGACGAAACGAGTGGCATGACGCTTCTCGCAGTCTGCCTTCCTCTTCCCTCCGGACATGACCTGAGGGCACAATGAGGCCAACTTGCACGGGGCGGTAAAAACTAGCGGCACGCCGTAGCGTTTCGCCACATTCTTCAAGTTGCCGCCGCGGTGGCTCAGCGGTTATGGTGCTCGGCTGCTGACCCAAAAGACGCGGGTTCGATCCCGGCCGCGGCGGCTAGAATTTCTTTGGAGGAGAAATTCTAGAGCCCCGTGTACTGTGCGATGTCAGTGCGCGTTAAAGAACCCCAGGTGGTCGAAATTTCCGGAGCCCTCCACTACGGCGTCTCTCATAGCCTTAGTCGCTTTGGGACGTTAAACCCCATAAACCAAACCAAACATTCTTCAAGTTGTTAGAAATTCTGTGAACATACGGTAGAACCGCTGGCCTCATTTCCTTAGAACGACCACTATCTCGGCACGTCCTATCTTTCAGTTTGCGCAGAAGCTTCTCGGCCACTGCAACAATGATTGAAGCAGGAAAACCAGCCTTCGTCATCCTAGTGACCTAATTATTGAGGCTCTCGTGCACCAGGTGAGCGCAAGACTTAGACAAGGCGCCCTGCAAGCAATACGTTCCGATGGCCCGTTTAACAGTCTTGGAATGTGCTGACCTGAACGGCAACAGGTCTTTCTGTGCCCGTTCTGTGCCCTTGCTGTAACACTAAATCACGTTTGCTGGATGTACTTACCACGGGAGTGGAAGTGTTGACTTATCAGCAGTTATGGGCTTCAAGGTTATTTTAGAGTTAGCGTTGAAATTAGGGTTGTCTAAGCAAGAGGCGTTAACTATATTTGAAGAAGACGTAAAAAGGAGGCGAGAGGAAAGAGCACAGGCGCGTGAAGATGCGAGAGCGGCGGAGGAACGCCGAGCGGCGCGTGCCAAAGTGGAGGAAGATCGTGAGATTAGAAGAATGGCTCGTGAAAAAGAGGTGATAGAACTAAAGTCGCAGTTAGCGAGCGCGCAGAGTTCAGAAGATGAAAGGCGCTCTGTGACCGCAGGCGGGCAGTGCTACAGAGCTTCTAAGGTTTGCCCGAAAAAGCTACTGGCGCCTTTTGATGAAAGGAGAGATGACTTAGACGCATACCTCTATCGTTTCGAGAGGATAGCGCTAGGCCAGGGTGGCCCGAAGAGTGAGTGGGCTACGGCTCTGAGCATGTCCCTCGTGGGAGAGGCCCTTAGCGTCTTTAGACGAATGCCGGCGTCTGAGTCGTGGCAGTACGATAGGGTGAAAGGCACACTGCTTAAACGATTTCGGTTGACTGCAGAGTGGTTTCACGAAAAGTTTCGGTCTACAGAACCGGATGATGCGGAGACTAGTAGTCAGTTTGCATCTCGTTTGAGCGGTTATTTCGATCGTTGGATGGATGTGTCTAACACCGAGAAGTCTTTTGAGGGAGCCAAGGACCGCGTAGTTACCCGGACCAAAAATGGAGTTGAAGCAGTTGAATATACCAAAAGTACAACAACTATATATCACTTCAGAGGTTCTTGCAAAACAACAAAGAGAGGAGAAATCACTACGTGACTTCTTCAACAGAGTTGGTAACGCACTGCAAAGAAAGGGCAGCCGCACGACACATCAGTTCCTGCTTCAAGACGACTTATTCTACAGACTACGTGTCTTTAATACAGGAAGACAAATCGCGCAGTTAGTGTTTCCAAAAAGTTTGAGACGCGAGGCGTTACGCTTCGCTCATGACTCCATTTTAGCTGGGCACCAGGGGGTGAAGAACACCGCATATGGGATAACGCAAGAATTCTTTTGGCGAGGGATTCAGAGTGCAGTTAAAAGATATGTGAAGTCATGAAACATCTTCTAACGTACAATACAGAAGGGAAGAGTGGGTCGAGTGCCTTTGGGAAACATGCCCATCATTGACCATCCGTTTTCGAGAGTAGCTGTGGACATTACTGAACTCATAACACCGGCGTCCAATAGAGGAATTTATTACATACTGGCTCTAGTCGATATGGCAACAAGGTTCCCGGAAGCAGTACCTTTAAAGACGATTGATACGGTGCAGGTGGCAGAAGCTTTGCTTGAGATGTTATCTTGTTATGGGGCGCCATATGAGATCCTTAGTGATTGTGGATCCAACTATACGTATGAAGTTATGAAAGAGATCGATCGCCTCCTGGCTGTTAAGCACTTATTCACCTCACCGTATCGCCCCATGGGTAATGGTACGGTAGAAAGGTTCAATGGTACCATCGAGTCCATGCTGAGGAAGATGGGCCAAGAAAAGCCAAATGACTGGGATAGGTACTTGCCCGCATTCATGTTTGCCTATGGGGAAGTTATGCAGGAGAGCCTTGGTTTTTCCCCTTTTGAAATGTTGTATGGACGAAGAGTGCGTGGTACCTTGGCAATCCTCAAAGAGATTTGGATCAACAAACAGTTGGAAGAGGATTCAAAGACTACGTACAGCTACGTGCTTGAGTTGAGAGAAAGACTCCAAGAGACTTGCAAAATCGTGCTCCAGAACTTGGAGCAAGCTAAGGAGAGATATAAGAAGATATATAACAAAAACGCAAAAGTGCGGTCACTGAAGCCTGGCGACAAGGTGTTCATACTGCTTCCTACTGAATACAACAAGCTGTTGATGCAGCGGAAGGGGCCGTTTGTAGTGACACAACGAAGGAATGACGTTGACTCCTGGTTGACAACCAGGAGAAATTGTTTCATGCAAACATGCTCAATAAATATGAAGAACGAAGATGTGGGGCAGCAGTCGCGTGCAGTCTGATTCACGAAGAGAAAGATGTAGACAGTCTCCCCACGTTTAACACCAGAAGGACACTGGACAGGGAGAAAGTGACCATAAATTCAGACTTCGATGGGAAGAAGATCGCGGAGATAAAGGAACTATTTCACAGGTATTCAGACATTTTTCTGACTGTCCCGGGCAGACTAATGTTATCAGTTGTAGTTATCAAACCGACTGTGTGTTGACTTTCGGGGCTTGAATCATGTTTTGGTAGCGGATGCAGAACCTATTCTGAGACTTGTTGTTGTCCCCGCTAAAGTTGCAAACAAGAAGTTCCATTCGAAGCTGGATCAAGCTAAGGGCGACTGGCAGATACCCATGAAGGAGTCTTCAAGGAAAAATACTTCGTTCTCTTGCAGGAATGGGCTGAAAAATTTCAAATTCATGCCTTTTGGTTTCAAAACAGCAGAAGCTGTATTTACCAAGCTAATGAGGAAGGTGCTGCAAGGCCTTGGGAATGCAGAACATTATATTGACGACATCTTAGTGGCGACTAACTCGTGGCCCGACCACTTGGAAACTCTAGAAAGACTATTGACAGAATCCGTATGGCTAACCTCACAATTAAGCCAACCAAATGCGAGATAGGGTTTGAAGCTACGGCATTTCTGGGCCATACCATTGGGCAGGGTCATGTTGTTGCGAAGGAAGATATCCTGGACAAAATCCAAGCAGCTCAACCATCGAGAACTAAGAAGGAAGTACAATCGTTTCTTTGGTTGACTGGTTTTTATAGAGAATCTATGCCTAAATACGCTGACGTTGGAGAGCCATTAGTGTCAGTAATAAAAAAAGAAGCTAGTAATTGGACAAAATGGACGTCCGTGCATAGGTAAGCGTTCGCAAGGTTAAAACAACATATAATGCAAACGCCGGTGTTGCTAGCTCCAGACTTGGCAAAGAAAATTTTTTCGCGGAGAGATGCTTCAGACAGAGGTCTCCGAGGTGTGTTTTTGCAGGAACGAGTTGGGCTGTTGCATCCAGTGTCATATTCCAGTAAGAAGCTAAATAAAGCAGAGCAGAATTACTCCACTGTAGAAAATGAATGTCTTGGTTTGGTTTTGGCGCTGAAACGTTTCCACCTGTATTTGTATGAGAAACCGTTCCGAGTGCAGAGTGATCACCAGCCGCTGCAATATTTGAATAAAAGCAAGAAGTGGAATTGCAGAGTGGCGAGATGGAGTCTGACACTACGGGAATTGATTTTAGCATCGATTGCGTGCAAGGAAGTGAAAATGTTGGTGCAGATGTCGGACGACAAGGTACGGAAAATGTAACAGTGGAGAGGTTGAGTACGACTAGCGAATGTGGCTGTGCTTTATTAGCTCGCGTTACTTTGGGTTTTGTGCGTGCATTAACATTTTGTATGCCGTTGCTGCATGTGTGATGGGTGGCCGCTGTATAGAATTAAGGAAGTGACATTTGTTCTTATACAGTGCCTTAATGCAGGTTTGAGTTTGAGTTTGAGTTTATTAACATTTTTAGTTCTCGGTACAGAAAACTAAGGGCCGGGAACAAAAGCTACAAAACCTGTACCTGGCTGGGTCCCCTGACCCCACAACAAAGTTGGTAGCGATGCACTCCGAATAAACAAATCAAAAACTAACGAAGAAAAACGAACAAAACACTTTGAGCCAAAACAATTTAACATGATATTTGAAATTGTGCACAACACTCGTGCCAATATTTAAACAAAATAAAAACTGTTTTAGCAAAACCCTGTGCAGAAATCATCAGAAAAAAACAGAATCCATCAGGAGAGACACTTATAATCAATAATGTACAACAAATAAGTATGATGAACATAAATCAAATATATTCCATACCACTAAAAAGCAGTCACTCGAAAAGAAAGTGCACATTATAGAAATTCACAAAAACCGTGGACCCAACTACAACCACACAATGAAAATTTCGCGTAAAAATATTTTCAGTGTATGAATAGGATAATTGATAGCTTCAGCTAACACCGCGTTCTCGTTTAAAGCGTTGGGAATAAGGTATTTCATACTTTGTAATCCATAATTTGTTCGTAAACGTGGTAATATGTAATTTATTTTCCTGAAGCAAAAGCTGTCATTTTTCATGAGATATGTATTATCAAAGCTGTGAGAATTTTGTTTCCTTTGGGTGTATATGTAGAATGCATGTTTGTATAAATAGAGCTGTTCAAGATAAAAAAATCCCACGTTTCTTGAAAAAAGGCCTTGTGCTCTCATTATAATTTAAGCTTTCCAGAGCCCTAATGGCTTTCTTTTGCATGATTGTTAACATTTGCAAGTTACCTCTAGTTGTTTTCCCCCATATCAAAAGACAGTAAGTTAAGTGGGATTGGATGATTGCATAATATGTATTTAATCTGTACCTAGTTGGAATCAGGTTCTTCACACTCCATAATGCTCCAACTACTTTGGACATTTTTAATTTCAAATGATTTACATGTTCATTCCAGCTCAGAAACTCTTCAAAGTGGACACAGAGGAATTTAATGGTTTTTGTTTGCTGCAAACTTTCAGTGTGGAAGGTGAGATTAATCTCGTAGTCAATAGGTGTGTTTCTTGCTCTGAATAGGATATATTTTGTTTTCATGATGTTTAACTGCAAATCATTGCTAATAAGCCAGTTCGATAAGTTACATAGCCAAGTGTTGGCTGCTTCTTCTATTTCTTTCAATTTTGATCCGGAAGAAAAGCATTTGTATCATCAGCATACAAGAGTATGTCTTGAGTGAAAGGAATATTTTCAATATCATTAATATAGAACAAAAAGAGAAGCGGACCTAAGATTGATCCTTGTGGTACACCCTTATTTATAGTTCTCAATTGGGACACATAATCACCCAGTGTAACGAACTGTTTTCGATTACTTAAGTAGCTTTGAATTAAGTTATTGGCATGTCCCCGAATTCCATAAGCATTTAGTTTTTCGATTAGTATGCGATGGTTTACGGAATCAAACGATTTCCTTAAGTCGAGGAAGATACCAACTGTAAACAGCTTTTGTTCGATATTCTCGATTATCTTCTCTTTAATCTGAATTAGTGCTGTTTCAGTCTACTTATTTTTGCAAAAGCCAAACTGTTTGGGAGAGATTAAATGAAAATCAGTTGCATATGCAGCAAGTCGTTTATATATAAGGCATTCCAATATTTTCGCAAAAACACTTAATAGCGATATGGGGCCGTAGTTGTTAAGGTCGTCTTTTGAGCCGCCTTTATGGATCACTGTTACCCGTGCGATTTTTATTAAGCTCATCTGAAAAAAGTCCACTGCGCAGGATACTATTGTATATATGTGCAAGCGGGGAGGCTAGAGTTGAGGCTACTGACTTGATTGGCAGTGGCTTAATATCGTCAGGACCTGGATCACTATTGCTCTTTAATTAAAGAAACAATAACTCGTTTGATCTCGCCTTCATCAGTAGGGTGTAAAAAAGCGTGCCTTGTTTACAAGTATTAATGTAAGTGACTGGATCTAAATCTGATCTATCCCGCATCGGGTCCATCGCAACTGTCAAAAAATGTCTATTAAATCTTTCACAAAGTTCAACACCACACTGTGTTTCACCCTGCGTGTTTAACTCCGAGAGACAAGTGAATTTAGGTGTCATATTGGTGACTTCTTTGTAGACCTTCTAAAATTTTTGAGGTTGATCCACGCTCTGAAATTTACGGTTGTAATACTCACGCTTAGCTTTCCTTAGTTTTGCATTAACTTTGTTGAGATATATTTTAAGCTCCTTAAATTTTAATTCATCTTTGTGTTTCAGCCAGTCCTCAAACAATTTATTTCTTTGTTTTATCTTACCATACAGCGCGGGGCACATCCATGGCTTTCGAGCCCTTTTATGTTTTTTCCAAAAATACACCGGGAATGCCTTTGAGTAGAGCTCTTTAATCTTAGAGTAGAATAGATTGAAACTAATGTTTGAATCTTGCTCGTTAATGATCTGATACCAGTCGACCTTCTGAACTAATTCTCTAAAAGCTTGCAAGGTATCATCATTAATCTTTCTCGTTTTAAACTGTGTTTCATTAACTTTCTTAGAGGAAAGGTCTTCTAAAATACAAAAAAATAGCCAGGTGATCACTAATATCTGCCGCAAGGACCCCAGAAACAATTCGGCCCGAAACGAGATTAGGGAAGGAGATATCAATCAGAGTTTCCGATGTTGCAGTAGCACCTGTGGCACTGCGTATACGATTTTCATAACCATAACAAAGCATCATACACTACTAACGCTTTGCAGATCAATGTTAATATCCCCAACAACTATTCCAAATCGACCAGAAACTGACAACTGCGTTAATACTCCATCAAAGTATTCAAGGAAACCCTTTGTTCTGCCCGAAGGGGGTCTATATACAAGAATAATAACGGTATCTCTACAAGCTGCTGTCAGTATTTCAAAATCATTGGCCATAACACAAAAGTCATGTAGTAAACTGCAATTTAAACCAACTTTCGTGTATAAAGAAACCCCACCACCTCTTTTTCCAGAGCGAAATAAACCCATGTGGTTGTAACCGTCAAAATGATAAACATCAGATTGATTCATATACCAAGTTTCCGTGAAGCAAAGTACATCAAATTCCCAAGAGAGCTCTTCTAGATACAATGCTAATTGGTCTCCCTTCTTTCGGAGACTGCGGGTGTTCAAGTGAAACAAAGATAGTGATCTACGCACCCAGGCATTTTTTAAGATGTGTTCCTTAAAGCTATTAGAATCACACATCCTTCCATTCATGGCGTGAGATCAAGCGACACAACGTGTACATGGAATGAAAACATGTGATCGGTAGAGCCGTTTAACTGCCCGGCGAGAAATCATCTTCTTGCACTCCAGAATTATCACTTGATTGTGCGATAGGCGAGCTCGCTGTCATGCGATCCACATCGGCCACCGACTTGATAGGCAAGACTGTGGTTGCCTCGGCTCGACGGGCCAGAACCTTTCCATTGCTTGACCACACCAATTTCCACCCCACATCTTTGTTTCGGGAGTTAGCAGCCCCGAGTAGCTGCTTGTTTTTCCGCGTCAAGTGTTCATTTATGTACACCGGTTTAGCGGTTCCTTCGAAACCGAGCTTTTCAGTCGTTAGCCGTGTCTTCCTTGCTTTGGCCAAAACCGCATTACGCTTAGTTCTGCGCGTGAAACGGACAATTATGCTCTTTGCCCTTGAATTTGGTACATAAACTTTGTGACAGATATCAATGTCATTGTCATTGTCATTGGATTACCTCATCCAGCTGTTCACCAATTTGCTTGACGAGTGATATCTCATCACAACTCCCAGGCAAACCCTTGATTTCCAGATTATTGAGCCGGTTATACTGCTCAGTTTCATCCAGTTATCCCGCAGTTTGTTTTCTTGTTCAAGCATCTGGTTTTTCTCAAGAAGTTTTCTAATTTCCAGCTTCAGCTCTTTCATATCTTTTTGAATTTCTGTGGCACCGTCACACGCATCCGAGCAAACCTTCACGCCTTCTTTCAGAGACCGCATCTCAGCTCGCATCTCTCTTCGAAATTCATCCAGTTGTTTAGCAAAGTCTTTACCATCTTTTGTCATCACTGCAACAGTTGGCGCTCAAATAGACAATATAGAACAATATCACTTGCGGTGTTCGGCAGCGGTGCGCAAAGAGAGGAGCGTCATGTCACCCAGCGTACCATTTGCCCGGACGACACCCTTTCGAGCTTGGCGGTAGGCGGTCCTGCTAACGATCAGACGACCCTTATTCAGCACATTAAGCAGTTTGTGCGGTAAGTGGTCGCCCGTCAATTGTCGCTGGTTACCTGCCAACCCGCCCCAACGCCATCGCTGTCTCTTTCTATTCAGCGCGTCATCCAGGAGCAGGTAGCTGACGTCCTGCCGCCATTAATCCACCCCCTCTGGTCCCTGCACCGCTGACATATGCTGAAGCAGTCATCCAGCCACGGCCTCAGCCTGTTGTTCCCACTTATGTGCCACCTGTCAATGTGTACCCTCAGCAGCATCTCGCCCCTGCAATGCCGCTCACTGATCATCTTCTGCCTCGCACCAGTCCCCGCCCTGTGAATCCGTGGCGCACCCCAGACACCCGACCGATTTGCTATGCCTGCGGTCTGGCTGGTCATGTGGCCCTCTGGTGCCGCACGCGCAGATCCGGTCCTCACGACTACGGGCGCTCGCCGACGTATGCCCTCCGTACCTGTCTCTTCTCGTCTGCCACCTCAGAATCCCTCTCCGTCTCGCTCCGACTCCTACAACCGAAGCCATCGGTCGCCGTCTCCTCGACGTCGTTCGCTCTCTCCTATGCGCATCCGATCACCGCCCCTCCTAGCGGAAAACTAGGCGCCGCAGTTCCGGAGGCAAGAACTGCGCTGTCAGCGACCGTCTCAAGCCCTATCATCGCTCCTATGAACGTTATTGACGTGCTCGTTGAAGGTGTTCCTGTTGACGTGCCTATTGACACTGGTGCTGCCGTGTCTATCTTTAGTCGAAACTTGTGCCGCAAACTAAGAAAAGTGACGAAGCCGCTTTCTGACCATTCGCTAAGCACCACCAGCGCTGACCCCATTCGCCCTCTGGCAGCCTGCACTGCCCGCCTCGTCATCCAAGGCCTGTCCTACACCATTGAGTTGTTCGTTCTCGCCCGTTCCTCTCGTGACATCATCCTCGGGTGGGACTTTCTGTCCGCGCATCACGCCATCATTGACTGTGCACGTGCTCAAATTGATTTGTCGCCGCTGTGTGATGCTCTTCTGGACGCCTCCCCTATTACCGCCGCGCCTATTCTCGCCGCTGACGACTTCGACGTGCCATCTTTCTCTTCTGTTCTAGTGCCGCTGACTTGCCCTGCAATCTCTGACGCTATTGTCGTTTGTTCACCCTCGCCCCTTTGTGCGCACCGCAAATCTGTCATGCTCCCGCATGCCGTGCTCACACTTTCTGGTGGTTGTGGCGCCCTGTACGTCGCGAACCCGTTGCCATTCCCCACCACTTTACTTCGAGGAGAATCGCTTGGCACGGTTGATATCATCGATCTCGGCGACGCTTCTCCTGTCCTTGATGACCCTGACGCCCATGACATCACCGCCCTCGCTCCTCCCGCCGACGTCGCCGACCCGTCCTCCCCCGGTATGTTTTCCCATTCTGTCGATGCCGCTCTACCATCACACCAACGCGCCCAGCTCATCGCTTTGACGCAGCGCTTCCGCGCATCCTTCGACTCTCCTCAAGCACCGTTGGGTCGTGCAACAGCGGATCGCCACCATATCGACACTGGCACCCATGGACCCTTGCGCCAACGCCCCTATCGCGTCTGCTCCGCCGAGCGCCGCATCATTGATGACCAGGTGAACGACATGCTATACCGCGGCGTGATCCAGCCCTCTCACAGCCCGTGGGCTTCTCCGGTCGTGCTCGTCAAGAAAAAGGACGGCTCCATTAGATTCTGCGTAGACTATCGCCGGCTAAACAAAATCACTCGGAAGGACGTCTACCCCCTGCCTCGTATAGATGACGCGCTGGATTGCATGCAGGGCGCGGAGTACTTCTCTTCGTTGGATCTGCGCTCTGGGTACTGGCAGGTGCCTATGGCCGACGTCGATCGCCCGAAAACAGCTTTCATCACACCTGATGGGCTGCATGAATTTGATACCCTTCGGTCTGTGCAACGCGCCTGGGAACTTTTGAGCGTATGATGGACATCCTCCGTGGGCTTAAATGGCAGACATGGCTCTGCTACTTGGACGATGTTGTCATCTTCTCCCAGAATTTTCCGTCTCATCTTGTCCGCCTCGAGAGTATTCTTCGCTGTCTCAGCGACGCTGGCCTGCAGCTGAACTTGAAATTTCAAGTGTCGCTTTGGCGCCCGACAGCTGACTATCCTAGGCCGCGTCGTGTCCAAGCATGGTGTACTCCCGGACCCTGCCAAGCTCCGCGCAGTTGCTGATTTCCCGAAGCCCACATCCCTGTGTCACAGAAGTGGCGGCAACCTGTAAATTACTTTTATTTGTATAAAACTAATGCGTCCGCGTTTCTTTGCATGCGTCTCGGGAAGAGCAAGAATGCATGCACGCTTCTTTCGGTTATTTAGACAACCCCTTCGCATTGCGAAAGCGGAGGCGACTCAAGGTCGACCCCGATACTGCCGAAGTCTTGAGCTGACTATTAGCAGGACAGAAGTGCGGCCTACGTGACTGCCTTTTCGGTTGTGTTTTACTTTTTTTGCGTTTCCAAGGTCACCGAATCGAGAGTCGAAGCCTAGGGCTTCTTTTTAGTTGTGCTTTAATTTTTTCCTCCTCCAAGATGGCGGCCATGCAGAGTCAAAGTGTAGGTGCCTACGTGCGCTTGTTGCGCTTTTTGGTGTTTTGTTTTTTTGACGCCGACGCTGTGGCGCCGCGAGTGCTCGCCCGCTTGCGCTCGAGGGCTTTAAAAGGGGGCCGTATGGAAACGAACTTCCGTCCGCTCGTCGGTGGAAACGCTGCCGCCGTGAACTCCCGGGTCTCCGAGCCGCCGCACCGCATCCTCGAAACCGCAAGCTGCCCTGGACGGACGTCGCCTTCGGGGGCCGCACTGACTGCGTGTTTGTGGATGGACTGCAGCCGCGCTTCCCGGTTGACTGTATGTTTGTTCACCTTCTGGCTTTTTATCGACTATCTAATTGGCCTCTCACTTGTATTCTGACCTGTGTAGAAATATTCAATGTGTAACTTAATTCAATGTGCTTACTGCTATGTGCTTTCCGCAATTGTTTTGTAGAATGTAAATTATGTGTCTGTGAAAGCTGCCGCATTGTTCAATCGAAGCTATAAACGTTGTTTTGTTGTTGTTACCTCTTAACACGCCTCGGTCTCAGTCACTACGTTTGCTTACCGGCTACGCCGGGCATCAAACGGCCACCCCCTCATTGTCCGGACTCGGTGATGATGTCGCCTAGTCACCGAACCCGTGACACCCTGAAAGAACTCAGAAGCTTTCTTGGACATTGCTTCTACTTTCGCCGGTTCGTCAAGAATTTTGCTGCCATTGTCGCCCTGCTGGCGCAGCTTCTCGCTGGTAGCCACGACTTGTCGGCTTGGTCCCCTGCATGCGACGAAGCTTTTGCAACGCAGCGCCAGCTTCTCGCCTCACCTCCAATCTTGCGCCATTTCAACCCTTCCGCGCCTGCAGAACTCCACACGGACGCCAGTCTCGGTGCCCTTCTAGCTCAGCGGAAACGTGGCTTCAATGAGTACGTTGTTGCTTACGCCAGCCGTGCGCTCACGAAAGCGGAGACTAATTATTCCGTGACAGAAAAAGAATGTTTGGCGATTATTTGGGCGATCACTTTGACTTTATATGGGCGCCCGTTCGATGTCATTACAGAGCACCATGCCGTTTTCTGGCTGTCGCCCCTCAAAGGCCCGTCTGGCCGCCTCGCTCGTGCGGCTCTCCGTTTACAAGATTACGACATTCAGGTCATTTATCGTTCCAGTCGTAAACACTCCGAGGCCGACGCTCTCTCGCGCTCTGCTGTGACCTCTGATCCTCACCCACCATCTATTTCCGGCCTCACACCCTCTTTGGCACCGTTGATATGGCTTCTGAGCAGTGCAAGGATCCTTGGATTACTTCTCTTCTGGATTTCTTAGCCAACTGCTTAGCGCGTCCCCCTTCTGAAGCGCTCCGTCGTCAAGCTCATCACTTTGTCGTGCGTGACGAGCTGCTGTACCCTCGAAACTACCTCCTCGATGGTCGCAAATGGGTGCTCGTGATTTCAAGGCATCTTCGCTCCGCCATTTGTGCCAGTTATCACAATGGCCCGCAATACGGCCATGCCGGTCTGCTGAAAACTTTTACCCGCCTGCGCCTTCGGTATTATTGGCGGGGCATGCACCGTTTTGTCCGCCAGTACGTACGCTCTGGCATGGAATGTCAGCGCCGCAAGAACCCACCGTCGCACTCACCTGCACCTCTGCTACCTTTACCGTGTCCAGCCCGGCCATTTGACCGCGTTGGAATTGACCTTTATGACCCTCTTTCTAGCACTTCCGCAGGGGACCGCTGGATCATCGTCGCCATTGATCACCTGAAGCGCTATGCGGAAACTGCCCCGTTACCAGCTGCGACGGCCTCTGACATAGCCGGTTTCATACTTCAGAACATCATTCTTCGTCACGGTGCGCTTCACGAATTGCTGAGCGATCGGGGTCGCGTCTTCTTGTCCGGCATGACCGAGCGCTTTAAACGGACCTTCGGCGACATTATGGCCAAGTACATTTCTGCCGATCACTCCGACTGGGACCGCGTTCTACCTTTCGTTACCGACGCTTACACCTCTGCAACGCAAGCCACTACTGGTTTTCCCCCGTATTTTATTCCCTACGAACGCGAGCCTTCCTCCATCATAGACACCATACTCCCTTACCACCCCGATTCGTCCGAATTTGCAACCGTCTCTCAAGCTGCCGCGCACGCCGAAGAATGCCGTCAACTCGCCCGTTCCTTACTTCTCACGACCAGCACCGTCATAAAAGCTCACGCGTCGCTTCTGCCGGTCTCCCGCCGTCCTATCTTCCTGAATCCTTGGTTTGGCTTTGGGTGCCCTCCTCCAGCCCAGGACAGTCTACAAAACTGCTGAGCAAATACCAAGGCCCCTATCGCGTTGTTCAGCAGACAACCCCAGTTAATTATCTCGTGGAGCCCATCACGCCTTCGCCTGATCATTGCCGCCGCGGCCGTGAAATTGTGCACTTAGACCGCCTGATGCCCTACTACGACCCAGCTATCCGCTCGTGCCCTTAGGCCGCCGGGATGGCGCCTCTTCACCTGGGGGGTGTTGTAAGAAAGAGAGTTGGGGTTTGACGCCCCAGCAGCTGGCGCCGACGAAGGAGAGAAAGAAGAAGGAAGACGAAGCTGACGAAGTTCGGGCTTTGCGCTCCTGTTGAGCAGCTCCGCTCGATTGTGGACGTCCACATTAATTGTGCGAGTCACCTCATTACAGTAACAACAAAATTCTAAGTGATGTTTCTGATTCTCCTGTTACTCTCGTTGGCGCATTCACATCATTTAGACAACAGTGCACATTTAACAGTAAACAGTCACACCTCACCGTGCTGCACGAAAAGAGATTAATGTTTAGGTCACCGCCAAGGGCGATATTATACTTATGTTGGTTTACATATTCAAGAAGGGAATCCAGAAAAGAAAAGAAAAGACTCGTATCACCAGATGGCGGACGAGAACACACAGTAAATACATATGAAGGGAATTTGAGCGTAAGTACCTCATAATGGGCGTTTACGCAACAAAAATCATTCAGAAGTTCACTAACCATATCTTTTAGTATGAACAGTGATACGCCACCCCCTCGTTTACCCTGGCGGTTCAGACAGTAACTCTTGCTTACCAGTAACTTTAGCATATTAGTAACTTAACTGGTATGCTAAATGTCTCGTCCTGTGTACAAAAGCATGTTTCCGTGAACAGCACAACGTGAATCGGTAACTTCACTTCTGCAAGAAAGCACTCAATGTCGTCTTGCTTCCCTCTGCCTGATAGCAGATTAAAATGAACAACGTTTAAACATTGCTGAGAAGTTTTGCAATGAAAAGCCAGGTCCGATGAACAGACTGGACTTTGCACAAAAGGAGGCATCGAAAAATAAAACAAAAAATAACTGAACAAACATCAAAGTGGCGTTCACATCACGCGTTCGCAAGTTTAGCAAAATCCTCCGGGCTACGAATGACAATAGCAGTCTCCCCTTCCTATTTTCTAATAAGTGGACGACCACCGGCATGCCACACGAAGCGATAGCCGTTTGCTGCGGCCCAGTCCCGGCCCAACTGCAGGAAGCTTTTGTTGTACTTCGTCAGGTTTTCCGATATGGAAATCTATACGGGCTTCGAGCCACTTGGCGTGAGAAACGTGCAAGAATCGCGGGCACTTTCCTCGGTTTAGCAGGGAGACGGTGAACACTATCGATGTCACTCTATTTCACCTCTTGCAGTCTGATCGTTTCAGCGACATCATTCAGTTTAGCTAGCAAGCCTTCTCCAGGTGTAACGGGAATTCCGTGAACTTCAATGTTGTGCGTCCTGCTATGTAGCTCTAGCTCATTTACAGACAGTTTCAGTCGGTCAACGGAGCTGCTATCGCACATTTTCTCTCTTAGCTTCTGGACGCGCTTTTTAAGGCTACCTATTTCTTTGTCTTGTTGTTTCTGTTTCTCTAGGATGGCTTCATATTTGGCTTACATCATTTCTATGCCCTTACTTCCTCGACTTGAGGCGGCAAACACGCGAGCGCGTCTGCACAATATCAGCGAGGTTTGCTTGATTAAAGCTTCCTGCCGCCATGCGATGTGTATTGCAATCAGCGCTTCTGAAAGGCGTGATTTGTTTAGAAATGGCTTTTACAGCACGGCTTCGATGCCTATACGCACCACGCTGAACCACGCGTGGCTTTGTTTTGTGATCACGCGGCCACGATCTGCCCGTGCGGTGGGGGAGCGTGGCTGTACCCATCAAGCTCCCGCCTTTCGCTCTGCACAACTTTTGCCGTCATCACAGTAAAGGACAATATAAAGAGTCCACACTCGGCTGAAACATGCCTCAGGAAGTACGTCACGACTACGCAAGCGTCTAGTATTCTCACCAAACGCGAGAGGACCCAAGCGTCCAAAGAAATGTTCTTATATTCAAACGTACAAGCTTCTTGTTGCTAAATAATTATCTGTTGTTTCAACGACACTGTTCTGGCATCTATATTGTGACGAAGACGAAGTTGGCAGCAGCGCGGGACGGAGCGCTCGCACTAGGCCAGCGGCCATTAAATCATCTCTTCTCCATCGTTCATCACTCCTCATTCTTCGGCTGGCCGCCACGTTACAATATGAAGATGCAGTTTATTGAAAAACTCTCCGAAGCTTTTTTCGTCTTCAATGTCAGTCGTCTGCACTGTGAGCACTCGACTGTGGTCGACGGTTGCGTCGGTGCTGCTACGTTGTACAAAATAACTTTTCGCATGTCGGACGACAGGTGAGACGCGTTTTTACAACAACGCTCCTTGTAAACACTGGCATAAAGAGTCAGCAAAGGCTATTGTTGCGTTTTTACATCGCAGTTAGCTGTTCACATTCGGCACAAGACGCCCGGCGCCCGTGTGGGCGGTTTGTTCACAAAGTAAGGGGGTGGGATGGGGTGGCGTGAGGGGCCAGAACATAAATGAATACAGCATGCAGTAATTTCGCGGGGCAGGCACAATATTGTAACTTCAAAGCAGGCACAATATTTTAAGCTTGTGATAGGGGGGCGTATAAGGGAGGCAATCTGCCTGCCGATGTTGCAGCACAGTTTATTTTGTCACTTTGTGCGCCAGCTGCACAGCATCACCATTTGAGGACGTCCAGCTTGTACTTTTTTTTCTGCAAGCACTAGCGATGTATTGTCGCCGCTGTGTTGTTATATTGTTTTTCTTCTGTCCCTTAAAAATTTCAGATTTGCTTGCATTAAGGAACACAGTTATATTTGTATCGGACCTTTCTGTACCATGCTGGCCTCGGTATCTGTGCAGCCTTTATGGGCTCATTCTCCGACCATCCCGACCAGACGGGTTTCCGTCAAACACTAGACTTCAAGCATATTCGCCAGGCGTATGGCCAACCCATCATCACTGAGACACGACGCTATGTTTCGTTGACAACACGGACCGCAGCATTCAAGGGGCACCTCAAGTTCAACCTCGACTGCAAAGCCCAACGTTTAATTCCCCGTTCCTTACTTTTGCATCGGCCGGTTTGCACAAGATTTGGGTTGAGCGTAGTTTCAAAGGCGGAACGACAGCTTCTACAGGCCAGGATCCTCGAATGCAAGGACAAAATCAGAAAACTGGAAAATGATGTATTTTTCGCAAGACGACCGTTAGAATTCAACTGCCCGGAAGAATTCACTAGCATACAACTGCATGCAAACTTCCAAGCTGGCCTTCGTTCGCGACAAGCTGAGCTTGCTCACGAGAACAAGTTGGAGAGGCTTAGGCTGTGCCGAGGGAATACTTCGTCGGATGCCCCCAAAGCGTTTGTGCGGAATCTTTCCTCCTACCAGCCGAACAAGGCGGAATTGTCTGTCTTGAACCTGGGCCTGAATTTCAACACTGGTCCCGCCCCCGACGCCAGGAAGGTTATATGTGCTGCAGAGAATGCTTTAAACCAGGTTGAACCGTCGCGTCGAGACGAAGCCCGCACACGCGTGGTGAGTGTCCTTTCCAAGCTACTCTTGCATTCATCGATCTCTCCCCTTACGCGCCAAGAAAAAGAAGCTATTACAAGCCTCCGTACTAACACAGATATTGTGATACTTCCGGCGGACAAGGGGAATGCCACTGTGCTTCTAGATAAGGGCGACTACAAAAAGAAAATGCTGGCCCTCTTGGAGGACGGTAGCCTTACGCTCGTCTCGCTCGAGATCCGACGGCCAAGGTGCAGAGAGAACTACAGAAATTGCTGGCCGATGTCTTTCGAATGGTGCCCCCGCAGCGTAGGTCGCTGTACTACTACCTCATGTGCCACAATGGCTCAGCCCCGGCGATCTACGGCCTACCAAAAATTCTCAAGCCTGACGTCCCTTTGCGCCCCATAGTGGATTTCACGCGTTCGCCGCTTCAGAATCTGTCCAAGTTACTGCACAAAGTTATCTCGCCTCTCGTCGGCAGGAGCCCTACACACTTACGCAACACCCATGACTTCACCGAAAAGGTTCAAAACCTTGAAATCAACGCCGAAGAAGTCATGGTTTCATTCGACGTAAAGTCACTCTTCACGAGTGTGCCGATTGACCTTGCCGTGGAAGTATGTACAGCCGCCCTTGAATCAGACCCATCACTGCCAGAAAGAACACCGATAGATGTGCATGACTTGACCCGCCTTCTCAGATTCTGCCTGTCAAACACGTACTTCACTTTCGAGGGTGTCCCGTTCAGGCAGATTCATGGAGCCGCCATGGGTGCATCAATTTCTGTGACGGTCGCCAACTTGACCATGGAAGAAATCGAAGGCCGCGCCCTTGCGTCCTTCACGCCTGCCCCGAAGGTGTTCCTGAGGTACGTGGATGACTGTTTTTGCATCCTGAAGAAAGAAGCATTACATGACTTTGCTATTCACCTTAACAGCTTGGAACCTAGCATACAGTTCACCGTTGAAGAGGAAATCGACGGCCATCTCCCGTTTTTAGATATTCTCGTTTCGAGACAGTCCTCATGTCTAAATTTCACTGTTTACAGGAAACCCATGCACACCGGCCGTTATCTCCATTTTAAGTGCGTTCACCCTGATTGCCAGAAACGTTTCGTGGTGTCTTCGCTCCTCCGACGAAAAGAGGTGTGTTCTAAAGGAAAACACCGGATTGCTGAAGATGTACGTGTACGGCGAGGCTTGTCCACCTGTGGTTATCCTGTACACGTCATGGACTCTGTACAGCTTCAATTGGAACGTCCCAGGCGTCAGGCAAATCCCGCAACCCAGAAACGAGCCGCGATTCCCTATGTCCCTGGCATCAGCGAACCTTTGGCGCGCATATTACGGTCATACAATGTAAAGACCGCACATGTACTCGCTCGAAAGCTGAGGAGTCAGCTTGTGCACGTCAAAGATAAACTAAAGAAGGAAAAGTTCCCCGGTGCTATTTATTCGATCCCATGTGCGGACTGCCCATCTGTGTACATTGGCGAGTCGGGTGACTTTGAGCGGAGACTGCGTGATCACAAGAATGACGTCAAAAACCGGCGCGCAGATCAAAACGCGCTTGCCGAGCACTCGGTATGCGCCAAACACAACATAGACTGGGCAGAGGCACGTGTGATCGAAAAAGAAAAGGACAAGATATCACGCCTCTATCTGGAATCGCTGATTATCCAGACGACAGCGCATACGCTTAATCGGAATGACGGGAACTTGCCCCCAATCTACGCCAGGTGCCTGGGTTCGCTCTTGCGCCGTGTATAAAATGGACAACGCAGCTACGTTCTGCCTCATTGTGAACAAGGCTCCCGTGGGGGAGCCGAAACGTCATCTCATCCTTTCTTTTGGTCGGCGCCTTCTAATTTCGTCATGTACCATCCCGACCAGACGGGTTTCCGTCAAACACTAGACTTCAATTCTGTACATTTCCTTGGAATAAACAGTTTCCTCGACACTTCGTCTGTTTATTAAATACTGCATGCTGAATAACCACTTACTCTTAGCAGGAGACAAACACGACAGACAGAAAGAGCCCTCGTTGATTCATGAATCTATAGCGACCTGTATTATAGCTACACTTTCTTGTACAACTCACATTAAAATAGCTTCGGTACGGCGAAATTCGCGGAAAGGATTAAGCGAGACATTGTCCACCTCCGGCCACAGCCGAGCCTGGCTAGCGCACAAGGTATACAAAATTTGCGCGTCAAGCCATAAGAAGAATTGTGTGCCAGTTGCTTTCACCACCCTCTGGGGGGCTCAAATCCATTGTGCGATGCGTAAACAATCTGAAATTCGCTCCAGTGAAACCGAAGCAGGAAGTGTGGGTCAGTTGGCCCCACAACCGCTAGGTGCGCTAGAATCGATCGGCCCGCTAATGACGCCGGGATAATGAAACAAAGGGCATTATGGAGGCTGTTACATACGAGGTAGCATGGTCGTGTGCCGGAGAGGGAATGAGGGACGTCTGAGACGAGGCTGCTGGAAAAAGACAATGAGAGAGGACTTTATACAGGAATTTACATATTTACAAGTGAGCTGCAGGAACGCTGCATGACGACAGCTCATCAGGAGACCATTCGATGACAAAGAGCCCCTCGGCCGTGCCGCTGCCGGGGTTTTAAAGAGTTCCCTTCCCTAGGGTCCCTAGATGGGGGCCGGGCCTGCAGGGGGAGGAAGTTCTCTCTTGCACCAATCACAACACACAAACACTCTCACTCCCGAGGGATCACACCGCCGTCACGCGCTGGGAGAGGGGGAACGATGCCATCGCACAGACGCCGGAATGTCCTCGATCGGCGTTCCCGCGCATTTCGAACGCGCGTTCACACTCGGTGTAGGGGAAACGCTCGCTCAACCGGGCAGACGGACGCGGCTTCCGTGGCAATCCAGGCGCTCACCCAACGCGAGTCTCGGGGTTAGTCGCCGTTCCGCTGCAGCCATGCCGTTGTCTTCCCCACGACGAAGGCGAGACGTAACAGGGCACAACAAATATGAAGTACTTAGAGGTATTTGGAAAGGAACAACGGTGCCGGGACTTACTTTCGGCAATGCGGTTCTGTTCTTAAGGCGCAGAAGTTCAGTCGAGATTAGACGTAAATCAGAGAGCTGTTGGAAGATTAGCACTAGGTGCCCACGATAAAACCACAAACGAGGCAGTACAAGGGGATATGGGCTCGGCCTCTTTCGAAGCACGGGAAGCTAAGAGTAAAATACTATATGAAGAAGGCCTGAGGAAATTGGACGATAACAGGTGGGCAGCTAAGGTATTTAAATATATGTACAGGAAGAGCGTTGACTCGCAGTGGCGGAAGAGAACTAGAAAACGAACTAGTAAGTATGCCGGACACGAGGATGGAGAAAGAAAGGGCATTAAACGACAGGTTAAAACCGCGGAAGTTAAAAATTGGATTAACTCAATAGAAAAGAAACATAGTGTAGAACTATATCGATACTGGAAAAGGCAGATCAGGAAAGAATTTTTCTATGATAACTCAAGAGGCAGTGCCCTACTTTTTGAAGCTAGGTCAGGGTGTCTTAGAACGTGCAGTTACAAAAAGAAATTTAACGAAGAAGACACATGTGCAGTGTGTGGTCGATCTGTGGAAACAATTGAACACCTCATACTCAAATGTAGAGGTATCCATCCGGATGTCGACGCAGGCTCAGGCACTCTTCAGGAGGCCCTAGGGTTTAAAGATAACAATGGTCATGCAAATAAATCTGCAGTAGAAGTTAGCAAAAAGCGATTTGAGGATTGGTGGCTGAAAAGCAGAGATGTGGCATAAGGTTAGAAGTGTAGGAAACCGTAGGTAAAGAAGATGGCGAGTCTGAATGAGAAATGACAACACAGTTGAAGAAAAATAAATAAAGAAAAGCTGAGCATGGTGGCAAGTGCCACCACCCCGTTTCAAAGGGGGCGCTCCCATCCATCCATCCATCCATCCATCCATCCATCCATCCATCCATCCATCCATCCATCCATCCATCCATCCATCCATCCATCCATCCATCCATCCATCCATCCATCCATCCGTCCATCCGTCCATCCGTCCATCCGTCCGTCCATCCGTCCATCCGTCCGTCCATCCGTCCGTCCGTCCGTCCGTCCGTCCGTCCGTCCGTCCGTCCATCCGTCCGTCCATCCATCCATCCATCCATCCATCCATCCATCCATCCATCCATCCATCCATCCATCCACCCACCCGTCCGTCCGTCCGTCCGTCCGTCCGTCCGTCCGTCCGTCCGTCCGTCCGTCCGTCCGTCCGTCCGTCCGTCCGTCCGTCCGTCCGTCCGTCCATCCGTCCGTCCATCCGTCCATCCATCCATCCATCCATCCATCCATCCATCCATCCATCCATCCATCCATCCATCCATCCATCCATCCATCCATCCATCCATCCACCCACCCACCCACCCACCCACCGATTTTGGGTCTATGGGAGTGTCCTGTCTTATTCTTTTCCTACGCCGTAATTGTGAGACGCCTCAGACACTTCGAAGCGCCTTTTAGACGGTGCTTTTAGCCGGGAGGCGTGTGGGTGGTCCAACGTAAATGTTGGTTGGTTTGTTTGTTTGTTTGTTTATGGGGTTTAACGTCCCAAAGCGACTAAGGCTATGAGAGACGCCGTAGTGGAGGGCTCCGGAAATTTCGACCACCTGGGGTTCTTTATCGTGCACTGACATCGCACAGTACACAGGCCTCGAATTTCTCCAAAGAAATTCAACCGCCGCGGCCGGGATCGAACCCGCGTCTTTCGGGACAGCAGCCGAGCACCATAGCCACTGAGCCACCGTGGCGGCCGAACGTATATGTGGCGTGCGGTTTTTGACTGTGCCCACGAACGCGCTGCCGGCGTTTACTCCAGCAGGCGTAATGCGGTGCCCTAAGACAGGAGTATCGCGGCTGTTTTTGAATGGCGCGACTGCGAAACGGCAACGTTCCAGAAAATATTGTTGGATAAAAATCTCTCCCAGTAAACGACACACGGGTTTCAGTCCTTTTTTTTTCGCGATATCACTATTTATGATTACTTTTGATCTGGTTTGTTCATTTCAAAAACCATTTTCTGCCTGTGAAAGGGCTAAACGAACACGGGTGTAACAAGGCCAAAAATGTATGTGGCCGTTTTCGTTTAATAATTAAAGCACTTTAAGCATGCCAATTTTTAATCAATATTCCAGTTGCCATGTTTTTAAAAATCATCATAGAGCCTGAGAAAACAAAAAAAAAAATTCAAAGGGCGTATTCTGAAGGAACTAAAAAGTAAGTTACTTATGTTCGTATTCTGTAAGATTTGTAAAGAAAAAGGTGAATAGTGACGTTGCTCGGGGGTTTAACATATTAGATACCTGTTGCAACGGGCGGCAACATCTTTGCCTCCCTTGCTACATTAATTAGTAAAGCACTACTACTACTATCGAGAGATTACTGCGTTTCAAGCAGTAGGAGGCTACTTTAACGAAAAACGGCGAGCTTGTAAGGCAGGAAAATCAGAAGAATGAAATACAGAAATGCCCTGGCCAGTCTCCGAGGTTATGCACGGTCCTTTTCAGTCGTGATGTCACGTCAGCGTGAACTGAAGCACAATGGTGGTTTGAGCTAGTTGGTACATGTTTAAAATTTCACCAGCGCTGCGACTAGGAACAAGAACAGAGAAGGAAGACAAGGACAAGCGCTACTAACAACTGAAAGTTTATTTGAAAAAACACAGATTATATGCACACAACTGACAACACAAAGCGCCTGCGCTTCCCGCAAAAAGCACGCAAAAGAAAGTTAAGAATCTAGATACAAAATTTCACATTCATTTCACATTCAGTTGTTAGTAGCGCTTGTCCTTGTCTTCCTTCTCTGTTCTTGTTCCTAGTCGCAGCGCTGGTGAAATTTTAGTCAGCGTGAAATGCCTGGAGAAGAAGCGCTTAACGAGTCTTGATTTCAACACAGCCACCAGGGGCCAGACAATGTGTTGCGACTGAGGTGAAATACTTGGCGCAGATGAAAGTGTTCCTGCCGAGGGAAGCTGGCCGGCCGCACTGCCGCTGGGTGTACCCGGTCGTGTTCGGCGGGGGTCTGGTGAGCGGAGACTCCGTGCGAGTGGACGTCACCGCAGGCCCCAGCACTTGCATCCTCCTGACCAGCCAGTCCTTCCCAAAGGTGCTGGGCTCGTTCCAATTCTTCCCACGACATTTTTCTTTCAATCCAACGATGATGCTTTGAAGTTCGCAAAATTGGTATAAAAATCATTTGGAGTCGAAGCTTGAAAAGCGGTGTATTGTGACGCACCTTGCTTTAGTTTCGCTTTTTGTCGTGTCCCATCGCGCCGACTTGGGTAAAAGCAGGTTAGTTAGGCACCTTAATTATTTACATCCTATATATACTACTTGCTGACGCAAGTTAGATTACGCCGCCGCGGTGGCTCAGTGGCTATGGTGCTCGGCTGCTGGCCCGAAAGACGTGGGTTCGATCCCGGCCGCGGCGGCTGAATTTCTTTGGAGGAGAAATTCGAGGCCCGTGTACTGTGCGATGTCAGTGCACGTTAAAGAACCCCAGGTGGTCGAAATTTCCGGAGCCCTCCACTACGGCGTCTCTCATAGCCTTAGTCGCTTTGGGACGTTAAACCGCATAAACCAACCAACCAAGTTAGATTACATCTTCTCGTCCTGCACCGATTGCAAAAGACTTATACACATGGTATTTCGGTACGCGCAATTAAGTGGCCCTACAGAGCTAGGAAAACAAAAAAAGCGATGTGCCCCTTTTTTGAAAAAAAAAAGTTTAGGTAACGTAATAAAATATTCCGATTTTTGTTCTCATCATCATCATCATCAGCCTGACTACACCCACTGCAGGCCAAAGGCCTCTCCCATGTCTCTCCAATTAACCCTGTCCTTTGTCAGTTGCCGCCACTGTATCCGCGCAAACTTCTTAATCTCATCCGCCCACCTAAATTTCTGCCGTCCCCTGCTACGTTTGCTTTCTCTTGGAATCCACTCCGTTACCCTTAAGGACCAGCGGTTATCTTGCCTTCGCATTACATGCCCTGCCCAAGCCCATTTCTTCCTCTTGGTTTGAGCTAAGATGTCATTAACCCGCGTTTGTTCCCTCACCCACTTCGCCCTCTTCCGATCTCTGAAAGTTACACCTATCATTTTCCTTTCCATAGCTCGCTGCGTTGTTCTTAACTTAAGCTGAACCCTCTTTGTTAGCCTCCACGTTTCTGCCCCATAGGTGAGTACCAGTAAGATACAGCTGTTGTATACTTTTCTCTTCAGGGATATTGGTAAGCTACCATTCATGATCTGACAGAACCTGCCATATGTGCTCCACCCCATTTTATTCTTCTAGTTATTTCCCTCTCGTGATCCGGATCTGCGGTCACTACCTGCCCTAAGTAGACATATTCTCTTACTACTTCCAGCACCTCGCTACCAATTGAGAACTGCTGTTCCCTTGCTAGGCTGTTGAACATTACTTTGGTTTTCTGCATGTTAATTATTAGCCCTACCGTTCTGCTCTGCCTGTCTAACTGATTGGTCATGCTTTGCAGTTCTTGTCCTGAGTGGCTTAGCAAGGCAATGTCATCAGCGAATCGCAATTTACTCAGGTATTCTCCATTAACTCTTATCCACAACTGTTCCCATTCCAGTCCCCGGAATACCCCCTGTAAGCAGGGAGTGAAGAGCATTGGCGAGATCGTGTCTCCCTGCCTGACACCTTTCCGTATTGGAATTTTATTGCTGACTTTATGGAGAACTATTGCTGACTTTATGGAGAACTATACTTTGTGGAGAACTCAACTATCTCAAAAATGTTCTCAACTATCAATCAATTTCAATCAATCAATTTTATTTCCTTAAAGACCCCTTTTCAGGGGCATTACATAAGGGGTGGGTACAACGTTTGGTGAGACAAAGTAATCATGCGTTATGATGATGACAAAAAGCTGTTAGCTCTGCGTGCAAAGTTCGCGGGACAGGTTATTGTTGCAATGTCAACGGGAAGGCCATTCCAGTCCGCGGCGGTGCGTGAAAAAAATGAAGCTGCGAAGGTGCTTTGCGTGCACGTGTATGGCTGATCTGGAGTTGATGGAGAGTGCGGTGAGATATGCGTGCCGGAGGAACCATGTAGGGTGCAGTTCGTAGATGGCTGTAAAATAACTTGTGAAATAATAAAAGACTGGCTGTGCGGCGGCGCAGCTCGAGTGGCTGTATGCCTGAAAGCGATTTCAGATACGCAACACTCGTGCTGTAATGATATGAAGAATGAATAAATCTGACTGCGCGGTTTTGCAAGACTTCTAATGCGTTGGTTAGATAAGCTTGATGTGGATGCCAAATGGGTGATGCGTATTCTTATTTCGATTTCACAAGTGCTTCGTAAGCTAATAACCTAACATTCATGGGCGCATCGTGGAGATGACGTTTTAGAAAACCAAGGGATTTGTTAGCTGAAGAAATGATGTTAGTTATATGCGTTTTCCAGGAGAGGTCGGCGCACAAGGTTACGCCTAAATATTTGTATGATTATACTGGCAGCACGGAAACGGAGTCTATGTGATAGAAGGGCACGAGCGGGTTACGGCGGCGATGAAAAGAGAGTACGTTGCATTTGTGAGGGTTAAGCTCCATTAGCCAAATTTTACACCAATCCCGAATCTTGTTAAGGTTGTTTTGGAGAGATAATTGATCAGAATTGTTATTAACTCTTTCATAAATAACACAATCATCAGCAAACATGCGAATTTTACAGGACACATGCGAGGGCAAATCATTTATGTATATTAAAAAATTACCGACGATTACGTTACTTCCTAATGCGAAATTTGAGCGCAGCAAATCAGCTGTTTCACCTTTTCGATAGATTGAGGCAAAGAAATCGAGCAACACATGTATGCGCTATCACAGAATTTTTTTTTTATTTTTCACACGTATTCCTTTAACAAAGACTCCACTAACAGTTCTTGACAGTCATGAAGGAAGATTTGTGGTCGGAGAAATAGACTGATATATGTTCGACTTGGTACACCAATGCTTGATTCTCATAGACGAGATCTATACAAGTGCCTCGCGAGGTTGTCACAGCCGTGGGACGCGTTACGAGCGAGAGGAACGGGATGTTCTCCCGCATAAGTGTTAGGAAATTGCTGTTTGTCTTTATGTCAACATTAAAGTCCCCCACTACTAACATCGGTGTGGATCGATGGACGGTTAATGCGAGTTGCAGGAAGTGCACGACGTCTTTCGTGAGTGCGGTAGGGGCGAAGTAGGCAGCTACTACCAGCAAGCCGTTGGGCAACTTTGCGGCGCACAGTTCGCCAACTTCATGTGACGTGCCAAACATTTCGACTGGTATTGCAGAGAGACCTGTGCGCAAGTAGATAGCGACTCCCGCCGCTCTGTTGTGGTCTCTGCGAGCACCACAGCAGTATAGGAAATCTATGATTTCGAGAGGCTCTTCGGGATCCATCCAGGTTTCAGCAAAGCAAAGTACAGAGGAATGGCGCAGAATGTGATCGTGGTGTACGTCCTTGGCATGTGCGGTAAGGGAGCGTACGTTAAGAATGTGGTTGTGAATGATGAATCAAGTGCTGCCAGCGAATGATGCGTCCATTGGCTGTCTGCGTGTGTTACTGATGTGTGGTTAACATGTTAAGCTTCGCCTGCAAGAGTGGAACGCGACAGCGTCTTGCAACGCTGCCAGGGAGTCCACAGAACGCCATCGCCAATTCGGCTGTACGCCTTGCTGGACGGTAAATTTATTTTTTGAGGAAAGGAAATGTATCTCTCTCGCATATCTGGGTGGACACCTGCACCTCGCCGTAAGGGAAAGGGGGAAGATGGGAGTGAACGAAGACGCCGTATTAGCTAGACGCGCCTTTGTTCATTCCAAACCATTCAGCTGGCATTACGGAGTGGCTAGCGTGCTCGTATCGCACTCAGGAGACCCTGGTTCGATTCCTCAACTCGACCAATTTCGTTCTCGGTTTTATTGATTTATGCGGTCTAACTAGAAAGGTTAATTAGGCTATTTCATATTTATATTATTGTATTTCTATCCATCGTGTTCTGTCATTAACCTGTCAATTGTTGGAACTGTCTAGGATGTTCGACACAACGTATATGAAACGAGCAACGTCTTACTGAGTGGGGAAGTGCGTGGTGGTGGAGCGAACGCGGCTTCGTACTTTGGGTGGACGCTTTGGTGTGTGTTCCGGCCGCCGGCTTGCGTCGGTGGCCGGTGTGTGACCTTTCGACGTGTTTTGTTAAGGTGTCCTTCGGCTGGCGGGCGCCTCATTATGGTGAGCCAGCCACCTACAAAGGCTCTGGCCTTTGATGTTGTCGTCCCTGAGGGGGCTAGTCCGGAGGATGTCGTCGATGCGACAGCCTCCGTAGTTGGATTGGAGGAAGTGTACTGCGTCCAGCACTTCGGTGGACGCAACTACCAAGTCACTGTGAAAAGTGAAGCCGCCATGGCTAAAATCGTTGAAGCTTCCTGCCTCACCATCGGCAAGGAACGCGTCGCCATCGTTCCCCTGAGCCCGCAGGTGACTTAGGTGACTGTTCTTTTTCTGCCCGCCCGTGTACCCAGTGACGCCCTTGCCAAGGCTCTCTCCCCTTTTGGCAAGGTGCTGCACATTAGTCGCGGCGTAATGGGATCGCGTCCCACTGTCACCACCGGGACCCGCTACGTGCGGATTGAAATGAAACCAGAGTCACCCGTACCCAACTACATCAAGGTCGCGGGCCACCGCGTGACGTGCGACTACAAGGGCATGCGGCGCGTTTGCCGGCGTTGCGGGTCCACTGCGCACTTCAGGGCACAGTGCACGGCTCCTTTCTGCGCCCGCTGTGGGGTCTTTGGGCACCAAGGCCAGGGTTGCGTGCTGCCATGTCGTCGTTGTGGTGATCCGCACGCTACTGTGGCGTGCGCTATCAAGCCCTCGTACTCGGAGGCTGCGGCCCGCCCTGCGCCCCCGCAGGCCGCTCAGGGAGCGGTTGAAGCCATCAAGGAGACCGGCGGATCCAACACCGCCGCCGTTACGGGTGCTTCCACTGCGTCTCAGCGTCGCTGCGTGGAAGAGCCGGAGTCTGCTGTTGATGCGTCCAGTGCTGCACCAAGCGAGCAGACAGTAAAGGTTCCTGCTGCGTCAGCCTCAGTCTCTCCGAGCGTCCCTGATGAGACAGGGGCCGAGCCTACTGTGTCCCTGGAAAAATCGGAGGCTGAGAACGTGCCACCCTCGGAGCCCGCGCTAGAGCCCGCGGCCAGCGTTGCGGTTTTGAGCAGGGACGCCGACATAGCTGAGGTCGACGGTGACGACAGCAGCTTGACGTCCTCGGCCTCTTCAGTCAACCTCGTCATTGACGAGACTGCCATCACGCCTGAGGAGGACCCGACGCCGCCATCGTCGTCTTCGTCATCGCTTGTACGAGAGCCAAGATCATCTCCAGACGCTGACCCTGTGCAGTCGCCGCCCTCTTCAACATCGAGGATCAGCGCTAGCACTTCTAGCGAAGAGTCGTCGGATATTGAGATGGTCGCTTTAAGTTCGAGCTTAAAGCGTCCACATGCGTCGACTACGAACTCGGACAATTCTGCCGGTCGGCCAAGGAGGCCTCGTGCCTCCTCTGGTCCGACCCTCCGCAAAAAGTGAGGTGGTTTAGCGCCGTTCGCGGCGCGCTTTGTATTGCCTAAACATCACGACTGTTCAGGTTTCATTTTTCATTTCCAAAATGACTAACCTTCAAATTATTACTCTTAACGTGCAGGGGTTCCGCAGTGTTTTGAAGCAGGCAACGGTGGTCGCATTCGCTCGTTCTTCGGGTTGCGATATCGTCTGCCTGCAAGAAACCAATTTTTTTCGTCTCAGTGACGTGTTGAAATTCAAGCGTAGGTTTGGCGTCGATGCCTTCTTTTCGTACGCCAGCACGCGTTCTAGCGGCGTTGGCGTTCTCGTTTTGAACCGCTCACTGTTGCGCGATCATCATGTTACCTACGATGCGCTTGGACGCGTGTTGGCGTTCGATTGCACGTTTAACGCACTTCACCTGAGAATTCTTTGTATTTATGCGCCTGCGCATTCCAATTTGGTAAACGCATTCTTTAAAGATTTAGATGTGTATTTTCTTGGAGGGCGTAATGTTGTGATGTTGGGCGATTTCAACTGCGTGCTCGATACGGTCGCCGATGTGCAAGGCCCTGGTAGGGGTAGGCCAGGCTGGAATGCGCGTGAGTTGCGCCGCTTAGTGAATCATTTCATGCTCACGGACGCGTATGAGCTCCTCTATGGAAACGTCTTTGTGTGGACTTGGCGTCGCGGGTTATCGTCGAGTAGACTAGACAGGGCGTACGTTCCGGCGAGCCTTTCGCGGTCAGTTTGTGTAGCTAATGTACTGACGCTGCCATCCTCGCCGGTGCACATATCAGACCACCGCCCTTTTCTTCTATCACTCACGGTTCCGGCGCCTGCAGTATCACCCCATAGACCATGGCGGTTGGATGTACGCATACTTCACGACGCCAGCACTAAAGAGGGGCTCACACGGGTCTTGCGTTTTTCGGTTGTTGGGGCGGTGCCTGGTGACTGGGACCGTCTGAAGGAGCAGTGGCGTCACCATTGCGCCGCATCTGGTCGAGCCCTTAGGGCTCGCGTGTCAGATGAGGTGCGTGTGGTGACGGCGAAGCTACGTATTGCTCAACGCACCCCGTCGCCTTCGTCGCTTATGTGCGCATGGAAAGAGGAGCTTTCGGAGCGCCTACAGCGTCTTTTACGTGCCTCCTCTTTGACAGCGGCTGCATGGCGTTGTCGACGCAGTCCAACTGCTCATCCTGAAGTGCTTCGGTTGGCCCGCCAAGAGCTGTTGTACACTCAAGGTGCCCCTGCGTTTACATCTTCCGCCGGGGCTACGTCCCAACCAGGTGGCAGGAATTTCAGTGCGTTTTTTAGCCATTTCAGGGGTATTGCTCAGTCGGTCATTCTAGTTGATCGCAATGTCGTTTCCGCAGCCCCATTTTTAGCAGGCTTGCCGCAGGTTTCAACTGAACTCCATGACGGCCTTATGGCTGTGCCAACAACAGATGAAATCAAGGAGGCGTTGGACTCCATGAAACGAGGCTCAGCGCCTGGTCCAGACGGCCTTCCTGTGGAGTTCTATTTAGAATTTTGGGATATTGTGGGCCCTATTTTCTCGGAAGTATTAAAAATATGCTTTACTGAGCACGTATTTCCTGAATCATTCAAAAGAGGCCGCATTGTCCTTATTCCTAAAAAGTCTCCTATGTCGACATGCCCGGCAGATTGGCGCCCTATCACCCTGCTAAATTCAGATTACAAAGTATTAGCAAAATTACTCGTTCGTCGTCTACGAGCTCTCCTCCCGTCACTTATTTCCTGCCACCAAGTTTGCTCCATCCCAGGCCGTGAAATACACAGTTTATCTTCTGTAACGCGAGACATCCTAGCGTATACTTTACGACGGCGCGCACAGGGTCTTCTTGTTTCCCTTGATCAGGAAAAGGCGTTCGACTTCTTAGAGCACGAGTACATTTACGGGATGCTGGATGCTTTCGGCTTCCCACCTTCATTCGTGCTTCTCATTAAAGAGATGTACAGAGATATTTCAAGCACTCTGTTCCTCGATGGCCGGGAAAGTACCGCATTTGATGTTCGCCGCGGCGTCCGTCAAGGTTGTCCGCTCTCCCCCCTTTTGTTTGTCTTAGCATTAGAGCCTTTCCTCTTGGCAGTCAATCGCCACTCCTTTATTAGAGGTCTGGCTTTGCCAGGCAGCGAAGCGGTACGCGTCACTGCTTATGCAGACGACATCACTCTGTACTTAGCTGATGAACGCAGCCTGCTTGAAACTTTAAATGTTTTCCGTGAGTACGCCTCCTTGTCTGGGGCTGCTCTTAATTACTCGAAGAGTTGTTACTTTTTTGTGGGGTCTTCCCAGACTCGTATTACATCTTCAATACCTTTGCAGTGGTGCGCGCAGATGCGCATTTTAGGTGTGACCTACGACTGTGCTGGAATATGGAATGGTGTGTGGTCTTCGGTCGTCGAAGACATTACAGCTCGTGTGCGAAGGGCGCAGACATTCGAGTTGCCTCTGCTTGAGAGGCGCTACCTGGTTCAGTCCGTCATACTTGGTGCCTTCTGGTACCTCTGCTACACTGTTAAACCACCCCTCCGTGTCATAAGGCGAGTGCAGACTACAGTTTTTTCGTTCTTTTGGTCAGGCGGAACCGAACTTGTAGCCCGTGCTGTTCTTGGACAACCACGGGAGAGAGGAGGGTTTGCCTTTCCAAATTTGTCCGTCACGTCCTCGCTGTTAGCGTTGAAGAGTATTTTGCGTATCCTTCTAGGAAACGCGTCTCCGGCGCGAATCCTGGCTCGGTACTTTTTGGGCCCTTCTTTACGCTTTTTGGATCCGGCGGCCCCTGTTAATCATGGACCCCAGTCAGAGCAACCTACCGCTTTCTACGCTTCATCAGTGGCCTTTTACAGGCATGTAAGAGCAGTAGCACCTGCTGTCAACATCGTTGCAGACCGTGTGGTGGACATTATGGGCACACTATTGTTACCTGTTGTGCCGGCGTCTCGCCGCTCACCTATGCGCCGCGTTCAGTGGGCGCGTTTAGCGTCGACACCTCTCCCAGATCATCTACGTGACTTTGTCTGGAAACTTGGCTGGGCAGTGCTCCCTACTTGTGACCGGTTAGAGCGGTGGGGTGTGTTACGCTCCAGTACCTGTCCGAATTGCCCGCTCCCGGAATCTAATCGCCACGCTACAGTCACCTGTGTTGTAGCGCGTGTCTTTTGGCGCGCGGTTCATGCGGGATTTCGTGGGCAGGGCATTTCGTGCTTCGTCTCCCGCGGCCGCTTCCCCAGCGGCCGTTTTGCTCGCCTGTTAATAGTTGCAGGTCTTTTTAGTTTATGGCGCAGTCGATGCGCCGCGGTCGCTAGTGGCTTTCGACGCCGCGCTGTGTGGCCAATTCTCGGCCGTCTCCGACGGGAGCTGATTAGTTTTTTGTCCGAGGAACTCTTTTTCTTGGGTGAGGAAGAGTTTCTCCGACAATGGTCATGCCCATTTATTTCTGTTAATAACGGTCGTCTTGTCTTGGTTTTTAGGCCAAACTGGCGCTAAAGTCTCCTTTTCAATGTTTCAATGACTAATTATCGACTTTTCACTCTTCTGTCAATCGGTATATGTGCATTCTTATTTTACATTGCCCATTCCTGTTAGTTACTTAGAAATGTTTACGGTACCTGTTTAATTGGCTCACCTTACATGCTCAATGTCATGTGTTTTTGTTAATGTGAATGTATCTTGTAACCTTGGCATGTGTACATATGTAAATAAATTTTTTCTAAACATCGTATCTTTTTTTTTCAGCAGCGTCTCCTTCCGCGGACGCTGTTGTCGCTGCGGCGCGCGTCTTTCTTTTCTTTTCTTCTGACCTCTTCATTCTCCTCTATATTAATTAGGCTAATTGATTAATTAAGCAATTAACTAAACTCAGTCCAACTTAGTTGCAGCATCACTATACGATCCCTTTGATTGGTTGCATGGTTACTAGCCAAAGTACAATTGGCCCCATTTGAAATTCGCGTACTGTGACGTCACGAGCATTTCGACCAATTGAAAAGCGTGACATTGGGGGCGGAGCTGGTTACGAGGCCGACGCCGACGCGAAACCCAGGAACGGACGCCAAAGAGCTGCGCTCTAAAACAAAAGGGGACCTAGTACGGAACCTTGAGGGACGCCAGATGTTACAGGAAGGAAGCTGGAAGTGTGTTCATTTACAAAGACGGACTGAGTGCGGTTAGTTAGGAATTCTTTAATCCATGCAACAACATTAGGATCGATATTAAGGTTAGATAACTTGTACAACAGGCGTTTGTGGGGAACTTTATCGAAAGCTTTTTTAAAATCAAGAAATATAGCGTCAGTTTGCAGGTTAATATCTAGGTTGGCATGCAAGTCATGAATAAAAAGGGCTAGTTGAGTGTCGCAAAAAAAGCCTTTCCGGAACCCGTGCTGCGCAGGATGAAAAAAATTGTTCGAATCCAAGAAGGCAATGACATGGGAGAATATGACGTGTTCCATTAGCTTGCAAGGCACGCTTGTTAAAGAAATGGGGCGATAATTTAATGGAGAGTTTGTGTTACCGGATTTGAAGACTGGAATGACCTTCCCATTTTTCCAGTCACGAGGAAGTTGGCCAGAAGAGAGTGACTGCTGGAATAGCAAACATAAGTAACTGGCACTGGTGAGTTTCGTATTCTTAAGAAATTTGGCGTTGACATTATCGAAACCGGCCGAAGTTGAAAGTTTCATTTTATCGATTAGTGACAGAATTCCCGACGCGTTAAATTCAACAGGTGACATAACATTATAAAGAAAAGTGTTTGGCACAGAAAAGGGGGCATCGGATTCATTAGTGAACACTGATTGAAATGCAACATTGAACATGTGAGCACACTCTGCATGACTAAGCACGTCTCCCGCTTCATTTGTGACACTGATATCGCCTTTGTGTTTTGGGTTGTTGGTGTCCCAGAATCTTCGAGGATTAGTGTGTAGTATTCTGGGCAAGTCTTTGTTAAAAAAGGAACGTTTGGCGTTCCGAGCAGATGAATTATATGTCTTTTCAGCTGCGTAATACTTGTCCCAGGCCACCTGGTTAGTTTTTGCTTTGGCTGCGCGAAAAAGACGCTTCTTTCTATTTTCCAAACGTTTTAGTGTTTTAGTGAACCATGGTTTCTGTGAATTCTCTCGGAAGGTGAACTTAGGAATGAACTGATCAGTTACTTCAGTAATTTTCTTCTTAAATATAGTCTAATTTTCTTCGATAGATCGAATATGAAAATTAGTTCGGAAAGATTGAAAGAAGGCGTCCAGTTCACGATTTATCTCTGCGTAGTCACCCTTATCGTACAAACGGATCGTCTTTTTAAAAGTTTGGTTCCGAAGCGGAGTTAAGGCTATATCGGTATGAATTACTTCGTGATCGCTTATTCCAGGAAGAATCGTGACTGACTTAACACTTTCGGGATGACTGACGAGTAGTAGGTCTAATATGTTAGCGCTCATTTGTGTTATTCTTGTTGGTGCCGAGATAACTTGTGTAAGGCCAAAGTTCAGGCACACTTCTATGAAATTTTTGGCTTCCACTGTGCCTGATGCTGAAGCAGTGTTAGTACTCCAGTCAATATCAGGGAAATTAAAATCACCAAAGAGAAGTATATGCGACTTTTGATATTTAGCAGTAAGTTCACACAGCAAGTTATTAAGTTTCTCTGAAAAGTCCGGAGTACAATGCGGGGGCCTGTAACAAACACCGAGAAGAACCGACTGAGGAGGACAACGGCAGAAAAGCCACATTCTTTCAAGGTCAGACGAAATGGAAATGATTGAAAATCGTAAATCATTAGAAAAACCAATGAGCACTCCTCCACCACGAGATCCCTGACGGTCCTTACGAAAAAGCTTAAAGTTAGATAAGTCTGCCAGGACCTTATTGTCGTTAATTTCGCTAGTCAGCCACGTTTCAGTTAGTACGAAGATGTTGCTATTGGACGAACGAACAAGACTCGAGATTTCTTCCCTCTTAGAAATGAAACTGCGGACATTAATGAAAAGTACGGAAAAAATTGCCTCCTAAATTGCCTCCGCTGTCTTGCACAAAATTTCTACCAGGATGAGTTCTCTACTACTTGAAGGAATATTCAGTACGGTGAAAATAGACGAGAGAGCGCGCGCATGTTTTCAGCCATGAGGTTTGCCAGCAAGGCCAACTTGGTGTGATTAAGCACTGAAGGAATGCCTGGAAACGCTGAGGAGGAGAGGTGTCTCCCAAGATAGCGCGCATCGGTCGATTAACAACCGCCACTGCAAGAGCAGTTGTCATTTCTGAAACAGCGCAACAAAGACGGGACGTGGAAACTGACAAACAGGCGCTGACTAACAAGTGGGTTTATTGAAAAAAAAACACGCAAATATATAGACAGAGTTAGGAAAGATTAATCGCCACCATAGTCAACTCACGCCACATGTGACGCAGATGCCCAATCTCCCCTTCGGAAAGGGCGACCGTCTGGCGTCACATGTGGCATGAGTTGACTATGGTGGCGATTTATCTTTCCTAACTCTGTCTATATATTTGTGTGTTTTTTCAATAAACCCAGTTGTTAGTCAGCGCCTGTTTGTCTTTACCCCTCAGTTTCCACGTCTCGTCTTTGTTGTGCTGTTTCAAAAAAGAATACGTACCAACTTGCCCAAATTTCTGCTTTACTCAAGAGCAGTTGTGAGGCGCGAAAAGAGGCCCACAAGTGCCGAGGCTCTGTTGCAGACGAAGGAATCCTCAGGAAAGCCCCGCCTTCTGCAGCAAAAAGTGCAATGGCTTTGAGCATGACCTATTTTAGTTGCCATTCGAGAGAACACGCAACAACAATGCTCGGAGTGCAGGCCGCATCACTTTCTGAGCGCTGACAACCGATGAGAATGTTTCGAGGGAGTGACTGCATGAAAGCACAGCTCTCTGCCGCTTTTACAGGAAGTTAATCATTGCAGTTGGGAAAGGAAAGCGCGAAAGCGCAAAGAGAGGCAAGGAGAGGTGCAGGGCGACACTGGCTCGGAATATGCCGCCACGAGCTGCAATCGTGGGTATTTGCTCTGAATGTGTGCCCTCTTTCCTGCATTTAGAGGTGGAGAAAACTTGGAAAGGTTACATGAATGTGCATAACATTCATGTAAGCGAGCTTCGTGTGCACCTTCATCAATGTCAAGTTATTTCTCATCACTTGCACGCAATTGCGTTAAACTCAAACTTCTGGAAAGCATGAAAGCATTGCTGATCTTCGGACTCCGTGAAATATAGGTAGCCCTTGCGCACGGCAGTCTTCTGCTCTGAATTGTGAACCTTGACCTCTGCTTGCCACTTTTCTGCTCGTGGCCAACAAGCGATGACATGGAAGCAGCGTCGCGACTATCGGCACCAGCGCGCTGACGAAAAGGTTGGTGACGGCCTAGAACGACAGTCACTACCAAGGTCTGCACTACATTTCACTTCACTTTATTACCTTAAAGGCCCCTAGGATTGGGTGTATTACACAAGGGGTGGGTTACATGTATAAAGCAGATTGAATGAACGAAGAAGATGCGTAAGGTTCATACATTATTCGCGGTTAAAGGTAGGTGCTAAACAGTTCGTAAATGTTGATGGGCAGGTGTCTGCGGCGATGTCGTGTGGAAGGCTGTTCCAGTCCTTGGCTGAACGTGGAAATAGTGAGGATGCAAATGTAGTAGTGCGTGTATGTGGCCGGGCAACTTGAAGGGGATGACCAATGTGGAGGAAAATGCTGCCGGCGGACGACAAAGTGAGCTCAAATAAAATTCGTGAAACAAGCACATACTAGTAATACGACGTCTGCAAGCCAAGGATGTTAAGCTACTTCTGCTTTTAATGGTGATATATTGACATTTTATGAATAGCACGAATGTATGAATCTTGTAGCTGGATTTTGAATTCATTCTAGGGAATTTATTAAATCATTTTGGTTAGGGCTCCAAATAGCAGAGGCGTATTCTAATTCAGAACGGGCAAGTGATTTGTAGGCAAGTAACTTTAGGTTTTGTGGCGCATGACGGAGATGTCGTTTTAAGAGTCCAAGGCTTCTTCTGTTAGCGGATGATAAGACTTTAAGAGTCATGCGCGTTCCAGGTTAGATCATTGGACAATGTTACTCCGAGGTATTTGTAAGTCTGAGGTAATTCTACCGTGACGTGCGAGATTTTATACGAGAAGAGGGGAGAATTACGTTTTCGGGTAAATGACACGAGTTTTCATTTATTGAGGTTTAGTTCCATGAGCCATTGGTTACACCAGTCCTGTACGGTGATTAAGTCATTCTGGAGGGCGAACTGATCTGAGGCGTTGTTGATTGTGCGATAGATGACATCAGCAAAAATACGGACGTTACTAGAGACATGCGTTGGAAGGTCATTATTGCATATTAAAAATAATAGCGGACCAAGAACTGATCCTTGCGGGACACCTGATGCTACGGGAAGAGAACTAGAGGCTTGATGATTAGCGTAAACAAACTGGGTGCGGTTAGCCAGGAATTCGCTTATCCACTGCAATATGTTAGGATGAAGGTTTAACCGGAAAGTTTTAGTAGTAAGCGCTTGGGGGGTACTTTTTCAAACGCTTTCGCGAAGTCTAGGAATATTGCGTCAGTTTATGGGTTACAGGCAAGGTTAACATGTAGGTCATGGAAGAAAATGCCAAGGGTGCATCGCAGGATATGTTCTTCCGGAAGCCGTGTTGAGCAGGATGAAAAAATTTATAGAGTCAAGAAAGCTCATCATGCTAGAATAAATGACATGTTCCATGATTTTGCATGGCACACTTGTTAAAGAGATGGGATGGTAATTAAGGGGTGATTTTTGTTACCTGATTTGAAGATCGGAACAACCTCCCCCACCTTCCAGTCACTGGGTATGCTACCTGTGGAAAGTGATTGTGCAAACAGTTTTGATACATACGCTGCGGAAGCATGGCGAGTATTTTTTAGGAACTGGGGTGTGATATCATCAGCATCCTCAGACGATGGCATCTTGGTATTTTAAATAATACATATAATGCCGTGCTCAGAAAACATAATTGAAGATATATGCAAACTCAGGTTCTCAGTTACGGTACAAAGTGGCATATCAGTTTCATGTGTGAAAACGGACGCGAAAGCGGCGTTAAAAAATATTAGCACATTCAAAGCCATGGTCATCTCGCCAAGTGGGTTAGCAAGTGTGATGACCGGCGCCTGTTGAGGGTTTAATACTTTCCAGAATTGCCTCGGGTTATTTGTTAGGATCTTGGGGAAGTCAGTTTGGAAAAATGCGCGTTTGGCATTACGGGATGAACTGCAGGTATGCTGACTCAGCTGTGTAACATTTGTTCCATGCACATGCGCTGGGGTTGCGTTTTGCTGCACGGTAAAGTCTCTTCTTTCTGTTTTCAAGTGTTTGCAAAAGCTTTGAGAACCATGGTTTGTTGTGATTGGCACGAAATGTGATGGTGGAATAAACTTCACTGTGAGTTCTGTAATTTTAGTTTTGAAAGTAAGCCAGTTTTCTTCAATTGATCAATCATCCAAACCTGTATCAATGTTTGGAAAGAACACCATTAAATGATTATTAATTTCTTCGTAATTCGCTCTGTCATAAAGGCGAATCGTTTTATGGAATGTTTGGCGCGATTCGGGGATGACAGAGAAAGTAGCGAGTAAAACTTTGTGGTCATTAATTTCGCGGAGGCAAGTAAGCAGTGATAAACTCTCTGGGTGATTAGTTAGAATAAGGTCCAAGGATTCATGTGTAACACGTGTGGGTTCAGTTACCAACTGGGTGAGATTGATATTAAAACAAACGTCGACAAAGTTAGTCATTTCGATGTTGCCTGTTGGTGTTAGGTTCAGCCAGTCAGTGGATGGGTAATTAAAATCACCAAAACGAAGAATGCGCGCGTTGGGATATTCGCCAGGTATTTGATTTAGACTATGGTTTAACTGCGAGGAAAAGATTGGACTACTGGAGGGGGGCCGGTAGCAGACGCCTAGTATGACGATTTGTGGGGCGGAACGGCAGATTATTCATAGTATTTCAAGCTCTGATTGGATGTTAATAACAGAACAAGGCAACAGCTGCTTAGTGGCAATAAGAACACCTCCTCCTCGTGAACCTTTGCGGTCCTTTCGGAAAACGTTAAAATCCGGTAAATCAGCTAAAACTTCCGGATCGGTGACGTCGTCTGTTAGCCAGGTTTCTGTTAATACGAGTATATTGCTGGCAGGTGATGAAACACGGTTAGATATGTGTTCACACTTCGGAAGGAAACTACGTATGTTGGTAAAGATAACAGAAAAAGAAAGAAGTACTTATAGCTGGGCTTGTTGGTGCGTATTCGTGAAAGTCATGAGAGCGCAAAACGGGGACACGGACGAGTAGCAGCGCTCGTCCTGTTCCCTTACTCGTCCGTGTCCCCGTTTTGCGCTCTCATGTCTTTCACGAAAAGGAGGGCTGTTACAAGGAAGATTAGTAGCGCGACGATAAGACGTATGCTATGAGATTTCGTGTACAGACTGTAATGACTCGTCGAATGGAAACGTTTAGAAACGATGCAAAAGGTTTGCTGGCGCAAGGAAAATTTAGTGGTAGTAGCTCTGACAAATTTTACAAGGTGCTTTTACGCTTCTCGGACAGGGCGTGAAAAGCCTTCCCATATGCTGTAATCGGCGTCTTTTAACTTTTAAAGAATCAGCTCCTGTTTAAAAAATGTACACTTGACTGTTATGGGTCGAATGCGCTCAGGAGAATGTCGCCCGAGACTCACCGTCTCGGGCCTTTCAATTTCTTTAGGGTCAATGGATAGATATAATTGATCACGGCAGAGGCGGAGGACCGTTTCCTCAGATTCCGAGTACGTTTCAGATGTATTCTCATCTTTAATGGTGTAAAAAATTAAAGTGTTATGTTGCGAGCGATTTTCCGCGTCATCCAAACGGGCTTATATACCTTTGATTTCTTTGGCTGCTTGGGTAGTGTTAGCGCAGATTGTATCCATGTCAGGGCGTAGAGTTACAACATCTTGATAATGAATTTCCAGAGCGGATAACCTGTTACTAAGATCAGAAATAGCTTGTACCGTAGTTGTAAGTTGATTTCCAGGACCTTGTACCTCGAGTATTAATTGTGACTGACCATCAGACAGTTTTTTCAGTTCCTCTAGTACCTTTTCGGGGCCTGGGTTTGATTCAACATCGTCAGCCAAGAGCAACAGGGCACGCACGACATCAGCACATTCAAGAGCAAAGGAAAGGCAGTTCTGCGGGCTCGGTAGCTGCAGGATGCGACAGCGTTAAATGGTCACGTCAGCGACTGCACTTCATCTCAACAGCATTGTTGAGGTCGATGTGGAGGTCGCCGAGGAGGCGACCGCAGCCACGTTTATTTGAGGGCTGCCGGGCAGGAGATAGAGGCAGAGCAGCGGCGGCAGCGTCCGGCCGAGGCCGAGGTCCAAGCGTTCTCAATCTTTCGTGCCGTCGTTCCCTCGTTCTCTTCGGCACGCGGCTTGTGCCGGCCATGCGCGTCGCTACAACGTAATACACAATCACGTGCTATGCTAGTGTTGCCAGATCACCTGACACATCAATGCCACAAGAAACAAATATAGAGTCGTTTGTGTGCAATCACTCCTCGCTGAAATGCAGTTTGCTCCTCGCTCTGTCGCTACTCCCTTAATAAGTGCCACTCTAATCAGACATATACTCGTAAGCCCACAGTCGTAAGATGACGCATTTTTCGAAAGCTCGCATGACATGCATATGAAACCCGCCTTAAGCAAGCTGAACGAACGTGCCTGCGTGGCCTTGGAGTACCGTGTCTGGCAATCCAAAGGTCAGCGTTTCAATTCTCTGCTAACTGCCTCGATTGTCTTTTCAGCGCAATTCTTATATTTACATGTCACAATGACGTGCCAGTCCTGCTGCGACGTTGTGATCAGAGTTTATGCAATGTTTTGATTGCGTTAAAATTCTGCCGCTCCACGTGTGACGCCCAACGTTTTCGCACAATCCGGAGTTTTGCGACGTTAACTCGAATGGCGCTAAGATGCGGTGTATAACGGATACGCTGCGGTAGGTACTGTAAAATAAATAAATTTGAGCAAACGGGAATTCCGGTTTGCAGCGTCCATTTGTATCAAGTGCTGCCGGCAGACAAGAACAACGTGCCCTTCTTGGAGTGTTCTGTTTGTACAGGTTGACATCTTATTTATTTATTTATTTAGGTACCTACAGCGCCCGTTGAGGGCATTTTTGGAGGGGGGATACAACTGCAAAGCATACATTGCCATGCAGATGACACTGCGTACAAAACAAACAAACAAACAAACAAACAAACAAACAATAAAAATACAACGCATTCCAATACTGAGCAAACTTATAACAACAGAACCATGAAAGCAAGAAAGACGCAAGAAAAGTTAATTCAACAAAAGTCGCGACAGAGCATTTTCAAAAGAAGATTGCGGGGCTAAGACAACATCTTCCGGCAATTTATTCCAGTCATGCACTGTTCTGGGAAAAATGAGTTTTTAAAGACATTTATACGGCGCTGGTATTCTTGAACCATTAAAGAATGATCTAAACGGTAGGATATGTAGCTGGGAGCTTTCATGTATGAATCTTTAGACAAACCTGTTGAGCCTATAAAAATATTGGAAACAGCTTAAGTCTAAGGTATTTGCGTCTGTCTTGCAGTAAAGGCCAGCCCAAATTTTTGCACATCTGAGAGGAGCTTTTGGTGAAATCATAGTTTGCGGACACAAACCTTGCTGCTCGTTTTTGAATTAGTTCGAGTTCGCTGATAAGTTTCTTGTTGCAGGATCCAAAGTCGCAGAACCATATTCTAAGTTAAGGGAAAATAATAGCGCACACGAGAAGACGGGACAAGCGAGGAGACACAGACAAGCGCTGTGTCTCTGTCTCCTCGCTTGTCCCGTCTTCTCGTGTGCTCTAGTATTTTCTCTTAAGTATGTCTTACCAACATGCCCAAGCCTCATCTCTTCTGAAACATATTCTAAGATGGGACGCACGTTTGGCAAGTAGAGTGTCTTCTTCAAATCAGCAGGTGCCTGCTTGAAACTGCGCTTTAAAAAGTTTAACTCACGACTAGCCTTGGCAGCAATATGGTTTACGTGATCGTTCCAAGAAAGGTTGTTTGCGAAGATAACACCTAAGTACTTGTAATTAGTACTGGGTAGGTAATGGTTGCTTTTTATTAGTAAATTGCAGAACTTGACATTTTGACAAATTTAATCTGATGTTCCATGTTTTGCACCATGCTAGGACAGAGTCGAGGTCACTTTGCAATTCATAGGAGTCGCTTAGACAAGTGACGTCACGGTAGATGCAACAATCATGAGCATACAATCTGACCCGACAGGAACCCCGGTCAACTGTATCATTGATAAATATTAAAAAAAGAAGAGGCCCCAAAACTGATCCCTGGAGAACACCTGATAAAACAGCAATATCTGATGAACTTACACCTTCAAGAAGAACGCGTTGCTTGCTACCGACGAGATACGCTTCGAGCCATTTCAGCAGGGTGGGTGGAACTTTGAGGGTAGACAGTTTCAGTAATAATAAGTTATGTACGACAGAATCAAAAGCTTTTTGAAAATCCAAAAATATGCAGTCAACCTGGTTACCATTGTTAATTGAGAAAGCGACATCATGAGCAAACTCTATCAGTTGCGTATCGCACGAAAAGCCCTTTCTGAAGCCATGTTGCATTGGACAAAAAAAGTTGTTATCCTGGAGGTGCTTAAATAAATCAGTGTAAACGATGTGCTCTAGCGATTTGCATATGACACTTGTTAGGGAGATAGGCCCATAGTTTACAGTTTGTTTTTTCGCCACTTTTATATAGAGGAACTACGTTGGCGCTTTTCCAGTCACCGGGCAAGGCACCGACATCCATTGATTTTTGAAATAGAGTTACTAAAAAGGGAGCGACAGAAACTGCGCAGTTCTTAAAGATATAGTTCGGGATACGGTCAGGACCGGGTGCCGTGTTTACCTTGAGCTTCTGCAAAAGTAACACTATTCCATGTACTGAGAAATCTATGCCACTCATCTCCGTGAACTCATTCACGATATGCAAATCGTCTGTAGGGCATGCCGACAGAAAAAAAAACTGAGTAAAAATAACGATTAAACTGTTCAGCCTTGCCTTCCAGATCCGAGCTGTAGCTGAAGTTATCTATAATATCGGGAATATTGTCTTTTACACGCTGCTTACTTCTTACATACTTCCATACTTGCTTTGGATTGTTCTTCATTTTTCCGCCTAGGACACCCAGATACGCACGTTCGGCCCTACGCATCTCTCGCGTTATAGTCTTGTTCAGCTCCTTCAATTTACAGTGCAAGGAAGGCTCTGGTGATTGACAGTACCTACGGTACAAGCGGTGCCTTTTGTTTATCAAGGTTCGAATGGCGGCGTTCATCCAAAGCTTATATTTTCGACACTTCGACGACATGGTGCGTGATGGAACATACGTCTGCACTAAGGGCAGGAGTTCTGTGTTCAGCAAGTGCCAAGTGGAATGTATATCAAGATTGGAACTGTGATGTGCAAATTCTGGGAGAAAGGCGTCGAGTTCACGCGATAACGAGATATAGTCTCCTCTGTCGTAATGAAATACCGTTCGTGGTGGCAGCTTTCTGCGGTGCTCGGCAAAACAGGATAATCTTGTGATTACCACTTCATTGTCGCTTAAACCGGGAATTGTGGTGGTTGAAGAAATGAGGGTGCGATCGTTGCAGCAAATCAAATCAGGTACATTTGCACTACTACAGCCTATTCTAGTTGGGCACTCCACAAACTGTAAAAGGGAATGAGTGTTAATCATTTCACGAAAAGCAGTATGAAGAAGCGATGTGGTGTTTATATTTGGCTTAAGGGAGACCCATTCTACATTAGGTAAATTAAAATCACCACCTAAAATGACGTAAGATGCATCTAGGGTTAATAGGATGTTGCTCAATTCAAATAGGGGTTGTGGTGTTTTAAGGGCTGGAGGCCAGTAAAATGAAGCAATAGCCATCGAGGAACCGTTAGCCAGTATGACCTTATAGCGCCCGGCGACGCTCTAAAGCGCCGGCGCTGAGATCGGCGTTACAGCGCGCGCTAGAAGAAAATTAAGATGGACAGCGCGTGCTCGGAGCACACGCCCGGCACGGGCAGTTCGGAACTAGAAGCCTGCCACGCTGGTCATCTTGCTCTGGTGCTCCGCTGCGACCCCGAAAATCCTCAACAGTGGTGACTCCGGCCTAAGAAATGACCGACCCCAGCAACCTACCGCCCTCAGGCGACCTTCCGCCTGACGCTACCTTGCGCTCACGGGACGTCGCAGTTCTCCAGCTCCGCCTACCAACATTCTGGCCCAAGTGTCCGCAGATCTGGTTCGCCCAAGTGGAAGCCGTCTTCCATCTGCACCACGTCACCTCGGAGGCATCTCGGTTTCGTCATTTACTTTCCAACCTGCCTCCTGAGAGGTAGCGGACATCATCGCTGCACCCTTGGGCGATACCCCGTACCAGCGACTAAAGCAGGGCATTCTGGACCGCACCACGGCGTCAGAGTGTGCGCGCCTCCAGCAGCTGCTCACCTACGAAGAGCTTGGAAACCGCCGCCCCTCCCAGCTACTCAATAGCATGCGGCAGCTCCTGGGCGAAAGCAATGCAGACCCGAACGGCGCACTGTTGCGGCAGCTCTTCCTTCAACGCTTGCCGCAGTCCACCCGCCTCGTCTTAGCTGCTGCGGGCGACTTGACCCTTGACACCTCGCCCAGCTCGCTGATCGTGTCCACGACGCGACTTCTCCTTCCGTCGCCGCCCTCTCTTCTCCACCGGAGACCTCCGGCATTTTACGCTTAGAGGCCCGGATCGATCGGCTGGCCGCTTCTATCGATGCCCTTCGGACGTCCTCTCATGCCCCGCACGGTTTATCCTCAACACCTCGCCGCCGTTCGTCTTCGCCGAGTCGGGAAACGCGCAGCGAGATCACTGACGGCGGCGTGTGACCTCGCTCTTCAACCTGGCCGCCTCTTCGTCGTCATGGATCGCATTTCTGGACTGCGCTTCCTCGTCGACACTGGTGCCGAAGTCAGCGTACTGCCTTCCTCCAAGGCAGACCGTGCTTCCAAGTCACATGGACCTACTCTTCGTGCGGCCAACTCAACCTCCATCGCAACGTATGGTCTCCGATCCCTCACTATGGACATTGGCCTGCGGCGCACGTTTCGATTGGTCTTCATTGTCGCCGATGTACATCAACCCATCCTACCGTCCGACTTCCTGACGCATTTTGATCTGGACGTCAGCATGCGTCACCATCGTCTCCTCGACAGCAAGACGCGCCTTTACATCACTGACGTTATATCAGCTGTCGCGTCCACTGACATCCGAACTCTGCTTCCGTCATGCCCGTACGCTCAAGTCCTCGCAGTCTTTCCCGAGGTCACGAAGCCTTGTAATCTCCATCAGCCACCCAAGCACGATATAACCCACCACATTGTCACGCGTGGTCCACCTGTCGCAGCTCGCCCGCGCCGCCTCTTTGGTGAGCGTCTGGCTATTGCAAAACGGGAATTCGACCACATGCTCCAGTTGGGTATTATTCGCCCTTCATCCAGTAGTTGGGCCTCACCACTCCATCTGGTGCTCAAGAAAGATCCGGGTGACTGGCGTCCGTGCGGCGACTACCGGGCTCTCAACGCTCACACGGTCCACGACAGCTATCCCCTTCCACACATCCAAGACTTCACTGGACCTCTGGAGGGCTGTAAGATCTTTAGTAAAGTGGACCTTGTCAAGGCGTACCACCAAATCCCTGTTGAACCGGCCGATATTCCGAAGACGGCCATCACTACACCCTTCGAACTGTTTGAGTACGTGCGCATGCCTTTTGGGCTACGCAACGCAGCTCAAACTTTCTAAAGATTAATTGCTGAAGTGACGCGTGGTCTCCCAGCGGTATTCGCCTACATCGACGACATCCTCGTCGCGAGCCGTACACCAGAGGACCTCCGTCACCTCCGGGAACTCTTTAAACGACTCCAAGAGTTTGGCTTGATCGTCAATGCCCAGAAATGTGTTTTCGGCTCTTCTGAGCTCGAGTTCTTGGGCCACCGCATCTCGGCGCTGGGAATTCGTCCATTGCCTTCTCACGTCCAGGCTGTTGACTTCCCAGCACCAAATACCCTACGCAAGCTCCGTGAGTTCCTGGGCCTAGTGAATTTTTCACGGCGCATTATCCCACACTGCGCCGAGCTTCTTCACCCCTTGACTGACCTTCTCCGCACCACCAAGTCCTCGTCCTCCGTGATTTCCTGGTCTCCCGAAGCTCAGGCCGCTTTCACGGCTGCAAAACAAGCCCTCGCTGAATCAGTCGTCCTCATCCACCCTTGGACTTCCGCCCCCACTCGAATCATGGCGGATGCTTCCAGCGTAGCCATTGGTGCGGTTCTCCAGCAGAATATTGACTCCGCCGCCGCGGTGGCTCAGTGGCTATGGTGCTCGGCTGCTGGCCCGAAAGACGCGGGTTCGATCCCGGCCGCGGCGGCTGAATTTCTTTGGAGGAGAAATTCGAGGCCCGTGTACTGTGCGATGTCAGTGCACGTTAAAGAACCCCAGGTGGTCGAAATTTCCGGAGCCCTCCACTACGGCGTCTCTCATAGCCTTAGTCGCTTTGGGACGTTAAACCCCATAAACCAACCAACCTAAACCAACCAGAATATTGACTCCGAGTGGCACCCACTGGGTTTCTTCTCTCGGAAGCTCCAGCCTGCTGAGACTCGCTACAGCGTATTTGGCCGTGAGCTGCTTGCTATCTACTCCACCATCCAGCACTATCGCCACATCTTGGAGGGCCAGCCTTTTTACGTTCTCACGGACCATAAGGCTCTGGTGTATGTGTTCCGTACGAACTCTTTGAAGTACGTTGCCCGTGAACTTCGTCAGTTGGCCTACATATCGGAGTTTACAACCGATATTCGACATATAAAAGGCACCGACAACGAGGCAGCTAATGCATTTTCACGCATTTCCACCATCGGCGTGTCTCCACCTGCTGTGGACTGGCCGTCCCTGGCCCGGGAACAGCTTGAAGACCCTGAGCTGCACGCCCTGCGTGACCACCCCCGAGCCCTCCGTCTGCAGCTCGTGCCTCATCCGTTTGTGCCCGGATCGCTCTGGTGCGACATATCATCGGCTCTACCGCGACCGTTCATCCCGGAGGCCTTTCGTCGTGCCATTTTCCATTCCCTTCGCGACATCTGCGATCCTAGCATTCGAGCCACGCAGCGCCTCGTTACCCAGCGGTACGTCTGGCCGAACATTAACACTGACGTTCGTCAGTGTGCCCGCTCGTGCCTTGCTTGCCAGTCCGCCATACCAAGACTCCCCCTCAGTCTTTCCTGCCGCCTGGATCACGCTTTGACCATATTCATCTTGACCTGGTTGGACCGCTACCTCCCTCTCAGGGCTACAAGTATATTCTGACGATGGTCGACCGCTTCACCCGTTGGCCCGAAGCCGTGCCCATTCCGCACATTACTGCGGAAACAGTTGCCAGAGCCTTCGTTTCGACGTGGGTTTCCCGCTTCGGCTGCCCCGGCATTGTTACCACGGATCGCGGCCGCCAGTTCGAATGCGCCCTCTTCACTTCGCTCACTCGGCTACTCGGCACTAAACACTGCCGCACCACATCTTACCAACCCTGTGCCAACGGCATGGTTGAGCGGCTCCATCGCCAGCTCAATGCTGCCCTCACTGCGCGCCTCGATCGCGAGCACTGAGTATAGACCACCTCCCTATGGTGCTCCTAGGTCTACGTGCCGTCCTGCGTCGTGACCTTGGCTGTTTGGCGGCCGAACTCGTCTTCGGTACCTCCCTGCGGCTTCCTGGTGACTTGTTCGTACCTTCGGCTCTCTCGTCCCAACCCCTGCAATACCTTCAACGCCTACAGGACTGTCTTCAGCATCTGCGCCCAGTGCCGCCTCGCTCAGCTGCCCATCAAGTCTTTGTGCACACAGACCTTGCTTCCTCGACGCATGTTTTTCTCAGGCTAGACGCTGTAAAGGAGCCTCTTACCCCCTCATACGACGGCCCGTACCGCGTCCTCAACAGGACGACAAAGTCAGCGACAATCCTGCTCGATGGTCGTGAAGAGGTCGTCTCACTCCATCGACTCAAACCCGCGTACCTCGAGACACGTCCCCAGGAGCTCCCCTCCGATATTGCCGGCCCACCTGCAGACCTGCTTGCCGCCGTGGCTACTCCATCTCTGCCCCGTCGGCGCGTACATTTCGCCGTTCCGTCTAGGGGGGGGGGGGGGGCCCTATAGCGCCCGGCGACGCTCTAAAGCGCCGGCGCTGAGATCGGCGTTACAGCGCGCGCTAGAAGAAAATAAAGATGGACAGCGCGTGCTCGGAGCGCACGCCCGGCACGGGCAGTTCGGAACTAGAAGCCTGCCACGCTGGTCATCTTGCTCTGGTGTTCCGCTGCGACCCCGCAAATCCTCAACAACCGTCCGGACCAGGACGAATTTTTCTTTAACTACGAAGTTTCTGAGAAAGCTGGATAGCTTTCCTTTGGAGCCGTATGGCTGCGCTTGGGTGGATGCCAATGAGTAATTACTCCCTTATTACAAATTTACTCCACCTTGGGGGATTCCCCTAAACATTTGACAACGAGACTTACATCAGACCGTTCCGCATGTCTTGCTTTCCGTGTTAAGAGGTATGCTGTTCAGTCCATTATCGACATTGACAAATACACCACCGCCATGCTTGTTACAGTCCTTCCGGTATACATTTTAATTCTGCGGAAATATCTCGCAGGTGCCTATTGTTTCGTCCAACCATGACTCAGTGCCAATGACCGCATGTGGCTTGACCAATTCCAAGAGTGCTTCAAACTCCTCTTTTTTGTTCTTGAGGCTGCGGCAGTTGACGGCAATAATTATCAAGTCGGTTTTATGGTCTGCTCTTTTCTGCGATGCAGGATTCTTTGATGCTTTTCACGGCATCAGTAACGCTTTCATACATGTAAACTTGTTTCGCCAACTTTAGTTTGTTGACATTAAGTTTGAAGTCACCGCCACGTTCCTTGGCGAACTGTATCAGCCTCTTCCGCTAATGCCTTACCTTATTCGAGTAGTCTTCACTGATAGCAAAACCTGTATCTTTTAGTTTTGAGGCAGCTGCAAGTAAGCGTTGCTTGTCTTTGAAAGATAAGAATTTCACTATAATCAATAAAAACTGGTATGGCGCAAGAAACGGGGACACAGAAGGCACACAAAACACAGGACTGACGCCTCTGTGTCCCCGTTTCTTGCGCCATACCAGTTTTTATTTCATCATGAACCAACTCGCCCAAACTAGAGTTTTACTTGATCACTATAATCGGCCGGTTTTTTTCAGGTGAGTAACGCCCAAGTCAGTGCGCTCTTTCCATAGCCATCGAGCTAAGTTCTACACTTAGTTTCTCAGCACAAAAAGTCATAATCCGTTCTTCACACAGTGCCCATGTTTCATTCTCGGAATCTGGATGGCCAAAAAAGATGAGGTTGTTCCTTCTTGATCTGTCATCTAGATCGTCTTCGCCTTTGTGGAATGTCGCAAACGAGGAAGCAACCGATTCGACACGAGGCGAGATCCTTTCTATTGATTCTTTTAACTGTGGGCCACATGAAGCGCGGTCTTCAGCGCACACAACCTTGGCGGCGAGCTCCTCTACTTTTTGTTCAATGGCCAGCTGACTACTTCGAAGCGAACGAATTTCGTCAAGCATGTCGGACTGTTTTTGCAAGATTGATGGTATCTGCATAATGGCATTAAACATTTCCTGTTCTTGCTCTTCGGTAAGAGGACCAGGATTCAGCTCGACATCCCCGGCAAGCAGTAAGGGCAACTTTGAAAGCAGACAAAAAGAGGCAATACAGCAGCACGATCCTAAAAAGATCGTGCGACATGCAAGCATGTACAGGCATTGGGTGGGATCTGACGCCAGTTTTCTAAAAGGATTCCCATTTACACAACGATAGGAATAACCAACCTATAGAAACACGAAGCGTAAGTGCCTGGCAGCCATGGCTGCGCCAGATTCCGAAATGGTCGGCTGCGGCGGCTGCTTTAGTAGTCTTTCGTCCGAGGGTGCACATGGTGGCCAACAAGCGAGAGAATCACTCGCAGGCAGCGCTGTCATGTCCAGTGGTGACTTGAAATCCAAGGTAGCGCAGATGAAGGGCTGGCACGTGCAGTCCTTGCAAACGGTGTAATCAGGAACGGTACACGTTGCATCGATGCTCTCATGATAAGCAGTCACCATCTGCATAACCAGTAGAAACACAAAGCGTAAGTGCCTGGCAGCCATGGCGGCGCCACATCCCTAATCTTGCCCTAATTAAAACGGAGATAACTTTTTTTTTCGCGTATTGTGCGCGATTGACGAAAAACGAGATTACAGTTTTTCTTGTCGGTTAGAAAAGTGCCGACGAAAATCCACGTCTCAACTCAGCCCCGGTAAGCACTGCTGAAACGCTGAAAGGTCTCAAAAACGGAGTATAGAATATTCAATCTAGGCTATGAAGAAAAATGCAATGGCAGTTATACAACTTGCAATGCGGAAAGTCACCGCCAGCTGGCGTGCGCTGATGATTGAAAAACAGGATCCCGGTTCCTCGGCTGTAGCGGAGGGCTTTTCCCGGGATCTTCCCTCTGTGTTGCGAAAGTTGGCTCCAAGAACGCGTTGTCCACGTCCGCCATGCGTGGCATCTCATGGCGACGTGCAGCGCCGACGGAAAGTTACGCATTGTTGAAGAGTGAAAAACATTGACTCCTCCCTGCAGCATCGGTTGGGGTGACAACGGCCTGGCATCCGAGTCGCTTAGTGGGCGTTAGCGTCAGCGAAAACGTACCACCTTGATGACTTCCCCGCACCGCTGCGCGCGCACTCAACCCAGTGATCCACCACTGGGGAATAAGATGAAGAAACTGTAGGCTAAGTCTGCAAGTCCGTCGCAAGAGAACAGAAAGAAGATTGAAGTGCTTCCTTACTGCCACAAGACATCGCATGGTCTGAAAAAAGTGGCACAAAAATTCGGTGTCACAACGGTTTTTTTCTGCCCCCCGGAAACTGTCTGGTTTGTGCGCCCATATTTCTGGTGGTCCGCAGAAAAAGGGGACCTGTAAAACCAAGCACCAGACCAGGTTCACTTCGTGTGAAGTAGGGGTGGTGTACGGCATCCCATTGTCCTGTGGGAAAACCTACATCGGGCAAACCGGAGGGTGCATCAATGAACGTCTGAGGCAGCACCGAACAACGTTCAATTCAGGCAGTGGAAGCAATTTAGCCTTGCATGTTAAGGTATGCAAAGGGTGTTCTCCTTTGCTTCACCGCACGAGCGTTATCGGTCGGTGGAGAACAAGACGCGAGCGTGAAATTCTTGAAGCGTTTTTAATCAGGAAAAACAAGGAGATGTGTGTCAGCGATCCCTCGGTTTTTATCACGGATAAAGAATATAACTTTCTTTTATCTTAATACAGTTGTTCCCATCGTCCAGAGTGTGCGCTTGCGCAGGGAAACATTTAAATGTGGTGGTTTTCTTGGAAATAAATCAGTTGCAAGTCCAGCGGTGCGGTGTGTGTACCTCCTTTTTCATACTTCATCGTCCTGCGCGGCGGTCGAGTGTCGGCTTTTTTACTGCCTTACTGACGTGCTCAGTGCAGCGGCACTGCGCATGTGCTTGTATGATCAGACCTTTGAGTTCAGCCGTTTCGCTTAGTATTTTTGTTGCCATCGAAAAAAATAAACTTCTCTTTCCACACCTCCTTTTTCTTGTCCTGCGTCTGTGTTCTGCTGGTTCCACCCTGACAACATTATGAACCAACTAGCCCAGCAATTTACACTCCTTTTTGTTGTTTTTTCGGGTTCTGACTGCTTTTGGTTAATGCGTTTGACTCTGCCTTTTTCGGTGTTTGGTTTCTGACTGCGTTTGCTTCTCATGTTTGACTCTGCTTTTGCTACGATTGTTTGACACTGCTTTTGCTGCGAGATGGCTTCCTCTAAGTTCTGTTATCAGAATCTCTTAGTTTTTCTGCAGGGGTTAAAATTTTCTTGTCTGTTATCCTGATGTTGCTGCTTTTCTCCACATGTTGGGTTCGGAGCGATAATGCGATGAGTGTCATGCCTGAGCTGTATGTTTAAATATGCCACCTTTCCATGCAATAAACAGTTGGTAGTGTGCGCGTGTGGTGTCCCCTTTCTTGTTAGTGTCCTTGTTGCGCCGCCGTTCATTTAATCATAAAGGCTTCCTTAAAAACTACACACGGTCCCTTGTATGTGTCACTGGCTGACATTCGGACAGAATAAGGTAGACCCCAACGTACGAAAAGCTCCAGGCGGTCCTTGAAGTGCATCGCCTTCCTTCAAAGTTTCTGTTGTGGCGTGCCAGCAGAAGGTCGCCTAGAATGTGCGCTATGCATGTATCAATCCAACTCTTTTTTTTTCTGGATGTATGTATTGCCACAAAGCTGTACGAGCCACGGCCGTGTATAAATATTTAGATGATTCAAGAAGGTGTCTATGTCTGTTGCACGCGCATTCTTGAAACGAACAACGCCATAGTCTTCCATGCCATCGGTGAATATTTCTATAATGACTTCATGCGGTAGGGGTTTCCTTGACGTCTAGTGAAAATTTTTTTTGAAGGACTTTGATGTTGAACTTTGGAGTAGAAGGAAGGGGGGGGGGGTGATGCTAAGGGGCCTGCAGCCCAGGGCCTCAACTCCGACAGCAGGAGAATTGGGCTCATTTATTCTAACTTCACTTCGCTTTCTTCACCTTAAAGACCCCCTTCAGGGGTACTACATGAGGGGTGGGTTAAATATTCAACAATAATAAATACATGCCATTGCAGTGTGATACAAGTGGTTACAGCTGATAAGAATGAAGATGGGCACGTGATGGCGGCAACATCGGCAGGGAGGGCATTCCAGTCAACAATGGTGCGGGGAAAAAGGAACCTGAAAAAGTTGCAGTGCGCGGTAGAGGCCGGGCGATCTGAAACGAGTGTGCAGTGCGGGGAGATATGTGGGTCGGATGAGAAATGTAAGGTGTTTGATTCAGAGTGCTATGGAAAAACTTGTGGAGCAAACACATGCAGGCGACGCGACGGCGAGCTTCAAGGCTTTCGAGACCGGAATTATTCTGTAGAGATGAAACGCTGATCGTATATGAATATGCAGAATGAACGAAGCGAATGGCGCGGTTTTGAACCGATTCGAGTGCATTTGTTAGGTATATTTGGTTTGGATTCCAGACGGGACTGGCGTACTCGAGTTTAGGTCTAATAAGGGTTTTGTAAGCTAGAAGTTTCACGTGCTGCGGTGCATGAAGAAGATGACGTTTTAGGAATACTAGAGACCTGTTAGCAGATGATATGGTTTGGTTTTATGGGGTGTAACGTCCCAAAGCGACTAAGGCTATGAGAGACGCCGTAGTGGAGGGCTCCGGAAATTTCGACCACCTGGGGTTCTTTAACGTGCACTGACATCGCACATGTGTTCGCCAAGAAATATCGCTACAGAGTGTTACACCGAGGTACTTGAACGATTGGACGCTTTCTATAGATGAGTTGGCAGCTGTATAGGAAAAAATAAGGGGGTTGCGTTGACGGTGAAATGAGACGAGTTTGCATTTTTTAGCGTTTAGTGTCATTAACCAGAGGTCACACCATTCGTGGACGCGTTTGAGGTCATTTTGAAGAGCCACTTGATCAGAAATGTTAGAAACGGTACAATAAATTACACACTCATCGGCGAATATGCGAATTTTACACGATACTTGTGGCGCCAGGTCGTTAATATATATTAGGAATAAAAGCGGGCCGAGCACAGATCCCTGCGGAACGCCGGATGTTATAGGGAGAGTGCTTGAGTTATGGTTGTTAAGAGAAACAAACTCGGAACGGTTAGCTAGGAATTCTTTAATCCAGTCTAGAATATTACGGTGCAAATTTAAACAGGCTAGTTTAAGTAATAGGCGTTGATGTGGTACCTTGTCAAAAGCCTTCGCGAAATCTAAAAATAATGCATCGGTCTGTAGGTTACGGTCGAGGTTAGCATGCAGATCGTAAGTGAAGATTGCCAGTTGGGTCTCGCAGGGAACCATGTGGAAGCACGGGCAATGGAGCTTCGAGCGACACTTATGAAGCGAGAAAACCAGAACTAGGAGACGGGCCCCCACCTAATGTAACTTCCATTAGCTGAATCAGTTCGGGAGAGCTTGTCGAACTGCAAAAAACAAGAATCCCCCCCCCCACACACACACACGGTTGCGCCCCCTTTCTTATGAAGCGCTGTTGCGGATATTGCGATATTGCAATTGCGGAAGGGTTTTCGTGGTTTCCTGTCAATTCCTTCGTCGAGCGGCGTCTGAAGGTGTAGTGTGTTTGAGAATCCCGGCGTCGGAATAACGTCCGCTTTTACAGAGCAGCGAGGTGGGAGTCCTGCCTCGCCGCCCAGCCTTCCGCTGGAACTGCTGTCATAATCCGCTGAAAATAGACTAAATAATTTTTAAAGCCACATATACATCCGCTAATGTGCAATGGGGTGCTCGATGGGAAAAATACTTGCATTGCGCTCTCTGCATAGCTTACAAATATAAGGAAACGCAACACTTTAGTGCCACAACTATTATTAGAGTAGGTTAGGAAAAAACGAAACCAGAATGCACCGCGGCGTTTGCAGCGGAGTGCGAGTATCATTACAGACTTGTGCGAGTATTACAGGCTCTTGAAGAAATAAACGCGCTCAGTAGAATTCTTCTCTCAGCTACACGGGATTGTTCTAGTTCAGGTTTCGCACAGATATGTCATTCAGTCGTCAGAATTTTTTCTTGGAAAACCGAGCTTTCTTCTTTAGCTTTACCAAATTGAAAAACAAATGAGGCTGTGCTAGCTTCTTGGAAGTTCCACAGTTTCAATTTCTGCTGCGGCTGCCGCTAGGAAATCAAAACAATCGTTTATGGGTTTATGTTTTTAAGGCGGAAGCCTTTAATGCCTCATCGTTGTAAGCAGCAGTTGTCGACCGAAATGTCATGCTTTTCAATTGGTCGAAATGGTCGTGACGTCACAGTGCGCGAACTTCAAACGGGGCCGATTGTTCTTTGGCTAGTAACCATGCAACCAATTAAAGGGACCGTATGGTGATGCTCCAAGAAAGTGGGACCGCGTTTAGTTTATTATTTAATTAACCAATTAGCCTAATTAACCTTTCTAGTCGGACCAGATAAATAAATAAAACCCAGTAGGAAATTGGTGGAGTTGGGGAATCGAACCAGTGTCTCCGGAGTGCGAGACGTACTCCGCCATGCCAGCTCGATGGTTTGGAATGAACAAAGGCGCGTCTAGTGAGCACGGTGTCTTCGTTCACTCCGATCTTCTTCCCTTTCTGTTACGGCGAGGTTCAGATATCCACCGAGATATGCGAGACAGATACATTTCCTTTCCTCAAAAACCAATTTACCGACGAGCAAGGCGTAGAGCCGAACGGGCGACGGCGTCTTGTGAACTCCCTGGCAGCGTTGTAAGACGCTGCCGCGTTAAAGTCTTAGAGGCGAAGCTCAACATCTTAACCACACATCAGTGACACAAGCAGCAACACCGCGCTTAAGGCTTTCGCCTCACCAGACTTTAGGTCAACAAGTGCCCCTGTGAATTTTTTAAGTTTGTGGGGTTTAACATCCCAAATTAAGTATGGCTATGCGGGACGCCGTAGTGGAAGGCTCCGGATAATTTCGATCACCTCGGGCTCTTCAAAGTGCACTGTTATAGCGAAATGCGACCGCCGCGGCCGGGGCCATATGCTACGCGGCAGCGTATACAGCTCGTTCGGTAGCACAGCGTTGCGGAAATGATCAGGGCATGCGTAAAAATTTCCGCAGAATGTCCGAGATAGTGTCATGCGTTTAAGCGTTTCGAGCAGCATAAACGTACTAGTTAAGTAAGAGCCTAGCTCGCGGCGGGATTCGAACTGGCGACCTATAACCGGGGGAACAGGCGGCGACTTATAATCGAGTGTTGCGTAAAAAAAAAGTATCATGCACAGCTCGGCTGTCCTCCAAGTTAAGTAAGACTGTTACTGCTTCCTTTCCTAAAAAATAAGAAACAATTTTCGACTTGTCCGACTTGCAAGGCGTCGGGCCGATGGCGAACGTTCCGTGGACTCCCTGGCAGCGCTGCAACACGCTGTCGCGTTCCTCGATTAAAGGCGAAGCTTAACCGTTCTCCAAATTTTTGTTAATTTCCTTGTCTTGGGATTGATTTTGTAGAGGCGGGTGAAAATTTTCAGTCTTTGAGGAAATAAAAGGCGCTGCTCCACTTCTCGGTGGAGACCTCGACCGTGTCTTGAGGGAGGGAGGAAGGTGTGAGAGTCGTCTTAGTGGAAGGCTCAGGAATAATTTCGACCACATAGGGACCTTTTACGTGCTCTGGCATCACACAACACACGGGCACCTTTTTGCATTTCACCTGCATCGAAACGCTGCCGCCGTGTGTCTGGGTTTGAACCCGGCTACTCGGCTCAGTAGCCGAGGACGCTCACCACTGAGCCAGAAAAATTGGGCTGTTCAAATGTGCCCCACGAGGGCAGTAGTAAAAGTCCATCGTGTAATGAAATTAATTTTAAAAACTTGTAATAACACTCTCTCGAGGCACTAATTAGCGAGTGTTTTGTTTGCTAGGTGGTGCAAGACAGCTCAGCTCAAGTGTAGGAAGCTAGCTGAGCGTGCTTTCCTTTAATGCGTTATCATTAAAACAGTACTGCGGACAAAAGCCCATCTGAATCAGCCCCGAAAGTTGTCGGCTGGCCCACGTGGCTCTTCCTTGACGTCCGGCGCTCGGTCTCGGACGGACACATGTCGCTGGTTCCAAGAGGCGGCGTGTTTTGTGCGCTGAAAAGCTAATGCTAAAACGTTACTGTTGCATGAATCCCATTGATCGCACTTCTCTCTTTTTTAATTTGGTGGAATTAAAAAAGATTAAAAAAGAAAAAATGAAACATGCGATATATTCCAGTAATGTAGCTGGGGGCAGGAGGGGTCTGTAGAGGGCAAGGGAGAGAGGGCCTACATGCGCATTAGCCCAGGGCCACCACTTTTATTAATCCAGCCCTGAGCAAAGCCAGGAATTTGAGCAGAATCTGCGGCATGAAAATTTGCCATGTGCTCTGAAATGACGGTACGAAAAGGGATTCATCCTTGTGAGTCGCCTGTTGACAGAACACTTACAGGCAAGACCCATTTGCCTGCTTTTACGGAAGTGGCTAGACCTGTCAATACCGCGTTTTCATGCAGTCTGAGCGCTTCCTGGTTGATCTTTGCCGGTTTGCGATCGGATTTCTGAAAGCTCTTGCTGATGGCAGTTACGACCTTCTGGTCGTAGGTTCAACCCCGACACAGAAGCCCTCCTCGCCTGGCAAGATTACCATTCGTTCCGCTTGCGTTCGCTTTTATGTGGCAGGGTCTCAGCACCTCTCCGACTCGGCTGCTCCTGCTCCGGACGCTGTCGTCAGTGCAAGAGCACTAAGCGCCGTCTTTTTCATCCTGGGATGAAGCACTCGTTTATTCGAGGGTCATGTACGCCTACCCCTATCGACGCCTCACATCCTCTCAAGTAAGCAAACTGGAAGCCTCTCTGCGTCGCTTCACTCGATTAGCCATGGGAGTTCCCATCTACGCCGCAAATGCTCTGATCGCAGACGCCGCCATTTTCAACTCCCTCGAAGAACGCGCAGCAGCACACCACCGAGCCCAGATACACCGTCTCTCTACCTCCGAGCAAGGCAGAGACCTCCTCAGCCTTTTCGGACACGCCATTTCCCAACTACCCCCGCTTCAACCATCTGCTCCCCCGTGGAAAAGCCTCCCGCGTCTTACTGTAAAACCCATTCCACGCCACATGACTCCAACGCTAAATCCCGGGCGGCGTGAAGCCCTGGCGAACCATTTGGTTTGGTTTGGTTTGGTTTATGGGGTTTAACGTCCCAAAGCGACTAAGGCTATGAGAGACGCCGTAGTGGAGGGCTCCGGAAATTTCGACCACCTCGGGTTCTTTAACGTGCACTGACATCGCACAGTACACGGGCCTCTAGAATTTCTCCTCCAAAGAAATTCCAGCCGCCGCGGCCGGGATCGAACCCACGTCTTTCGGGTCAGTAGCCGAGCACCATAGCCACTGAGCCACCGCGGCGGCGAACCATTTACCCGCACTGGGCCACGACACTTACTATACCGATGCCCATATCCTCGAGCACCAAGTAGTTACTGCAGTAGTCGGCCCTCGAAGCACCTCCACACATCTCCACACAGGAGTGCCCTCCTCAACCGACGCAGAAACTCTGGCCATAGCAGAGGCGATTACGCTTCACGACCACCTTTCCTCCACCATCACCATACGTGCAGACTCTCAGGCTGCCATACGCTCATTCGAATCTCAAAAACTCCTTCCCCATAACCTAGACACGTTGCTGAAATACCTAACAGCCCACCCTACACTCCATGTCCGCCTTGAATGGATTCCTGGTCATCAATTTATATCGGAGAATGAGCTTGCTCATGCTCTGGCCCGTGAAAAAATACCACCGGGCCCTCCGACTGCCTGGCCAGCCCATTATAATCCCAAGGCAGACCGCGCTACACACCGACAGGACCGCCGCGAACACCTTCGAAATTTGCGGCACATGCGACGAACCCTTCCGTCACCCTCCCATTTTCTTTGCCGTGCCGACGCCACTCTAATTCGACAGGCACAGACTAACTCCCTTCCCTGCGAACTGTATCCCCACTATATCCTTCATAAACCGGGCAAACCCGCCTGTCTCGTGTGCGGAGAGCATCCCTCAAACATTCACACATATTGGTTACGCCCCCGCGCCACTAACTCTCCCACCATACCTTCCTCCGTGCCTCCCCACTTTCACCTCACGTGGGCACCGCTCCACCAACCTCTCTGCAGCCCACCCTCCTCGCCGCCCACATCCGACAGATCCAAGGGACACGTGGCCCCACTCCGCCACCGCCGATGAATAGCGCCCACCAAACGGGCAGATAAGAAGGCTCGGACTTGAGCTGATAAATAAAAGTTATCTCATCTCTCTCTCTCTGGGATGAACGCGGAACTTTCGGCCGAGCTTCAGCACGTCTTGCACACTCTTCATGAGTACTGGTCCTCCGGGACTCTCACTGGAACGCTTAGGAAAGACTCACGTTTTGTCTTTGGAAGGTGTATGATTATGCCCCGCCAGAAGAATTCTTCGACATGAGAGGCAGACAAGACTTCTTGCCGAAAGACATGTTGACGCAAACCAGGAGGAGCCACACCTGAACTATCCTCGTCTTTTAGGAGACGAGGCTGTATCCAGAACTACGCACAAGCGATGCGACAAAGCTGCAATCCAGAGGCATCTGAAAGCGGGATAACCTGTTCAAAAATGCGGTTGCAGGAGGCGCGCATAAATTCTTGATTGGGAATAACAGCATCCATGCGGTACATGTGGCAACCACTAGCAAAAGTCAAGAAGGCACATAGAGAAGATCCATCAGTACAAAAAGCGAACTGATGCAGAGTGACAGTTATGGCTAGCTGGTTCATTGATTAAAAAAAACGGCACGTTGCGGTGGTTCGCCAAAATTTTTAGGTCATGGGAGATTCTGTGTACGTAAAACATCTGTCCAGGCCTTATTTTACCCTGCCGAGGCCATATTGCCGCCTTGCCAGCTCGGGGCTTCATTTTCTCGATGATCGTTTCAGCCACAGCCACAGCAACCGACCGAGGAAAGCCGGAAGCCTCAAGCCTAGCACACATGACACACATAACACACAGCATCATGCTCGCACGATTTTCAGAGTGCAAATGCCAAGCATGATTTTGCTACTTGCCTCTTTACTATTTTTGAATGGGAAAATCATGTGGCACAAGTACTTGTTCGCTGGGAGAGTACGCTCTGCAGGTGTGCTTATTCATGAACCTGATCCTCTAATCAAAGAGCTGCAGGCTGGATTGACCGGGAGCTTGTAGATCAAAGGGAGCACTTTACCGTGCTTGTGAAAATCATTCAGTGCACTCCTCAGTGCATAGTTACTGGGAATGGCCCAGGTTTTGTCGAAAGCAATTAGAAAGTAATAAATGTAAGGAAACAGCTTTCGAAAACCGTCAATCTTAAGATTGCTTGGCCGCTACTCCCACCCACACCGCGTCGCCGGCGCGCTCCGCCGTCCCGACACGCGAGAGCCCCCGGCGTCAGAATGACGCGAGTAGGCGCAGGGCTGCGACGGACGCCTGCTGCTCGTGTCGTGTCTTCTCATGCGGTTGCCTTTGAAGCGGTGTTGCATCGATTGCTCTCACTCGCCCTACTCGTTTTACTGCATTAAAAGCCTAACATTTACATCACAAAAAACAACACGATAAGCCAACACTGGAAAGTCAGCAGTAAATTAACAAGTCAAGTCAACGTTCATTTAATTATGCTTTCGCACAATTATATAATTTAAGCAAAATATTTGTGTCATTTTTTTGTGATCGCTTTAACAAGCGGTAATAGCTCTAAATGCTTGCAGAAGTCTGCCAATTTGCCTCCCTTTTTCTGTCACGTCTTATCAAGGCTACGAGAACAAGTCGTATGTCGGACAGACAGTGCGTTGCGTCAAGAACCGGGAGCACGCAAGAGATCTGAAGAATGGGGAAGGTGCCAGACTTATCAAGTACTGCAGTTATTGCAAGGATTATTCAATACCGTATTTACTAGCATATAGGTCGACCACGAATATAGGTGGACACCTATACGTTTGGCTCGCCGAGAATTATAAAAAAATATTCGAATATAAGTCAACCCATTGAACTAGCACTTTTGCTAGATTTTAACTGACGCAAATTTTTCATTTTTAATATATGTGTTATGCGCGACTACGGCTTCGACATGCATGCCGGATCTTTTGTTTTGATCACGACCCCTCTGTAAACTATAATACACTGGCTTTGGTGCCTATTTAAACGCCAAAATATGCTGCTTCCTAAGCTGTCTATCTACCACGATAAGACAACAGAAATGGACGAAAGAGCAATGGGGGTGCACACAGCAATTCGCTGTGTTCACCCGAATGGTGTTGATGAAGACTGTGGCTTCGGGCGCCATCCATGGACGGGACTCGGAAGCTCCTACGCGCCTACGTGGCCTCCGCGATCAAGCGCACCGTTGCTCGCGGCCGGAGCTGATCGCAGAGGACACGGCGCGTGCATTTAGAAGCGTATTCCCGCCTGGGTCATGGAAAGTTCGGGTACGGCTTTTGCAAGGATTTATTTTTATAAAACATTTCCCTCGGGAAACAGGTAGCGGCCCATACGCGGGCGCGGGCCATTAGACGCGTTTATAAGGTAGTTCGGAACGTTTTTATTAGACTTGCGAACACTATTGCTTCCTTCATTTTTTATGTGTATTTACTGCGACCATACAAAGTACAGTACCAGTGTAGCCGGCGCTACTTGAAACGGCGGGCGTGACAACGGAACTCCATTAGCTCACTGCTTTTGCTCTTTTTGGTCACGAATATAGGTCGAGGTTCTTTGACCGCGAATATAGGTCGATAACCAATTGTGGGCAACATTTCTGAAAAAAAAAAGGTCGCCCTATATGCGAATAAATACGGTTTTTCAGGCTTGACGATTCTTAGCAGAAGCAGACTGCAAACACGACGTGAGACTGTTGAGGCATATTGCATCAAAAAAGCTGGTTCACAATGCGCTAGCGATACTTCAGTTCAGTTATATATACCCAGAAAACAAATTTATTTTTTCAGTTTTTCTGATAAAGATGTGATGCGTGTCTTAATTTTTTCCTTTTACGGCTTGCGCCTGGCTGGTCTGAAGGTACTGATGCTTGTGTGCGCCGCTATATTACAGTTGTCAGTCAGCGCTATGCTCATCCTTTTTCTTCCCTTGTTTGGAGCGCCGCTCCGCCGCAAAACTATGAATTTAAATATGCAATGCGAACTAGCCCATCATCTAATTTTACGGTAGGTTTAAGGTTGGAGACTACGGTTTGAAGAAAACGCGTTCATCATCGGTAAAAGGCTGTCGATGAATTAGAATCCCATTCTTTTCTTTTCAGTGAAGTACTGCTCAATACGCATGCTTAGAAAATTCTGCTAGACGTTGATGAAGTTCATATTCGTTGAAGTTATCTTTAGTGGGCAAAATGTAAGGCAACTTTTCAGAATCTGTTTGTCACTATCATTTAATAATTTCGAAACATCAGCTACAATGCTGCCATCATCCTGCGGTACCAGCGGCGTGTCTTCTGGATCTATCGAAATGGAAGCGCGGTGTTGCGTTGCGGGCCCGGACACTGTTTGTGCCGTGAGCGTTCCGGCCTACCCTCGGCGCCGCAGGGAGGCGGCCTCGTCGCGGACGCGGGGCTTATGCTCGGCGCTCGAGAACGCGACCGATAACCCCCGAGGACGCTTCCTTCCGAGAACGCGCAGCTTGGTCGCGTGGGCAGGGCGTTCCAGGGAGCGGCAGTCAACGCAGGGGACTCTTTCTCCTGCAGCGGCAACTCCCCGAGCAGCGGAGGCTGCTCGGGGAGCTAGCCTGTACCTTCCAAGGGCCTGGGGCCCTCTTTACTTTTGGGTCAAATTCTGTGATTAAAATCCCAATTCTTAACCTTCGCCAAGTCCATAGCCCTTACTTCGCAACAGCGGTTATTTATCTATCTAGGATGTATTTTGACACACCCCCTCGCTAAAGAATATTACACCATAACAGTTTGCTACGTACTGACCAGCGACAAATCGCAACCAACAAAGATAACAAGAAAAAAAAACCCTTTAACTCTTCCGCGTCACGCACAAAAGAACTGTAATGAGCGTTCAGAAGCGGCTTACAAGCTAACACCTACAGCCATACACGCGGCTATTCAATCATTTCACCCCCGCACTGCATCATTTCACACACGCAAGAGTATCTGCACTCGATCTCGGGGACGCTTGCCATTTCACGCGCAGTGAACTGCACTCACTCTCGTCGGCCACATGAAGTCCAATTCGCGCACCACATGACAGGTGTCACACCATAACAACATACACCTTACATTTCTATTACGACACAATGAAATCAGACTGGACACAGTAAAGATTACATAAAAGATAACTGTATGGGATCGAGATAGCGGACACACAAAAACGAAACCTGGGACTAGAAAGGTGTGACCACAATCTAAACAACCCGCCTGGGACAATTAGCCTACCCGACTCATGTAGTCTGCCCCGACGTTATCGCTGCCCTCGATATACTGAATTCGGAAGCCATACTCTTGTAGCTTCAGATTCCAGCGAAGGACCCGGTTATTTCCCGACTTAGTGCCATTGACGAACTGTAGTGGTTTATGGTCCGTTTGTACGACAAATCACCTACCATACAGAAACACGTGGAATTTCTCAATTCCCCACTCTAGAGCCAGAGCCTCTTTTTCCATGGTCGAATAGGCCACCTCCAGCGGTAGCAGCTTGCGGCTCGCATAAGCCACTGGGTGGAGCACCTGATCGTGTTCTTGAAGTAGAACTGCCCCGAGTTCCCTACCCAAAGCATCTGCCCTTAAGACGAATTGTTTTTGAGGCTGACGAATGCCTGCTCCTGATCGGGGTCTCAGTGGATGGTTGTGGGCTCCCCCTTCCGGGTCCGGTCAGACAGCGGACAAGTCACAGTGGCATATCCTGGAACAAAGTCTCTATAATACCCAGTTTTCCCAGAAATGAGTCGACCTGCTTCTTGTCTCAGGTCGTGGAGCATTCTGAACTTTCTCCAGGGTGCTATGAAGAGGTGACATTTCTCCAGACCGAATCTTGTGGCCCAGAAAATAGACTTCCTTCAATCCAACCTCACATTTGGGCGGTTCGACGGTCAATCCAGTAGCCTTTAGCCGCCGAAACCCTTCTCGGAGAGCTGTGCAGTGCTCCTCCCCTGTGGCGCCGGCGATGAGAACGTCGTCGTAGTAGTATGTGACGCCTGCTAACCCCGAAAGGACGCTACGCATCAGCTTGGTGAAGACCGCGGGGGCAGTCTTTATGCCAAACGGCATGTAGCGGAACTGGGAATACACGTTTCTTGAAGTGAAAGCTGTCCTCGTTTTTGAGTCTGCTGAAAGAGGGACCAGCCAGTATCCTTTGGCAAAATCTAACTTGGCAAAAAAAATGCTTGCAGCCCCCAGTCGCGAGAGCTGTCAGAGCCCCATTCAGACGGCGAAAGTCGATGCATAGCAGGTGAGTGCCGTCAGGCTTTCTCATGGCTATTAGCGGCGAATTATACGCCGACTCAGACCACTCGATGATTCCACACTGTAGCATACTAGCAAACTCCTTCTCTATGGTCTCTCTCATTGCGAAAGGCAGAGGGTACTATTTCACGTCGACCGGTTGTTCGGTCTGCAGTTCCAGCTTGCCCGGGGTAGCTTGGTGCGACCTGGGATGTCTGAGAAGATTTCCTCGTAATCTTGCAGAAGCTACCGGATTCCTCCTCTTTGTTTCCTAGTGAGCTGGTCTCCGATGCTCACGTCATGAAAGGTGTGCGACTGGTTGCCCTGTTGCACTTCCATTTCATTTGTACCTGCTTCCTCGGTGGAGACCACTGCGCCTACTGCAGCCACACTCAGATCTTCTTCCTGACAATTCTGCGTTTCAGCATATTTATAAACAAAACTTTGGTAGTGTGGCCCAGATCGACTTCATAGTTGACGTCCCCCTGCCGAGTCATAATGGTATAGGGCCCCCTCCACTGCATGAGCAGTTTGTTGTGTGCAGTGGGCAAGAGGATCAGAGCTTGATCTCCAGGCTTCAGCGACTGCCTTCGGGTCTTCAAGTTGTAGTAGCGGCCATCACCGCCCTCCCGCTTGCTGCAGCTCTTCATGTGTCTGCTTGCGGGTGTGCTCCAGCCTCTAGCGAAGTGCCAGAACGTACTTGTAGGTGGTCCTCAGCTCCTCTGGATGGCGTCGTTCGTCCACAGCTCTCGCAGTCCAGCGAGTGGCCCTATTAGATTTCGCCTGTAAAGCAGCTCGAAGGGGTAGAACTGAAGGCTTTCGTGTGGAACCTCACGATACGCGGAAAGGAGCAGGGCGAGATAACGGTCCCAATCCCTTCGTCTTTCTTGACACATTCGTTTCAACATCTGTTTGAGTGCCTCGTTAAAACGCTCCACAAAATCGTTGGCCATAGGATGATTAAGAGTCGATGTAGCTGCTTTACTGACAGCTGCCGGCTCACCTCTTTTATTACCTCCGAGGTAAAATTGATGCCTCTGTCGCTCAAAACTTCTCGCGGGACTCCCACACGAGAAAAAATCTCGACGAGGGTCTCGGCCACCCTCACTGTTTTAATACTTGGGAGTGCAACCGCGTCGGCATAGCGGATGGCGTAGTCAACCACCGTTAATACGTATCCGTTTCCCTGAGCGGGCCACGAGTTCAGTGGACCCACAATATCAATGGCGACTCCCTGAAAGAACGTCTCAATGAGTGGAGCCTTCAAAAGGGGTGCCTTTCGTGTGTGGCCTCTGGGAGTGGTCTGCTTGCAGGAGACGCAGGACGCGACGAAACGTTTCGCGTCGGCCTGCAGTACTGGCCAGAAGAATTCACTTTGTACTTCGGGCACCGTTTTTCTGGTGCCCTGATGTCCTCCCATTACACCGTCGTGAGCAAGTTGGAGCTCTGCTATCCGAAATTTCTTGGGGACGACTATTTGAATGTATTCCCCTCCAAACTTAGACGTGAATTTGCGTTAGTGAACTCTGCCTTGGAGAAAGAACTCGTGGCTATCTCCCTTTCTCCTGTGTACCACCTGGTCCACTCAATCAAAGCATGCCCGCAGCGTGGGGTCGCTCTTCTGCTCTTGGCATACGTCTTCGCGGCTTCCGTTTTTAGAGTTCCCCGCACTCTCAACCCCCTTAGTTGTCCCTTCTCCCAGGCTTGCCTCCTCTTCACCACGGCGTTTGCCGGGTCATCATTATGTCTATCTGCAGAAGCCTCTGGCGTCTGCCTCCGCAGCGCTACTACTCCCTGGTGGCTTTAACCCTTTTGAGGACGGCATCGTCGTAGCCACCGTTTCTAGGTTCAAACTGCGATCTGGGTCGGCGGCATGTCTGGCTCCTTCAAGGTAGCCTAATACGATATCGTAAAGGGGATCCCATGCACTTCGCACGGAGCGTCCCTTGAAGTATGGGGAATCAGCGTCGACTCAAACTTCAGGAAGCATGAGAACCGACCGATCGAGGAGGCAAACGGGAGAATAGAATCCCGTGAGATCGGCACCTTTCACAAGGCTCCTCCTCACTACCACTGTGTCGCGCCCGGTGTCACCAGGTACTCGAACCCTTTGGTTACCCACCAAACCGGTGACTACAGGAAGCTTCTCACTCGTGCTTAGAGCTTTATCAGTCAGACCGGCGCCACAACGGGAACCTTTCTCTCATTTTTTAATTAAATGTATCCATCCTCGATACACAACGACGCTGATTCTTCAGCGGCGTCTTTTGGCTTCGCCTAACCCTTCTCCCAACACTTCCAGCTAGTACGACCTGTTTGCCCGCACTTGAAACATTTTGAAGAGGTCTGTTGCCCTCCATTCTGCCAACGCCCAAGTTTTCGGCTCGGTGGCCGAGGCGTGAGCAGCGGAAGCACTTCTGCATTTCTTGATCTTTCGGCGTCGCAGCCGACTTGCTCCCTTCATTCATTTCACCCCTTTGACCAGAGCTGGCGCTAACTGACGGCTCCCTCCTTAGCGCCTGCCGTTTTGAAAAATTAATCCGTGCGTAAGCGTCCGCATACTGCTCCGCTCTTTCTACCATTTCTTAAAAGGTAGGGTCCTTTCTCTCTTTAAGAAAGAGTTCCAGCGGTGCCGCGCAGCTTGAAAGGGATTGGTCCTTAACCATCATTTCAAACAAAGTCTTATATTCCTTCTTGGTGCTGGAAAGCTCTACCCACCGCTCGAGGAAGTTCCTCAGTCGAGTAAAGCAGAAATTTGGGCAAGTTGGTACGTATGCATTTTTGAAACAGCGCCTGTTTGTCTTTACCCCTCAGTTTCCACGTCCCGTCTTTGTTGCGCTGTTTCAAAAATGCATTCCTGAGTCAAGCCACAAACTGGGACCACGTTTCTCCATTCATGGGTGATGCCCCCTTAAACATCTCTCTGAATCCTTGCTTCGTCAATTGAAATCGCAGCATCAGAGCTTGCTTTAACTTGTCGTAGCTCGTACAATCAGGCGCAGACATTCGACTAAAAACGCTCAGCGCGGATGAGATTAAGAAATCTGCGGGAATATGGTGGCCACGGCTGGCGAAGGACAGGGTTAATTGGAGAGACATGGGAGAGGCCTTTGCCCTGCAGTGGACTTAGTCAGGCTGATAATGATGATGATGCCTCGCCGCTAAAACAGGCTCAAATAAGTGAAGCATTGGACCTGTGGCTAGCCTTGGCTCTGTGCCACGAGCTCAAAACGCCTGAAACAGGCGGCGAGGTCATCGCGCTGTTCATTGAAAATAGGCGTAACTTTGTGCGGGTTCACTTTGTGTCCTTGCGCCGCCCCTCTCGCTTCCGACCGGGACCTAGAGTCTGTTAGAGAGGCACTTGCGGGTTCCCGCCTCAACAACAGCACCTCCTTTTCCCTTTCAAGCAAAGCCATTCTTATTTTGAATTCTTCTCTTTGGCTCTCCAACTCTGCATCTCTCATACTACCATCGCGTTCGGTTTATTCTTTGCGCCAAGTGCGTTCTGCATTTCTCCCTTCTCGGCGCGTAGCTTCTTCCCTGCTCGACCAGTTTGTCAAGCTCGGCCTGTGCTCAGGAAGCAGTGGATATCTAACCACTAGCACGACCCTCTCCTGAGTCCGTTCGGAGCCTCAGCCCCGACACGCGGTGACCGGTCCTGTCGCGGACGCCAATTATTGTCACAACTATCGCTCGTCAGCTGGCTGCCTGGCGCAAGCCGTCGACGCCTAGGGGCAATTTTACGCTTCCCTATGGCCTAAAAGCGAGCGTTGAACAACGTTTATTTGTTAAGGTCGGTCGGCCGGTGTATGGGGCACGTGTGTCGGTGCGTCCGTAATCGAGAAGGAACTCAAGGAATCGACGGTTTAAAACAAATCTTTACTTAAAGGCAGAAAGAAACATAAAAAGGTAAAGAAAAATGAAAAGAGGGAGTAGCAGAAACTACACAGAACACGAAACGCGACAAGCAGGAGACGGACAAGACAAAAATAAACTCATCGACATATAGCGAACAACAATAAGGCGTACAGTGCATTAAAGGTAGGAATATTCTGTCGCATAGCGAGTTTTTGAAATTTTCGCGCTCATTGCTGAAGCCGGGAGCCGACGGGAAGACTGCGTCTTTGGCGCCATCGGTTTAGTTCCGGCCCTCTTGTTGCGAGGAAGACACCACTCCCCAGTGGAGCGGCCCCGTGTGCGCCCCCCACTTCCGTTCGTTAGGTGCGGTCGGATCAGGTTACGGAGTCGGTGTTTTGCTGTGGATTCCCGGCCGTGTTCTGGCTCCGTTTCCCGGGTCTTGCCGTGCGGGGGGCTCTCTGGCCGGCGTTCCGCGGTATTCGTTTGGGTAGTCAGTGTCCGTCGTCGCACTAACTGCGCCGAACTAACTTCTCAGGTAAATCAACATTTAACGAATGTCTACAGTTTCGTCACCAAATTCGCTTTTACACACCTCTATCGTACCTCAGAGACAGAGCAGGGGGACTCTGCTGATCTCGAAAGCTTTGTTACCGCGCGCTTTCCCGGCAAGCAATGCATGTGAGCCAGCACACCTTGCACCTGCAGCTCTGCCATCACCACTTCCTCCTAAATCGAATGTCCACGCACTACTCCTTTTGACCAGAGAGTCGCAAGGAAGAAAATGTGCCCTGCAAATGCTTCCAGGCGCTGGAAAGAAATGCGCAATCGAAACCAATGACATGACCCAATGATTTGCAAGCATTCCTCAATTTTTACAGAACAGCGCGGTAAAAAAACAGGAAAAAAAAGGAGTACGGATATCCTGTGCTGGACAATCGGCTTACTTGTCGGGGAAAACTGGATACAGTAGTGTGCAAGCAAGGCTTTCTCAGGGCATTTGTAAAACATAGGTTAACATTAACTCTCTCAACAGCCTTTGAGTGGGCTGAACAAAGCGGTAGCAGCGGCTTATTTCACATGGCTCGTTTGCACAACAAGATGGTCGCCCAGGAACGGCAGTCTGAGGTCTAAAAACCGCCAAGACGCGTCACCATTCGGAACCTCATGAGTTATCAAAAGTGGACACAGGCCTTCGCAAATCAGTTGGGTAACTTTAGACATTGCAACTCGCTGCTCCGGGACCAACCCATCACCGACAAGATAATCATCCATAAATCTAAATCTTTTACTCAGACATGTTCCGGCCAGTTTAATTTCTAATAATTTAATTTTCCGAGCCAAAAGTAAGTCACTAAAACTGGCGCTGGACAGGACGGGATACAGATGCCAGTTTTTTTTGGAGATGCAAGTCATCGTCCCCCATGCCAAAGGTCGACTGCAGCTACAACGATAACAACGTGACAAAGTCGTTTTCGGAAATTCTAGTGGACACATGTCACTTGGAGAATGGAATCTCGGAGAATGGAATAAGATAGGTCCTCAGCATAAGCAAACCAAGCGATGAAACAGGTGTCAGAATGATCATTCAAGAACCGAGTGGCATGCTCCGAAGACTTGACACAGAAAAGATCGTCAGTTTTTGGTATACGCAGTTTTTTGTGGTAGGAAGAAGGCAATCTGTTTATGACAAGTCCCTTTTTCTGAAATTATGACCCTTAAAAGACAACCTACCTTATGCGTGGAGGTGTGAAAGAAATGTCAAGGCTATCTTTCTTGCTGGAGCCAATTGCAGTGGACAGATGTTGCAACTTGAATTTATCACACAGTTTCTTGGCACTCGAGTTTGCCGCCATCATGTTGGCAGGACTGTGACAATCGGTTATTGATAGCAGGTTTATTTTAATGATTGGTTTAGTGTTATTGATTGTTATTAAGTGGTAATCGACAGCAAGTTTGTCCGAAGAAAAGGCGTCGCCGAAGGCCTTGGCTATTTGTAATGGCTGGTCGCATGTAATCTCATTGTTAGTGATAGTATCGATGACTGAGATGTGATCGTTTCTGTTCAAAAAAATTGGCAGGGGCTTAGCTCTGGTTAAGCCTGTATATACAAGCGAAAAGCTGCAGTTATGCTTCGTTTGACGTCATGACTTTCGCAGTTCGCGCACAATGCACTGGGAGCACCACGATAGCGGTGTAGATTTTGAGCCAACTCCCTCGCTACCACTTCTGCGTCTTCTTTTCTTCCTTCCATGGCGAATGTCTGCGCCTCTTCTACGGCCGCCGCCGCCGCCCACGCATGCGTCCTCGCAACGCCTTGCGAAAGAACCTTCTCGCGACGGCGGCGGAGACCGCGCAGCAGCGGCAAGGGGTAAACCGGTGGCGAGAAGTGGCGATGGAGCGCCCGCCGCAGCGCGCGACCTCCTTTATGGCCGCCGCCGCCGCTCATGCGTTATCGCAACGCCTTGCGAAAGAACCTTCTCTGGGGACGGCGGCTGAGGCCGCGCGGCAGCGGCGAAGGGTAAACCGGTGGCGAGGAGGAGAAGAGAGGAGGTGGCGAGGAGGAGGAAGGGTGTGCCGCGGCGGCGCCTAGGGGTGGCTCACACGAAGCGCGGTGTTGACGAGCCTAGTGAAGCTTTTCGCTTCAAAAGATTTTAGGACTTCCCAGCGTTTCCTTGAATTTCAGCGAGACTGACCAAGTTCGTGCTAATAGTAACACTACAATTCGCTTTCCTAATTGGGCTGTTGAGTGAGTTTAACTGTTTTTTGTATCGTGCCTACAGTACCGCATTAAAAACTCTGCTTTTTTGTAGTTTTTCTACACAGGTCATATTCTTTACGCATCGCCCAGCGTCATACCTTGCGCAAGAAAAAAGCAGGGAGGGGCAGACGAAGTAACACGAACGACATGCACAGAGCGCCTCCTTAAATGCGTAATGAATGTAATGCCCCGCCTAATACGGGTCCGGTGCGTGCGCTGCCTCGCAGGTGTACCGCTCGAAGTCCGCCGGCGAGGCGTCCGTGCAGCGCTGCAGGTACACGGTGGGCGACGGCGCCCTGCTGTGCGTGCTGCCCGACGTGACGGTGTGCTTCGCCGACGCGCGCCTGCTCCAGACGCAGGAGGCGCAGCTGCTGTCGGCCTCCTCTTCCAGCCTCGCCCTGCTCGACTGGTACCTGGCCGGGCGCGTGGCCAACGGGGAGCGCTGGCAGCTGGAAAGGTGGCGGTCTCAATTATTCAAACATATATACTGTTCACCGAAGAGGGGTATTAGAAGGAATGCAAAAGGCAGTTCACGGGGCCAAGTGCAAAACTACGTATTTATACAACAGTGGATCAATCAAAGAGACGGTGCTCAAAGGCATGAAAAAACTACACAGCTGGAAGAGAGTTGAGGTGAAAAACGGCTGGTGGAAAAAAAAAGAACTGCTTTAATGTTTTAGTCCTTGCAAAATGTCATCTTCAAGAAATGGCCTCCTGTCTGGGGTGTTCATCTACAGCATGACTGCTTACGAATGTGGGGTTGAAGTATGCGCAGCTTCTCTTTTAAACAGCTGTGCTGTAAATAATAAACGGGACATCTTTCCGCGCGCTTGAAGCAGCCAGAAGTAGTTTGCTTTCACTAGTGCAGTCGGCATTTACTGTATTTGTTATAAACAAAGCTGATCGTCTTTCTTCCCTTGCGCCTTTTCTCTTCTCCCCCTTTCTCCTCTCACCTTTATATCCCCTCATTCCTAACCACCAGTGCAGGGAAGCAAACTGGTTTCATCTACCGCTTAACCTCCCCGCTTTTCCTCCTCCTTCGAGGTGATAAATGTCTGTTTTTATGCATGGGTCTTACAAAGGTGAAGAATACTCGAACTTGGGTTTAATAAATGTGTTGTATGCTAGCCGCCTGAGCTTACTGAGAGCATCTCTCAGCTTTCGCCTCCGTTTGCTGCACCTCGAGGACGAAACGCTGTAATATTAAACCTTTAGTTGTTATAGCCTGTAATTTGCACGGCGTACAGTTTTCCTGATTCTGCAAACTGTTAGAACCAACTCGCCTGTCAATACGTGCGTAGTTGTCGCGAATCGGGGAGACGCGTCCCCGACGGCTGGAGGGGAACGCTTTCGCATGCAGGTTCGAAGAAAACAAACGAATCAAACAAAACAAAACGAAGCCGTGTTTATACGTGAAAGGGAAGAAGCCAATAAAAGGAACAAAAACACCAAGGAAAACACACACTAGACACGCGTGATAAAAAGGAGAGAGTTCACCCGATACAGAGCGTCCCAGGTGGAGCGGGAATGCCTTGCAGGCAGCAAGGACGCGGGCTGGCGACTTGCGATGCGTCGCTGACGTTGCGTTCAGGAAGGCGATGGTAGAGAGCCAGGAGATGAGCAGCCGAGATGGACACGAGAGACGCTGACGGACTCCTGCCAGCCGCCCCCAAGAACTGGGCAGCTGCAGCAGGAAAACCGTAGCCAGGTCCTGCTAACGGCGTTCCAAAACACCGTAGGCTTGCGCAGCCTAACCAAGGAAGCCTTGGCAGCAAGGACCCTCAATCCATCTGCTGCCTCTTCCGACCTCAAAAGGGACGCAGTAGGCCTGCGCCGTTGATTCAAGGGAAGTCCACGGCAGCACAGACCTAAAGTCTGATGGCTGCCACCTCCACGCTTGAATGAGGCTCAATAATCTTGCGTCGATGATTAAAGGGAAGTCATCGGCAGCACGGACCCAACGTCCGACAGCTGCCCCTTCCATGCTTGAATGGCCAGACTTGCGGTGCGGTGTCTTCCTCTACGCCTCGGTTTGCTGACACGTGAGCCCTCCGCTCCTCGTGCCTGCCTCGCGCACAGCATTCGCACGCGCACACGCGCAAGGGCCGGCGCGCACGGCGCTCCGCTGTCCGACGCACTACTGCCGACACGCCGCGTTCCAAAAATCCCTCGACAGTTTGGTGTGCACATCACAGTAGTGCACAGACGGAATAAAGTTTTTTCGCGAAGTAATAAAACACGATGCGGGGCTAGCTTGTTACGTCTATCTGGAACGAGTAACGCTTAAGTCTCTTCTGCTGTTTTTCGAGGCTTATTTTACATCCCATTAAACACGAGCAGCGAGAGGCGAATTCTGTGAGATGCGATCAGTGTGAACGTTTATGTTCTTCAACACTGAATTAATCCGAAGAGGGTCAGGAAGGAAGGGAAGGGAAAACTTTATTTACACTAATGGTTTTTCCTGCGGTTTGGGGGCATCTTCAGAGACGTCTTGGTTCTACCCCCAGGAGCCTTCTCTGTCGAAGTCGTCCGCCTCTAATCAGTGGTCGGTTGCCCTCAGTCCAGGGCTCCGCTGGCCACTGCCGCCCGTTGAGCTCGCTGTACCAGACCTTGTTGGTCTTCGCAGCGGTCGCTGGACAGCAGAGTCTCCCACTGCATGCTCCGCACTCGGGTTTTGTATTTTGGGGACCACGTCTATGTTTTGGCAGGCCCATGTGATGTGGTATAGTGTAGGTTTTTCGTCGCACCAGGGACATTTGTTCGTGTATATCGTAGGGTGCATTTTGTTTAGTATATGTAGGTTTGGGAAAGAGCCTGTTTGTAATTGTCTCCAAGTGACAGCTCCCTCTCTGCTGAGAGATTTGTGCGGTGGGGGATATCGCATTCTTCTGCCTCTATAGTTTTGTAGTATGGCCGAATATTCCCTGGGTGCTGGCGCGAGTTCCGCGGTCTCGTCGGAAGTTCGGAAAGTAATGTATCCTCGAGCTATCCTGTCGGCCTCTCGGTTCCCTGCCACCCCCGTGTGCCCCGGTACCCACACAATTTTGTGTCGGATCTTGTCGTTTTGTTCTTCCCGGTTTTTAATTCTGTCACTCGCTGCGAGGAGTATACGGAGCGCGTGGCGACCTATCCTGCCATTCATGTAATTTCGACAGGCTGTTTGAGAGTCCGTAAGTATTGTTAGTGACCGCCCGGTTCTATAGCCCTCCGCCACCGCTAGAGCAACGGCTACTTCCTCGGACTCTGCAGCTGTGCAGCCTCGGAGAGACGCGCTGGTCATTTCGCGTAAAGACGAATCGACCACCGCCGCTACAGCGATTTTGGTATCTCCTCCTCTCCAAGACGCGTCTGTATACACGGTCGTGGCTTGAGGAGCGTATGTTTTCTCGATGAATTCGGCCCTCGCTTCTCTTCTGCCTCGATGGAGGTTGGGATCCATGTTTTTTGGTATTGGCGCTACCTTAAGGGTCTTGCGAAGCGTTGCCGTCCTCGACATTTCTCGCATCTGCTCGCGGTATCCGAGCCTCTGCAGGAGCGCTCTTCCTGTCGTTGTTTGCAACAGCCTGAGTGTTTGCGACTCAAGCTGCGCCTCTCGTAGCTCCTCAAAGGTGTTGTGTAATCCCAGGGCCATGAGTTTTTCTGTAGACGTGTTGCGTGGTAGTCGGAGCGCTGTCTTATACGCTTTGCGTAGCAGGGCATCCGCTTGTTGTATTTCATTTTTGTTGAGGCACTGGTAGGGTAGGCTGTACGTGATTCGACTAACTACTAGGCTTCTGACTAGTTTTAGTGTGTCTTCTTCACGCATGCCATGCCGCCTCTTGGTGATGCGGGTGATCATGCGTGCGACTTGTAGCGTTGTTGCTTTCAGTAGGGTAAAAGTGTGATTACTGCGCTGGTTGGATTGAACCCACATGCCCAAAATTCTTATTGTTGTCTTTTCGGGTATGGGCGTCCCTTCTATGTAGACGTTGAGTTTTAGGTCCTCGTTGGTTGCGACGGTCCGGTTTTGCTTGCCTCTCCAGACTCTCAGCAGTTCCGATTTCTCGGTCGAGCATGAGAGTCCTCTTTCTGCGAGGTATTGCTCTACACAAGAGGCCGCTTGCTGTAGCCTTTCTTCCTTCTCTCCGAGACAGCCCGTGTTTGTCCAGACTGTTATATCGTCAGCATACATTGCATGCCTGATGCCTTCGATGTTCTCTAGTTTTCGAGCTAGGCCTATCATAGCTATGTTGAAGAGTAGGGGTGAGATAACTGACCCTTGCACTCTTAGAAAAAAAGGTAGTGAAAACGTAGTAACGGATGCTGTTACAACCTTTTTTTAACCCCTACTACCGATGTACTATGTTGCTACGACCTTGTTACTACTGGAAAGAAAATTAAGTAGTAACAAGGTAGTAACTTCTGCTGTTACTACGTTTTTTTGGCAGTTACTACACTTGTACTACCTCATTATAACCCTGGTAGTATCCATTACTACCTTGATCTGGAAATGGATGATCGGAATATGCACATGTACAGCCTTTGTCAAAAGTTTGGAGCCCAGGGGGTTTTCTTTTGAGCCACACTGTGTCGCTCTTAATGGATCTCTAGCGCTCCAAATTTCCTGGACATGAGAATATTTCTGGTACTGCCTCCTGCAATAGGTAGGACTTCCATGAATGCTCCTGGAGTCCCAGTATAAAGCTTGGAAGTGAACCCCCTGGGCTCTAAACTTTTGACAAAGACTGTACGTATACTAACATTCCCGGTGACATTGCTACTCAATGCCCCATGTTTTTATATAATGAAAAGGGTTTCCTAATTGGCAGCAAATCTAACAAAATTGCCAGTGCTGTTTTTTGTTTTCAATACAATATACGCAGCGCGTATGCGTTCCACTCTTTAGTTTGATTTCTTAATTGCACTTTTTCACCAACCCCAAGCTATTGTGCCTGACTTGTGCTCATTTTTCCTTCTGGTTTACTACAAGATGCACAAAAATGGGTGTTGAGTTTCTGATGTCATGTTCATGCACTCCTTGTGACACATTAGAAAGTCACCACGAAGTCAGGTATTCATGACTTTCGACAATAAAAACTCAGCAGAGACTCTTTTTCGTTAACAAAGAAGATTTCCTTATGTCATTGGCCATCAGCCACTGAAAGGTCCTTCTCAACAACATTGTTGTCCCGTGCGAGAATGTAGATGCTGCTGCTACATTTACACGCAATGAAAAGAACAAGAAACAACTGTGGCTGCACATATCACGGCACATAAGTTGACAAGTTAACGTCTGGTGGCGTGGCGTAGTGGTTAGCGTGGTAGGATAGAAAGTATGTAGAAACATCTTCAACATAGAAAGTCAAAGGTCCTCGGTTCGAATCCTCCTGAAAGCAGGGATTTTTTTTCTTTTGTTTTTGCTCTAGTTTTTTTTTGCTCTTATTTTGCACTATTACTATCTTATATGCATACGATTCTAATGTCAAAAGTCATTAGATTATTTCTTAAGGTGTTTTCTCTCGAGAGGTAGTAAATGTTACTACCTCGCAGTTACTACGTACAGTTACTGAGAGGTAGTAAACGTTACTACCTTGCAGATACTACGTACAGTTACTACCTAGGTAGTCATATATGTGACAGTCGTTACTACCCTAAAATGTAGTAACCTCAACTACCTTTTTTTTTAGAGTGTGGGGTGTTCCTTTGTTTGGAGTGCGAATTTTTTCCGATCGAAGGTCTCCTATGCCGATGGTGGCAGTTCTATCGGACAGGAAGGCTTTGACGAAGCCGTGGATTCTGCGTCCGCAATCCAGGTTGTCTAGGCCCGTAAGGATCGCTTCGTGGCGGACGTTATCGAATGCCCCCTTGATGTCCAGGGCCATTATGACATTTTCTCCCATCCGAGGTACGTTTCGCAGGACATCTTCTTGTATTTGGAGGAGAACGTCCTGCGTCGAGAGCTTCGCTCTGAAGCCGAACATGGTATGTGGTACACAGTCGTTGTCTTCCATATAATTTTGCAGTCTGAAAGTTACAACCCGTTCGTAAAGCTTGCCAAGGCACGACGTGAGTGATATAGGCCTGAGGTTTTCAATTTGTAGCTTTTTACCAGGTTTAGGTATCATTATTACTTCGGCGTGTTTCCAATCTTCGGGAACCGTCTCCGCCTCCCAATGTTTGTTAAGAAAGGTGACGAGCTCTTGTATGAGGTCGTCGCTCAGGTTGCGGATTAGGGCGTTGTCGATTCTGTCCGCTCCGGCTGCCGTGTTTCTGGTGGTGTTTCTTATGGCCGCGTAAACCTCTTCCACAGTTATGGGGCGGTCGAGTTTCTCGTTTTCGGCTCCTCGATACGTTCCTTGGTATCGCGGGGGGTTGTGATCGCCGAAACATTTTTCTCGTGCCTTCTCCAGTAGGGCGATGTCTGATCCCTCGAAGGAGTGGATGAACCGGTGGATGGCTTTATTGTTTTCTGATTTTATTTTGGTCGGATCGATTAGTGCTCTTAAGAGATTCCAGGTTCTGGCTGTGCCTAGAGTTCCCCTAAGCGAGTCGCTGAGTTTTTCCCAATTTTGTTTCGCGAGTTGCATCGCGTATTCTTCCGCCTTTGCCGTAATTTCTGCTATCTTTAGTTTTAGTTTCCTGTTGTGTTTTTGCTTCCGCAATCTTTTGGTGAGATCATGGAAGACAGTTGGGCTAGTTGGTGTGAATTCGTTAGTGACTGCGACATTGCAACTAGCGTGGAAAGCACAAGGACAGCGACAAAAGGAACCGACGGGACAGCACGCTAGACTTCAACTGACGTTTTAATGCACACATAACAGATTTTTACACTTCTATTCAGCGCATGCTCAGGAGACTGTACCCCCGCCCCCTTCTCTTTATCACGAAGCAGGTTGTCGTAACAAAGAGTAAACATTTAAACCAAATTGACGCGCAAGTTTTTTGACAAATACATTATCTCTTTTTTCGTGAGGGCTACTGAGGGTGTGCTCACGCACTTGTCCCCTGCCTTATCAATGCAAAAAGCTTCAAATATCTCCCTATCACCCTGCCTATGAAGCCGCCTCAGCACTCTCGTGTCGCTAAAGAGTGGAACGCATTTTTCTTCATTACCGCCTGTTGTTTTTACTATGCATTTGCGGCAATGTGCGGCCAAATGGCCCCCAAATGGTGAGACTACGTCTTGCTTCCCATAGTCTGAGGAGGTGCGCGTCTACTTCGGGCGTTGCTGTCGTTCTCCTTAGACTTTTTGTGCATCGTTGTCGTGTTTCTCTCAGCATGCCGCTCCATTCCTCCAGTGATTGGATACCGCCTTCAGATTTGTTGCAAGCCCCGCGAAACGCGTTCCAGTCAGTGATTTTCGCCTGTCCAATCTGGCGTCTTATGGTGTCGGATGCTATTCGTGTCCGGAGGATAAAGTGATCGCTGCCTAGATTTTCCATCATGTTTTCCCACTGTTTCTCCCTGCAGTTCCTTACGAAGGTGAGGTCCGGGCATGTGTCCGTGCTCACGCTATTCCCGATTCTCGGGGGGTCGCAGGATCTGTGATTAGACTGCAGCCAAAGTATTCCGCTACTTCCACTAATGTTCTTCCCTTGATGTCTTGTTTCTGGTATCCCCAACTCCTGTCCATGGCGTTGAAATCTCCTACGATGATGAGCGCATTTTCTTTGGCCAGCTTGTGCGCTCCATAAAACAGTTCGAAGAGTTTGGCTTTTCTTTGTCTCGGCGGGCTGTACACATTCAGTAAGAACGTGCTGCGTCCCTTTCGCTTCTTCGGAATGAGTTCAACAAGCGCGTGTTCAATGTCGGTGTCGGCGATGGTATCGTGCCTGATGGCGGTAATGGTTTTGCTGACTAGGACGGCCGCTTTACCTTCGTTTTGACTCTCGTAAACCTCGTACCCTTGTAAGGTCGGCTTGATTCCAGTCTCTTGGAGCTCAATTACATCAGGAGGTGTGAGTTGTGTGTTTATAGATTGTTTTAAGAGGGCCTGCTTTTTGCGGTAGCCTCTGCAGTTCCATTGCCAAATATCTAAGTATTCTTGTTCTTGCCGATACGTATTGATCATGTTTACGCGTTACTGCTGTTGCCTTGTTCGCTTGCGAAAGCTGTTAGCGCTGGACGGTTGTACGCCCTTTCCCTAATGTTTTCGGTATGTTTTTGTTTTCTAAAAGCGCTTCTGATCTCTGAGATTTGCCCTTGGAATTGTACTTGCATCTGTTGAATTTGCGATTGGATTTGCTGCATCATATCCTGCATCATCTGCTGCATCATCTGTTGCATTCGTGTTTCAAGGTCTCCTTCGTTCGATGCCTGTGGTTGTCGTTTTGGAAGGGCTCTAGTCGTGTCGAGTTCCCGCTGTTGTTCCTTTAGTGTTTTTGTGAGTTCCTCAACTTTGCGTTCGAGCTCGTTTTGTTTGATTCGAGCCAGTTCTAGCTCGCGTCTGAGCGCATCGCTGTTCGCGTCCTTCGGTTCTGTGACACGACTGTCTTTGTTGTTTGTGTTGTTTATGTCACTACCCTTTCCTACCGAGTGCGAAGCAGTGGTAGAAGCCCAGCTCACCTTGCCGCCGCTTGTCTGGGAAAGCTTCTTCTTTTTCTTTTTCTCTTGCTTCTCCCCCTCCTGTGCGCCGGCTGGTGGTAGAGGCGGGAAGGAGTTGGACCTCGATGGGCTCCTCGATGTCTCTCCCTCTGAGCTGAGCCATCGCTTGGGTGGTCGCCCGCGTTGGTCGCTTCGTCCTCTGCCTCCTGTGGGTTTTGGCCTTGCTTTTTTCAATCTCTCTCGGCACTCCTTGGATCCGGTCCGGTGTGCCTCGCGGTGTGCCTCAGTTCCCATGGAATACACCGACTGCGGATTCACTGCAACTTTGGACGCTGCCAAACGCGACCAGACCCCACAGCTGGACGAAACCGCCCTTCCTGGACGAGATTGTCAAGTTCGGCTGGCAACCGGAGCCATATACATCCGCCCACCCCGCTATCAGTGTTGGAAGCGCGGGATATAATCTTCAACCGGACAGCGTTTTCTTGGGGCACGACACCGCTTTCAACATGAAGCACTCACCGTTCGTGTTCTTCCAGGTTAGTTACAATGGTGACCCTTTATCTGCTAAAACCTCGAATCGTTTTTTGTTCGTGGTGTCGTGCCCCAGACACTGGTTGCATGTTCTTACGGGTTGTAAAACTAGAATGGCACTCTGTATTAGCAGCATCCTGTTAGCGCTTTCTGGAGACGTAGAGTCAAATCCCGGTCCGCCTGGCACCGATCAAGAAAGCGTCCTGGCAACTGTACTTGAGACAGTCCAGAGAATTGAATCTGGCCAGGATGGTATCAGGAATGACCTACGAGCACTAAAGCAATGGCAGGCATCAGTGGACATTGAACTAAAACAGCTATCTACCAGAATTCGCACAATCGAGGTCGAAATGGTAGAAATGAAATCTACCATTTCTACGCCATCCACAGAACTGTCTACAATAGGTCCCTCAAATATAACCGAGCAATTAAAGATAATTACCTCACGATGTGACGACACAGAAAACATACTCCGCCGCTCTAACCTACTTTTCTTTGGTATACCTGACAACGAGTCCGAAACATGGTCTAGCTCAGAAACAAAGGTGTTGGAGCTGTGTGCGGAACACCTTGGCTGCACACTTGAGCCAACACAAATTGAAAGGGCTCATCGGCTTGGTCGATACCAACCAGAGAAGTGTAGGCCGATCATCGTCAAGTTTGCGCACTACAAGGACAAACAGCAGATCATAGATAAAGGTCACAAGTTTAAAGACACACAGTATGTCGTTCGCGAAGATTTTTCTTTCCCAACACGCCTGGCCAGGAAAAAACTGATAGATTTCGCAAAGTCGGAGGGCGGATCGTTTAAGCTTAGGGTCGATAAACTGCGCATGAACGACACTGTATATATGTACGACGCTGCTTCTGACACTGTCAAACAATGTACCCGATAGCAAAAACGAAGAGCGGTTGTACACAATTCTGACTATCAGCCACAACCTTCATACGGCGGCACTGCCCACCCTTCGCTTTCCATATCTTTCACTAACATACGTAGCACCCTTCCAAAGCGCACCGAACTTTACTCATATCTTGAAGATAGTAACTCTGACATATTAACTTTAACAGAAACGTGGCTGCACTCGGATATAACTGACGACGAAATCTTACCTGACTCTCGTGATTTTGTTATTTACCGCAATGACAGACCTAATAAAAGAGGAGGTGGCGTGATGATCGCCATAAAAAAACACATTCCTTCCTTTCGTGTTAACATTTCGTCCCCTCTAGAAATTTTATGGGTTTGCATCACGTCCTCATCGCTTAAGTCTCTTCTTGGCATATGTTACCGACCACCAGATAGTTCAGACTCTTTCGTAACAAATTTGCATGCCAACCTCTTAGATATAAGAAGTAACTTCCCAAAGGCCGACATTTATTTATTCGGTGATTTTAATTACCCGAATATCAACTGGAATACCTTAACTGCATCGGCACAGGACTCGCTTAATTTCGTTGAACTAACAGACTTTTCTTTAACTCAGCTAGTTTCTCAACCTACGCGCGACCTTAACATATTAGACCTTGTTCTCACATCGGCTCCAGACAATATAAGCCCGATCTCCCTCACGGATGGTTTCAGTGATCACAAACTGCTCCATTTCACTCTAAAAATGCCGTCACACCAACGCAGACCACCTCAGAAATATATCTTCGACTATAACAGAGCGAACTACGATGCCATTAACCTCGACTTACAAACATTCTGTGATTCCTTTCTGCAATCCTTTCCTAATCAATCTGTTAACAAAAACTGGCGTCACTTTAAAGATAAACTCACGCAGTTAATCAACACCTATATACCCCGCATATCTTTCCGTGCTAACTCATCTAAGCCGTGGTACCACAGGAACCTGCGTACATTGATGAACAAAAAAAAACGACTTTTTAAAACAGCTAAACGGCTCAAAACACCCGCATCATGGGAAAAACATAAAAACGCTGATAAAGAATACTGCGCGGCCATACGGAAAGCTAGGCATAAGTTCATGGCTCACGATCTGCAATCCCTCCTTAAGCACAATCCAAAAAAATTTTGGAAAACATTATCACCTTCCGAAACTTCTTCAGATTTTACGTTGATTGATGAGGCTGGAGACCCCATTGCTCAAGACGAACGCCCTCAGACTTTCAATAACTTTTTCGCCAATATGTTCACGAAGGAAGACTATTCCAATATTCCATCGGCATCAGAATATGACTATCACTACATGAGCCCAATAGACGTTACTGTTGATGGCGTTGCGACATTGATTAACAATCTGAAATTAAGTACTTCATGGGGTATTGACGGGATTAATTCGAAAATTTTGAAACATACCGTGGCTCATTCCAGCGTCATACTCACTCATATATTTCGGCAATCACTTTCAACAGGCGAGATACCATACGAGTGGAAAATTGGAAAAGTTATTCCAATTTTCAAATCCGGTGACCGAACTGACGTTGCTAACTATCGCCCAATATCTCTGACATGTATATCTTGCAAGCTTCTCGAACACATCATTGCATCTAACACGGCATTACATTTAGAAGGCAACGGTTTTTTCTTTTCAAAACAACATGGGTTCAGAAAAGGGTTATCATGTGAAACACAACTACTCGAATTTACTAATGAGCTGTTTCACGGTATGGACGAAAATCTTCAAATCGACTGTGTATTCCTAGACTATGCTAAAGCCTTTGACCGCGTCCCACACTGTCGTTTAATAGCGAAACTCTCATCATTGCGCCTCGATTCATTAACAATTTCTTGGATAAGAAACTTTTTATCATTTCGAAAACAATTCACTTCTATTGATAACCATTCATCCCCTTTAATTGATGTAACATCAGGCGTACCGCAAGGTAGTGTAATAGGCCCGTTACTTTTTCTGATTTACATCAATGACCTCCCATTAGGCATTACCTCAACACTCAGAATGTTTGCAGACGATTGCGTTATTTATCGCAAAATCCGCTCCTTTAATGACCACATCGCCCTTCAAGAAGATCTACATCGCATTAATAACTGGTGCTCATCATGGCAAATGTCCCTTAACACTGATAAATGCCAGTTAATGACATTTAGCCGTAAACGGTCTAATTACCTTTTCACTTACTCGCTTAACAACAGTCCAGTCACTCTTGCGTCATCGTACAAGTACCTTGGCGTTCACTTTTTATCTAATCTCTCATGGAAAACCCACATAGAAAAAATTGCTGCCAAAGCTAGCCGTACATTAGGTTATTTAAAGCGTAACCTCAGAGCTGCGCCTTCTTCCACACGCCAGCTCGCATATCAGACATTCGTCCGCCCACAAATTGAATACGCATCTTCCATTTGGTCACCTCACCAACAGTACCTAATTAATTCCCTAGAGCGCGTACAAAATCGTGCCGCTCGCTTCATTTCTCGCAACTATTGCCGACATTCCAGTATAACTAACATTAAGGCTTCGTTATCCCTTCCATCCTTAGAATCTCGCAGAACAATAGCACTTATCTGTCTCTTCCATAAAATTGTTTACAGCCATCATTCCTTCACACTACCCTTTACAAAACCGGCCCGCACATCTCACCGATTGCATAATCACCTCAGTTTTAAGCGCCTTTCGGGAAGGACCACTGCATTCAACTCATCAGCCCTGCCCCGTGCAATCATTTATTTGAATAGTCTTCCTGACAACATTGTTCACATCTCAGATCATGTTATTTTCAAAGAAAAAATAAGTAGCATTTTCTTGTGAAGTGTGTTCTGTAGTGCGTTTTTTAATTTAGTTTTTCAATTTAGTTCTATTTTCTGGTTGGTTGCTTGTTCTTTGTATAACGATGTTAAAATAACCATGTTCTACTTGCTTCTTTTTCCCACCCCAGTTATGTAACCCCCCTCACATAATACTCCAGTCGGAGCCCGTGAGGGATTTGAATAAATAAATAAATAAATAAATAGATTATGCACTGGGGCGCGCACTCGTGGTCGTCGGGCGGGTTTGAAACTCCGCACAGTCCGCACACAATAATGTTCGGTGTGGGGCAGACGTCGGAGCGGTGTCCTTGCTGGAAGCAGACGTAACACACTTGCCTAGTGGGGCGGTACTGGTAGCATGGTACTTCTCCGTAATATATGACGTATTTCGGCAAGACCGGGCCGTCGAACGTGAGCACTGCCGTCTTGGATTTTCCGAGCATCCTTGCCTGAAGTATGGTCACTCCTTGAGTTCTGACTCGTAAGTGTGCTTTGAGTTCTTCAGGAGGGGTACCTGGGTCTACACCATGGATCACGCCGCGCAGGACGTCTTCCGGTGCAGCCACGTAAGCGTTTACATCATAAGTCTTTCCGTCAAATTTGAGACGGGTAATGTGCCGCACTAGCTGTGCCGTTTGCTCGTGCGGGGTGCTAACGATAATGATATTGGATCCGGTACGAAGCCTTACAAGTAGGTCCTCGTCCTTGCATTGCTGACCGCACGCCATGACAATGGCGCGCGCTACTTGGTGGGTGGTGAGGGACTTCACCATGAGTCCTTTCTTAGGTCGAATAATGATCTTGTAGTCGCTTCTGGGGAGTGGCGGCATTCTTCGCCTACGCCTGCTCTGCTCCCTTGATCCATTGTTGTTGCAGCCGGTCGCATCACCCGGTAATTTTCCATCGTGAGGTTTGGCGGCCGGGCTCGTTCCCGTGCCTTTGCGTTCTTTTCGCCTTTGAAGTTTTCTCTGGCGCTTGGATTGTGCAAGCTCCCAGCTGGCATCGTTGTTGTACCCGGCTGGCTTCGACGAGGAGTCGGACGGGATCTCGTCCTCACTTCCGAAGTCGGCGTCTCCGAAGTCGTCTTCATCCATCTCTTGTAATTCGTTGAGAAGGACGTTTGGTGATTGTAGTGGCACATCGTTGTCTTGGCTGGGCCCTGCCATTTGGTCTGTCGTTGAAACGGAGTCGATGCTAGGCGTCGGCGTCGTCGACAAGGTTAGCGTCCCATCAGGGTCAGGAAGATACATGCTCAGAAACAGCAGCCGACAAATCGTTATCTCAAATTAAAGAAAGCGGTCCAAAGACACTCCCATAGTCCTAAGATGCCCTCTATCGCCTAAAGTGGCAGGCAGAACCTGAGATATGCATCGGTTAACATATATGTACTGGGTTCTGTCGCCGAGGTTCACATTAATCCAAGTAACAATAGCATAAGCGAAGACAAAAGTGTATTTCACACTTTACTTTACTGCTGTGGGGCACTAAATCAACTGCCTCGTAGAGGATGCGAGGAGGAGGCGCCTCGCTACGTCAGCAACTTGCAACGAGCCGCACCTTCCCGCCGCAAGAGCGGCGTTGGCATCATCAAACGCCTACCGCTACTGATGAAAAACTGTCGGTACATTGACTGTCGGGGGTACTGATACTTTTCTGAAACCATTCACTATTGATATTATCAAATCTTAGTGCTTCTGATGGTATCACTGTAGTTCGCTAACGTTTGCTGGTGATAGTGATACTAGTGAACTGAAATCACAGTTAGTTCCGGAAATGGCATGCATGCACAGAACACGAGGTGAGGCCAGCTCATACTTCCTGTCGAAGCTGGCAACAGGGTGCAAATAAGCAGCAGGAAAACATGTAACACATTGAAAAGTTAGCATTAAAATTTAGCATGTGCAAGCAGAATGGAAAAAATCAAACTATAATATAGAAAAAAGGCTGTGAGAAGATAAAAAGAGCGAGTACAGAACGTTCTGTGTCCGAAACCACCAAAAAACACTAGCAAAAGCAGCTGAAACTGAAATTTAAAATTCTTTCTTTCTTTCACAGCCGCAACCGGCAAAGGACAGGGTTAATTGGAGAGACATGGGAGAGGCCTTTGGCCTGCAGTCGGCGCAGTCAGGCCGATGATGATGATTGTACATCTTTGAGGGGGTACACAACTGAAAAAGGTGCAAGGCGCAGCGTGGAGGAGCATCGTGGCCAAAGTTCCGGCAGCTAGCGCAGTGCGGGAACACAAGAAGACATACGCGCACAAAATGCAGTATAGCGCAAGGACACAAGACGAGAACGGAGAGTAGACATACACGGCGCTTAAAGGGATGCTGAAAGGTTTCCCAAAAAAATTGAGTGATGAGATGCACTTTACAGTTTTCCACCCTCGGAATTCGAATTTCTCATCGAAATTAGGCAGAGGAAAGCGTAAACCTATTTTATTTTGGCGAAAAGTGCAGCAGCAGCCTCGGGCCAGCTCGCGCGCCTCGTTGCCGCCTGTGATTGGTTGGGCGCCTCGTGACGTGAACACTGGCGTTGGCTCGGTGAGCCCGGCTCGGTCGCTGCCGATGTAGTACATGAAGAGCGTCACGCGGTGGTTCGGGCTGTTGGTTTGATGCTTGTATCACAATGGAACACATCGAAGATTACCAGGAGGATCTTGGCGTCATCCCCTACATGTACGAACCAATCGCAAAGAGCAAACCGCTCCAAGGAAGCAACGATGCTGGCGCAAGCGGTGCTTTTGGCTTGAACGAAAGCGAAGTGTCAACATCTCCACGTGTTGGAAATGTCCTTTCGTAAGCATACTTTTCTAGCCAAACTTCATTCAGAGATACAATAAATTAATTTTGAAGCGAGCAAATGTTGTATAGCACTGCTCCACGAAATTTTCCTAATGCAATGTAAGCGGGATGCGATCGTCGTCACTGTTGTCTTGCCGCTTGTCGGTGCTGCCGCAAATCTGCTTGTAATCCACACAGACCACTGACATGCGCAAGAAGTTATCAGGCTCTTTTTGCACGCAAATTTTATGCTGGCATCGCTTCACGGTCGCTGCGTGCCGGCTCGGTTCATAACACACGCGTAAAACAGAAGTTCGCGGCGCTTTGCGGCAGAACTCGTCGAGGTGACAAACGTGCGCCTTCCGTTCTGCGTGCCAAGATGGTATCTGGCAGTAAATTAAAATCCTTGTTTCGGCGAGTTGCTTCGTACTGCAAGCCCTTGTAGGAATATCTCCATCCGTTTGCGGCCGCCTTTATCGTGCTGTTCTCAGATCGAGCGACAAGGGATTTTTTTCACTAACTCGATGGCCTCGGGATGCAACCGAGCAGGCCGAATCGCAAGGCTGGCTGTAGCACACGTAGCGCACAATTATATATTATTATTAATGTATGAAGCCATGCTGCACTCGGCAATTTTTTACGACTACATGTGTTATTATAAATGTATTCCTGGCAAAACACTTTACTGGTATTGGCTGCATTAGAACTTGAACAGACTTGTCAGCACTTTTACAAAAGTTCAGTGCAGGGTCCTCAGCAGCATCTGCCAGTGGCATTCGACTTGTTGCACAGTCCTGATTTGTATTGCTGTTTGGTGTGCATTCTTGACTGTCTGGTGTGCAGCCTCCAGGTGTGATGTCATTTTCCATGAACTCTTGATTTGCACTATCGTCTGGTGTGCAGTCTTGATCTTGCAGCAGTTCGGCAAGAACCTGAAAGGCATAAGCCATATGATGTTATTGTTGCAAACAGAACAAAAGTGTGCTTCAGTATGAGTAAAATCTTCTGGTTTATTTCATAAACCATTTTGTTGATTGGCGAGCTCCGTGCAAAGTGAGGTCATTTATTATATACCAGGTGTTTCTTTAGAAGGTCCAAAATTTATTTTTAAAAATGGGTAACTAACCTTCTATTAATTTTATCCCTGGGGCTATATTGGGGGATATGGAAGACAGCAGTAATCGGCAGAAGGTTTCCATTTATTTTCATATTATGTTGTATTTGCAGATATGGAGCAGCTCCTGCAAATACTATAGGCAAGCAAAAAAATCTCTTTAAAAACTTACACCCTGGCAGGCAACCTCACGCGCTAACACAGCGCCAGCGGGCGCGTCCGACGTAGATCGCTCAAAAAAAAAAAAGTGTACGCTTTGGGGCCGGACTGCAAGCGCCATGACTGCGCACATTGGGCGCTGACGAGGCGGCTATCAGCCAGGCCCCAGGCGAAACCAAATTGAAAACGAACCGCCGCGCGCCCGTATACCAGAAACATCTGCAAAGAGTTTTCTCGGCGCTCCGAGCACGAAGAAAAATGTGCCGCGTATTACTCCCTATGTTCTCGCCACTGAGGGCTACGCATGAATCCTAGAATATGTGAGCTCCAACAGAATTGAGTAAAGAGGCTGCATATAACGTCTTTTCACATGCTCGCATACCGAACGAAGTTCTCTGCTCACTCACGGTGCGAAGTCTCCGGTTGTGAGGCGCACTTCGCGTCGCTCCAGCTCTTGCAGTATTAGTAGCAGTGTAAGATTTTTATTCAGCCAAAAAATTTAGGGCCGAGCTCTGATATGAGTAATGCTGTACGAGATGCATGATGCATGCCTGCAAGCATAAAAGCTAAGCACTTATTTTGTAAGCTGCAGCTTGCTGCCGTCCTGACGTTCTCATTCCAGCGCCGTTCATCTCACTGCTACCGAAAGTCTTGCATCCACGAAATAACGCGCCATGCACTACACAGAACACCGGTTCGCGCAGTCAAATTCTCATAGAGTTAATACACAAATTCTTACCTCGAGCTTCCTCCTTTTTGCGAAAGCTGGCCTCGATGGCGGTGACGAGGTCCTGTGCGCGAAGACAGACTGTATTGCGCCGGGTTTCAGTCGAGCTGACTTTGTTGACAGGCCCAATGAACGCATTATCGACAGGCTCTGGTTATAGTCTTCATCACGAAAGTGGTCAGAGCATAGCACTGTAGTCTTTGAGGGCTTGAAATCCCTTCGCTTCACAGCAGCGACCAACCTCGCGGAAAGCTTCTTATTTTGCGGGAAATAATGAAAGACCACATCGTCGCGGCCGCTGGTGTTAGTGCAACCGAAGGCTGCGCAGAACGCCGGCATGATGGTTCACCGCTTCACTCGATGCTGCACACGTTTCTGTACGTCACCACAAACATAAAAACGCACAAATAAAGAAACACACGGCAGCTCGAAGCAGCTTATGATGGCACGCACGCAGAAACAAGGGCACGGTCGCGGATGATGATGATGATAACAACTTTTATTTCCACCGATGTAGGAGGCCCCCTACTCCCCGTCCCTGGCACGCAGGCCTAGGGGACGGGGGACGGGACCTCCGCGACTAAAGACTGGCGAAGATACATTGTCTCTCCGCGGCTTCAGCCGCCAGGCTGACAGCTCGTTTCTGGTCGGCGGGGACCTCGCTTCGCAGAAGGGCCTCCCAGGCTTCTCTACTCTTAATATTGTCCTCAGCACCAGGGGATCCAGGGCATTGCCAAATTATATGATCGAGGGTCCCCCTCGCTCCGCAGGTCTTACATTTGTCACCTTTTTTATCGTCTAACGTGGTTTGAAATAACCAGACAGGGTTAACGAAATTTCCGGCCTGTAATCGTCGCCAGGCGATGGCCTCTGTATTGGTTAAGTTTGGATCTGGTGGTGGCATTAGACGCCTGCCTAACCTGTAGTGCACGGCGATTTCCGCGTACGTTTGCAAACGTTCGTCCATCCCCTGGGGGTCGGGCGGCTCTACAGTTACCCGGAAGTAGAGATCTCGGGCTAACATGTGGGCCGCCTCGTTACCGGGGACGGATGTGTGTGCTGGGACCCAAATTAAGGTGATCTTGCGATCAATTTTGGCTGCGGACAGAATTCGAGCCGTTTCTGGCGAGACCCTGCCCTTTCCGATGTTGCAGATTGCTGTTTTGCTGTCACTAAGAATCAAACTAGCCTTGGTTCCAGCGCAAGCAAGCGCTATTGCGACCTCCTCGGCCGTATCTATGTTTCTACTCCTAATGGAGGCGGCAGCGACTGGTGCACCTCGGCCGTCGACTACTGAGGCGACCGCCGCCCCCGACCTGCCACTCGCTGCGTCCACGTAGGCAACCTCATTTGCCCTGAAATTTCCGGCCCTTTTAACCAGCGCCTCCGCCCTCTTCTCCCGTCTTTCCCGGTGATGTTCTGGGTGCATGTTGCGGGGGAGGGGGGGAACGATGATATTCTCGCGACATTGTGGCGGTAGGGCGACCTTGTCGCATATGCCCCTATCTACTTTTCGGCCGACCCACTCTAAGATGGTCCGGCCCGTATTTGTTGTACTCAGTCTTTCGATCTGGGCGATCGCACCGCCTCGGCGAGTTCAATCCAAGTATTATGCACCCCCATTTCCAACAGGCGGTCTGTAGAGGTGGAGATAGGTAGTCCCAGCGCCCTCTTGACGCAACGCCGAATAATTGCGTAGATCTTCTCTCTCTCGTTTACCCTAATATCGAGGAATGGCGTGGCATAGCATATTAGGCTAATAATATACGCCTGCGTCAGTTTCAAGAGGCTGCTTTCTTTGAGGCCCCTGCCCTTCAGCGCGACCCTCCTGAAGATCCCTGTTACTTGCGCAGCGTAGTTGCTGAGCTTCTTGATCGTTCCTTCATTGTAAGCTGCGAGGCGACGGAACACCAACGTTTACGTCACCACTCCACGGTTTCCGGTTTCGGCTCGCATCGTCAGTGTCATCAGCAGCGCTCGGCGGACAGCGGGGGGCGGAGGTACCGCGCAATTTTAAACGGTGATTACGTCGCTCTTAAGTGATTAATCTGCAAAAAAATTTCACCCGCATGGTTTTTAAGGTTCCCACATCCATACTTGAGCATCTTCATGAATTCGAAAATCTCTTCAGCTTCCCTCTAACCAACAAGATGCTTAACCAATTCGCCCAAACTGCCATTTTAATACAGTACAGGAAGCAAATTCAACACGAAATACGTGTCATGAAATCCCAGTTGATTAGTCTGGTGAAGAAGGCAAAGTGCATAAATTAGAGATTTTCTAAAGATGTTTTCCAGCATAACATTTTTGTCTTCGAGGGCAATAAGGAGTATTGTCAGTTTTTAAGGTATTCACTGAGCATAATAATTAGTGCGGAAATATGGTAACGACTAATAACTATGCTACCGTGCGTTAAAAGCAGGATTATAACGGACCACGTGAAGCATTTGAAGAAAAACAGAGTTGTTAGTGGATACAGCTTTTTTTATACAAGGATAATAGCCGAAAGGAACACAGGGCTGTAGGCCTCATAACACCAAAATATACAAAAAATTATTGCGTGTGTGTACCATGGCCCGTTAGCCTTATTGCGCGCTTCGGGCTGCACTCCGTCTACCGCTTTGTTTTCAAAGCGAATAGAGTTGAAAAGTATATACACACAAAGGGGGAGAAGGATTTTCATTTCTTCCTTTCGCGATTAGTCTTACATTGTATGACATGATCCATTATCAATGGATAGGCATTACAAGTTGAAGCTATCTGATTATTGTGTGCTGGGTACCATTTTTCGTCTTGACAGTAAAGGAAACGAGAGAAGCCGCACTTAAATTGCAGGTTAGATTTCTATTGGGATATGTGTAAAACCGGGTAATATATGTGTAATACGGGGTAATGTATGTTTAATGCTGATATGTGTGACAGTTAGAATATAGTCGGAACGGATGCAGATGAAAAGTCTTAAATACGCTGTTACACAGGGCAGGATGTTCAGAACAAGTGCGTAGCTAGGGCTCCTTTTGAAGAGAAAATAATTTGGTTAAATCGGTTTTTTTCTACAAGTGCCCCAGTGTGAGTTGCGATATTCAAGATATGGGTTGACAAGTGCAAAATTAGCTCTTTTATTGCTTACAAAGGTAAGAGATGATTACCACGATGGACCACATCAATTGGTCTTGCTACTTTAAAACGAATATGATTTACATGATGGGCCCAGCTGGGATCATCATTTTATTCCAATATCAACATTACAGATGCTGAGGACTGTGAACAAAAAGCCTCTAACTGGGCTTGACGGGGCTCACGGCCCCTAAAAACATGGCATTGGCAACAAAACTAGAATACAAACACAACGCATCAGACATGGGAGGTTGTGGTACAAAATCAAGACATAAATAAAGACAATTACAAGATTTTTAGAGTGTTTGATGAAGTATACAATGTACGGTGCAATGCAGAAAAAGGAAGAAAGTGCAATTATTGTGGCTATGATACATTTAGAAAAAAACAGTATTGTGGCCATGAAACAACTAGTTTTTTTAGAAGCGACGGGAGCATATTACATAGCATCTGGTAACCATAGTTAATGCGTTTTTGAGGTATTTTCCACAGTTCAGTACTGGGGGTATTCCGTGTTTTTCGTTTAGGTGTGAGGTTTGTTATGCCGCCTAAAATGTATTTAGTCTGTTTAATTCCGTTAGAATAACGCTTAAGGAGCATTGTTTCATAAAGATCAGGAAGTGTGATAATTTTTAGTTCCCTGAAGAGAGGTGCAGTGTGACTCTCGTATGCAGCGTTTGCAACTATACGAATTGCCTTTTTTTTGTAGGAAGTAAAGTTTAGTAATATTTGACAGCGGAGTTGTACTCCACACTAGGTGACAGTAGTTAATATGTGAAGTAAAAAGGGCACTGAAGATAAGGCGTTTAATGCAAACAGGAGCAAATTATCGCAATTTGCACAGGATCCCTGTAATGCGAGAAATTTTAGTTGCAACTGCATCTATGTGAGCATTCCAGGACATATTTTTTTCGAACAGAACACCAAGACATTTAACTTGCGACGCTACCTGAATATTTGCAGTGCCGAGATGGAGTATAGCCTCAGTGTCTATGTTACGGTTTTTCGGACAGACACGTACAAGCGCAAAAAAAAAACACGGACAGAGAAGAGACTTGGACGACGCGCTTGTACGTGTCTGCTATAAACCAACTAGCCCAAAGGTCTGTGCTACTACGGTTTTTCGGCCTGAAAAAAAAACAGCTTTTGCTTTACTGTTGTTTATGGGAAGAGAATTAACGATACACCAAGAATGTAGTTTATTTAGAAGTACATTTGCCCGTGACGTAAGAAGCTCGGCATCAGACCCTATTAAAAGTATGCTGGTATCATCAGTCTATATGATGAATTCTGCTGTGTTGTCAATGTTTACCAGATCACTGATGTAAAAAGAGGACATCAGAGGCCCCAAAATACTTCCCTGCGGTACTCCTGCGTTAACTGCTCGTACATCAGACAAATGATTATTGATAAGAACTTGCTGGCGGCGGTATTGAAGATAGGAATTTAGCAACGGAAGAAAAACGCCCCTTAGCCATAATGTTGCAACTTTAATAACAGGATATTGCCGCACTTAGTTTAGACATCACTCTACCGGCGCCCCCGTGCGGTCTTTCTTCGACCTTTGTCGCGCGCCGGACTTCGTCCTCTTCTGCTCGGTGCTAGGGTCTGCCGGCTGCGCTCTGCCCAGTGTGCTCGCCAGGTACTGTTCTGACAGGAATAGAACGTCCTACCGGCGTCCGTGACATTTTTGGTGCAGCTGCTGGGTACGATCTATGTACGAAGAGGTCCCAGGAACCTCCAGCGCTCAGCCACACCCCCTGGACACGACACCTGTCCACAAGTCAAGCCGCCGCGTAAAAGGCTTAGCCCCCGAGTACAATCCCCTCACCGCGCCATCCCGCAAGATGACCTCTACGGTGGCCAGCCAGACCTTCCAGCAATCTGTCAGTTCGCCACCGCTGCTTCTTCATTCGCCTCGTACGCCCGCGTCGTTTCATGGTGACAAGTTTGAAGATGTGGAGGACTGGTTGGACGGGTATGACAGGGTCTCTGAATTTAATCTGTGGGACGAGGACCGCAAGCTTCGGAACGTTTACTTTGCCCTCCAGGACGCCGCCAAGACGTGGTTCGAAAACCACGAGTCCGCCATCCACACCTGGCAAGACTTCCGGCGCCAGTTGCTGGATACGTTCAGCAGCAACGAACGGAGGGAGCGTGCTGAATTGGCCCTGCAATCGAGAGCGCAGCAGCCAAACGAGAGCGTGGCGATGTTCGTGGAGGATATGACCCGGCTTTTCAACCGCGCTGATCCTTCGATGTCGGAAGCCAAGAAGGTGCTTCACTTGATGCGGGGCGTGAAGGAGCAATTGTTCGCTGGGCTCGTGCGCGATCCTCCGGCTACAGTCGCCGATTTTGCAAAGGAAGCGGCAGGCATGGAGCGCGCCCTGCAGCAGCGGTTTGCGCACTACGGCCGTCCGTCAAACATCACTGCTGTGGAGTGCCACATGCCGAGGCCCGGGGATGAGAACACCTCCCTCCGAGAGCTCATCAGGAGCATCGTTCGCGGAGAGCTGCAGAAGCTTCGCTCTGTGGAGCAGCCTCCTAGTGTCACCGCCATCTCAGAGGCTGTCCGTGACGAGATACGCCGCAATATCATGATTAATGGTGTCTAAGGCCTTAGAATAATCTATAAATATGCCTAATGCGCACATGTCTCGCTCCAAAGCGTCTAATATTATTTCCTTCTGTGTCAAAAGCGCCGTCTCGGTAAACAGCCCTTTCATAAACCCAAAATGCGAATCTGGGATTAGTTTGTTTTGTTGCGGATGACACTACGCGAGAATGAATCATTTTTTCGAGACCTTTTGAAAAAACTGGTAAAATTGAAATAGGCCTGAAATTTGTGAGTTCGTTTTTGTCACCGCCTTTGCACAGAACTGTTACCTTTCCTAGCTGGAAGTGTTTCGGAAAAATCCAATGCTGAAAAATGAGGTTAAAAATATGTTTGAGATCGCTACGAAAAAAACCAACGCCTAGCACCTTACAGAAATTTAGAGATTCAATTTGTCAGTTCTTTAACACTAGTTTTGTGTGTAATTAAAGGCGCATTTTGAGGAAGGAAAACCGTTAATTGCTTTTTTTTACTTTTGTTTGTTCCAATGCACTGCATTGCAGCAAAAGAAGGACACAAGAGGCGAGAGACGAACACCACGAGCGCTAACTACCAACAAATTTTATTCTTATGAAGCATCACATTTATACGCCAGAAAACAGTAATCACATGTGCGAACAGTACCAATTTCTTAGAAAAACGAGCTCTTTAACTGAGAGGAGAATGGAAGGTGTGCTATCACACGAGCATCCTGACTTCTTTTCGGCTTCAATGATTTCGCGCGTTACCCTTTCTCTGCTTTTTCCTATTACCAGACTTTTATCAAAGAAAGGCTTACAGGTTTTTGACTTGCATGCGAGAATGTGGTCAACCAGCGATCCGCCTTGCCCGTTTCTGACGTTGCAAGCGCGTTCCATTAGGCGCTCGTTCAGACATCTCCCCGTCTGGCCGATATAGTGTTTCCCGCATGACAAGGGAATTTGATACACACCTTCATCGCACATGATGTAGGGCTTCTGGTGCCTTGTTTGTTGCAAGCTAAAAAATCAACTCTTGAAACCATGTGTTTGAAAGGGGCTCAAACAAACGAAGATCTGAACCATAAACGAAATAGCGGTGTCATGTGCATATATAACAACGTTAGGTTAGGGCGAAAGGCTTGCGATGTCGTTTATATAGACAGTAAAGCGAAAGAAAATGTTTCGTTGTTCTTGCGTCGGGTGCTGCATCATTAAATCTTGTGTACTTGGACTGGTTAAACAGCTCTAAAGTCTTGAGTGGGATATTCCACGAATACCATGAATATAAAATTTCTTAAGTAAGATGTCATGCTTCACGGAGTTAAGCGCCTTGCAAAAATTCGGAATAATAGCAACAATAAAAACAATGTGTTTGGTGTGATGAATCAGCCTATTTTTCTTTGCTAGCACAGCTTGCGTGGACTTGTCAGGCTGGTATCCGTACTGTTGTTTGCGGATTGTATTTCTGAAATGTAGAAAATGACACGGACGCGTGGAAATCAATCGCTCTATAGTTTTAGATTTCATAGGTAGTACAGAAATAGGCCGACAAATATTGGATCTTCTTTGTTACTTCGTTTAAATATCACTAACAGGAGCGGGTTTTAATTCGTCTGGAAATTCTCCAGTGAGAAACGTTTGATTGAAAATTTGAATCATGGAGGCAGTTATGAATAATGCAGCAGCTATAATCGGATATGGGATAATGTTACCAGGGTCAGAAGAGCAGGTATTTTTGATGGGATTTATAATTCAAATAATTTCGTGGACAGATCCCGGCAAAACACAGATCCCGGCAACTTTGTCATGCTGATCTCACATAAGAATCGGCTGTTCCGACTGATAAATGTAAATTATTTGATGTTTAGGTTCCTACCTTTAATAAATCGCAATAAATTTTGTTTGCCGAGCTAAGCGTCGCTATACGGAATCGCATTCATTTCCAAATTCAGAAAGAAGGGTGCGTTTTTTCAACAAGGGAAGCTTTGGGCCAGTTGGTCTGACATGTTGGAGAGGAGGAATAACCGCGAACATGACAGGACTGAAGAGCGAGAAGAGGACAGGACGAGCGGTAACGCAGTATTCATAGCGTTTTTTTTTGCCACAAGTTTATCGATACCCTGGAAAAGCGATCTATGGTTGTGCAGTATATGGGAAAAGCCGACTTTTTTTGTCTGCACGTTTAATTTATTGTCACATGTCTTGAGCCTCTCTTGATTTTGTATTGAAGAAGCGTAGCTTGTTGGGCCAGTTGTTGCATGATAAGTAGAAAAAAACGGCAAAAGGACGCGTTTCCAAGGAGGAGAAGTACACAGGTCAGCGTTGCCCTGAGTACTTCTCCTTGTGAACGCGTCCTTTTCGCTGTTTTTTCTACGTAATTGATTTCTTTCTTCTAGAAACCGTGCAAATAACATGTTTTGTTTTGTCTAATACGCTGGAAAGGACACAAGAGACGCACAGTTTTCTGCCTTGGCGGTGTTTGTTAACTGGAACAAGCGAAAATGTTCAGTAAAATATGTGTTGTGTTTTGTATGAGAATATTTCATACACGTCCGTGATCGGTGTATTGTATTGTAAAACATTCTCCCAGTTAGTTTCTTACATTAGAGAATAGAACTGAGCAGGGCGTGCTATTGGTCGTTAATTGTGCGTGTAGAAAAGAAGTGAAAGACTGTGTTTTGAATGAAAATAGGGAAAAAAAGGGAAGATGATAAGTTTTTTTGAAAGAAACGACACCAGATGTTACAACACGCATAGAATAAAGTTTTTGTCTCCAGTTTATTTGTGTTGCCATGTCAGTAACATTTTCACATCCAAAGATAGCATTGTTTCAATTATTCTGATCCCTATTGGGTTGGTATGCATGATATCAATATACACATCACCGAGTACTAGAACATGCAATTTGTTTCGGTCCGTAAATTTTAAGAAAGACCACAAATTCAGTAAATACAGATTCGTTGCCACGAGGGGGTGGTAAATTACTATTATAACTGCATTATGATGGAAAATGCTGATAACTTCTATGTTCTCGTTTATGAGAGACTAGTCATGCAAAGGGTTAAAGTTTAAGTATTTTTTTCACGCTCAAAGACACACCACCCCACGCTTACCTTCCCTGAATTGATAAATCTGTTCACATTCTTCAAAACCATGAAATCATCATTTGAGCTGAATTTGAGCTTATTTGAGTTGATGCTGTAGACGTTCATGGTCCACTGTTCACTGCTTGAGCACACACACAACAGGCCACAATGAGATCCAGCGATGATGTATGACACTACCTGCACACACGCACCCGCGTATGACGCCCCCCGGAACGCTGTACGACGAACGGTTGTATCACAAATTTGTCAAGAAAATTGGTTTTTAAAGAAACGAAACGGCGCAGCAACCGTCTCACGTCTGCCTGGACACCTCAACCTCGCCTTAAGGGAAGGTCAAAGAGTCTCGGAGGGCAGGCATGTGAAGGCGCATGCGTTGTCGGCTAGAACCCCTGTCATAAGCTAGCCTCCAACTAGGCTTCGCATGTGTAAGGAGAAATCGCATGACGCCACCCGGAACGCTGTACGACAAACGGCTGCTTCGCAACTTAGGCACGAGTGCTGTCGGGCAAAATGACCCACATGGAGGTCGTAGGTGGGGAGTTACTTGGGCTGCTTTCCGCGGACCTGGAGAATTGGCAGAATTACTTTTATTGCCAAACCGAATAGACCAAAGCACCTTCCGAATTCTTACCGACCGATTTGTATTAATTTGTCTTTCGGTAAAGTGCTCGAGCGTTTACTATATGGTCGACTGTATTACTTTTTGCGCCAAAATAAATTACTTCATAGAAATCAGTATGGTTTCACGCATGGCCGCAGTTCTGTTCAGGCTCTATATCATTTGCGGGAGTTCTTACATAGTTATAAACAACAAAAATCCCTGTGGTTCTAATTTCTCTAGACTTCAGAGGATCATTTGATAGTGCTTGGCACCCTCTGGTTTTACATTTTTTTACGAAAACATCGTTGCCCTCGAAATCTACATTTCATTCTGGAGTCTTTCCTTCATAACCGCAATTTGACCTATCAATCTCCTTCGCGCACTCTTTCTGTGCCTTCTTCCCTCGGCAGTCCGCAGGGTTCACCACTTTCGCCATTGCTTTGGAGCATTTTGCTATATGATCTCTTAAACCTTTCTGTCCCCTCACCTATCCACATTCAGGCATATGCAGATGACACCATTATACTCATCCCTGGCAAAACTAACCGCCAGTGGTCAACGCTGGACTCAAATGTTTTAACAGCGTTGAAATTCGGGCTTGTTGGTTCATACTTCGGAGCAATAGAGCAAACAGGACCAGGGACAAAAAAACGAGTAGACACAAACAGCGCTAACTTCCAACAACTTTATTAGAAACCAAAGCACAAAAAAATTATACATGCATTTTTACCGTATTGTCACGTTGTAGTGCCAGCAGTCCAGCGGTCAGGAAGACACCAGAAAGACTTGGAAACGAAGCTCTTTATTTGGGCTGACTTGCGCCCGCAAAAGAACTGAATCACTCGGTGGCGGCGTAAGCAACAAGCGTGCTCGTCAATCTTCGAACTACGAATGCCCGCCGCTCGCGGCATCGCTCAATTTAAAGCCGGCAAGGAAACTTCCAGATAACAGGTCAAGATCATCTACGGTAATCCGGAAAAACCTAGATGCAGCCTTTCATAGCTGCGAACAATCGAGATTAGTCTGGTCGCTCCTCGCGTCACGAACAAAAGTGATAACCACCCTTTCCTGCTGCCTTGAGCGTGAACGAACAAACGCTGCAATGATACGTGGCATTACCCCCCTTCCAAAGAAGCATCGTCTCGATGCTTTTAAATGAAAATAAACACGGACAATGAAAACTTCGAGTCCTTTAGCGTTCATAATATGGCTTCAGGCGTACGACATGTACGACTTCCGGGCGTGTGCGGCGTCGCTGAGATGCTGTCGTGCCGTCGGGGATGACTTCATAGTCGAGGTCACCGATGCGACGAAGAACCTTGTACGGGCCAAAGTAGCGTCGCAGCAACTTTTCGCTCAATCCACGGCGGCGAACTGGCGTCCATATCCAAACACGATCACCTGGCTTGTAATGCGTGTCTCGTCGGCGCAGATTGTAGCGTCGGGCGTCGGTGTGCTGCTGGTCTTGAATGCGAAGCCGCGCAAGTCTTCGGGCTTCCTCGGCGCGATGAAGGTAGGCGGCGACGTCGAGGTTGTCTTCGTCAGAAACGTGCGGGAGCATTGCGTCGAGTGTTGTCGTGGGCTTCCTGCCGTATACCAGCTGGAATGGGGTAAACCTGGTTGTCTCCTGGACGGCAGTATTATACGCGAAGATCACGTAGGGCAGAATGGAGTCTGTGGTGTTGCATGAACACCCCGGCAAGGCCCGCAACGGGCCGCTGAAGGACACGACTCGGTTCCGAGCGGAACAAAAGCGGGCTTGCGCCCGTTCCCCACGGTTTTATTCACACAGCAAACAAAGTCATTGTTGTTAGACCAGATTTACAAATCAGCTAAGTGAATTGTGTGTCGACCCAAGAGGGCGCCACACAACATCGTCTCCCCCTAGGAAATAATGTTAAGCTATTGCGAAAAATACTGCTCTCTTAACATGTGCCACGAGACAGCAAACATTATACAATGGTCATCAAACAGAAACTATCCGATTTTATGGCTGTGCTATTTCTGTTATGACGTGTTCAAGGCACAAAAATGTCTCATTTCAGCAGTCATTACACATGGCAAAAGAAAGCACACACATTATACAGTGACTATGGGCACGACATACGATCAATCTCACCCAGAAACAACACTAGATTTGTACATCCACCGTAACAGAGAACACACAAGGAGATTCATCATTATACACAACCTATCACAACATCATTGTGCGCTGAATGCGAAAACATGAGGAACTTGCAAAGAAAGCAAAGTGAGTAAAGATCACAGCGATACAGGAGTATTCATTCATTACCCGCTTTATAAAGTCTCCATGACTGGCCCACTGGCCACGGACAGCTCAGTCGCGACTACAGGCCAAGAAAAACAGGTGTGCTACCCTTCGCTCCAGAACTACATCTGGTAGTCTACGGCCCAGAAAGGTGGTTTCCGCTGACGCACTGGGCGCCCGCGGCTGTGCGAACTGGAAGTCCCTGGGTCGCTTTGCTCCGGAAAACTACAACTGCTGTCCTCTGTGGATTCGTGCGCAGTGGTGCGGCCACTTTCGGCTGACTTTGACGGCCTATATTCCTTCCCCCCCTCGTTGCGCGAAGCGTTATCCAGGGTATCTGCAACATGAGGCGACACATTTTCGGACATTTCGGCACTTGTTTCAGCTAGAAGCTTGTTTCGAGTTGCTGCCATTGCATTATCAGCAGCGTGTGCTAAGCCTGCATAGGAATAATCTATGCTTGGCGGGCTTGGAATATTTTCTGGGGCCGGCAGTACCCGGACCAGTTTAGAAGCATTCCAGACCTTACCATCACTCAGTAAGAAAGTGCTTGGACCAAACTGTCGCTGGACTTTGAAAGGTCCAATGTATTTGGATGGACCTGTTCTGAATGACCGCACCTTCACTGTGTCACCGATTTGCACGGCCGTTGGCTTTGCGCCTCTACGTCTATCAACGTAGTATTTCATTTGCTGTTGCTTATTTTCAACCCTTTGTCGCACCTGTGTTTGCTCCGAAGATGTGTGTTCTGGAGACGTTGCTGTAGCGGAAGTTTGAGGCAAGTTCCAGGTGCTTTGCTGCGAATTAGGAAAGGAAGTACAGCTCATGTCGAGTTTCGAGCGCGGTTGCCGGCCGTGCAGCAGGACTGCAGGTGACACGCTCGTAGTTGAGTGGGGTGTGAGCCGGTACCATCCCAGATGTTGCAGGACAGCTTGTTTAACGGGTTCTCCTTGGAGTTGAGCTATTTGAATGGTCTCCTTCAAAACTCTGTTGAATCTTTCAATAAGACCATTTGCTTGAGGGTAGTAATTTGATGACCGCAAATGCTGTATGCCTCTCTCTTTTAGAAAGTCTTTGAATTGTCTCGAAACAAATTGTGGCCCATTATCTGTAACTATCGAGTCTGGAAAACCCTCCCTGCTAAAAACAGAGATCAGAAAGTCAATGACATCCTGGGATGTTACTGAAGGAGTGAAGTAGACTTCAGGCCATCTGGAATAATAATCCATTAACGTTATGGCATACGTTGGACTCGGTGGAATGTTCAAAGGCCCCACAATGTCCATGGATAGCTTCTGCCAGGGGCGGTCCGGCCAGGGAACTGGCTGGAGGGGTGTGAAGGATGGCTTAGCTGACTTGTCAGCTGCTTGACATATGAGACAGTGTTTGATGCATTCCTCTACCTGTCTATCAAGCTGTGGCCACCAGTAGCGTTCTCTTAGCAGTTCTTTTGTGCGGACTATGCCCGGATGCGATTCGTGGGCCAACTGTAGGAAAGTGGGACGAAGTACTTCAGGAATTACCACGCGATCTGCTCGCATTAGTAGACCATCTACAAAGGATAATTCCTCTTGGATGTGAAAGAATGGCACAAGATCAACTGACAGAGCCTTCTTGTGCAACCAGCCCTTGCTGAGCTGACTGATGACCTTTTGCAGGGTAACGTCAGAAGCTGTTGCATTTTGTACAGTTGCCTTGTCGACTACTGGTGTTACCAGAGAAACGATTTCTTCCTCCTGGTTGTCAGAATTTTCTGCGACGGGCAGCCTGGACAAGGCGTCTGCCACATAATTTTGTGTGCCCTTACAGTACTCTATTTGGAAATTGTAATTCAGCAACCGAGCTGTCCAAAGAGAGATGCGTAGTGGTCGGCACCCGAATCGCCGGCGGAAAGCAAAGCAACCAATGCCTGATGATCGGTTTTGAGTGTAAAACGTCTACCCCACAGATATACATGCCACTTTTCGCAAGCAAACAAACAGGCTAGTGCCTCACGTTCACCAACTGAGTATTTTCTCTCAGCCGGCGACAGAGCGCGTGACGCAAAAGCAATTGTATGAAGGTGCGACCCTTCTTTCTGCTGTAGTACAGCTCCCAAGCCAACGTCTGAGGCGTCAGTGGTGACTACGACAGGTAATTCCGGGTTGAACATTTGCACAACAGGTTTGCATGCCAAACGTGCCTTAACTTGATCAAAACTATTCTGAGCTTCCACCGTCCATTCAAATGATTGACCTTGTCGAAGCATTTTCCGCAACGGTTCCACTAAATCTGCATAATGATGCAGGAACTTGGCGTAGTAGCCAGCTAGACCTAGGAATGATTGCAGCGACTTGACGTTCGTAGGGGAAGGTGCATTAACTATAGCTTTGATTTTCGATTCCATGGGAGAAATACCCTGGGCCGACAGGTTGTGCCCCAAGAATGTGAGTTCCCTTACTGCAAAAACACATTTCTGATTCAATTTCATTCCTGTTGTGGAAATGCGAGACAGCACTTCCTTCAAGTTGCGATCGTGCTCCGCCTTGGTCCGTCCCCACACCAAAATGTCATCCAAATAGCACACTACGCCCGTACAGCCTTTCAACACGTGTGACATAAGCTTTTGAAATGTAGCCGGAGCAGAAGCTAAACCAAAACAGACTCTTTTAAATCTAAATAGTCCTTCATGGGATATGAACGTTGTCAACTCACGACTTGTTTCCGTGAGTCCCACTTGATGGTATGCTGAAGCCAAGTCCAGCTTTGAGAACCACGTAGCTCCTGCGAGCAACTGCAAGAGTTCCTCCGTGTGCGGAAGTGGGTAGCCGTCGACGACAATAGCTTTGTTGGGCTCCCGCAAGTCCACACACAGGCGAAGGGAGCCATCCTTCTTTTTCACGACGACCAGCGGAGACACCCACTCCGATGCGTCGACGCGTTCGATGATGTCCTCGCGCTCCAGGCGCGCGAGCTCGTCGGAGACTTGTTGTCGCAGTGCTAGCGGAAGGCGTCTCAGCTTCGCACTGACGGGAGGAACATCTGGTCGGCGGTTGATTTGATGGACGTAGTCCTTGACAAAACCGAGCTCACTCGAAAACAAGGCTTCAAATCCTGGCGGTGTGTTCTCCGGAACCTCGAACGAATGACAAGTGGCTTGGAGACAAGTGAGGGTTGACCCCATCACGTTGATGTGCAGTTTCTGAATGGCGTCAAGGCCCAGCAACGAAGATCCTTGTCGAGTGACATGAAAAGTTACCGATGCTTGAGTATCGTTGTACTGTATGTCAGCTTCGAAGGTGCCCAGTGTGGGAATCAACTTGCCGGAGTAGTCCCGGAGAGCCAGGGTTGACGACGACAGAGTGTAGAAGCGTGCAAAATATTTCCGAAAATCAGCATTGTTGACAAGAGAAATGGCAGCCCCAGTGTCGACAAGTAGAGGAACAGGGTTTCCTTTAAACGTTACGGTAGCTATTATCTCTTTCTTATTTTGTGGCAATTTTATGCCCAGAATATGCGGAGAATTCAGGATGTGTACTTCCTCCACGGTAGAGGCCGGCGCCTGCGACGCGCGAAGTGTCGCGGACTGATGCTGTGAGCGACAGACTAGAGCGAAGTGTCCAAGTTTCCTACAATTGTTGCAACGACGATTGCGGTCTGGACAGTTTCTTGCGTTTGCATTATGTTTCGGAGAGCCACAACGATAGCAATACGGTTGACGACCCCCTTCCTGGCTTTCTCGCTCGAACTCCGGGCGCCTTCTTCCATCTTGGCTGCTTCTACCTCCTTCGTCGGTTCCGGGGACGCCACGGTGGAAACCCGACGCTCTGTAACTGCGCCATCCGCCTTCTTGCTCACGAGCACGAGCGGGCGTTCGAAAACCTGAAGTTGCTTGACGAATGCATCCCTGTTCGATCGTCGGATTTTCCGTTACAGGTTCGTCGACGCGATAAACCGGCGTTCCTTCATAAGCTGCACTTGCTTGCTGTACGGCTTCTAAAGCTTTGCCAATTTCTTCTGCCTTGGCCAGCGTAAGCGTTCGGCCAGCGTTCAGAAAACGTTCGTGCAACGCTGGGTTTGAGACGCCTTCGATGATCTGATCTCGGACGCGCTCGTCGAACGCCGAGCCAAATTCGCACGTCAACGCAAGTTGTTTAACTGCCGCTACATACTGGGTAAATGGCTCACCGGGCAGTTGAAGTCTCCGGAAAAAACGGTGTCTCTCAACGATGAAATTCGTTGTGTCTGCGAACAACAGGTCCAAGCTCCCGACTAACTGTGTGTATTCGTCTGTGGTCGTCGCTTCCGTGGCAGGCTCAAGAGGCGTCTGCGGAAGTGCTTCAGACGTTATGCCGGCGACTGCGGACGCTTGCCTAGTTTTTTCATTGTTGAAATGCTGGCGCTGTCCCTCTGCTCCGAGCAGCGTGAGGAGTGCCGCTTTCCGCTCCGGTGCCCAGTCGCTACCACCGGCCGACAGGAGGTACGCCTCGAAAAGTTTGAACCAACGCTTCCACGGCACTGCAGGCGAACCGGGCGCAGACAAAAACGGCGCGGGAGCGAGGCCTGACGCCATGCTGACGCAAAGTCTCTAAAGTTGCAGGAGAAGGTGGAGCGGGGCAGCAAAACACAGGGCCAGTCGAAGCAAATGGTACGTCAGTCGGGGCAAGCGTACAAACGTCACTTACTGTGATCCCATCCTCGTCGCCAAAATGTGGTGTTGCATGAACACCCCGGCAAGGCCCGCTACGGGCCGCTGAAGGACACGACTCGGTTCCGAGCGGAACAAAAGCGGGCTTGCGCCCGTTCCCCACGGTTTTATTCACACAGCAAACAAAGTCATTGTTGTTAGACCAGATTTACAAATCAGCTAAGTGAATTGTGTGTCGACCCAAGAGGGCGCCACACAACAGAGTCCCGTCTTGTGTTCGGCGTCGATGTACATGGAGAGCATATCTGCGATGGTCTTGTTCAGACGCTCTGTGAGTCCGTTGGTTTGTGGATGATAGGCAGTTGTCCTCCGATGGCTTGTCTGGCTGTAGTTTAAAATGGCTTGCGTCAGCTCCGCTGTAAATGCCGTCCCTCTGTCTGTGATGAGCACTTCGGGGGCGCCGTGTCGCAGGAGAATTTGCTCGACAAAAAATTTTGCGACTTCTGTTGCGGTACCATTAGGCAACGCTTTTGCTTCGGCGTATCGGGTCATGTAGTCAGTGGCCACGATGATCCACTTGTTACCTGATGATGAAGTCGGAAAGGGGCCGAGGAGGTCCATTCCTATTTGCTGAAAGGGCTTAGTTGCAGGTGGTATGGGGTTCAGGAGTCCGGCTGGTCTAGTCGGAGGCGTTTTGCGTCGCTGACACTCACGGCACGTTTTCACGTAATGGGAAACGTCGGTAGCTAGCCGCGGCCAATAGTACTTCTCCTGGATGCGGTGCAACGTGCGAGCAATCCCGAGATGCCCTGCAGTCGGCTCATCATGACATGCCTGCATAATTTCTTGCCTAAGATTCTTGGGCACGACAAGAAGATGTACTGTCCTGTTGGGCGCGAAGTTCTTCTTCAGGAGGACATTATTGTGAAGGACGAAGGACGACAGTTGGCGTTTGAACCCCCGGGGAGGCGATGCGGTCTTGCCTTTCAAATAATCAACTAGGCTTTGCAACTCAGGATCCGAGCGCTGCTGCTGCGCGAAACTGCTGTCGCTTACCGGTCCTAGGAAAGCATCGTCGTCTTCCTCTTCCGGTGCTGCGTCTACGGGGGCTCGCGATAGGCAGTCTGCATCGGAATGTTTGCGGCCAGATTTGTAGACTACAGTTATGTCGAATTCTTGAAGACGCAGGCTACAACGAGCAAGGCGGCCGGAGGGATCTTTCAAATTGGCCAGCCAGCAGAGAGCATGGTGATCGCTCACAACCTTGAATGGTCGTCCGTATAGGTAGGGGCGAAATTTCGACGTGGCCCAAATAATGGCGAGACATTCTTTCTCTGTCGTCGAATAGTTGGCTTCGGCTCTCGACAGTGAACGGCTAGCGTACGCGATAACTTTCTCCTGTCTGCCATTTTTCTGAACGAGGACCGCTCCTAAGCCCACACTGCTTGCATCGGTATGAACTTCGGTTTCGGCGTTTTCATCAAAGTGTCCGAGCACAGGAGGGGACTGTAAGCGGCGCTTCAGCTCGTTGAAAGCTTCCTCTTGCGGCCTTTCCCATTTAAAAGTCACGTCAGCCTTGGTAAGTTGGGTCAAAGGTTCAGCGATGCGCGAAAAGTTCTTAACGAATCGCCGGTAATAAGCGCACAATCCAAGGAATCTGCGTATAGCTTTCTTGTCATTAGGCTGTGGAAACTGTGCGATCGCAGCCGTCTTCTGGGGGTCTGGGCGAACTCCATCCTTGCTTACGACGTGACCAAGGAACAGCAGCTCCTCGTAGGCGAAGTGGCACTTCTCTGGTTTCAGTGTCAGGCCTGAAGACTTGATCGTTTCCAGCACTATCTGAAGCCTTCTGAGGTGGTCTTCAAAGTTTGAGGAGAAGACAACTACGTCATCTAAGTAGACGAGGCAAATCTGCCACTTCAAGCCTGCGAGCACCGTATCCATTACTCGCTGGAACGTCGCTGGTGCAGAGCAGAGGCCGAATGGCATCACCTTGAACTCGAAGAGTCCGTCTGGCGTGATGAACGCAGTCTTCTCGCGATCTCTTTCGTCGACTTCAATTTGCCAGTAGCCGCTCTTCAGGTCCATCGATGAGAAGTACTTAGCGTTGCACAGCCGGTCCAATGTATCGTCGATGCGGGGGAGCGGGTAGACATCCTTCTTCGTAATGCTGTTCAGGCGGCGGTAATCGACGCAAAAGCGAAGGGTGCCGTCTTTCTTTTTCACTAGGACGACTGGTGCTGCCCAGGGGCTCCTCGATGGTTGGATGACGTCGTCACGAAGCATTTCCTCAACTTGCTTGCGGATAGCTTGGCGTTCTAGCGGCGATACGCGGTAGGGGCTCTGCCGCAGTGGCCGGGCGTGTTCGTCTGTGACAATGCGGTGCTTGGCAAGGCTGGTTCGTCGCACATTCGATGTTGATGAGAAGCAGTCGCTGTACTTTTGAAGAAGGCTGCGTATTTGGTCTTGTCTGCTCCGGGTTAATGCTGGGTTGATATCGAACGTTGGTTGATGGCCTTGGTCAGATGGTTGTACGGGTTGGTCGGGTAGGGCAAATATGTCTCTGATGTCTGCCAGCTCGTCGAGGAAAGCGATCGTCGTACCTTTGTTTAGATGCCGGTATTCTTCGGTGAAGTTGGTTACCAACACCTGGGCTTGGCCATGTCGGATTTCGGCGATTCCCCTTGCGACGCCCAATCCTCGATCCAGGAGTAACTGCGTATTCCCCTCGTTGACGCCTTCGGCATTTTCGATGTCTCCAGTACCTATGCAGGCCAGGACACTTGATCGGGGCGGCACACTCAGTGCTTCGTCGAGGACGTTTAAGGCAACGTGATGAGTCGCGCTCGTCGCAACAGGTATGGCTTTGTCCGTGGAAAGTTTGATCGACTTAGATCGAAGGTCGATGATCGCTCGATGTTCATTCAGGAAGTCCATTCCCAAAATCACGCCTCGCGAGCACTGCTGTAGGATCAGAAAGGTTGTCGCATAGGTTCTCCCGTTTACAGTAACTCTCGCGGTGCAGCGTCCTGACGGCGTAATCAGGTTGCCACCTGCGGTGCGGATCAGCGGGCCATCCCAAGTTGTTGTTACCTTCCTGAGTCGGACAGCGAGTGGCCCACTCATGACGGAGTAGTCAGCTCCGGTGTCCACCAAGGCAGTAACCGCGTGATCGTCGATCATAACTTCAAGGTCACTTGTTCGCGTTTTCGCATTGCACGTTGTCTTCGGTGTACGATCTCGACTTCGTCGAGTAGTGAGGCTGCGGTCGGCGTACTCCGACGTTACTTCACTGGGCAGCGGTAAAAGCTTCAGGTCTGGCCGCGTCGTCTTCGTCGTCGTCGGTGTCATCGTCGTCGGTGTTGTCGTCGTCGATGTCGTCGTCGTAGTTGAGGCATGGTCTTCAGTACTCGTCGATGGAGGATCTTTATCATTGCGCTTAGAAGCAACCTCACCTCCAGAGGCTGCTTTATTTAGTTTAACCTTCGGGGGCTGGGGGAGCGTCCACGCACGGCGTAACCTCGTCTAGGAGATACAAAGCGCGGGGACGATGGCGACGGGGAACGTGATAGGGGCTCGGCGATGAGTATTCTTCCCGACGCAAAAACTCCTCGATTTCGGCTGGTCGCTGGCCGGGTCGGGGTCGTGGAGCGTCGTAAGAGAACCCTCGGATGCCCAGTCTTCTGTATGGGCAGTGCCGGAGGACGTGACCGGCTTCGCCGCAGTGGAAGCATAGTGGGCGGCGCTGGTCGGGAGTTCTCCACTCGTCGCATTTCCTCGGCTGTGTGCGACGCTCGTAGGACGGGCGGGTTGGGGCGAGAGGGCGGCGTTCCTGTGCAGCTGGCTGAGGGCGATAGGGGCTTGGGTCCCGTCGTCGAGGTGCAGGACGGCGCACAGCTGCGGCGTAAGTCATGGCTGGGGGCTGCATAGGCTGCGTGGTGGTCGGCGTCACACCCAAGGCCTGTTGAACTTCGTCCCGGGTTACGTCAGTAAGTGATGTAACCTGCGGCTGCGTTCCATTTGGCAGCAATCGTCGGAGCTCTTCTCGTACAACTTGGCGTATAACCTCCCGCAGGTTATCGTTGTTAGCGGCGTCCAGGCAGTTTGCTGAAAAAACGCGCTGCTGGCGCTCATATTGGCGGGCTCGGGCGTCCAGAGTTTTTTCCATCGTGGAGGCCTCTTCTATGAATTCCGCGACAGTTTTCGGTGGGTTCCGTACGAGGCCGGCAAAGAGTTGTTCTTTAACTCCTCGCATAAGCAGCTTGACTTTTTCTTCTTCCTTCATGTTCGAGTCGGCACGCCGGAAGAGGCGCTTCATCTCCTCAGTGTACACTGCAACGGTCTCGTTTGGGTGTTGTATACGGGACTGTAGCAGCTGCTGGGCTCTCTCCTTTCTCACGACGTTTGTAAAAGTCTTGAGAAGCTGCTCTTTGAAGGTTTCCCAATTCTCGAGGCTGGCTTCCTCATTCTCAAACCAGACCCTTGCTGGTCCCTCCAGGGCAAAAAAGACGTACATAAATTTCATGGCATCGTCCCAGTTGTTAAAAACAGCCACACGGTCGAACTGCTCCAGCCATTCTTCGGGGTCGGCGCCAGGCGAAGCGTCGAGGTTGGTGGCACCCGGGGCTGCTGCAGAATGATTGGAGTCGTCGTCTGGGGCAAGCTCATGGTGGGCGTTGCTGCTGGCTTTCGCTTCCGGGTAGGGTCCGGCAGAGTCCCGAACTCAGGTGCGTCCCCTAGCAGACGTCGGCTTGTGCGGTGGACTGGAGTCAGGTCTTGCGGTGGATGACTCAGAGGGCTGGCGTCACGACTTGTAGGGGGTGTCCGGAACATGAAAGGCTACCCAGCACCTCCACCAGATGTCACGTTGTAGTGACAGCAGTCCAGCGGTCAGGAAGACACCAGAAAGACTTGGAAACGAAGCTCTTTATTTGGGCTGACTTGCGCCCGCAAAAGAACTGAATCACTCGGTGGCGGCGTAGAAAGAGAAGTTTATTTTTTCTGTTTTAACATAGAAAATACAAAACAAAACAGATGAACTTAATGCTCTGATCACTCAAGCACATGCTCAGTGACGCAGCACTGAGCACGTCAGTAATGCAGTAAAAATGCCGATACTCGACCGCCGCGCAGGGCGATAAAGTATGTTGACCATTTGCGCAAGAACTCAGCCTCGCTCATTGACAGAGCGTCCATGCATGCTTGTTCAAAGAGGCGCGTGCGCAGGCGCTGCAACATTGGGAACATTGTTCTTTGCGGACGCCCATTTAAGGATGCCACTCCACGCTGCCGCCACAAAATGAACATGCCGACACACAAGAGCATATTTTGAAACACTTCGGAAGAACTAGTGCGCGCTTCCAGGCGGGTTAAAAACATGCGTGACACTAATGTCCAAAAGGTGCGCGCAACTACACACTCAAACATTGCGTGCTGCAAAGTTTCAAGCAGACCGCACTGCGGGCATCGGGCGGAGGGCGCCACGCCCCACGCCGCAAGGCGGTCTCTTGTGGGCAGGACCCGCCAGCCTCGCAGCCAGCCGAAGTCCCTGACATCTGCAGGAAGCGTAGCTGAGGTCAGTTGGCGCCAGCGTGCCCGTCTCGTTTTCTGGAGTTGTTCGCGGGTCAGCGCAGCGACCGTTAGTGCTTCACACATCCTGGAGGGCGGGGTTTCATCAACATCCAGATCGGTGGCGGCGTAAGCAACAAGCGTGCTCGTCAATCTTCGAACTACGAATGCCCGCCGCTCGCGGCATCGCTCAATTTAAAGCCGGCAAGGAAACTTCCAGATAACAGGTCAAGATCATCTACGGTAATCCGGAAAAACCTAGATGCAGCCTTTCATGGCTGCGAACAATCGAGATTAGTCTGGTCGCTTCTCGCGTCACGAACAAAAGTGATAACCACCCTTTCCTGCTGCCTTGAGCGTGAACGAACAAACGCTGCAATGATACGTGGCAGTATCATGTCAAAGCACACGCAAAATCATTGTGAGCGTAGGTAATCTGACATTGGTGAAAACAGCGCGAAAGAAGAAGCCCGAAGGCGAAACGAGGAAGTGACAGGAAAGAGCGCTGACTGTCAGAATGGACCAACTAGCCCAGCAAAAAGTTCTGTAGGTAATCTACTTTTTTTTTTGAAAGTCTGACAGAAGGAGTGCTTACACAGGCACTTCCTAACCTGCCTATCTTTTCTGCTTCGATAAATTCACGAGTGCGCTTGTCATTACTTTTTCCAACTAAAAAACATTTGTCAAGTAACGGTTTGCACTTTACACATGCGTTGCAATGTTTCACGAGTTCGCCATCGTTTTCATTCTTGTTACTTACATTGCGATTATGCTCACGGAGGCGGTCATTCAGGCAGCGACCAGTTTGACCGACATACTGTCGTCCACATGAGAGTGGTATCTGGTACACCACGCCTACCTTGCATTCTACAAACGGTTTTTGGTGTTTTTTGTGAATTCTTTGGCCAAAGGACGAAAAACTTTGTTTATCTTGCACAGGCTGTTTAACTTTTGAGGGGCAGAGAAAACAACTGACACATCTATTCGATTTGCAATCCGCTTAAGATTGTGAGAGATGGTATGCAAGTATGGGATAACTGCCATTTTTTTCTTCTGTCTTTCTGAGGGCACATGCGCACAAGGATGCAGCTCCGTGTTCAATTTCCTGAGTAAACTTTCCGCTACTGAAATCTGAAGGTGACCAGGATAGCCAGCGTGCGATAGCCTACTGCACTGTTGTTGCAAACTTGCATACATCAAATGCGGACAGGATTTTCGGAGGGCATTTTCAAGGCACAGATTCGCTATCGCTCTTTTTACCAGTTTAGAGTGGACAGATTTGAAGGGCAGGAGATGCTTGCTATTGCGAGGTTCATAAGCCCAGCAGGTATGATCTGGGTGAAAGATGATGCTAATGTCAAGAAATCTAAGCTTGTCATTAGATGGCAGTTCGAAAGTTAGAACAAGCGGTTTAAAACTTTGTCTGAGCACAGTTAGTATGTTAAAAGCCTTCGATTCAAAGGAATCATGGTCACTGTCAATAAAAATCAGGAAGTCGTCAACGTATCTAAAAACTTTGGTAACCTGCATAATGTCTAATCTGTCCATAACGGCTTTGTCAAGTTTTGCTAAAAAGAGGTCACTTAAGATCGGGGCAATGCAGGAGCCGATACAAATCCCTTCTTTTTGAAGGTGAGGTAGTTCATTCCACAAGATAAAGGTGGACCTCAGATAAAAGGATAAAAAGTTCTAAAAACTGCAAGCGCTAATACCTGCTGAGTTTTGAAAGGCAACGATTCCAAACTGGTCAATAGACTCCTCAACACATTTTGCTAACATATCATGCGGCAGTGAATAGTACAGGTCCTTAATATCTACAGAGAAAGCACGAAGGTTATCACATTTACCCGACTGCATAAATTCAAGAACTTCACGACACAGCACAATCGGCTGTGTCTTCCGTGTTTGCTTGCCATGAGGGCATAAAGCTAGCTAAAGTTAAGAGGCAAGCGATACAATTATGTAACAAGTTCAACCTCTGTAGCCTCTCTAGGAGCATTTCGGACGCGAAGCAAGACTTTCATCATGTATTTTTCAGCGCAAAAACGCATAAGCCGGAGGTGCCTTTTAGGCCTATCGTGTCTGAACAAGGGACGTGGCAAAGACAGGTGTCTCGTTTCTTGCAATGTAAGCTCAGCCTGCTTAAAACAGAAGAGCCGTTTTTAGTGAAAAATTCGAGTGAAGTTCTTGAATTTATGCAGTCGGGTAAATGTGATAACCTTCGCGCTTTTTCTGTAGATATTAAGGACCTGTACTATTCACTGCCGCATGATATGTTAGCAAAATGTGTTGAGGAGTCTATTGACCAGTTTGGAATCGTTGCCTTTCAAAACTCAGCAGGTATTAGCGCTTGCAGTTTTTTAGAACTTTTTATCCTTTTATCTGAGGTCCACGTTTATCTTGTGGAATGAACTACCTCACCTTCAAAAAGAAGGGATTTGTATCGGCTCCTGCATTGCCCCGATCTTAAGTGACCTCTTTTTAGCAAAACTTGACAAAGCCATTATGGACAGATTAGACAATATGCAGGTTACCAAAGTTTTTAGATACGTTGACGATTTCCTGATTTTTATTGACAGTGACCATGATTCCTTTGAATCGAAGGCTTTTAACATACTAACTGTGCTCAGACAAAGTTTTAAACCGCTTGTTCTAACTTTCGAACTGCCATCTAATGACAAGCTTAGATTTCTTGACATTAGCATCCACTTTCACCCAGATCATACCTGCTGGGCTTATGAACCTCGCAATAGCAAGCCTCTCCTGCCCTTCAAATCTGCCCACTCTAAACTGGTAAAAAGAGCGATAGCGAATCTGTGCCTTGAATATGCCCTCCGAAAATCCTGTTCGCATTTGATGTATGCAAGTTTGCAACAACAGTGCAGTAGGCTATCGCACGCTGGCTATCCTGGTCACCTTCAGATTTCAGTAGCGGAAAGTTTACTCAGGAAATTGAACACGGAGCTGCTTCCTTGTGCGCATGTGCCCTCAGAAAGACAGAAGAAAAAAAATGGCAGTTATCCCATACTTGCATACCATCTCTCACAATCTTAAGCGGATTGCAAATCGGATAGATGTGTCAGTTGTTTTCTCTGCCCCTCAAAAGTTAAACAGCCTATGCAAGATAAACAAAGTTCGTCCTTTGGCCAAAGAATGCACAAAAAAACACCAAAAACCGTTTGTAGAATGCAAGGTAGGCGTGGTGTACCAGATACCGCTGTCATGTGGACGACAGTATGTCGGTCAAACTGTTCGCTGCCTGAATGACCGCCTCCGTGAGCATAATCGCAATGTAAGTAACAAGAATGAAAACGATGACGAACTCGTGAAACATTGCAACGCATGTGGGTGACGCCCGGGTGGGGCCGTGGGGGTGGGGCCGTGGGTGACGCCCGGATATCCGACATCAGCCCCAGCGCCGCCATCAGCGTCAGCGGTTCCGTCGCGGGCTATAAAAGATCCCTCGGCTGGATCGTCACTTGGCGGTGTCGACGGCAACTACGAAAATCGTGAAATCGTCTCTGCCTTTTGTGCAGGTCAGTGTTCAAATATTTTGTGTGGAGGGTGATTTTCTTTTTTTTTTGTTTTTCCGTCGTCGCTGTTGCCAAGTTTCGTTTGAGTGCTTTGAAAGACCTGTAGTTGCTATGGCTCGGTGTTGTGTTTGCCGCGTTCCAGTTGCGGATAGCCCCTCAATCACATGCTCAGAGTTCAGATTTATCTTTCATCTTGGCGAATGTGCGGGCATAACCGAGGGAACGTTCAGTTCAAAGCGCGAAAAGCAAAAGGAAACTTGGAAATGCGACACTTGTCAAAACGGCCCCAAAGAAACAGGCGCTACGGAAAATTTCAAGAGTGATTCCAGCCTTTTAGCCAGTATAGTGCAGATTGAAACCAAACTAGATGCTCTCCTGTCACTACCCGGAAAGATCGATTCCTTCGAGTCGCAAATGCAGCTGTTGTCTGATAAGTTCGATGATTTCCAAAACCGCCTCACGGCTCAAGAAAAAGCAACTAAACTGCTAAGAAAGCGAGTTGAAAGGTTGGAATCCACCAACGTGGACAATAATGTGGACCAACTGAGACAGGACCTTGACGATTTAGAATGGCGCAGTCGTCGTCTAAACTTAGAGCTGCGCGGGTTGGCTGAAAGTCAGGGCGAAGATTTGATAAGCAAAGTGAATGAGATTGATGAAATACTGGAAGTTCGAGCTATCACAAATGACGACGTTACCGCCATACATAGATTGCCTACCAAGCAAGGGAAGATACGACCCGTGATCATTCGCTTCGTGCAGAAATCCTTCCGTGATGCATGGCTGTCAAAAAAGAAGGTTCTAAATGACGACAACAGTAACCAGTTCATCTGTGAAAACATGACTTGACTCACACGGGGTCTGTTAACGGCTACAAAAGAATGGGCTAAGAAATCTGGTTACGCCTACGTGTGGCATGCAAACGGCAAGGTGCTCATTTGTAAGAAAACGGGCGACTCTGCTATCGTCGTTCGCCGGCAAGATGACCTCGCTCAACTAGAATAAAGGAAAGATGCCTTAAGTTTCATGAAAAAAACAAAATGACCGCACAATTTTTTCGTGATATCAAACTAGCGAAACGCCAACAGTTCTCTGTGTTTGATCTGAATGCCAGAAGCCTAAGAAATAAGTTTGATGAATTAACTTTGTTCCTGTCCGATTTAAACCAGGATTTTGACTTGATCACTTTTAGCGAGACATGGTTTACATCACATGAGGAATGTCCCCTACTCCCCGGGTATGAGTCTCTGCCTGCTTTTCGAAAGGAAAAACGAGGCGGTGGCATCCTTATATATGTACGCTCCAGTACTCAATATAAAACAATACCTGAATATAGTGTTATAAATGGAAACATTGAGTGCTTAACTCTGCAGTGCTATGGCACATTGTTCACTCTTGTATATCGGCCACCTTCGGGATCGGTGTTTGAGTTTTTTTCATTTTACAGAACAGCTGCTTGATTTAAGTGTTCAAATCGAAATGCAAACCGTGCTTATTGGAGATTTCAATATAAATGCCTCACTGGACAATGCAATTTACATCCTATCCTATCTTCCAATCCTATGCATGCGCGAACACTATACATTCACCCACAAGGATAACAGCTGAAACTGAAACCACCATTGACCTCTGCATTACAAACTTTCCTCCAGAACAAGTTCAATCCGGGACGATAATGTGTGCCGTGAGTGACCATTTACCAATATTTTATATACTTCCTTGTAAAGTGCCATATACCCCGCCACATGTTTTTATATCGTGGTCATACTCACAGAAAAATATAAGGGTTTTCATAGAGCAGCTTTCTGCCTGTGATTGGGATTTAGTGAAAAAAGAACTAGACCCAAACAAAGCATACAACATTTTTCTTTACATTTTTATAACTGCGTATAACAATAGCTTTCCACTTAAAAGCCAGAAGGAAAATAGAAAGATCAGAAAGCCGTTTATAACTTATGATCTGTATGAAAGAATCAAAGAGAAAAACAAGCTCTTTCAAGTATTTTTAAGTACAAGGGATCCAAACGACTACGATATTTAAAAAAAAGCGTAACAAACTAAATGCCGATATCAAGAAAGCTAGATGCGAATACTATGAAAACAAATTCTCAAGTATTGTTGGCAATACGCAGTTGATCTGGAAAACCATAAGGGAAATGATTTCACCAGCCAGTCTTGAAAGAAAAGTTTTGTTCCCCACAAAAGGATTAACTGACCAGAATGTTGCAAATCTTTTCAATGCCCACTTTCTAGAAGCTGGAGCCCCAAATGTTTCTCCTACTACAACTCCATGTGAACAATACGTAACATTACAATGCCCTCAAACAATATTTCTCGCCTCAACTTCCCCAGAAGAAGGTTTTAACATAATCATGTCATTGAAGGAAAAGTGCGCACCAGGCCCTGACGATATTAAAGTTGCCCCCCTCAAAGCCGTAGCTACTCTGATAACTCCTGTTTTCACGCATATATGCAATTGTGTACTTCAAACAGGGATATTCCCCGACCAAATGAAGATCGCACGCGTTTCAGCTATTCACAAAGGTGGCTCTGTCGATGACTTGAACAACTATAGGCCTATTTCAGTTCTCTCGGTGTTTTCCAAAATCCCCTAGCACATAATAAACAAAAGATTAACCGCTTTCCTTTCCCTACATAACTTAATTACAAGCGAGCAGTTCGGTTTTAGGAAGAAAACAACAGAAACTGCATTACTCTACATCAAAGAAAGAATCCTTGAAAACATGGAAAAACGAAAGCTTACCTTGGGGGTATTTCTGGACTTCAAGAAATCCTTCGATTCTGTCCAACATGACATACTACTAACAAAGCTCCTGTTTACGGAATTCGAGGTACAGCACACATGCTCATAAAAAGTTATTTATCTTGCAGGGAACAATACACAAAAATAAATGATACCAGATCTAACCAAGATGCTATCAAATACGGAGTTCCGCAGGGATCTATTCTAGGCCCAACATTATTTTTACTTTATATCAATGACATTGTAAACATCCCAGGCTGCTCTGAAATCGTATTGTATGCAGATGACACAAACGTATTTTTTTCAGGTTACGACGAAAGCTCAGTTTTAAAACAGCAAATGAATAGCTTAGCCATTTAGAATCGTGGTTAAGTTCATGTAAGTTACACCTAAACATAAATAAAACAAAATACCTGATTTTCAAACCTAAAGGCAGCAAAAGAGAAAATGACTTCAATTTAAAATTCCGAAATAGTGCCATAAACCAAGCCACGACAACTCGCTTTCTGGGTGTTACCTTTCATGAAAACCTACTCTGGGACAAGCACATAGATGCTCTCAGAATTGATCTCTCTCGCGTTGTTGGAGTATTAAATAGGTTACGATACTATTTGCCAATATCGGTAAAAAACAAATTTACCACGCCCTCTTCCATTCGCGCTTAACATACTGCTTTCTTGTATGGTCAAGTACAACGCAAAGAAACTTGACTTATCTACAGGCTCTCCAAAACTGTTCAATACGTGCTATTGGAATTATTCCGAAAATGGAAAATTTCTCTCCACATTTGAAGACTTACGGTATACTGGATATTAGTAAGCTAATGAAATATAAAATATCCCTCGAAATAATGCGCCAGTATAAGTTGGATAGGTCAACATTTGAAGCTAAATACTGTAACAAATCTACCCTCTATGAACTTAGACAAGATACAGTGCAAATACTCAGACCAAGTACGAACTATGGAGACCACAGGTTGAGTACACAAATTCCAAGACTTTTGAATCAATATCCTGCCATTTCTGAAATACTGTCTGCCAATCCAACACAACACAAAATAAAGAAAACAATGAAACTTATGTACCTTATGGAGGTATAGGTGAAATTTCCACGCATCATATGTATCCTGCTTTTTTTTTGTCTAAATGTAAATATTATTTTTTAATGTGTAAATGTAATTACGCTATTTCTTATTTTGTCTGATTTATTTTATTTCTGATGTACGTAAGCTGGCATTTTCTTTGTTTGTATTTTAACCTATTGTATCTTTTTTTTGTCTCTTGCAAATACGTTGTGCATACATGGTTTAAATGCATTGCCTATAATTACACTGTTGCAATCTGTTTGTATGCACTTTTTACACGCGTCTTCAAACCCTGTAAATAGTCAGTTGCCTCCGCTGTCAAGGGTGGGATGGCCTCGTCAGGCGGGAAACCGCCTTTAGCCTACTCACCCAGGACAGAATTTTTTGTAAATTTTGTCCCAAATAAAAAACTTATTTACTTACTTACTAAAGTGCAAACCGTTACTTGACAAATGTTTTTTAGTTGGGAAAAGTAATGACAAGCGCACTCGTGAAATTATCGAAGCAGAAAAGATAGGCAGGTTAGGAAGTGCCTGTGTAAGCACTCCTTCTGTCAGACTTTCAAAAAAAGAAGTAGATTACCTACGCTCACAATGATTTTGCGCATGCTTTCAGATGATACTGTAAAAATGCATATATAAATTTCTTGTGCTTTGGTTTCTAATAAAGTTGTTGGAAGTTAGCGCTGTGTGTGTCTACTCGTTTTTTGTCCCTGCTCCTGTTTGCGCTATTGCTCCGAAGATCAAATGTTTTAACTTTAATCCAAAACTGGTGTACCACATCCCGCTTTCAGTCAAACCCAGAAAAGTGTTCTTTCGTTTTGTTTTTTAATGGAGCCCCGGCGTTACACAAACGCAAGACGACCATTCGACTAGACACTTACAGTCTCAAGTGTGAACCGAGTATTAAATTATTAGGTGTTGTCTTTGACCCTCACTTAAGCTTTATCCCACATGTTAATTATTTGCAAACGAAAATTCTTGCAGCTACCACCAAGCTCCTTAATTGGTTCTATTTCCATTTACGTGTTTCTCCTTCTCATATGCGCCAAATGTATCATCAGGTTATTCTCCCTACAATTACCTATGCCACCCCAGCTTGGTGGTTTCACTGCCCCCTTTCTCGGCTAAGAGATCGTGTTTTATCGCTTCAACGAATTCCCCTTCTGGCTCTTACTGGTGCCTATCATACTACGCGAACCGCTGCTCTTCGTATTCTTGTAAACGTTCTTCCTCTGCCTATTTATCTAGACCAGTTATTCGCAGAGTTTATGCTTTTCACGTTACGTCAATCCGTAGTGTACGGCAATACTTTTTATGACCCCTCTCAAATTGAACCTTTATTTGATCCCTGGTCAGACCATCCCTCATTGAAATTCAAATTTTCTTTTGTTCAACTTAGTTCTCAGGAAGCTGTATTCTTTTCTTGTCAACGTGCCCTGCATATTTACACTGATGGGTCTTTCACTCCTCGCTCAGCTGGTGCTGCATTTGTTGTTCTTAGCTCAACACAAAATATTGTCCATGTACATCGTCTCTTTTTAGAACCACCCTCTAGCGCCCATGCCGCTGAGCTTGTTGCCTTTCATTCTGCTGTTGTCTATGCTATTCACAACCCTCCATCTACGCCTGCTCATTTTTACACTGAGTCTCTATCTCTGCTTTCTGCCCTGTCTTCAGTGACTTCTTAAAATCCGACTATTATTGCCGTTAAGAAAGATCTCTATCGTTTGTCTTCTTTAGCCCCATTTCTTTTATTTCATATTCGGGGTCATTCCGAAATTTTCGATAACGAGTTAGCCTACCAAGCTGCTGGTAGTACCGGGCAGTTTGGAAGTTTAAATATTTCTACCCTTTCACGTCGTTGCGTGCGTTCCCGTTTGCATCATTCTTCACTTCTTTTATGGAGCATTGTTTGGCGCGAAAATAATCGTGGCACTGAATTATTCAACTGCATCCCTGATGCACTTAATATTCCCCTATTCGTCTACCCAGGAATCCTCTAATTACTTTGCTTACTGGGCATGGTAGATTTCCGTTCTATTTTAAAAGATTTGGCCTGTCTCCGTCTTCAACTTGTTCCTGTGGATTGTTATGTGAAAATATCCGTCATTACTTTCGGGACTGTTCCGTTACTGCTTCTTTAGTTTCTCGTTTAAAGTCTCTTTGCTCATCGGACATCACACCACCTGTTTACCCCTCCCTTCTCCGAGACCCTGCTGCTTGTGCTCTTCTCCTTCAAATGGTTCACCTCATAAGTAGCACAAGTCCAAATCATTCACGTTGATTTCTCTCTTTCCCCTAATTTCTCTTCCCCAAGCTTTGCTCAGAGGAGAGCTCCGTTATCCTTTATTGAGCATAGGTGGCTTCGTCGTGGCGTGACTGTGACTGCGTCCTTGACTGTGTGACTGTGACTGTGTCCTTGACTGTGTGACTTCGACTTCGGTTTTGTCTTGTTTTGTCTTAATTATGTTGTATTTTTCTGATTTTTATTTGGTGGCCGGCGCTCAGTGCTTTCTTAGACTGGAACTGTGACCATGACTTTGCAGTGACTTGGGTTGTCTGTTTATTATTATTATTATTATTTATTCCGCGGACTGCACGTTGTGCTTTGTCTATCTGCCTGCGACTAACTTTTATTGTGATGAGGCTTTTGTTCTCTTTTCTCTTCAGTTTCTTTAATGCTCTGTTTTTCGCTTAAATTTTTTTTCTTCTTTGGAACGTATCGTTATTTTTCATTTATTTTGAATTGGCGTTAAGCCTGGCAAAGCATTGCTGGTCCAGGCATCCTCTCTGTTTCTTTTATGTTTTTTCACCTTTCTTTGGAGGACCAATAAAAGGTAAAAAGGGTGGGGAGTGCATAGAAACGAACCGCATGTCAGAAGGTGGTGCCTCACTTACTGTGTTATCTCATATCGCTGCTTGATGACGTCACTGTATTTTTCTTGCCCCCCGGTGTCATTTGGTGCACCATCACACATGCCGCCGCCTTTTCTCATAATGGGACCAGCAATGCTTCCGCAGTAATAAGCAAGAAAATTCCGTACAGCTGGCCGCAGACATGAACGAATTCGATTGATGAAAGAAAATTTCAGGACGAACATAAAATCCTTCACACCTATTGCGCTAACGTCAGTTACACATAGGCGGACAGTGAAATTAAAAATGCAGACATTGACAGAATATGATAAGGTGCTCGGCGAACTTCAGAATGAACTCAGAAGTGGCAAGCGCTTACATGGAAGCGTGCTATGCTTACCCAACGCATAAAAATAGATAAGGCGATAAACAGGCCTCCATATTTAGCCTTCTTGGACATAAGCATAACCAACGACAACGTAAATAGTGATTTCTTGTTGAATACATTAAAAATAAGGGTGTGCGGGGATACAGTGGGTGCAGCTAGCAAAAGACAGGGTCAAGTGCAGAGACATGGAAGAATCCTTTTCCCTGCATTCAGGGTTGATTTCATAGCGAAAATAAAGCGAGACAATAACCTGTCGAGGTAAGCGAAGGATTAAGGCAGGGTTGTTTTCTATTACCGCTGCTATTCTTGATTGATATGCCACAAATATAGAAAGCACCAGCCGGGGGGCCTCAGTGGTTATGGCGCTTGGCTGTTGACCGGAAAGGCGTGGGTTCGATTTCGGCTGCGGCGGTTGAATTTTGATGTAGGCGAAATTCTAGAGGCCCGTGTACTGTGCGATGTCATTGCACGTTAAAGAACCCCAGGTGGTCGAAATTTCTGGAGCCCTTCATTACGGCGTCCCTCACAGCCTGAGTCACTTTGGGACGTTAAACCCAAGGAAACCAAACCAAAGAAATATAGAAAAGTAGCTTACAAAAATGTTGTAAGTTATAGTCTACTGTACAGATTAGGTGGAGAGCTGCGTCGCGAATCGAATGGACGCGTCCCCGACTGCTGGAGGGGAACGCTTTCGCGTGCAGGTTCGAAGAAAAGAACAAAGAAATCAAACAAAACGAAGCCGTGTTTATATTTTAAAGCAAAGGAGCCAATGAAAGAAACGAAAACACTAAGGAAAACACACACCAGGCACGCGTAAAACACAACAGATAAGAACGAGAGAGTTCACCGGCTACAAAGTGTCCCAGGTGGTGCGGATGATGATGATGATGAAAAGCCTTTATTTAATAAAAGAGTTGAGGCTTTCTTAAAGGGAATGCCTTCCAGGTAGCACAGACGCGGGTTGGCGAGTTCCGATGCGTCGCTGGCGTTGCGTCCAGGGAGGCTGTGGTAGAGAGCCAGGAGATGAGGAACAGAGATGTATACGGGAGACGCTGACGAACTCCTGCCAGCCGCCCCCAAGAACTGAGCAGCTGCAGCAGGAAAACTGTAGCCAGGTTCTGTCGACGGCGTTCCGCAAACACCGCAGGCTTGTGCAGTCTATTCCAGGAAGCCTTGGCTGCTGCCTCGTCCGACCTCGAAATGGATGCAGTAGGCCTGCGTCGTTGATTCAGGGAGGTCCACGGCAGCACAGTCCCGAAGTCTGACGGCTGCCACCTCCACGCTTGAATGAGGCTTAATGGTCTTGCGTCGGTGATCCAAGGGAAGCCACTGGCAGCTCGCACCCAACGTCCGACCGCTGCCACTTCCACGCTTGAACGACCAGACTTGTGCTGCGGTGTCTTCCTTTACTCCTCGGTTTGCTGACACGTCAGCTATCCGCTCCTCGTGCCTGCCTCGCGCACACCCTACGCACGCGCACACGCGCAACGCGGGACTGGCACACACGGCGCTCCGCTGTCCGACGCACCATTGCTGACACGCAGCGTTCGAAAAACCTCTTGACAGTGAAGTGTGCACACCACAAGCTGAGGGGAACGCGGCAGCGTATCGCGTGTGGCGCTTCGGCTCCGTCATATTTTGACAGGAGCCACGACTCAAGTCGTCGGACCTCATCAATTTTGCTCACTTTGGATTCGGCAAGCTGATCGGCATTCGTGGACACCAATTTCATTCCGGTGGGCCCAGTTTTTCAAAGGGTTTTCCTTGCCGCCTCCGGCGCCGACACTAAGCCTAACGGCTGCGCCGGCGTTCGGCTGCGAGGGAGCTGCTGCTTTCAGCAAGATGACGGAGACGCCCGTTCAACGCGGTTATGACCCGTACGCCATGTCTTGGTCGACCGTTCCCGTCACTGTGGAACCCAAATCGGCACCCGCGGACACGATCCGCAATGAATCTCTCCTCCGTCTACTTGAGCGTCGCTCCAGACGAGAGGCCAAAATAGCGGCGGACGCCTCGGCAACCGCCGAAACTGCTACCCACCAAGCTCCTGCCTCGTAAGCGGCGAAGGACTCCGGCCGTAAGGGCCGCAACCCAGTGACCAAGTGGAGGCCCAAGCCTTTACCAAAGTTTCAAAAGGACGACTTTGTCATCGTGATCAAACCCCGGAAATCGTTGGCCATCCGGGACGCCTTTCAACACGGCGAGCTCGGTGCCGCGTTCCGCGCTTTCCTCGGGGCGCCTCTGGCAGCCGAGTTGAGCCTCCTTTTAAGCAAGGAAAAAAATTTGATCCTCGCCAGCACCCGGAACGCTCAAGTCGCAGACCGTCTGCTAGGCGACTTTTCTGTCAAATCGACCAAAGGGGATGTGCCTCTCGCCGGCCATCTCAAAGAACACGAAGCGGACGTCTGCTATGGGGTCATTACGGTGGCCAACCAAGAGACATCTGAGTCTCTCCAACCTTGCGTGCAGTGGAGGAGCGGCACTTTACTCGATATCCGCAAATTCGGTTCCTCAAACAAGGCTCGGCTCACTTTTGCCGGCACGGTGAGGCCTCGATACGTGCACTACAACTCTGAGATTGTCACAGTGCACCAATATTTGCGCACTATTCCGGCCTGCAGTTTGTGTGGAACTGTCGGCCATCGGGCGGACTCTTGTCCCAACCCAACACAAGACAAGTGTGGCCTGTGTGGACAGCAGGCACCCGTAAAAGAGGGGGTGCGGGCCCCTCACCAGTGTATGCCAAAATGTGCGGTTTGTGGTGGTGGCCATGACACGAACTCGCGGGACTGCAGTGCTAAATATCGGCATACCAAGCCAGCCGCCCCTAAGGGCGGGAAATCCAGCGGGACGGGCAGGCAGCCACGTCACCCAAGCAGCGATGCTTCAAAACGAGAGGCGCCTACTAGCGGGAAAAACGTCAAGAGCTGTCCGGTGCAACCACCGCCTCCACACGGCGGGCAGGTGAAGCAAGCCCGCTCTCAGGACAAGAATGGCGCGGCCGGTTCCTGGGCCAGCGTCGTCAAAAATGGCAAACAGGTGAGCGGTTAAGGCAGGGTTGCCTCCTCCTCCCACCCCCTCTCCCCTCCCCCTCGCTCGGCGGCTGACGCTGAGCTCCACAACCTTGTAGCTTCTCTCCGGGCACAAAACGAGATGCTACTCGCCAAAATTGATGCCTTAGAAGCTAAAACAACTCCCCCTCCCCCTAGTACCCCCCGACACGGACGCTATGGAGAGCGAGACGGCGGTGGCGCCGGCTCTGGAATCTTCCCTTGCCGAACTCGAATCCCGTCTTAATGCCAAATTTGACACCCTGTTGGAAACTGCGATGGAACGCCTCATCGCTAGAGTCATGGAGGCCATCCCCTCTATGATCGCTCAACACGTCGCGACTAACATCCGCCTTTCTCGCAGAACCGGACCTCTTAAGGACGTATCTGGTCGGCCCTCCAGATTGTCCCGCCGAGTAAATGACCTTGACGATGACGAAGACAGCTGCCCCCTTCCAGTTGCTGAGCTTCAGCCCCTGGTATCTGGCTCGGGGGCAACCTCACTTCCACCTCTCACCTCTAAATCTGATCATGGCGGGACCCCACCGGTGTAGGCGCTCCCCTCTTTCCAAATCGGCTTCCCCCATTACGATTACTCAATGGAACTGTCGGGGGCCCCGGTCCCGTTCCAAGCGGGCCGACCTCCGACTTTTCCTTTCAACCTTTCAGCATTTGCCAGCCGTAGTTGCCCTCCAAGAGCCAGGGAAAGGCGCCGTACTAACAAATTATACGACGTTCCAGCAGGATCCCTCGTCTTGTCTATTAGTCCATAGAAATTATACAGCCAACCAAGTCGACTTAGACATGCAACTTGAATACTCCTATGTAATGGTGACCCTCCTCCCACTCCGCAAACAGGACCCACCGCTACACATACTCAATGTATACTGCAATCCGAAATTGCCGAATGTATCATTTGCGGACCTCTTTAGCCGCGCACTGAGAGTTGCAGGTCGAGATCCCCTCCTGATTGTGGGCGATTTCAACGCTCCCGCTCGGATGTGGGGTTACTGCCGTGAAGAGAAGCGGGGACGCAAGTTGGCGGAGCTTGCGTCAACGCTGGGCCTCACTCTCCACACTGACCCAGTCCATCCAACTCGTATAGGCAACTCCGTGACTAGGGATACATGTCCGGACTTGACCTTCACCCGCAACATTCAATATGCAGACTGGGTCAACACCGAGGAAACCCTCGGCAGCGACCACTGCCTCCTAAATACTACGATTAGGACCCTTCCTTTCGCGCGACCAACAACACAAGCCCGACTCCCAGATTGGACCAAGTTCAGGCAGAATTATAACAATGTCACACCCATACATGAGCAGGGCTACCAGTCTTGGTCACAACAATTGGTCTCTGGCCTTCGCTCCTCCGAAACTCAAATTCAGCTCTCAGAGGCGGTCTCGGATGTGGACAACCACCTGCTCCATCTCTGGGCGGCCCGGCATTGCCTCGTCCGTCGGTGGCGCCGGGAAAAGCACAACCGGAAACTTAAAGCTCGCATCGCTGAGCTCGCTCAACGAGCGGCTGAGTATGCGGCCCAACTCGCCGACTCCAACTGGGTGGCCCGATGCAATACGGCCGCGCGGCAAATGTCCAGCCGGAACACGTGGCGACTCTTTCGCGCCCTAATTGACCCAACGCAAACACGCACGGAAACTCAAAAACACCTCCAAAGAGCAATACACAGCTTTCAGGGCAACACAAATCAATTGGCGCACAAGCTCCGCGACCAGTACTTGTGCACCACCCAGGACTCCCGCGGGCCGGCGTACTCTTATGCAGGTTCTGAGAACGTTGAGCTGGATCAACCGTTCCAGCTCCACGACCTGAAGGCGGCCATGGCAAAAATGAAACGCGGCACCGCTCCGGGTCGGGACAAAATTACAGTCAAATTGTTAGCCAACCTCCCCGACCCAGCATATCTGACTTTATTGAATTACATTAACTCAATCTGGCTTGGGGAAGTGCCACTACCCATCGAGTGGAAGACCGCCCTGGTCACCTTCATTCCTAAAGCTGGCAAGGCCATCAACACGGACAACCTCCGCCCCATCTCTCTGACTTCCTGTGTTGGCAAACTCATGGAGACGTTGGTACGTGACAGGTTGTCCGAGTTCATGGAATCCAAACACCTTTTCGCAGACACCATGTTCGGGTTTCGCCCACACAGATCTGCACAAGATGTCCTGCTACAACTCAATCGGGCTGTCCTCGACCCCGTGGAATGCCCTCACAATGACAAGGTCGTACTCGCCTTGGATTTGAAGGGTGCATTCGACAACGTTACCCACGAGATCATTCTCACCCACCTCTCTCAAACTAACTGCGGCAGAAATGCCTTTCAATACATTCGGCAATTTTTAACCGACATACAATCTTACATTCGGATCCAGGATAAAGAACATGGCCCTTTTCATTTAGGAACCAGGGGTACACCCCAGGGCGCGGTGCTCTCTCCCCTCTTATTCAATTTGGCTATGATGCGCCTACCGGCCCAGCTGGGCGCTGTCGCCGGTGTGCAGCATGCGCTGTATGCTGATGACATCACCCTGTGGGCTACGCAGGGTTCCCTTGCAGACATTGAGGCTAACCTGCAGGAGGCGGCGACCATAGTGAACCGTTATGCTCGCCGCTGCGGCCTCCAATGCTCCACCCAAAAGGCTGAATTTGTGCACATACGCCCCTCACCAAAGTGCACAGCCAAAATTTCATTGTCGCTCGAGACAGGTCCAATCCCTGAAAATATCGAAGTCCGGCTACTGGGGCTCTTTATACATCAAGACAGACGGTCAGAAACAACATTGGCCAAACTCCGTCAGGTGGGGGACCAGGTGGGCCGCTTGGTCCGCCGGGTTTCTAACAAGCGCGGGGGGTTACGATGTAAGGACGCTTTGCGGCTGGCGCATGCATTTGTAACCAGTCGAATTCTATATTCGACACCATACCTCCACCTGCGGAAGCAAGACGAGGATTCACTCGAAGTCATCCTCCGCAAAATTATTAAGCGGGCTCTAGGCCTCCCCGTGACCACTTCCAACAAGCGCCTCCTGGGGCTAGGCATGGTGAACACATTTCGAGAGCTCCGGGAAGCCCACTTGACTAACCAATACACACGTCTCTCGAAGACATCGTCGGGTCGCCGCCTCCTTGCCCGACTACACATCCAACATACCACTCTCATGGAAGAGCGCGTACGTATTCCATCCCAGTGGAGATGCGCCCTCCACGTGCGCCCTCTTCCCGCGAACATGAACCGTGAGGACCATAATGGCCGGCGCCTGGCGCGGGGGGAAGCCCTGGCCCGCCACTATGGATCGAAACCCGGCGTATTCTACGTGGATGCCTCAGGCCCTCACCATGGGGGATGGTACACAGCCGCAGTCATCCACCAATCCAAAACAGTGAACGGCCTTACTTTCCGAGCCCGTCACATAACACACGCGGAGGAGGTCGCCATTGCGTTGGCTGCATCTGATTCCAATTCAAAAACAATTATTTCCGACTCGCGAGGGGCATGTCGGAACGTCGAGCAGGGCTGGGTAGCGTATCTAGCCTACCGCATTCTTCAAAACAGCGTCTATACCGGTGACCCCGCGCACCGGCGTATCGTTTGGGCTCCCGCTCACATGGGCCTTGAGGGAAATGAGGCGGCTGACGCCGCCGCCCGCGCGCCCTCTCACCGGACATTCCCCTCCGACCCTGACGATCAGGAACTCGAATTTATTCCAGCTTACACCTTCAAAGACATCGTTTAATCTATCAATCTGGCCATGGTCTTTATCCCCGCCTGTGTAAAGGTCTGTCAAAGGCGGAGGAGCGGCTTCTGCTCCGCCTGTATACTAATACTTTGCTGTGCCCGGCAGCTCTGAAACACTTCGACCTTTCTTTCTCGGGCAGCTGTCCGCACTGTGCGGAGAAGTCTTCGGACATATACCACATGGTGTGGGCCTGCCCCTCCAACCCTGCTATCCCCCCTCACCCCAACCCAACCCGGGAGGACTGGGAGGCGACCCTGCTCGGCTGCTCTGACCTGCAGGCCCAACGGGCCTTTGTCGCGCGAGCCTGGGCGGCGGCCGATGCCACTGGGGTCCCGAACTAGGGACCTCCACCTAGTATTTGTAAGGGCTGGCTCCCTCTGGGTCAGCTCATGCATAACCTCCTGTATTATACCTGTACATAAATGTTTTCCACCACCACCTCCACAAGCTGGCAGAGCAGCCCGGCTGAATGCATGCGGACGATACGTACTGCTCGCAAATAACCAGGAAAATTTAAATACTCTAATTCTTGTGGTGATAAAAGAGACGTTCTAGGTTACAATTTTGGCGCATCAATGTTAGGTCTTATAAATTTCCACGCTTTTCCTGATCAGGTATTATTAAAAAAAATACGCGGCTATAAGAGAGCGCATTTCACAGCAGTGAAAAAATCGAAAGCACTGCGGGAACCCGCATTGGAGTAAGGCGAACACAATGGCGCCACCTCATTTCATATTGCTTTCGCGTTGCGCCGCCGTTCGACGCTTCTGACGTCACAGCGACCCCGAGACGCTACGGCGGGCGCTCCCTTCTGCCGCCCCGGTTATGTCATATGGATATTTACTATGTCAATATGACATGACGCCATTAGCTGGCATTGTAACCACCGATAATTCACCACCATCACCCAATATTTCACCTTTACTTCACCCTTAACTCACTTTAATTCACAACATTTCATGTGATTCACTTTCATTCGCTTCAATTCCCCATGCATTTCCCTTAATTCACCTTAATTCGCCCTTAATTCACTTTTATTAACTCTTAATTCACCCGTAACCCGTTTCTTGATCATTGCTGTTCTTAATTTCTGTATTTAGTTCATTAAATCCATCCTTTCCTCTCTGTGCCGATTTCGGGCTTTCAAATTTGGCGCTACGGTTTGGCTCCGCCCATTCATCCGGTCGCGTGCTCTCAGACATGTAGCGTTTTCAAATTTGGCGGCACACGCTGCCCTAACTCCTCCCACGTTTTGGATATTTTTGGTTCTAATTAACTATTCATCCGATTTCGAATTTTTTTTCTTTTTTCGCACCATCCTCACGTCATGGTCTTTCAGTTACAGCCACTCGTTTGGCGCTACCTTTCCTGAGTTCTCCACAACTGCTGCGGACATGTTTTGATGAAACGTTTTGCGACACGACCCCGCCGACATAGCCTAGCATTTATTTATTTTGAAAGGGGGTTCACGTACTAGTGAACTCAGCAATACAGTTCACCAAACAGCTGAGCGGATGGCAGCAAAATCACTGTCAGTCTACACAGCCAGAGAGCTGGAGCCGCGCGCCGGCACACTTCGTCGTCAACTTCTTCGTCTGCCATCGAGGCAACCTGAGGCGCATTCATAATAGTTCAGGCGCGTTCATTGTAATTCACTACAATGGCCCCGGGATGGAAGAGGAGCCATCCTGGCGACCTATGGTGATGGCAAGAGGAGCGGGTCGTAATAAGTCTTGAGGCGACTGACATGGACAAGCTCACGGCCGCGACGACGCAAGTCCGAAGACGGTGTAAGCGGCTCTACAATATAATTAACAGGGGACGTTGATTCGACGACGCGGTAAGGGCCATGATGTTCTCGGCGAAATTTCGAAGACTGTCCTGGTGTAGTGGAGGGGACCCAAAGCCAAACTAATGAACCTGGAGAGAAAGCGTGCGCGGTTTGATGGGCATCGTGTTCATGCTTTCGGCGACCTTGGGAGTCCGAGGTGAAAGAACGGGCCAGTTGGCGACATTCCTCGGCGTGCTTAGCGAGTTCAGAAAGGGGCGTGCATTCAGAGGTGTCCGGAGTGTACGGCAAAACCGTGTCCATTGTGGAGGACAGCTCACGGCATTGTAGTGAATTACAATGAACGCGCCTGAACTATTATGAATGCGCCTCAGGTTGCCTCGATGGCAGACGAAGAAGTTGACGACGAAGTGTGCCGGCGCGCGGCTCCAGCTCTCTGGCTGTGTAGACTGACTGTGATTTTGCTGCCATCCGCTCAGCTGTTTGGTGAACTCGTAAAGGCCGTCGGGGGTAACGAATGCGGTCTTCTCACGGTCAGCGGCAGCCATCGGGACCTGCCAGTAGCCCGAACGCAAGTCAAGAGAGGAGAAGTATTCGGCGCCTTGGAGACAGTCAAGAGCGTCATCGATGCGGGGAAGCGGATAATTGTCTTTGTGGGTAATTTTGTTCAGTCGCCGGTAATCGACACAAAATCTGATAGAACCGTCTTTCTTCTTGACCAGCACCACCGGAGAAGACCAAGAGCTGTGAGAGGGACGGATGACGCCACGGTGCAGCATGTCTTCAACGTGCTCACTAATCACTTGACGCTCAGCCGCAGACACGCGATAGGGGCGCTGCCGAAAAGGCGGGTGGGAGCCGGTCTCAATGCGATGAGCCACGGTTGATGTACGGCCTAAAGGCTGATGGGCTGCATCGAAAGCGAAGCGGAAAGTGTGGAGAAGGGCTGAAAGCTGCTGACGGTAGGTGGACGGAAGAGTATCGTCGATGGCGGCGCGGAAAAGTTCGTCAGGCTCAGGATCAGTAGCGAGCTCGGAATGCATGGCGTTTAGAGAGGGACCGCTGGCTGCCTCGTGGACATTAAGGGCAGAGAGAAGGCAGACAGGTTGAATGCAGCCAGGGGACTCACCAGGTAGCAGGGTAAGGGCACACGGGGATGGATTGTAGAGCAGCATCTTCGTGACACCCCGCCGGACATCGAGGACAGCAGAAGGTAGCGGCAGGTTCTTCCGGCGTACAAAGGAAGCAGACGGCGTAAATAAAACGGTGTCATCCGACGCGGCACGGCACGACAGAGAAACAAGGGCAGATGCTCCCGGCGCTACCTCAACATCTTCAGCGATAGTGACCTTGAGTGGCAAGGGGGCAGAGGTTTCAGTAGTAAGCTCGTCAAACAAAGGAGAAAATTCAACTTCAGCGCGGGCGCAATCGATGACGGCGTTGTTGTGTGACAGAAAGTCCCACCCGAGAATTATGTCATGTGAGCATGAGGACAGCACCAACAATTCGACTGGATACAATATATCGTCAATGATGACTCGCGCTGTGCACGAGGCGAGAGGGGCAATGCACTGTTCACTAGCGGTGCGGAGCGAGAGACCCGTAAATGACGTCGTGACTTTGCGCAAGCGGCGGCAGAGTTTTTCGTGAATCACTGATACTGAGGCACCCGTGTCGATAAGCGCATGTACCGGCAGTCCGTCGACGATGACCTGAAGAACGTTGCGTGGGGAAAACGGAGGCCTTGAGCTTTTCGAACAGCGCGCAGTTCTTGCCTCCGGAACTGCGGATCTTAGTTTCCCTCTTCAGCGGAGGGAGGGCGACGGCGCATTGGTGACAGTGAGCGGCGGCGCGGTGATGGAGAACGTCGGGTCTCGTAAGCACGACGGTCGGGGGCGTACGCGTCTAGCGGCGAGGATGGAGAAGCCGAATAAAACATCTGGGATGGATGCACAGGGGTTGAGATGGTTGGCGATGCCACCATGCGACGGCGACAGTGGCGGGCGACATGTCCCGGGTACCCACAGGAGTAACAGATGGGACGGTTATCGCCAAGGGTTGTAAAGCCGCTGCGGTGACGGCGAAGAAACCGGGGCTGGTCGTAGAGACGGGGCCGGGCGCAGGACGGGCTGACGAGGTGGAACAGTCAGGGGCACGGAGCGCGCCGCTGCTTCTGCGTAGGTCATCCGGGCGGGTACAGGAGATGGTTGGGGATACTGAGCCTCGGCGTAGGTTAAGGGAGCAACCGAAGGGACTGGATGTGCAGTAGGAATAGCCTCGGCAACTTCATGGCGGATGACCTCCTGCAATGGCGCCACCAGAGGAGTCGCAGCGTCGTGACTGGAGGGCATCAACGAAAGCTGACGCGCGACCTCCTCCCGAACAAACTGCTTTATCTGCGTTGACAATAGCGCCGGGTCGGTGCCAGATGTGAGGGAAGCAAGCGATTCCTGCTGCGAGAGCGGAGAACGGGTGAGGATGCGTCGCTTCCGAAGTTCGTCAAAGTTCTGGCAATGGGTAATGACGTCGGCGACTGTGGTGGGATTGCGTGCCAGAAGCATCTGGAACGCATCGTCGTCGATTCCTTTCAAAATGTTCTTAATCTTGGCGCGCTCAGACATAGAGGCATCGACTCGTGTGCACAGGTTCACAACGTCCTGTATGTAGCTGGTGAAATTTTCACCAGGCAGCTGCGCCCGACTTCGCAGGCGTTGTTCCGCGCGCAGCTTGCGCACCGCAGGCCTGCCAAATACATCAGAAAAATTGGACTTGAAAGCTGACCACGTGGGGATGTCGGCTTCGTGGTTTCTGAACCATAGGTTCGCAACGTCCGAAAGGTAGAAGATGACGTTGTTGAGTTTCAGTGCATCGTCCCACTTGTTATGGGTGCTCACCCGTTCGTACGATGCCAGCCAATCCTCGACGTCATCGTCGCCTGTGCCACTGAAGAAAGCGGGATCACGCTGCCGCAGCGCTCCAGCGCACAGAACGGTCGGGGCGGGCGGGGCAGGACTGGGCACGGAGTCCTTAGGCATTGTGAGCGGCGGGAGAAGACGGCTGCGAAGGTCCAGGGCGTCAGACGACCGCAACCTCCACCAAATGAAAGGGGGTTCACGTACTAGTGAACTCAGCAATACAGTTCACCAAACAGCTGAGCGGATGGCAGCAAAATCACAGTCAGTCTACACAGCCAGAGAGCTGTTGTTGTTGTAGCCTACGACAGAATGGCACATACCCACTCTGGGGGATCGGCCAAGAATCGGGTGGAAAAGGTTGGTATTCACCTGTACGTAGTAAAGGCAAAAGGAAAGCACACGGGAGAAAAACACCGGGGGAGTCTACCACAAGAAGGGCACGGAGAGGATGAAAAAAAAAATAAACAAAACTAAAAACAAATAATAATAATAATAATAACCATAATATATATATATATATATATATATAAAGGAGATTGGATTGAAGAGAGAAAGAAAGAGAGAAAAGAGAATAATTCGAAAAAAATGAAGCATAAAAAGAAAATACTGAAAGCTTTAGCAAGGTAGTCGATGAGATTCCAGCAAGAAATTTTGAACAGCGTCACAAACAGACCTGTGGCTGAACCCAAGTGTGGTGGCACCAAATGATAGCAAGTGTGGGCTGCTCAAACTGAGGCCAAGTTGCTGTAAGGGCAACTCCAGCAGTCTTCTTCTCAAAGAGGTGAAACGACGACAATGGAGCCAAAAATGATCGATAGATTCAGGCTCACGGCAAAATGCACAGAGGGGAGATAGCGCCAAACCAGATCTGTGCAGATAGAAATTTAGAGGGGGGATGCGGCAGCGCAACCTCGTCAGAGATACTTCTAGCTGCCGAGATGGACAAATTTTCCTGCTCCATGAATATTTCAGATGCTGATATTCCACCGATGTTAAAAGTGTTGTGTCTTGCACGCTTAATAACGCTCGACGCCGGAACCTAGATGCTGTGATATACGCTGTAGCCGGGATGATGGGCAACACAGGGCCGCCTATAGGGAAGCCTTTGCAAGGTTATCCGCGATCTCATTGACAGTCACGCTGCTGTGGCCAGGTACCCATATCAAGTGAACAAGGCTCAAATGCGAAGGAAGAAGCGATAAAAAAGTGCTTAAAGTGGGACAGTCAACATGCGACGCGAGGGACGAGCACAAAGATAAAGAATCGGTAATGACTGCCACTGCAGAAATAGAAGGATCAAGCTTGCGCAGAGCAAGAACTACTGCCAGAAACTCAGCTTGAAAAATAGGGGTGTAATCCGGAAGGCGCAGCGAAAAGGACCAGTCTAAACTCGGACAGTAAATTCCCACCCCTGCCTTTTCGTTGCACTGAGAGGCATCGGTTGCTATTGCAATTTTTGTAGGTAGGGACCTTAAATGATCCTCTAATAGACCATTTAAAATACGGGGTGGTAAAAGTTTCGCGTTTTGAGGAAAAATGTTGTCGAAAACAATGTGGACAGAGGACCCACTGCTTAATGCTGGGAGGATGTTGTAAATCTGCACGTTTAAAGGCTCAAGCAGCCTTTGCACGAACACAACCTGTGGGGTATGAAAACGAGGCCAGTGGACACCAAAAAAGGAGGTCGGCTGGCAACAGAAAATGCTTTGCGAACGGTGAAAATGGGATTCAAAGATTTTGAGGAAAGTCTGCACAGTTAGAAAGTGAAATCGGGTTAACAGAGGAGGAATGCGGGCCTCAAGGTACAGCACATTGGTAGCCACGAATTTGGGGACGCCAAGGCACATCCGAAGCACCTCCCTCTCCAAAAGGATGAGAGGACGAAGTTTGTATGAAGCCGAGCCTGAAAACAACACAGAGCCAAATTCTAAAATTGGCCTAACATACAATACGTAAATCATTAGGAGCGTATCCCTGCGCATGCCGAACCTGTGACTACATAACCTCCGTAACATGCCTGCGGCACGAGTCCCTTTTACAGCAACATGGTCAATGTGAGGCCGCCAGGTGAGTTTGTCGTCATAAATGACGCCCAGGTATTTTAGGGATTGAACTTGTGGAATTGGTTGAAATTTGCATGAAAGAGAGAGCACGACAGGATCCTGTAGAGGAAAAACAAGGACGGCACACTTGTTAACATTTAATGAGAGGTGTAAACTACTCAACCAGAGCTCAAGAGAACTCAAATATGATTGCAACTGATCATAGAGGGAATGTATATCAGGCGCAGCCGCAAAAAATGCTATGTCGTCCGCATAGACGTAAGTGCGAACATGGTGGTGGAGAGGAATGGAACTCATGAGAATATTGAACAGAACAGGCGAAAGGACAGCTCCCTGCGGAACACCTCTCGTCTGTTTGTACCTCTCTGATTTTACCCCATTATGGACGCAGAAGAATTCCCTGTTATAGAGAAACGCAGATATCCAAGCAACTAAATATTCCGGAAACTGGAGGGACTGTAGCCTGTGTATAGGATGGAATGCTCTACACTGTCATAAGCTTTAGAGACGTCGAGCGTAACCAAAGCAGAATACAGGCGTTGACGACGAGCTAGAAGAATACGACTCTCAAGATCTACATGTGCATGCCATATCGAACATCGCGGCCGGAAGCAGAGTTGACACGGGCTGAGAATAGTTCTGCGGTCCACAAAGGCAGAAACCCGCATAAGTAACACCCTTTCTATTAATTTTACCACGTTTGATGTTAGAGAAATAGGCCTAATATTTTCCAATTCATAGCCTCCGCCCTGGTTTTTAAGTAAAGGGATCACCTTGGCCAGCTTCCACTCAGAAGGGATCCAAGCGAGTTTGATAGAATAGTTGACCAGGTGTAACAAAGAGTTCGGAGACGCCTCAAATAGAATCTTGAGCATCTTTGAAGTAACACCATCAGGACCGGGAGCAGAAGCTGGTAATCTTTGAACAACTTGAGAAAGCTCCGAAAGAGTGACTTTAGTGAAATAATTATCTGGCGTCCTGTGCGCAAACAACATGGGACGCAAAGGAAATAGAGACGAGAACCGCTTATGCAAGCCCGCGGCAATTGATTCAACCACCTCGATAGCTTCCTTTGGAGACATAACTAATGACTGTAAATCACGAGAAGGCAGGACCTGTTTCCTGGACCGTAAAAAGCCAAATAATGCCCGCCGGTTGCCTGACTTTGAAAGAAAATCAAAATGTTCAGAGTCATATTTCTCTTTCGCACGAGAAACTGTGCGTTTAAAGGTGGCTGCTATGAATTTATAATCTTTCCAGTTATTTGGGCATTGGTTATAAAGAAGCTTTTTCCATGCTGCCTTCCTCCACCTGTAATCCCTCGTACAGTCCGCGTTCCACCAATGATTAGAGGAATTCCCATTTGAGGGCCGCACCAGGAACTCCGACTTTTTCCGGCAATCCTCTAAAGCCAGGCATATGCTTGTTGACTGGTGATCTTCGCCGATGTTAGAAACTGACGCGAGGGCAGAGCGCAACATCGTCTCAAATTTGTCATAATTTACATGCGTCCGCAACGGACGAGCCGCAGGAGTTACACGACATAAGATATCAAAACGAACAGGTATATGGTCACTTGAGGAGCCGCAATCAACAGTCGACCAATTCATTATGCCAATTCCAGGACTGGTGAATGTAAGATCTAAAACAGATTTAGACTGAGAGCAAAGGTAAGTGGCTGATCCAGAATTTGAACACGTAAGGCTGTTATCAGAAACCCAGTCCCAAAGGCGCTTCCCACATAGATTTGTGCGGTAGCCCCAAGACACATGGTGTGAATTGAAATCGCCAGCCATGAGAAGTGGGTTTCCACAGCTAGCGAGAAGCGAATCTGGCGGTCTAGTATCCTGGACTCCATAGGGGAAATAAACATTTACTAAGGAAAATGGGGAGCACCCAGGAAGAAGAAAGTCTAATGCCAAAATCTCACAGTCAGGGGACATTAGCTGAAAAGATACCTTAGCCTTGTGGCAAAGTTTTGAAGAAACTAACGTAAGCAAACCCCCTCCTCGTGACTGCCGATCTAGACGAAATGAACGATAATTTTTAAAGTGAAAATGTTTGTCGGCTGAAAGCCACGTTTCTTGAAGAATAATGATATCCGGATTAAGCTGGGAAGAAATACAGTGTAAATCTGTTGAAGCTGTAAGAATAGAGCGACAGTTCCACTGTAAAACTCGCAACGACGCTATGGTTTCGAAAGCAGAGCAGCAGCAACTGCCTGCTCTAAAATGGTGTCCTTCGGCATATTGCCAAGCTGCTTCTTCTGTGATTTGGATTGTGAACGAGAAGAAGATGAAGGAGATATCGGCGACCCGCTACGCTTTAGGACCCGCACATCAGGCTCCATCATCTCGGAATCAGAGATAACTCCAGCGTCACTGGAAGTACCCGAGGTAAGAACAGTGTTGGGTGCAGAAGTTTGTTCCTGGGGCTGAGATGTTGCAGATAGAGAAGAACGTACAAGAGCAGGGGTAATTACATTCGATAGAGAAGCCAAACTGGTCTGCATAGCATTAGTGAGCTGGGAAGCGAGGACGTTGGTGAGGCATTCCGAAACACTTGCTGCAATATTCTCTACCATTTTTGTCATGGACGCTTCCACAGCAGACGCAATTGCCTGAGTCAGCGTTGAGTCTAAAGTCATGCCCTGACGAGCGGTCACCCCTGCATACCCGTAGGCCCGTTCCTTAATTTCCTGTATAGCTTCTCGGCGCGAACATCGTTTCCGGTCTATAACCTCCAGGATCTGAATTTCCTGCGCACGAGAGGGGCAGTTGGAAGAATTAGCAGCGTGGGCGCCACCGCAAAGGCAGCACTTCTCGTTGCGCTCAGAGCAAGTGCTCGTAGCATGATCTTCTCCACAGTGACAGCAGCGCAAGGTGGATTTACAACCGCCGGCGCTATGGCCATAGCGCCAGCAGTTGGAGCACTGCAGAGGCCTAGACGACAACTGGTCAACCCGAAAAATTAGAGGCCAGGCCTTTATTTCACTGGGGCAAGACGTGCCGGCAAAGGTGGCAATTACCGACTCAGTGGGCATCCGTATGTTGCCAACATCACGGTTACAGCGGTGCACAGCAACAACACCTGCGGCGGACAGCAGATCAAGGGTCTCAACTGGAGACAGCGAAGAGTCGACGCCTCGGACAATGCCCTTCGTGCAAGCCAGATGAGGCGGAATAAAAGAGCTTACCCGGAGAGATGCGAAAGACGAGGTAGCTAGAAGATCTCTGACGCAGGCAAGGTCCGAGGACCTGCAGAGAATACCGCCGCGTCCAAACTGGCGGACCTCACTGATGGCTTCATAATGAGAAGTGGCTGACTGGAGCGCAGCCCGAACAATTCCAGGATTAGTCATCTTGATGGCGCCACCATCCTTAGGCACCAGCGCAACCGGGATGCTGCCGACGCCACTGCGCAAAAAAGCCTCCAAGGGCAAGACATCAGGGGAAAGGGATGCCGACCAGGAGGAGCTCCCCTGGCCGGGAGACTGGGTAGACATACCCCGGGCTTACGGCCTCACCGTGTGCTTGATGCCCACAAAACGACAAGGACAAAGGCTCAGGGAGAAAAACAAAACCTCAACCAACCACCCGAAACTCAACCGATCGTTCCAGGACAGTCAGAACGACGCACGTTCTGTCAGTCAGACGTTTCGCCGAGCCCAACGAACCTCGTAAGCGCGTTCATTGTAATTCACTACAATTTATTTATTTCTTCACAGATACCTACAGCGCCCGAAGGCATTAATTGCAGGGGGCGGGGGGGGGGGGGGGGCGTACAAAGAAATCAAGCACTATAAGTGCTATAGTGCGGCGATGAGAGATTCAAACAACTCACGGAACAGCCATAAAATACAGCAAAATCAGGCACACACACGCGTACATTAATGATGCAAAGTTAAGATTAAGTGATTTAATCAATAAAAGCACGAAACGCTTCAACAGATGGGCAGTCAACGACGTTTTTGGGGAGTTTGTTCCAAACTGATATGGCATGCGGAAAGAATGTGATAAACCGTAAACGTTTGTACAACATTTCATTTCACGCACCTCAAAAGCATGATCTCAACGTGCAGATACATAATGTGGCTGCTGAACACACAGAGTTTTGTCAGTCCCGGTTTTGCTGAAATAGTTGCGATAGAACATTTCTAGCTTATTGCGCATGCGTCTATTACTGAGAAGCTACCAGCCAAGAGATTCCTTTATTGCTGAAACGCTGTGTCGAAAGTCGCAATCATTGGCGACAAAACGGTCTGCACGGTTCTGTACGCGTTCTGGATCCCACACCATGGATTCCACACCACACTAGCATACTCAAGAATAGGTCTGATGTGTGTGAGGTACAACAATTCTTTTATATTTTTGTGGGTTTTATGAAAATTACGCCGGAAGAAATTCACCATTCTGGAGGCTTTGCCTACCATATATTCAGTGTGGGGTCTGCACCTAAGGTCCTCTCTGAAATGTAAAGCGAGGTACTTAAATGCAGAAACTTTTTCCAAAGGAGTGGAATTGAAATAGCACACTCAGTTTATTTTGTTACGTTTTCGTGTAAAAGCAACATATTTACATTTATTTGAATTAAGCGTCATTTTCCACTTGATGCATCATCGATGGATGCTGTCTAGATTTTGCTGCAGGTTGCGAACATCATGTTCGTTACTATTGGGCTGTACGCGACGGAGTCGTCTGCGTACATGCGGATTTTACGGGAAATGTTCACGACAGTATCATTAATATAAAGTTAAAACAACAAAGGCCCCAAAAATGACCCCTGAGGTACACCGGAAGTAACATCTGCAGAGTGGCATGCAACACCATTAATTACAACACATTGTGATCTATCGGAAAGGTAGCCGCGAACCCTTGTAATTCCAGCGTAGTGGATCCCGAGGGACGCAAGTTTATGCAATAAAAGGGCATGCGGTACGCAGTCAAACGCTTTTTTTCAATCTAAAAATATGCAGTCAACTTGATTTCACGACTGAATTCCAACAATTGTGTAGAACATGAAAGCCCAGGCCTGAAACCATGCTGTATATTCGCAAAGAAGTTGCTATTTTCTAAGTGTTTTATAACGCCACTGTAGATAGTGTGCTCTAGAATCTTGCAGTTTACGCTTGTGAGAGAAATTGGTCGGTAGTTCGAAACCTCAGCTTTGGGGCCACTTTCATGGATTGGAACTATGTTAGCTACTTTCCATTCTGTGGAAAGACAACAAGAGTCAAACGACAGCGCAACCAAATGATGCGCTGCCACCTCAGCGCATGCTTTCAAAACACATGATGGAACTCGATCAGGACCAAAAGCGGTTTGAACATTAGGTGATTGCAGCTGATTCAAAATTCTGTTGTAGGTAACTGTAATAGGTGACATAGGTATAGAAATAACTTGAGTGGTTTCAGGATGTTTTGCGCAAAAGGGAGCACTAAAAACCGACCGGAAATAGCGATTAAAACAACAAGCTTTGCCATAATCATCGGTGACGTCAGCGCCATCAACTGATAGGTGTGGAACGCCAACCTGTTCCCTTCCATGAGATTTTAAAAACTTCCGTAGCTCCTTAGGGTTACGCTGAATTTTTTCACCCAAGGAAGCGAAGAATTTATTTTTTAAATCATTAATTGAGCTTCGATATCGCGCGAAAGGATCTTCATTGCTTAAAGCGTACGTGAGAAACAGAAACAGCTTTTTGAATACGAGGTGAGAAGGCGGTGCCGCTCTTTGACCAGTGCACGGATGTCCCGATCGAACCATGGCTTATCATTTCGCTGTTTGCAAGACACATCACTCTTGAGGGTGCATGTATGTCAACAAGATTTTTGAATTGGTTTTTAAAGAGTTCCCGAGTGTTCTCAGAGTCTAATGTAGGACTGCTGCTTAAAAAATCCTGCAAGAAGGAAACAAGATCATCTGATAAGGATGCATAGTCACCTTTGTTATAAGAATAAACTTTCCTCGATTGCTTATGCACGGTCCGTGCAACTGACACCGTAAAACGCGCAGACACAGTTATGATCACTTAGAGCAGGGATTATTAATACCTTATCTGCTGGCGAGGTTGTGTTTGAGAAAACTAAACCCAAAATGGAAGAGCTAGAGTGTTACTGTTCAATAGGCTCATTTACATGCTGAGTTTCAGTTTCAGTTTAATTTCCTTAAAGGCCCCCTTGTATCGAGGGTATTATATAAGGGGTGGGATTTTAATGAAATGAACAAACAGAGCAGCGAATATTATTTAGAACTGAAGGTGATCGGTTACATGTTCTTGAAAAGTAGAGGTTGAAGCGATGTTGACGATGTCACGGGGCAGGCCGTTCCAGTCCGTTGCTGCTCGAAAGGAAAATGAAGCAGAAAAGGTGGCAGTATGCGATGGCGGCCGGGCAACTTGTAGGGGATGACTGGTGCGGTGAGATATGCGTGCGGCAGCTGTGATATACGGTGGCCGATTGAGGGAAGAATGAAATAATTTGCTATAAAAGGTGAGACTTGCAATGCGACGACGGAACGAAAGGGGCGGTAGTCCTTATAATGCTTTCAATGAAGAAATGCTGACGTCATATGAGTACGAAGAGTGGATGAATCGAGTGGCACGGTTTTTGACAGCTTCTAATGCATTAATTAAGTATGTTTGGTGCGGGCTCCATGTGGCAGAGGCATATTATAATTTTGGTCTGATGAGCGATTTTTATGCGAGTAATTTTACGTATAGAGGGTCAAGGCGGAGATGGCGCTTGAGAAAACCGAGTGTTTTATTCGATGCTGAATTGATGTTCCCAATATCAGTGCGCCTAGATAAATCATATGAGAAGGTGACTCCTAGATACTTATGAGATGATACTGATTCAATCGAGGCGTTAGAAGTGGAAGATTGCAAGTAATACGGGCTATGTCGACGAGAGAAGGACAAAAGTTTGCATTTATTAGGATTGAGGGACATGAGCCAGTTGTTACACCAATGAAGTACGCTATTAAGATCGGTCAGAAGACTAAGTTGATCACGAGAGTTATTAATAGTGCGGTAAATAACACAGTCGCCAGCGAACATTAGAATACTGCAGGAAACGTGGTCAGGTAACTCATTAATATATATTAAGAATAGTAAAGCACCGAGTACAGATTCTTGCGGAACGCCTCATGTAACCGGGAGGCTGTTAGAGAGGGGGCCGTTAGCAAAGACTGATTGAGAACGATTAGTGAGAAACTGCTCAATAGAGTGTAGTATGTTAGGATGTAAGTTCAGCTGTACAAGTTTTACTAATAAACGAAGGTGAGGAATTTTATCAAAAGCTTTCACAAAAACTAGAAAGATGGCATCAGACTGTGTGTTACGACAGAATCGTCTTTTCTTGGGCTAGTTGGTTTTTCATGCTGTAGGTGTTTGCAGCGCACACGAAACCCGGACGGACAGAAAAGGGAACGAAACACAGCGCTGTGTTTCGTCCCCTTTTCTGTCCGTCCTTGTTTCGTGTGCGCTGCAAACACCTACAGCATGTGTGTTACGGTCAAGTTTAGTGTGCAATTCATGAAGGAACAACGCTAATTGGGTTTCACAAGACAGGCCCTTACGAGACCCATGTTTTGAAGAATGGAAGAAATCGTTTGAGTCTAAGAAATTGACAATTTGAGAGTAGATGACATGTTCCATGATTTTGCAGGGTACGTTAGTTAATGAAATGGGACGATAATTCATGGGGGAGTCTGTTACCTGATTTGTAAAGATTTATTGTTTTTCTGGATGGGTGCTTCTGAGCTGGGGTAAATGAAAACAGAGCATGTAAGATTTTATGGTCGCTGATTTCTGAAAGATAACAAGATGGATGATAGGTACTCAGGGCTGTTAGTATTAGGTCAAGGTATTTGTGGTTGTATGCGTGACGCGAGTGGGTTCCGAGACTAACTGTGTGAGGTTAAAATTTAAACAGACATCAACGAAGTTCTTGGCCTCTGTATTGCATGTCAGTGAGGAAGTGCCTAAACTGTGCGAATCAATAACAGGATAACTGAAGTCCCCGAAAAGCAGAATGCGCGCATTTGGGCAATTAACAACAAGATGGCTTATAGTGTCGTTCAGATGTCGACAGAAGTTTGGGTTTGACAGCGGGGGCCTATAACAAACGCCAGAAGCACTATTACCGGGGGACATGGTAGAGAGAGGGTGCGGTAGATGGTCCTTGGCGATCACAAAATGAACAAGGGAGGGGAAAACCTCAGGTTGCTAGAGCCAACGTGTCGACAAGGGGACTTGTCTTCGTCTGGGCAAAGCGTTCATCATCGGCAGGAATTAAATAGGGCCTTCGCTCCGAGGAGGAAGGCCCCGGGGGTGGGGAAGGAAAGTGGTGTGGGAGGGGATGCGTGTCAGGAAGGGGAGGGAGGTGAATCATGATTCCTTAGGCTGCAATAGTGGAACAACTTATATCCGGGGGGTGTATAATGAACAAAAGGCTTTGAAGGGGCTGCGACGGGGGAAGGGGATGAGGCGCTGGGTGAACCTGCAAAACTCAGATAAAAGGATTAGTCAGCGTGGTACAGGGAAATGAGAACAAGGAAAAAAAAAATAGGCTGGCACTGGAAGGAGAAAGGAAGGGGGGCATTTCCAAGGAAGGACAAGGCAGGGGGGGGGGGGGGAATGGCTCGTGTTCAGAGAAAGCCAAAAAGTGGGGGCGGAGGGTGTAACAGGAGTGTCATGGTTTCCGAGAACTGGTAGCAGGTGATTAGGAGAAAAAAAAAGGTGAACAAAGGGAGAGGGTGACAAGGCCGGGAATGGGGTGGAAGATATGACGTGGGAAGGGTGCAAGGAGCGACAGTATACTTATGTGAGGTTCTAGGAAATAGTCTGACCACGTGCAAGACATTTGTTAATTTAAAATTATGCTGACCCTGGAATGTACCTGAGAGATTCCAGGTTTCCTCTGGACATGTTGATCCCTGTTGGTTGCAGTGTTTTAAATTTGTGGATTAGGAATGCTTCTCTGTATTTTCTGTCCCTAGTCGATTTGAAGCCTGACTGAAGAATGAACAATTTGAGTTCGTCGAATTTGTGATGGCGTTGATTAAAATGGGTCGACACTGCCTTCTGTTCATTCCGTGTTGTGTCAGCCCGGTGCCCGTTTAATCTGGCACTCATTGTTTGTCCGGTTTCTCCGATATATTGTTTCTGGCAGTAGGAGCACTGGAGCATGTAGATAATATTGGACGATGTGCAGTCAAAACTGGTCTTTATATCGAAACTGAAATCGCTTGCCGTACTTTTAACCGTAGTGTCCCTTTGTAAATGTTTGCATGTCTTGCATCTAGGTCGAGAGCATGAAGTTACTGTCGGCGGTGGTTTCTTACCGAGCCTAGCATGCACCAGGATGTCCCTCAGGTTTGTGTTGCGTCTGTATGTTACCCTTGGTGCGTCGGGAAATATTTTCTTGAGACGGTCGTTACCAGTTAAAATGGGGTGGTATTTCCGCAGGATATTGTTTATGTTTGGAAGCGCGTTTGAGTATTTCGTTATAAGTGCAGGAGGTCGTTGACTGTTAGCTTTTGTTCGTTTTTTAAGAACTACATCTCGTTTCAAAGTGGTTGCTCGTTGGAACGCATTATTAAGGGTTGTCTGTGGATGGTTTCTGGTGATTAGTGTGTTTTTTAGCGAGTGGAGGTGTTTCAGGTAGTCATCATCGTCGCTACATATTATTCTTAGTCTCGTTGCCTGTCCTACGAATATACCTTGTTTGCAGTGTCTTGGATGATGGCTAGTGAAATCTAAGTATTGTTGTCGGTCAGTAGGCTTCCTGTAAAGTGTGGTTTTGAGCTTGCTATTTTCTAAATGGACAGTGGTGTCAAGGAAATTGACTTGCGTTTTCGAGGAGTTGAAGGTGAATTTAATGCTGGGGTGGAATGAATTGAAATGTGTGACGAATGCCTTCAGGGTCTCAGCCCCATGCTCCCATATCATGAAAATATCGTCTATGTACCGCAGGTATATGAGTGGTTTTTTTAGAAATGAATTTAGAAGTTTAGATTCTAGTAGCCCCATAAAAATGTTCGCGTAGGTGTATGAACGAGTATGAACTTCACAGAGACCTCACAGAATTTGCGCGAAGATTGCGAATTAAGGAATTCTTTGCCGAAAAAGCAAACACCCCAATTACTAACCTAACTCTTTCCAGTAACACGTGGTCAACACGTGCTCACCCTACTGCAGTAACCAGCCTTAATCCCATCCCTCTCAAAGCCGAAAGCACGTGGACGCCGGGAGCGCAGCAGAGTCCAGAATTAGACTTGTACATTAAATCTGTCTCGAAAGAAATTATAGACCAAACAAAGCAAGCTCGAAAACGCAGAAACGTTACCCCAACGGAACAGGCTACTCTGAACCACTTAGCTTCTAGAACCGATATAGTCATTAAACCTGCAGACAAAGGAGGTAGCATAGTTATCCTGCCAGCCGAAAAATACAAAAAAGAAGCTTTTAGGCAACTTAACAACCCTTGTCATTATAAGAAATTAGATTCAGATCCCACTTCAGAGTTCTGCAAATTGATTCTGAACAAACTGGCAAACTTACTATCAAGAGAACTAATCACGCAGTCCGATTACCACTTCTTAAATCCGCTAAACAAACAGGCAGGACGCTTTTACCTACTTCCCAAAATCCATAAGGTTTCCGCAGAAGACTTGTTTACCGCAGATATCCCCGGCAGACCTATCGTTTCAAACAATAACACGCCCACAGAGAACTTATCAATTTTCCTGAACAACTATCTTGCAGATATTCCCACCCACCTCCCTTCCTTTGTCGAGGATACACCGCACTTTCTCCGCATAATAGAGTCTCTGAATGACGCTTCCATTATCCCAGCAGATAGCATACTTGTCACACTTGACGTCGCCGCTTTGTACACAAATATTCCCATTAATGAAGGTATCGACGCACTCTTAAAAATTCTAACTCAAAGTCCTCACCCGCACGAAACTGAAGTGTACCTCACGCTACTTGAATTGGTACTAACACTCAACTACTTTGAATTCAATTCTTCTTACTACCTTCAAGTATTTGGAACAAGCATGGGCACTCCCTTCGCACCCACCTACGCGAACATTTTTATGGGGCTACTAAAATCTAAACTTCTAAATTCATTTCTAAAAAAACCACTCATATACCTGCGGTACATAGACGATATTTTCATGATATGGGAGCATGGGGCTGAGACCCTGAAGGCATTCGTCACACATTTCAATTCATTCCACTCCAGCATTAAATTCACCTTCAACTCCTCGAAAACGCAAGTCAATTTCCTTGACACCACTGTCCATTTAGAAAATAGCAAGCTCAAAACCACACTTTACAGGAAGTCTACTGACCGACAACAATACTTAGATTTCACTAGCCATCATCCAAGACACTGCAAACAAGGTATATTCGTAGGACAGGCAACGAGACTAAGAATAATATGTAGCGACGATGATGACTACCTGAAACACCTCCACTCGCTAAAAAACACACTAATCACCAGAAACCATCCACAGACAACCCTTAATAATGCGTTCCAACGAGCAACCACTTTGAAACGAGATGTAGTTCTTAAAAAACGAACAAAAGCTAACAGTCAACGACCTCCTGCACTTATAACGAAATACTCAAACGCGCTTCCAAACATAAACAATATCCTGCGGAAATACCACCCCATTTTAACTGGTAACGACCGTCTCAAGAAAATATTTCCCGACGCACCAAGGGTAACATACAGACGCAACACAAACCTGAGGGACATCCTGGTGCATGCTAGGCTCGGTAAGAAACCACCGCCGACAGTAACTTCATGCTCTCGACCTAGATGCAAGACATGCAAACATTTACAAAGGGACACTACGGTTAAAAGTACGGCAAGCGATTTCAGTTTCGATATAAAGACCAGTTTTGACTGCACATCGTCCAATATTATCTACATGCTCCAGTGCTCCTACTGCCAGAAACAATATATCGGAGAAACCGGACAAACAATGAGTGCCAGATTAAACGGGCACCGTGCTGACACAACACGGAATGAACAGAAGGCAGTGTCGACCCATTTTAATCAACGCCATCACAAATTCGACGAACTCAAATTGTTCATTCTTCAGTCAGGCTTCAAATCGACTAGGGACAGAAAATACAGAGAAGCATTCCTAATCCACAAATTTAAAACACTGCAACCAACAGGGATCAACATGTCCAGAGGAAACCTGGAATCTCTCAGGTACATTCCAGGGTCAGCATAATTTTAAATTAACAAATGTCTTGCACGTGGTCAGACTATTACCTAGAACCTCACATAAGTATACTGTCGCTCCTTGCACCCTTCCCACGTCATATCTTCCACCCCATTTCCGGCCTTGTCACCCTCTCCCTTTGTTCACCTTTTTTTTTTTCTCCTAATCACCTGCTACCAGTTCTTGGAAACCATGACACTCCTGTTACCCCCTCCGCCCCCACTTTTTGGCTTTCTCTGAACACGAGCCATTTCCCCCCCCCCTGCCTTGTCCTTCCTTGGAAATGCCCCCCTTCCTTTCTCCTTCCAGTGCCAGCCTATTTTTTTTTCCTTGTTCTCATTTCCCTGTACCACGCTGACTAATCCTTTTATCTGAGTTTTGCAGGTTCACCCAGCGCCTCATCCCCTTCCCCCGTCGCAGCCCCTTCAAAGCCTTTTGTTCATTATACACCCCCCGGATATAAGTTGTTCCACTATTGCAGCCTAAGGAATCATGATTCACCTCCCTCCCCTTCCTGACACGCATCCCCTCCCACACCACTTTCCTTCCCCACCCCCGGGGCCTTCCTCCCCGGAGCGAAGGCCCTATTTAATCCCTGCCGATGATGAACGCTTTGCCCAGACGAAGACAAGTCCCCTTGTCGAAACGTTGCCTCTAGCAACCTGAGGTTTTCCCCTCCCTTGTTCATTTTGTGATTACCGGGGGAGTGCGACAAATTAGCCATCATCATCGTCATCATCAGCCTGACTACACCCACTGCAGGGCAAAGGCTTCTCCCATGTCTGTCCAATTAACCCTGTCCTTTGTCAGTCGCCGCCACTGTATCCCCGCAAACTTCATAATCTCATCCGCCCACCTAACTTTCTGCCGTCCCCTGCTACGTTTGCTTTCTCTTGGAATCCACTCCGTTACCCTTAAGGACCAGCGGTTATCTTGCCTTCGCATTACATGCCCTGCCCAAGCCCATTTCTTCCTCTTGATTTGAACTAAGATGTCATTAACCCGCGTTTGTTCCCTCACCCAATCCGCCCTCTTCCGATGTCTTAACGTTACACCTATCATTTTCCTTTCCATAGCTCGCTGCGTTGTTCTTAACTTAAGCTGAACCCTCTTTGTTAGCCTCCACGTTTCTGCCCCATAGGTGAGTACCGGTAGGATACAGCTGTTGTATACTTTTCTCTTCAGGGATATTGGTAAGCTACCATTCATGATCTGAGAACCTGCCATACGCGCTCCACCCCATTCTTATTCTTCTAGTTCTTTCCCTCTCATGATCCGGATCTGCGGTCACTACCTGCCCTAAGTAGACATATTCTCTTACTACTTCCAGCACCTCGCTACCAATTGTTAACTGCTGTTCCCTTGCTAGGCTGTTGAACATTACTTTGGTTTTCTGCATGTTAATTATTAGCCCCACCGTTCTCCTCTGCATGTCTAACTGATTGATCATGCTTTGCAGTTCTTGTCCTGAGTGGCTTATCAAGGCAATGTCATCAGCGAATCGCAAATTGCTCAGGTATTCTCCATTAACTCTTATCCCCAACTGTTCCCATTCCAGTCCCCGGAATACCTCCTGTAAGCAGGCAGTGAAGAGCATTGGCGAGATCGTGTCTCCCTGCCTGACACCTTTCCGTATTGGAATTTTATTGCTGACTTTATTAGCCATATTGATTCCATATCAGATGTGATGTGTGGAATAGCGCATGATATACCTCGGTGAATTGCAACAAGAACGCTGCCCCCCCCCCCCCCACGAGAGTCTTTTCGATCGTTTCGGTGGACGTTGAATTCCGGTAAACCAGTTAAAACTTCAGCGTCGGACACGTTACTGTTCAACCAAGTTTCAGTTAGTGTAAGTCTACTGCTCCTGGATGACGAAATTACGTTGGATATGAGTCCACATTTTGGCAGGAAGCTGCGGATGTTAGTGAATATCACGGAAAACGAGAGATCACTTGAGGGTGTCGCGCGCTGGCGTTTTATTGGTGCAGGGAGAAGGGACGATGGCTACGCGAGTTGCTATACGGTGTTAGATGAAGTGTCAAAATATAACGGTTCGAGCCGATGTGAAATGTTTTTAATCGCACGGAAAACTTGCCAGACCTGGCTTTAGCAAATGGAACAAGTTGTTTTCGCGCGTGACGAACGGCATGTGAGAATTCCTCTGGAACATTATAAACCGTGTCTTTTAGATTTCGCCCATTAGATAGGAGGGATTCTTTAGTTTTGCTACTTGTGAATTTCACGATTATGGGACGATTTTTAACTTGTGAGCGACGACCGAGGCGATGAGCTCTTTCTTGGGAGGTTCCACAGTTATTTGAAGGTTATCACGGCAAACATCAGAGATTAGTTTTTCAGATTATGCCCATGTTTCGCCCTCAGTAGCGTCAGGGATACCATAGAGGATGAGGTATTTACGGCATGACCTGTTTTCACGGTCATCTATGCGGGTTTCTAGTTCCTGGATTATACGCGCCATGTTGCTTGTGTCAACCTGCATCTTTTCAGTGTCGTTTCGAAGGGGTAGTAGTGCTCGGTAGCGTATTTCGAGCTCGGTCATACGATTGCTTAAGTCGGTTATGGTTTTATCCGTAGTAGTGAGCTGGGATTTCAGCCGCTGTACTTCGGCTATTAATTTGGTTTGGCCGGTGGTTAGCTTCTGGAGTTCCGCGAGTACTGCAGTGTTGTCGTCAGGACCAGGTTTAGTTCCGATATCTCCTGATAAAAATAGCAAAGAATGAACAGCAGTGGCACACTCAGCGGCAATGACAACACCGCGCTGTGGGCTCGGAAACTGCACCAGAACATAATTGCTCGATCTTTTGGCAAATAAGGCATATGATTTACTAACCAGCATCGCAAAGACTAGCGGGTTAGATGGCTGCGCTGGGCTGCAGTCACCGAGCCCTCAGAACGGTTGTTGTTGTTGTTGTTGTTGTTGTGACTGAGAGAAGGATGAAAAGGAAATTGCACGGGCCTGCTACTGGCTCTAGCCAAGCCACCACCGCTGCCATGTGCAGAACGGTGCCAGCGGCGGGGCGCTTTTATATGTTGCGAAGCTGTTGATGTCCATGATGATGCGGATGTCCATGATTCCTTCGGTGCCAGCAGCCACTATTCCTCTGTTGGCGCAGCAGTTATCCGGGGCGGGCAGCTGACGAGCGGCAAGTGGTCGCGTCCTGGATCGTTCCTAGAGCATGGTGATGCGCAGTGAAACGACGCACCCGGAAGAATGCTGGCCAAGGTCGGCAACAGTAGGCTGACGAACAGCTGGTTGATAGCCTGCATCGCAAAGATTTTCGGATTAGATCGCTGCGCTGAGGTGCAGTCACCGAGCCACAGCGGCGGGGAGAGCTTTTATATGTTGCGAAGCTATTGATGCCGATAATGATATGACCGTGCATGATTCCTTCGGTGCTGGGAGCCACTGTTCCTCTGTTGGCGCAGCAGTCATCCGGGCCAGGCAGCTGACGAGCGGGAAGTGGTAGCGTCCTGGCTAACCTTGGAGCGTGGTCGTGCGCAGTCAAACAACGCATCCGAAAGAATGCTTGCCAAGGTCGGCAACTGTTGGCTGACGAACAGCTGGTTGATCGTCTGCATCGCGAAGAATAGCTGACTAGAAGGCTGCGCTGAGGTGCACTCACCAAGCGCACAGAACGGTGCCTGCGGCGGAGGCGGTTTTATATGTTGCGAATCTGTTGATGTCCATGATGATGCGGCAGTCGATCATTCCTTCGATGCTGGCAGCCACTGTTCCTCTGTTGGTGCAGCAGTTATCCGGGGCGGGCAGGTGACGAGCGGCAAGTGGTAGCGTCCTAGCTTGTCCGTGGACCATGGTGGTGCGCAGTCAAACGACGCACCCGAAAGAATGCTTGGCAAGGTCGGCAACAGTAGGCTGACGAACAGCTGGTTGATCGTCTGCATCGCAAAGAATAGCGGACTAGATGGCTGTGCTGAGGTGCAGTCACCGAGCCCACAGAGCAGTTGTTGTAGCGGCCGGGCCGGTTTTATATGTTGCGACGCTTTTGATGTCCATGATGTTGCGGCCGTCTATGATACCTTCATGCCGGCAGCCACTGTTCCTTTTTTGGCGCAGCAGTCACCCGAGGCGGGGAGCTGACGAGCGGGAAGTGGTAGCGTCCTGGCTCGTCCCTGGAGTGTGCTGGTGCGCAGTCAAACGACGCACCCGGAAGTATGCTGGCCCAAGTCGGCAGCAGTAGGCTGACGAACAGCTGGTTGATCGTCTGCATCACAAAGATTAGGGGACTGGATGGCTGCGCTGAGGTGCAGTCACCCAGCCCTCAGAACGGTGCCAGCGGCGGGGCGCTTTTATATGTTGCGAAGCTGTTGATGTCCATGATGATGCGGATGTCCATGCCAGCAGCCACTATTCCTCTGTAGGCGCCGCAGTTATCCGGGGCGGGCAGCTGACGAGCGGCAAGTGGTCGCATCCTGGATCGTTCTTAGAGCATGGTGGTGCGCAGACAAACGACGCACCCGAAAGAATGCTTCCCAAGGTCGGCAACTGTAGGCTGACGAACAGCTGGTTGATCGCCTGCATCGCTAAGATTAGCGGACTAGATGGCTGCGCTCAGGTGCAGTCACGGAGTCCACAGAACGGGCTACAGCGGCGGGAGCGGTTTTATATGTTGCGAAGCTTTTGATGTCCATGATGATTCGGCCGTCCATGATTCCTCAAGTGCCGGCAGCCACTGTTCCTCTTTTGGCGCAGCAGTCATTCGTGGCGGGAAGCTGACGAGAGGAATTAGTAGCGTCCTAGCTCGTCCGTGGACCATGGTGGTGCGCAGTCAAACGACGCACCCGAAAGAATGCTTGGCAAGGTCGGCAACAGTAGGCTGACGAACAGCTGGTTGATCGTCCGCATCGCAAAGATCAGCGGTTTAGATGGCTGTGCTGAGGTGCAGTCACCGAGCCCACAGAACAGTTGTTGTAGCAGGCGGGCCGGTTTTATATGTTGCGAAGCTGTTGATGTCGATAATGATGCGGCCGTGCATGATTCCTTCGGTGCTGGCAGCCACTGTTCCTCTGTTGGCGCAGCAGTCATCCGGGGCAGGCAGCTGACGAGCGGCAACTGGCAGCGTCCTGGCTCGTCCTTAGAGAATGGTGGTACGCATCCGAAAGAATGCTTGGCAAGGTCGGCAACACTAGGCTGACGAACAGCTGGCTGATCGACCGCTTCGCAAAGATTAGCGGTTTAGATGGTTGTGCTGACGTGCAGTCACCGGGCCCACAGAGCAGTTGTTGTAGCGGCCGGGCATGTTTTATATGTTGCGACGCTTTTGATGTCCATGATGATGCGGCCGTCCATGATTCCTTCGGTGCTGGCAGCAGGAGGAACTGTTCCTCTGTTGGTGCAGCAGTCATCCGGTGCGGGCAGCTGACGAGCGGGAAGTGGTCGCGTCCTGGCTCGTCCCTGGAGCATGGTGGTGCGCAGTCAAACGACGCACCCGAAAGAATGCTTGCCAAGCAAACGACGCACAAGATGGAATGCTTGCCATGTTCGGCAACAGTAGGCTGACGAACAGCTGGTTGATCGTCTGCATCGCAAAGATTAGCGGATTGGATGGCTGCGCTGAGGTGCAGTCACCAAGCCCACAGAACGCTGCCAGCGGCCGAGGCGGTTTTATATGCTGCGAAGCTGTTGATGTGCATGGTGATGCGGCCGTCCATGATTCCTTCAGTGCTGGCAGCCACTGTTCCTCTGTTGGCGCAGCAGTTATCCGGGGCGGGCAGCTGACGAGCGGCAAGTGGTCGCGTCCTGGCTCGTCCCTGGAGCATGGTGGTGCGCAGAGAAACGACGCACCCGAAAGAATGCTTGCCAAGGTCGGCAACTGTAGGCTGACGAACAGATGGTTGATCGCCTGCATCGCAAAGATTAGCGGGCTAGATGGCTGCGTTGAGGTGCAGTCACCAAGCGCACAGAACGGTGCCAGCGGCGGGGGTGGTTTTATATGTTGCGAATCTGTTGATGTCCATGATGATGCGGCCGTCCATGATTCCTTCGGTGCTGGCAGCAGGAGGCACTGTTCCTCTGTTGGTGCAGCAGTCATCCGGGGCGGGCAGCTGACGAGCGGCAAGTGGTCGCGTCCTGGATCGTTCCTAGAGCATGGTGGTGCGCAGTCAAGCGACGCACCCGGAAGAATGCTGGCCAAGGTCGGCAACAGTAGGCTGACGAACAGCTGGTTGATCGTCTGCATCGCTAAGATTTGCGGACTAGATGGCTGCGCTGAGGTGCAGTCACCGAGTCCTCAGAACGGGCTACAGCGTCGGGAGCGGTTTTATATGTTGCGAAGCTGTTGATGTCCATGTTGATGCGGATGTCCATGATTCCTTTGGTACCAGCAGCCACTATTCCTCTGTTGGCGCAGCAGTTATCCGGGCGGGCAGCTGACGAGCGGCAAGTGGTCGCGTCCTGGATGTTCCTAGAGCATGGTGGTGCGCAGTCAAACGACGCACCCGGAAGAATGCTGGCCAAGGTCGGCAAGAGTAGGCTGACGAACAGCTGGTTGATCGCCTGCATCGCAAAGATAAGCGGACTAGATGGCTGCGCTAAGGTGCAGTCACCGAGTCTACAGAACAGTGCCAGCGGCGGGGCTGTTTTATATGTGGCGAAGCTGTTGATGTCCATGATGATTCGGCCGTCCATGATTCCTTAGGTGCCGGTAGCTACTGCTCCTTATGTTGGCGCAGCAGTCACCAGAGGCGGGCAGCTGACGAGCGGCAAGTGGTAGCGTCCTGGCTATCCTTGGCGCATGGTCGTTCGCAGTCAAACAACGCACCCGAAAGAACGCTTGCCAAGGTCGGCAACAGTAGGCTGACGAACGGCTAGTTGATCGTCTGCATCGCAAAGATTAGCGGACTAGATGGCTGCGCTAAGGTGCAGTCACCGAGTCTACAGAACAGTGCCAGCGGCGGGGCTGTTTTATATGTGGCGAAGCTGTTGATGTCCATGATGATTCGGCCGTCCATGATTCCTTAGGTGCCGGTAGCTACTGCTCCTTATGTTGGCGCAGCAGTCACCAGAGGCGGGCAGCTGACGAGCGGCAAGTGGTAGCGTCCTGGCTAACCTTGGAGCATGGTCGTGCGTAGTCAAACAACGCACCCGAAAGAATCCTTGCCAAGGTCGGCAACTGTAGGCTGACAAACAGCTGGTCGATCGTCTGCATCGTAAAGAATAGCGGGATAGATGGCTGCGTTGAGGTGCAGTCACCAAGCGCACAGAACGGTGCCAGCGGCAGAGCGGGTTTATATGTTGCGAAGCTGTTGATTTCAATGATTATGCGGCCGTCGGTCATTCCTTCGATGCTGGCAGCCACTGTTCCTTTGTTGGCGCAGCAGTTATCCGGGGCGGGCAGCTGACGAGCGGCAAGTGGTCGCGTCCAGGATCGTTCTTAGAGCATGGTGGTGCGCAGTCAAACGACGCACCCGGAAGAATGCTGGCCTAGGTCGGCAACAGTAGGCTGACGAACTGTCGGTTGATCGTCTGCATCGCTAAGATTAGCGGACTAGATGGCTACGGTGAGGTGCAGTCACCGAGTCCACAGAACGGGCTACAGCGGCGGGAGCGGTTTTATATGTTGCGAAGCTTTTGATGTCCATGATGATTCGGCCGCCCATGATTCCTTATGTGCAGGCAGCCACTGTTCCTCTTTTGGCGCAGCAGTCATTCGTGGCGGGCAGCTGACGAGAGGAAGTAGTAGCGTCCTGGCTCGTCCGTGGACCATGGTGGTGCGCAGTCAAACGACGCACCCGAAATAATGCTTGGCAAGGTCGGCAACAGTAGGCTGACGAACAGCTGGTTGATCGTCCGCATCGCAAAGATTAGCGGTTTAGATGGCTGTGCTGAGGCGCAGTCACCGAGCCCAAAGAACAGTTGTAGCGGCCGGGCCGGTTTTATATGTTACGACGCTGTTGATGTCCATGATGATGCGGCCGTCTATGATACCTTCATGCCGGCAGCCACTGTTCCTTTTTTGGCGCAGGAGTCATCCGTGGCGGGCAGCTGACGAGGGGCAAGTTGTAGCGTCCTGGCTCGTCCTTAGAGCATGGTGGTGCGCAGTCAAACGAAGCACCCGAAAGAATGCTTGCAATGGTAGGCAACAGTAGGCTGACGAATAGCTGGTAGATCGCCTGCATCGCAAAGATTTTCGGATTAGGTCGCTGAGCTAAGGTGCAGTCACCGAGCCACAGTGGCGGGGGGTTGTTTTATATGTTGCGAAGCTGTTGATATCGATAATGATGCGGCCGTGCATGATTCTTTCGGTGCTGGCAGCCAGTGTTCCTCTGTTGGCGCAGCAGTCATCCGGGGCAGGCAGCTGACGAGCGGCAAGTGATAGCTTCCTGGCTCGTCCCTGGAGTATGCTGGTGCGCATTCGAACGACGCACCCGAAAGAATGCTTGCCAAGGTCGGCAACAGCAGGCTGACGGACAGCTAGTTGATCGTCTGCATCGCAAAGGTTAGCGGACTAGATGGCTGCGCTAAGGTGCAGTCACCGAGTCTACAGAACAGTGCCAGCGGCGGAGGAGGAGGAGGAAAACTTTTATTTCTATTTACAGTGAGAGGTCGATGGGGCGAGCCGGAAGGGCCCGCCCCTTACAAACACTAGGAGGGATCCCTAGTCCGGGATCCCTGTAGCTTCCGCAGCGGCCCGGGCTCTAGCTACCAATGCCTGTTGGGCATGGAGTTCGGAGCAGCCGCGCAGGGCAGCTTCCCAGTCCTCTCGAGTGGGGTGGAGGAGGGGTGGGTAGGCAGGATTGGAAGGGCATGCCCACACCATGTGGTAGGTGTCCGAAAACTCCTCCTCACAGTGTGGGCACGCGCCCGAGAAAGAAGAATTGAAGTGCTTAAGTACTGCCGGGCACAGTACAGTATTGGTATAGAGGCGGAGAAGCCAGCGCTCCTCCACCCTGGCGAGGCCTTTACAGGGAGAGGGGATAGAGACCATGAAAATTTTGATAAAGAGAGGTGATCTCTTTAAAGGTGATGGCCGGATTGAAATTGAATTCCGGATCAGGCTGCGGATGAGGCGACGCCCGGTGAGTAAGCGCGCGGGCGGCAGCGTCTGCTGCCTCGTTCCCCTCAAGACCCGCATGAGCCGGAGCCCACACGATGGTACGATGGGTCGGAAACCCTGTGTATTCGCATGCGTGGAGAATTTTGAAAGCACGGTCTGGAATATACCCTTGCTCAATATTGCGGCAGGCGCCCCTGGAGTCCGTAATAATGACTCGGGACTCTGGATCTGCGGCGGCCAGTGCAATGGCGATCTCTTCCGCAAATGTAATGTTTGGGGCACGGAAAGTAAGGCCCTGAACTGTAGTGTTTTGGTGGATGACGGCCGCCGTGTACCAACCCCCATGGTGTGGGCCGGCCGCATCCACATAGAAGACACCTGGCTTATGGCCATATTGTTGAGAAATAGCCTCCGCCCGCGCGAGACGGCGACCATCATGGGTGTCTGCAGTCATGTTCTTCGGAAGGGGTCGCACCTGGAGTGCAAAGCGCCAGGCTTCAGGGATGCGGACCCGTTCTTCTGTATGTGTTGCGTAGGATATGTGTAAGCGGGTCAGAAGGCGGCTCCCCGCAGGTGTTTTGCTAAGGCGCAAGTATTGATTGTTAAGATGAGCTTCTCGTAACTCCCCAAAGGTGTTGGTCATCCCCAGACCGAGGAGACGCTTGTTGGACGTCGTTATGGGGAGGTCGAGCGCTCTCTTATAAATCTTGCGGAGAACTACTTCTAAGGCATTCTCATCGCATTTGCGTAGGTGGAGGTAGGGAGCCGAATATAAAATCCGGCTGGTCACGAATGCATTGGCCAGCCGCAGGGCATCTTTGCATCGTAGTCCCCCCCTTTTATTGGACACCCGGCGGAGCATCCGACCCACCTGGTCCCCCACCTTACGTAGCTTGTTTAGGGTAGTGTCTATCTTGCGCCTATGATGAATGAAAAGCCCCAGTACCCGGATCTCCTCGTGTTCAGGTATCGGTCCGCTAAGTAGGGAAAGGGCAATTTTGGTTGTGCACTTTGAGTTGGGGCGTATGTGCACAAATTCAGATTTGCTCGGGGAGCATTCAAGACCACAGCGACGAGCGTATTCGTCCACAATAGCTGCCGCTTGTTGCAGGTTGGTCTCGATGTCTCCAACCGATTGTTGTGTTGCCCAGAGGGTGATGTCGTCCGCATACAGAGCGTGCTGCACACCGGCGACCTCTGCCAGCTGGGTAGGCAGCTTCATCATGGCCAGATTAAATAGTAATGGCGAGAGGACAGCTCCCTGTGGGGTCCCTCGTGTGCCAAGTTGATATGGGCCATATTCTGTGTCTTGCAGCCGGATATAGGATTGGCGATCTGTAAGGAATTGTTTGATATAATTGAAAGTATTGCGCCCACAGTCTGTTTGCGACAAGTGGGATAGGATGATCTCGTGGGTCACATTGTCGAAAGCCCCCCGCAGGTCAAGTGCGACGACTACTTTATCATTGCTGGGGTGCTCGACGGGGTCGAGAATCTCCTTGTGAAGTTGCAACAGGACATCTTGTGCGGATCGGTGTGGGCGGAAACCGTACATGGTGTCTGCGAAAATGTTTTGCTGTTCCAGGAAAGCCGACAATCTGTCGCGGACCATAGTCTCCATCAGCTTCCCCACACACGAAGTGAGGGAGATGGGCCGGAGGTTGTCGGTGTTAATGGTTTTACCTGGCTTGGGAATGAAAGTTACTAGTGCCGTTTTCCAATCTATTGGGAGTGCTGTGCCTCCAATCCAGATAGTGTTGAAGTAATCGAGGAGAGTTTCGTAGGCGGGATCTGGGAGGTTGGCAATAAGCTTTACCGTCACCTTGTCCCGGCCTGGTGCTGTACCTCGCTTCATTTTAGCCAGGGCCGCTTTTAGGTCATGGAGCTGGAACGGTTGATCCAAATCCGCGTTCTCGGAACCTGCATACGAGTACGCCTGACCACGGGGATCCTGGTGTATACTCAAATATTTGTCGCGGAGCGCATCGGCCAGTTTGGCCGTGTCTCCAGTGAAGTTATGTATAGCCCTTTGAAGCTGTTTTTGTGTCTCAGTACGGGTTTGTGCCGGATCAATAAGGGCGCGGAAGAGGCGCCACGTACTCCGACTCGACATTTGCCGAGCTGCAGTGTTGCATCGGTGCACCCAATTGGAGTCGGCGAGTTGGGCCGCGTATTGTGCCGCCTGTTGGGTGATATCCGCGATGCGAATTTTGAGTTTCCGATTGTGTTTTTGACGACGCCAGCGGCGGACTAGGCTGTGTCGTGCCTCCCAGAGGTGGAGGAGGTGGTTATCCACCGCCGGGCTCGCCTCTGAGAGTTGAACATTTTGCTCGACTGATTTCAAGTGGGATACCAGGTGTTGGGACCACGTTGAGTATCCTTGGTCCATTATTGATTGAGGATTGGTGTAGCTGCTCCTAAATTTGGTCCAGTCGGGTAGTTGCGAAGCTGTTGATGTCCATGATGATTCGGCCGTCCATGATTCCTTCGGTGCTGGCAGCCACTGTTCCTCTGTTGGCGCAGCAGTCATCCGGTGCAGGCAGCTGACGAGCGGGAAGTGGTCGCGTCCTGGCTCGTCCTTAGAGCACGGTGGTGGGCAGTCAAACGACGATTTTGGCAGCGGAGGCAGTGAACCGGCAACAACGCTTATTCTTTCATCTTGAATCGCAGACGCCTACTGCCCCGAGCGCTATCACCCGATAGTGTGGACCACCGGACTGCCTGGGCTGATTTGCGGCCAACAAAAGGACCCCTGCATACCTGCGACATCACGTGGTGGACATCACGTGGTACTGCATCACAGCACTGCTACGTCGCCTGGCTATAAAAGGACTGCAACATCGCCATCCTGGTCATTTGGCAGCGGAGGCAGTGAACCGGCAACAACGCTTATTCTTTCATCTTGAATCGCAGACGCCTACTGCCCCGAGCGCTATCACCCGATAGTGTGGACCACCGGACTGCCTGGGCTGATTTGCGGCCAACAAAAGGACCCCTGCATACCTGCGACATCACGTGGTGGACATCACGTGGTACTGCATCACAGCACTGCTACGTCGCCTGGCTATAAAAGGACTGCAACATCGCCATCCTGGTCATTTGGCAGCGGAGGCAGTGAACCGGCAACAACGCTTATTCTTTCATCTTGAATCGCAGGTTTGAGCTGTCATTTTTGTATCTTTTATTTTGCACTGCCCTCTGCCCTGCCTCTGCTGCCGGTGACGTTTTTGATACGTGTAGTGCTTTGCGTGCTGTTTGCGACATGACAGAAATTGCTGACCTAAAGCGTGAATTCCGAAAGGAACTGAGGGAGCTAAAAAGTAGCCTAGAGTACATCAACAAAGACTACGAAGAAATGAAGCAAGAGTGTGCCGAAATAAAAAAGGAAAATGCTGCACTAAAAGAATCTCATGAAGAATTGCTACAGGAGCTTGAAAATCTGAGAAAACAGGTGCACGACAACTCTGTTAGAGTAACTGAACAAGATCAGTATTCTAGGATCAAGAACATTGAAATAAAGGGTGTACCGTGTGAGGATAATGAAAACCTAGAAGAGCTGCTTGCTAAAGTGGGCGACGCAGTGGGTGAGCCTATGGATAGGCAGGATATCGAGGTGTGTCACCGTGTTCCTGTTTGGAACGACGCCGAAAGCAAGAACATTGTTGCCGTTTTCAACAGCCGTGCGAAACGAAACCAAGTGATTGACAAGGCACGCAGCAAGAAACTAAATACCGAAGACCTAGGATTTTCAACCAAGGCATCGGTGTTTGTGAACGAACACCTTTGCCCTCAGCTTAAGTTTCTGCTAGGAAAGACTATCGCAAAAAAGAAGGCAATGAGCTGGCGTTTTGCATGGGCGAAAGGCGGCAAAGTTTTCGCGCGGAAAACGGAGACATCTCGTGTCATCCGGATTTCATGCGAAGCTGATTTGGAAAAGATTGTGTAAGCACATCTTGCGCTACTCAGTGCATCTTCTTTTCCCGTGCTGATGAACACACCGAAAAATATCGCTTGCCCGAAAAACAGTGCGCACCTTGCCTTTCTACATTTTAATGCGCAGTCTGCAAGGAACAAATACGATGAAGTAACAACATTTTTTGATGAATTTAGATTCAAGTTTCGTATCATAATGATAACCGAAACATGGTATAAAACGCAAGAAGAAGTGCTTTGTCTACCAGGCTACAGGAGTTTCTACCTAAACAGACCCTGCAGGCGTGGTGGGGGAGTAATGCAGTTGATATCAGAACAGTTGCCATGCGTAGTGCTCCCCGACTTCACAGCTATTACTCCCGATTACGAGACTCTGACGCTCCAATGCAAGCAATCTATATTTGTCGTTACTTATAGGCCACCAGATGGGAATACTGATCAATTTCTTGCCTACTTAGAAAGGCTCCTGAATTTCGCGTGTTTGAATAAACTGCACATTGCCATCGGTGGTGACTGCAACATTAACATGCTTCAGCCTACTCTAAACTCGCAACGTATGTGTCTGCTTCTGGACACTTTTCATTGTTCAACCGTAATAACAGAGCCTACACGCATCACTTGTCACTCTGAAAGTCTTCTTGACATATTCATCACAAATAACCTGGAAGGCTGTATCAAAGCCGGCGTTATAACGGCAGCTCTGGGTGATCATTTACCTATTTTTATGTTTTGTAAGCCCGGTGAGCTATGTAAAAACTTCGAAAAGCCTTGTGAATCATTTTTAGTTCAAGAAATTAATGAAAAAACGCTTGAACGTTTCCGAACTGCAGTTGAGGAAATTGACTTTACATCTGCGCTTGAGTGTACTACTGCTGATGATGCCTACGACATTTTCTTGGGTTTGCTTAAACGTGCTTACACAGATTGTTTTAAGTACAAATCTGTCAAAAAGCGCAAAAAATGTCGGAAACCATGGCTCACTGACGAATGTATTAGAATGATTAGTGAAAAAAATGCGATGTATTTTCAGTTCTTGAAAACAAAAGACCCCAATGACTTCATATCATTTAAGAAATACAGAAACAGTGTAACAAAAGTGTTACGCAACTCTAAACACGCTTATTTTGAAAATCTTTTTGGTCGCGTTGCAACTCGGGGAGACGCTCTTTGGCGTGAATTACATAAACTTTTAAATCGCAATACGCACGAAAGTGGAGACCTCGAAATTAGTGTCAATAATCAAAGCTTTAAAGGAAGAGAACTAGCAAATAAGTTTAATGAATACTTTACGACTTTAGCGAACAGTAACCATGATGATAAAGCATCGTCCTACTTGGGTCTACCGAATGCCCACACTGCTTTTTTTGATCCAGTTACTCCAGATGAAGTGTATTCCATTTTTATGTCTTTGAAGAATAGCAAAGCGCGTGATATTGATGGCCTTCTTATCCGCCCCATAAAGTTTGTGCTCGAGCTCCTGGTACCTGCTCTCACACATATTTTCAATACCTGTTTGACTACTGGTGTTTTCCCACAAAAAATGCAGCTAGCCAGAGTCACTGTTCTGTTTAAGTCGGGAGACAAAAATGAGTTTTCGAATTATAGGCCTATTTCTGTGCTGCCTGTCATATCAAAAGGATTGGAAAAAGTCATCTGCAAAAGAGTTGTATCGTTCTGTGATAAGCATTCTATAATATCCATCCAGCAGTTTGGTTTCCGGCAGGGTATGTCAACAGAACTGGCCCTTCTCACACAAAAGGAATTTATTATTAAAGGTTTCGAACAAAGAAAATTAACACTAGGCGGCTTTGTAGATTTCTCCAAGGCATTTGACAGAATTAACCACACAACCCTATATTCTAAGCTTGAACATTACGGATTCCGTGGAATACCTCTTGCCCTTTTACAATCATATCTGTCCGCGAGACAACAAAGCGTTTCACTAAAAGAGGAGTCGTCAGCTCTACGCAATATATCTTGTGGAGTGCCCCAAGGTAGTATATTAGGACCCATTCTTTTTACTATCTATATAAATGACATAGTAACAATAAGCAACCAGGCATTCTTTGTAGTCTATGCCGATGACACAAGTTTCTTTATTCAGTCAGAGGACATTAGTGAATTATCGTCTTTAGGTAATATTACATTTAGTAAACTGTTTGAATGGGGTAAAGTAAATTCATTAGAAATAAATACGAAAAAAACCAAGGCTGTCCTATTTCGACCTGTGCAAAAAATTCTTGATTACAGTATTTGTTTAAAGATAGGCCAAGAAAAAATAGATACTGTACATGAGGTGAAAACCTTAGGTGTAGTATTTAATGAACATCTAAATTGGGATGCACATGTAACAAATGTGCTTCGCAACTTGGCCAAGGCCTGTGGTGTTCTGTGCAGACTTCGTTACATTGTCCCACCTAAGATAAAGCTAATGTTATATAATGCCTTATTTACCCCACACATCAATTACTGTAGCCTTGTTTGGGCAACGACATCAAAGGCGAACATACACCGGCTATTTTTAATGCAGAAGAAAGCAATCCGTCATATTGCAGGCTTACCGTATGATGGCCATACAACAGAGCTTTTCTCAACATATAATATAGTCCCTGCTGTACATCTGTACAATTTAAACTTAAGTATGAAGTATAAAATCTCGTTGGCAAAATCCAATACATGCTTTCTCTCGCTGTGCAATCTTAGACAATCTTTGGATGTTCCTTACAACATAAGACACAGAAACATTTGGCTAGTCCCCTTTTCACGCACAAATAACGGTTTTAATAGATTGGAACATCGCTTGCCAGTATTATTAAACACACTTCAAGACACAGACATGGACATAAGAACATCGTCAAGACCCGCACTCGTTAAATATTTTAGGAATTTAACTGTATGAAGCAATAGATTAAGGACTGGCATTTCCATGTTGTAATTAGAGAAACATTTCTGCATAAATACATTTGTCTGTGTTTCAGATTTCATTTTTGAAGTATGTACATGTATAAATTTTTGTGTATAGAGTTATATATATATATATATATATATATATATATATATAATATGTGTGTGTGTGTTGACTCGGTATAATGCTTTCTGGTGCACGCGCGTAAGATATTATTTGATCGTATTTTGTGCTGTAGTGCAAGAATTTCTGCAGAAACTAATGTAATCATTGTGTGTAATTTTTTGTGTGATTTTAAACCCCTGTACGCTGCCATCAAAGGGGGCAAGGGCCTTAGTCAAGCTGCTTAACTAGCAGCTTTTAGTCCTTGCCCTCACATTTTTTCTGTACCAGGATAAATGTGGAATAAATGAATGTGAATGTGAATGTGAATGTGAACCCGAAGGAATGCTTGCCAAGGTCGGCAACAGAAGGCTGACGAACAGCTAGTTGATTGTCTGCATCGCAAAGGTTAGCGGACTAGATGGCTGCGCTAAGGTGCAGTCACCGAGTCTACAGAATAGTGCCAGCGGCGGGGCGGTTTTATATGTGGCGAAGCTGTTGATGTCCATGATGATTCGGCCGTCCATGTTTCCTTAGGTGCCGGCAGCCACTGTTCCTTATGTTGGCGCAGCAGTCACCAGAGGCGGGCAGCTGACGAGCGGAAAGTGGTAGCGTCCTAGCTCGTCCGTGGACCATGGTGGTGCGCAGTCAAACGACGCACCCGAAAGAATTCTTGGCAAGGTCGGCAACAGTATGCTGACGAACAGCTGGTTGATCGTCCGCTTCGCAAAGATTAGCGGTTTAGATGGCTGTGCTGAGGTGCAGTCACCGAGCCCACAGAGCAGTTGTAGCGGCCGGGCCGGTTTTATATGTTGCGACGCTTTTGATGTCCATGATGTCGCGGCCGTCTATGATACCTTCATGCCGGCAGCCAGTGTTCCTTTTTGGCGCAGCAGTCATCCGTGGCGGGCTGCTGACGAGCGGCAAGTGATAGCGTCCTGGCTCGTCCCTGGTGTATGCTGGTGCGCAGTCAAACGACGCATCCGAAAGAATGCTTGCTAAGGTCGGCAAGAGTAGGCTGATGAAATGCTGGTTCATCGCCTGCATCGCAAAGATTAGCGGATTGGATGGCTGCGCTGAGGTGCAGTCACCGAGCCCTCAGAACGGTGCCAGCGGTGGGGGAGGTTTTATATGTTGCGAAGCTGTTGATCTCCACGGTGTTTCGGCCGTCCATGATACCTTCGGTGCCGGCAGCCACTGTTCCTCTTTTGGCGCAGCAGTCATCCGTGGCGGGCAGCTGACGAGCGGCAAGTGGTAGCATCCTGGTTCGTTCGTAGAGCATGGTGGTGCGCAGTGAAACGACGCACCCGAAAGAACGCTTGCCAAGGTCGGCAACAGTAGGCTGACGAACGGCTAATTGATCGTCTGCATCGCAAAGATTAGCGGACTAGATGGCTGCGCTAAGGTGCAGTCACCGAGTCTACAGAACAGTGCCAGCGGCGGGGCTGTTTTATATGTGGCGAGGCTGTTGATGTCCATGATGATTCGGCCGTCCATGATTCCTTAGGTGCCGGTAGCTACTGCTCCTTATGTTGGCGCAGCAGTCACCAGAGGCGGGCAGCTGACGAGCGGCAAGTGGTAGCGTCCTGGCTAACCTTGGAGCATGGTCGTGCGCAGTCAAACAACGCACCCGAAAGAATCCTTGCCAGGGTCGGCAACTGTAGGCTGACGAACAGCTGGTTGATCGTCTGCATCGTAAAGAATAGCGGACTAGATGGCTGCGCTGAGGTGCAGTCACCAAGCGCACAGAACGGTGCCAGCGGCAGAGCGGGTTTATATGTTGGGAAGCTGTTGATTTCAATGATGATGCGGCCGTCGATCATTCCTTCGATGCTGGCAGCCACTGTTCCTTTGTTGGCGCAGCAGTTATCCGGGGCGGGCAGCTGACGAGCGGCAAGTGGTCGCGTCCAGGATCGTTCTTAGAGCATGGTGGTGCGCAGTCAAACGACGCACCCGGAAGAATGCTGGCCAAGGTCGGCAACAGTAGGCTGACGAACAGTCGGTTGATCGTCTGCATCGCTAAGATTAGCGGACTAGATGGCTACGGTGAGGTGCAGTCACCGAGTCCACAGAACGGGCTACAGCGGCGGGAGCGGTTTTATATGTTGCGAAGCTTTTGATGTCCATGATGATTCGGCCGCCCATGATTCCTTATGTGCAGGCAGCCACTGTTCCTCTTTTGGCGCAGCAGTCATTCGTGGCGGGCAGCTGACGAGAGGAAGTAGTAGCGTCCTGGCTCGTCCGTGGACCATGGTGGTGCGCAGTCAAACGACGCACCCGAAATAATGCTTGGCAAGGTCGGCAACAGTAGGCTGACGAACAGCTGGTTGATCGTCCGCATCGCAATGATTAGCGGTTTAGATGGCTGTGCTGAGGCGCAGTCACCGAGCCCAAAGAACAGTTGTAGCGGCCGGGCCGGTTTTATATGTTACGACGCTGTTGATGTCCATGATGATGCGGCCGTCTATGATACCTTCATGCCGGCAGCCACTGTTCCTTTTTGGCGCAGCAGTCATCCGTGGCGGGCAGCTGACGAGGGGCAAGTTGTAGCGTCCTGGCTCGTCCTTAGAACATGGTGGTGCGCAGTCAAACGAAGCACCCGAAAGAATGCTTGCAATGGTAGGCAACAGTAGGCTGACGAATAGCTGGTTGATCGCCTGCATCGCAAAGATTTTCGGATTAGGTCGCTGAGCTAAGGTGCAGTCACCGAGCCACAGTGGCGGGGGGATGTTTTATATGTTGCGAAGCTGTTGATATCTATAATGATGCGGCCGTGCATGATTCTTTCGGTGCTGGCAGCCACTGTACCTCTGTTGGCGCAGCAGTCATCCGGGGCAGGCAGCTGACGAGCGGCAAGTGATAGCTTCCTGGCTCGTCCCTGGAGTATGCTGGTGCGCAGTCGAACGACGCACCCGAAAGAATGCTTGCCAAGGTCGGCAACAGCAGGCTGACGAACAGCTAGTTGATCGTCTGCATCGCAAAGGTTAGCGGACTAGATGGCTGCGCTAAGGTGCAGTCACCGAGTCTACAGAACAGTGCCAGCGGCGGGGCGGTTTTATATGTTGCGAAGCTGTTGATGTCCATGATGATTCGGCCGTCCAGGATTCCTTCGGTGCTGGCAGCCACTGTTCCTCTGTTGGCGCAGCAGTCATCCGGTGCAGGCAGCTGACGAGCGGGAAGTGGTCGCGTCCTGGCTCGTCCTTATAGCACGGTGGCGCGCAGTCAAACGACGAACCCGAAGGAATGCTTGCCAAGGTCGGCAACAGAAGGCTGACGAACAGCTAGTTGATTGTCTGCATCGCAAAGGTTAGCGGACTAGATGGCTGCGCTTAGGTGCAGTCACTGAGTCTACAGAATAGTGCCGGCGGCGGGGCGGTTTTATATGTGGCGAAGCTGTTGATGTCCATGATGATTCGGCCGTCCATGTTTCCTTAGGTGCCGGCAGCCACTGTTTCTTATGTTGGCGCAGCAGTCACCAGAGGCGGGCAGCTGACGAGCGGAAAGTGGTAGCGTCCTAGCTCGTCCGTGGACCATGGTGGTGCGCAGTCAAACGACGCACCCGAAAGAATGCTTGGCAAGGTCGGCAACAGTAGGCTGATGAACAGCTGGTTGATCGTCCGCAACGCAAAGATTAGCGGTTTAGATGGCTGTGCTGAGGCGCAGTCACCGAGCCCACAGAAAAGTTGTAGCGTCCTGGCTCGTCCCTGGAGTATGCTGGTGCGCAGTCAAACGACGCATCCGAAAGAATGCTTGCAAAGCAAACGACGCACAAGAAGGAATGCTTGCCAGGTTCGGCAACAGTAGGATGACGAACAGGTGGCTGATCGTCTACATCGCAAAGATTAGCGGATTGGATGGCTGCGCTGAGGTGCAGTCACCGAGCCCTCAGAACGGTGCCTGCGGCTGTGGCGGTTTTATATGTTGCGAAGCTGTTGATGTCCACGGTGATTCGGCCGTCCATGATACCTTCGGTGCCGGCAGCCACTGTTCCTCTTTTGGCGCAGCAGTCATCCGTGGCGGGCAGCTGACGAGCGGCAAGTGGTAGCATCCTGGTTCGTTCCTAGGACATGGTGGTGCGCAGTGAAACGACGCACCCGAAAGAATGCTTGCTAAGGTCGGCAACAGTAGGCTGATGAAATGCTGGTTCATTGCCTGCATCGCAAAGATTAGCGGATTGGATGGCTGCGCTGAGGTGCAGTCACCGAGCCCTCAGAACGGTGCCAGCGGTGGGGGCGGTTTTATATGTTGCGAAGCTGTTGATCTCCACGGTGTTTCGGCCGTCCATGATACCTTCGGTGCCGGCAGCCACTGTTCCTCTTTTGGCGCAGCAGTCATCCGTGGCGGGCAGCTGACGAGCGGCAAGTGGTAGCATCCTGGTTCGTTCCTAGGACATGGTGGTGCGCAGTGAAACGACGCACCCGAAAGAATGCTTGCTAAGGTCGGCAACAGTAGGCTGATGAAATGCTGGTTCATCGCCTGCATCGCAAAGATTAGCGGATTGGATGGCTGCGCTGAGGTGCAGTCACCGAGCCCTCAGAACGGTGTCAGCGGTGGGGGCGGTTTTATATGTTGCGAAGCTGTTGATCTCCACGGTGTTTCGGCCGTCCATGATACGTTCGGTGCCGGCAGCCACTGTTCCTCTTTTGGCGCAGCAGTCATCCGTGGCGGGCAGCTGACGAGCGGCAAGTGGTAGCATCCTGGTTCGTTCGTAGAGCATGGTGGTGCGCAGTGAAACGACGCACCCTAAAGAATGCTTGGCAAGGCCGGCAACAGCAGGCTGACGAACAACTGGTTGATCGCCTGCATCGGAAAGATTTTCGGATTAGATCGTTGCGCTACGGTGCAGTCACCGAGCCACAGCGGCGGGGGAGGTTTTATTTGTTGCGACGCGTTTGATGTCCATGATGTTGCGGCCGTCTATGATACCTTCATGCCGGCAGCCACTGTTCCTTTTTGGCGCAGCAGTCACCCGCGGCGGGGAGGTGACGAGCGGGAAGTGGTAGCGTCCTGGCTCGTCCCTGGAGTATGCTGGTGCGCAGTCAAACGACGCACCCGGAAGTATGCTGGCCAAGGTCGGCAACAGTAGGCTGACGAACAGCTGCTTGATCGCCTGCATCGCAAAGATTAGGGGATTGGATGGCTGCGCTCAGGTGAAGTACCCAGCCCTCAGAATGGTGGCAGCGGCGGGGCGCTTTTATATGTTGCAAAGCTGCTGATATACATGATGATGCTGATGTCCATGATTCCTTCGGTGCCAGCAGCCACTATTCCTCTGTTGGCGCAGCAGTTATCCGGGGCGGGCAGCTGACGAGCGGCAAGTGGTCGGTTCCAGGATCGTTCTTTAAGGATGGTGGTGCGCAGTGAAACGACGCACCCGGAAGAATGCTGGCCAAGGTCGGCAACAGTAGGCTGACGAACAGCTGGTTGATCGTCTGCATCGCTAAGATTAGCGGACTAGATGGCTGCGCTGAGGTGCAGTCACCGAGCCCACATAATGGTTGTTGTAGCGGTGGGGGCAGTTTTATATGTTGCGAAGCTGTTGATGCCCATGATGGTGCGGCCGTTGACGATTCCTTCGGTGCTGGCAGCCACTGTTCATCTGTTGGCGCAGCAGTCATCCGGGGCGGGCAGCTGACGCGCGGCAAGTGGCCGCGTTCTGGCTCGTCCCTGGAGCATGGTGGTGCGCAGACAAACAACGCACCCGAAAGAATGCTTGCCAAGGTCGGCAACTGTAGGCTGACCAACAGCTGGTTGATCGCCTGCATCGCAAAGATTAGCGGGCTAGATGGATGCGTTGAGGTGCAGTCACCAGGCCCACATAACGGTGCCAGCGGCGGGGGTGGTTTTATATGTTGCGAAGCTGTTGATGTCCATGATGATTCGGCCGTCCATGATTCCTTCGGTTCTGGCAGCAGGAGGCACTGTTCCTCTGTTGGTGAAGCAGTCATCCGGGGCGGGCAGCTGACGAGCGGCAAGTTGTCGCGTTCTGGATCGTTCTTTAAGCATGGTGGTGCGCAGTCACACTACGCACCCGGAAGAATGCTGGCCAAGGTCGGCAACAGTAGGCTGACGAACAGCTAGTTGATCGTCTTCATCGCAAAGATTAGCGGACTAGATGGCAGCGCTAAGGTGCAGTCACCGAGTCTACAGAACAGTGCCAGCGCGCGGCTCCATCCGCTGTTCTCGCACTGCTCGGTCTTGAATTCTCTGTCTGGCAACTTATATCTACTTTTCGCAGTCATATTTCGCTTTCTTTGTGTATGACGCGACAGGCTTATGATTGTTAGTGTTTTTTTTCTTAGAACGCTTGGGCGATTGAGTACGTTGAGCCTTCACAACAATCTGCCTCGGCTGTATAGGGTACAGGTGGGTATTGGGGGGGGGTGGTGAGATGGGTGAAAGTTTTTGAAGGTGCATTTTCACCAGTGAATGCCCTGATGTGTAATCCACTGGAGTGTGCATCAAGGATGGATTCTGCACGCACGCAGTGCGGTTATTTTTGGGAAAGCAGGCTATACTGCTAACGCAGTAAAAAGAATAACGAAAAGAGTATGCATAGTCTTACCTCTGACTCCGAGTGGGAATCGTACTAATGGCGGTGCAACAGAAGACTCCGTGTCCAGATGCTTTAGGCTATTCGGCTATCTTGTAGGCTTCTTTTTATGGTTGTTCCATGGAATATTTGGAACCTCTCTGACCCTCCTCATGCCTTACTTGACCGCGTCGAATTCAGCGATCTTGTCATAAGGCCTCACGTCACCATAACTCCCTGCGTCCGCCCGCACGTGAAAATTCCAGACGGTGCACACGCCATTAAAGGGGAACCAGTCAGGAGGTTGAACTTGCGCAGCATATTCCTCCTGCGTTAAAGTGCACTGTGTCTGAACAGTGACCTCGTGGAACGCGGCGGTTCTGCGTCCTATGAACACGAAGAGTTCGCACGGAATTCAAGAGTTTTTCGTCGCAGACATAAGTGTTATAATGAAATGTATGATGTAAATGGGTTTTTTAAGAGACTGCTTAAGTATGTTATAAAAGAATACAGCATCATGACAAAAATATCATTTTATTGCTTAAATTGTTTCTCGTTGCTCGCACAGGTTGAGATGCTCTGACTACGGCACAAACGCCCCTTTGGCGCAAAGGTAGTACGTCCAAACATGTAAGGTCCATGTCTGAAGTGTGAAAAAGGTTTTTGTGGCCGATTAAAACTAAGTCGAGCCCACTTATAGCGAACCTGACGGTCCCGCAGGTTCCATTCGTTATATCTGATGTTCGTAGCAAGTGGATTCTTCTTACAACAGCCAAAACTACTAAGGCCGCTAAAAGTGGCAATTATTTCTTACAAAGCTGCGTTATGCGTGCCTACTTGTGCAAAGCAGAGCCTGCCACGGCTCTTTCCAGGCTATCTATGGCGGTCATTTAATCCTCGTCGAGACTTTGCTGCCAACTATCAAATTTAGGGAGGGGGTATAACTAATCAAGGATGAAGTGTGCATGGCAACTGGTGGCAGGTCGTCCATGAGATTCCTGGCAGTAGGAAGAGCTCGCACTTGGTGTTCAACGTCACCGTCAGAGCAGGCGCTTCTGCGATTTTGTGGTCCGCAGGAACGTAGTTATCCGAGGAAACATCCGGTCGGCTATGGATCAACGAAGCGTTGCCAGAAATCTGCAACCATCTGGTCAAGCGTGTTTTCGAGCTTCTTCTGTCGTTGCTGGGCTGATGCGGCGACGTAGTGCAGCGCTTGTGGCGCAGAATGCATCCGTTGCACTGTCAGCTATATGACAATGCATGCACATTGCAGCGGCGCCAAAGATTGAGACGACTGGGCAAGTTATGCATACCACGTGACTGGGATGGCCAGCAAGGATTCAAAAATTATCTAATCGCTGTTTTTAGTTGATCCGCAAGATTGGTCAGTAGCTTCGCTCTTGACGATGCCCCTGTCTCACGCGCACCGCGCTTCTTCTACTCAGGATGCTTTGCCGAACCGGCGAACACGTAGGCAATGATTGCCCTCGTTGGCCATCGACGCGGGTTTGACCGGCGGTTACTTCCTATTTCAATACAGAATTATAGCATATCGTTACCGTGTTTACATTAGATTTACAGTGTTACCGGATGCCGGACTTTCCGGTTAGCGCTGCCCACAGCAGCGCCGCCTTTTAATTCCATTTCTGGGTTGACATGTTCTTTCCGGGGCGGTGTAATGAAAGTTGAGAGACGCTATTTCATCTGCGTGCTTAGCGGAAGGACGACCTCTACAACCTCGGGGTTCACCACGCAACCTCGTTCGCTATAACCGAGTGATGTGGCTAGAATTGTTCGCTGTATCTGCGACGAATTTTCCTTGCACTTATGCATATTTTCACGGTAGCACCACACCCGCTCGAAATAAGCGAGCGTTCGTTATATCTGTGGCCATTAAAGTGGACTCCACTGTACATCCGCTGACTTGGCTTTAATACACTAGTATCCAGAAAGTTTAGGTAAGGCTGTAGATGTATGGGTAGAGGAAGTAATGACCGATCGCAACATTTGTCTTCTGTCTTGTGGAGAGGCCGTAAAGGTAAGTAAAAGCCAAGAGTGAGAAAACAGAATGAATCAGCACTCGCGAGCATGTCCAGAAAAGACAGACAAGCACTTACTCACCTAATAAGCATGGCTGCCAGAAAGGTGTTGTTTGTAGCTTCGGAAATAAATGCCTTGAACAAGTTGGTGGAAAAATGGTGCACGCCAGATTAACCCTGGCGCGTCCCTGGAGCATGGTGGTGCGTAGTCAAACGAAGCACATGAAAGAATGCTTGCAAAGGTAGGCAACAGTAGGCTGATGAACAGCTGGTTGATCGTCCGCATCGAAAAGATTAGCGGTTTAGATACTTGTGCGGAGGCGCAGTCACCGAGCCCACACAACAGTTGTAGCGGCCGGGCCGGTTTTATATGTTGCGACGCGGTTGATGTCCATGATGATGCGGCCGTCTATGATACCTTCATGCCGGCAGCCACTGTTCCTTTTTTGGCGCAGCAGTCATCCGTGGCGGGCAGCTGACGAGCGGCAAGTGGTAGCGTCCTGGCGCGTCCCTGGAGCATGGTGGTGCGTAGTCAAACGAAGCACCCGAAAGAATGCTTGCAAACGTAGGCAACAGTAGGCTGACGAACAGCTGGTTGATCGTCCGCATCGAAAAGATTAGCGGTTTAGATGGCTGTGCTGAGGTGCAGTCACCGAGCCCACAGAACAGTGGTTGTAGCGGCCGGGCCGGTTTTATATGTTGCGACGCTTTTGATGTCCATGATGATGCGGCCGTCTATGATACCTTCATGCCGGCAGCCACTGTTCCTTTTTTGGCGCAGCAATCACCTGAGGCGGGGAGCTGACGCGCGGGAAGTGGTAGCGTCCTGGCTCGTCCCTGGAGCATGGTGGTGCGCAGTCAAACGACACACCCGAAAGAATGCTTGCCAAGCAAACGACGCACAAGAAGGTATGCTTGCCAGGTTCGGCAACAGTAGGCTGACGAACAGCTGGCTGGTCGTCTGCATCGCAAAGATTAGCGGATTGGATGGCTGCGCTGAGGTGCAATCACCGAGCCCATATAATGGATGTTTTAGCGGTGGGGGCGGTTTTATATGTTGCGAAGGTGTTGATGCCCATGATAATGCGGCCGTCCGTGATACCTTCGGTGCCGGCAGCCACTGTTCCTCTTTTGGCGCAGCAGTCATCCGTGGCGGGCAGCTGACGAGCGGCAAGTGGAAGCATCCTGGCTCGTTCCTAGAGCATGGCGGTGCGCAGTGAAACGACGGACCAGAAAGAATGCTTGCCAAGTTCGGCAAAAGTAGGCTGATGAAATGATGGTTCATTGCCTGCATCGCAAAGATTAGCGGATTAGATGGCTGCGCTGATGTGCAGTCACCAAGCCCACAGAACGGTGCCAGCGGCGGAGGCGGTTTTATATGTAGCGAAGCTGTTGATGTCCATGATGATGCAGCCGTCGATGATTCCTTCGGTGCTGGCAGCCACTGTTCCTCTGTTGGTGCAGCAGTTATGCGGGGCGGGCCGCTGACGAGCGGCAAGTGGTCGCGTCCTGGCTCGTTCCTAGAGCATGGTGGTGCGCAGTGAAACGACGCACCCGAAAGAATGCTGGCCAAGGTCGGCAACAGTAGGCTGACGAACAGCTGGACACCAACATGGACATGTCTGCATCGCAAAGATTAGGGGATTGGATGGCTGCGCTGAGGTGCAGTCACCGAGCCATCAGAACGGTGCCAGCGGCGGGGCGCTTTTATATGTTGGGAAGCTGTTGATGTCCATGATGATGCGGATGTCCATGATTCCTTCGGTGCCAGCAGCCACTATTCCTCTGTTGGCGCAGCAGTTATCCGGGGCGGGCAGCTGACGAGCGGCAAGTGGTCGCGTCCTGGATCGTTCTTAGAGCATGGTGGTGCGCTGTCAAACGACGCACCCGAAAGAATGCTTGCCATGGTCGGCAACTGTAGGCTGACGAACAGCTGGTTGATCGCCTGCATCGCAAAGATTAGCGGGCTAGATGGCTGCGTTGAGGTGCAGTCACCAAGCCCACAGAACGGTGCCAGCGGCCGGGGTGGTTTTATATGTTGCGAAGCTGTTGATGTCCGTGATGATGCGGCCGTCCATGATTCCTTCGGTGCTGGCAGCAGGAGGCACTGTTCCTCTGTTGGTGCAGCAGTCATCCGGTGCGGGCAGCTGACGAGCGGGAAGTGGTCGCCTCCTGGCTCGTCCCTGGAGCATGGTGATGTGCAGTAAAACGACGCACCCGAAAGAATGCTTGCCAAGCAAACGACGCACAAGAAGGAATGCTTGCCAGGTTCGGCAACAGTAGGCTGACGAAGAGGTGGTTGATCGTCTGCATCGGAAAGATTAGCGGATTGGATGGCTGCGCTGAGGTGCCGTCACCGAGCACTCCGAACGGTGCCATCGGCGGGGGCAGTTTTATATGTTGCGAAGATGTTGATGTCCACGGTGATTCGGCCGTCCAAGATACCTTCGGTGCCGGCAGCCACTGTTCCTCTCTTGGCGCAGCAGTTATGCGGGGCGGGCCGCTGACGAGCGGCAAGTAGTCGCGTCCTGGCTCGTCCCTGGAGCATGGTGGTGCGCAGCCAAACGACGCACCCGGAAGAATGCTGGCCAAGTTCGGCAACAGCAGGCTGACGAACAGCTGGTTGAACGTCTGCATCGCAAACATTAGCGGATTGGATGGCTGCGCTGAGGTGCAGTGACCAAGCCCACAGAACGGTGCCAGCGGCGGAGGCGGCTTTTTATGTTGCGAAGCTGTTGATGTCCATGATGATGCGGCCGTCGATGATTCCTTCGGTGCAGGCAGCCACTGTTCCCCTGTTGGTGCAGCAATTATGCGGGGCGGGCCGCTGACGAGGGGCAAGTGGTCGCGTCCTGGCTCGCTCCTAGAGCATGGTGGTGCGCAGTGAAACGACGCACCCGAAAGAATGCTTGCCAAGGTCGGCAACAGTAGGATGATGAAAAGCTGGTTCATCGCCTGCATCACAAAGATTAGCGGATTAGATGGCTGCGTTGATGTGCAGTCACCAAGCCCACAGAACGGTGCCAGCGGCGGAGGCGGTTTTATATGTTACGGAGCTGCTGATGTCCATGATGACGCGGCCGTCGATGATTCCTTCAGTGCTGGCAGCCACTGTTCCTCTGTTGGTGCAGCAGTTATGCGGGGCGGGCCGCTGACGAGCGGCAAGTGGTAGCATCCTGGCTCGTTCCTAGAGCATGGTGGTGCGCAGTGAAACGACGCACCCTAAAGAATGCTTGGCAAGGCCGGCAACAGCAGGCTGACGAACAGCTGGTTGATCGCCTGCATCGCAAATATTTTCGGATTAGCTGACACCGAGTCACAGCGGCGGGGGAGGTTTTATATGCTGCGAAGCTGTTGATGTCCATGATGATGCGGCCGTCCATGATTCCTTCGCTGCTGGCAGGCACTGTTCCTCTCTTGGCGCAGCAGTCACCTGAGGCGGGGAGCTGACAAGTGGGAAGTGGTAACGTCCTGGCTCGTCCCTGGAGCATGCTGGTGCGCAGTCAAACGACGCACCCGAAAGAATGCTTGGCAAGGTCGGCAACTGTAGGCTGATAAAATGCTGGTTCATCGCCTGCATCGCAAAGATTTGCGGACTAAATGGGTGCGCTGAGGTGCAGTCACCGAGTCTACAGATATGTGCCAGCGGCGGGGCGGTTTTATATGTTGCGAAGCTGTTGATGTCCATGATGATTCGGCCGTCTATGATTCCTTAGGTGCCGGCAGCCACTGTTCCTTATGTTGGCGCAGCAGTCACCCGAGGCGGGCAGCTGACGAGCGGCAAGTGGTCGCTTCCTGGCTCGTCCCTGGAGCATGGTGATGTGCAGTAAAACGACGCACCCGAAAGAATGCTTGCCAAGCAAACGACGCACAAGAAGGAATGCTTGCCAGGTTCGGCAACAGTAGGCTGACGAAGAGGTGGTTGATCGTCTGCATCGGAAAGATTAGCGGATTGGATGGCTGCGCTGAGGTGCCGTCACCGAGCACTCCGAACGGTGCCATCGGCGGGGGCAGTTTTATATGTTGCGAAGATGTTGATGTCCACGGTGATTCGGCCGTCCAAGATACCTTCGGTGCCGGCAGCCACTGTTCCTCTCTTGGCGCAGCAGTTATGCGGGGCGGGCCGCTGACGAGCGGCAAGTAGTCGCGTCCTGGCTCGTCCCTGGAGCATGGTGGTGCGCAGCCAAACGACGCACCCGGAAGAATGCTGGCCAAGTTCGGCAACAGCAGGCTGACGAACAGCTGGTTGAACGTCTGCATCGCAAACATTAGCGGATTGGATGGCTGCGCTGAGGTGCAGTGACCAAGCCCACAGAACGGTGCCAGCGGCGGAGGCGGCTTTTTATGTTGCGAAGCTGTTGATGTCCATGATGATGCGGCCGTCGATGATTCCTTCGGTGCAGGCAGCCACTGTTCCCCTGTTGGTGCAGCAATTATGCGGGGCGGGCCGCTGACGAGGGGCAAGTGGTCGCGTCCTGGCTCGCTCCTAGAGCATGGTGGTGCGCAGTGAAACGACGCACCCGAAAGAATGCTTGCCAAGGTCGGCAACAGTAGGATGATGAAAAGCTGGTTCATCGCCTGCATCACAAAGATTAGCGGATTAGATGGCTGCGTTGATGTGCAGTCACCAAGCCCACAGAACGGTGCCAGCGGCGGAGGCGGTTTTATATGTTACGGAGCTGCTGATGTCCATGATGACGCGGCCGTCGATGATTCCTTCAGTGCTGGCAGCCACTGTTCCTCTGTTGGTGCAGCAGTTATGCGGGGCGGGCCGCTGACGAGCGGCAAGTGGTAGCATCCTGGCTCGTTCCTAGAGCATGGTGGTGCGCAGTGAAACGACGCACCCTAAAGAATGCTTGGCAAGGCCGGCAACAGCAGGCTGACGAACAGCTGGTTGATCGCCTGCATCGCAAATATTTTCGGATTAGCTGACACCGAGTCACAGCGGCGGGGGAGGTTTTATATGCTGCGAAGCTGTTGATGTCCATGATGATGCGGCCGTCCATGATTCCTTCGCTGCTGGCAGGCACTGTTCCTCTCTTGGCGCAGCAGTCACCTGAGGCGGGGAGCTGACAAGTGGGAAGTGGTAACGTCCTGGCTCGTCCCTGGAGCATGCTGGTGCGCAGTCAAACGACGCACCCGAAAGAATGCTTGGCAAGGTCGGCAACTGTAGGCTGATAAAATGCTGGTTCATCGCCTGCATCGCAAAGATTTGCGGACTAAATGGGTGCGCTGAGGTGCAGTCACCGAGTCTACAGATATGTGCCAGCGGCGGGGCGGTTTTATATGTTGCGAAGCTGTTGATGTCCATGATGATTCGGCCGTCTATGATTCCTTAGGTGCCGGCAGCCACTGTTCCTTATGTTGGCGCAGCAGTCACCCGAGGCGGGCAGCTGACGAGCGGCAAGTGGTCGCTTCCTGGCTCGTCCCTGGAGCATGGTGGGGCGCAGTCAAATGACGCACCCGGAAGTATGCTGGCGAAGGTCGGCAACAGCAGGCTGACGAACAGCTGGTTGATCGTCTGCATCGCAAAGAATAGCGGATTGGATGGGTGGGCTGATGTGCAGTCACCAAGCCTACAGGACGGTGCGAGCGGCGGATGCGGTTTTATATGTTGCGAAGCTGTTGATGTCCATGATGATTCGGCCGTCTATGATTCCTTAGGTGCCGGCAACCACTGTTCCTTATGTTGGCGCAGCAGTCACCAGAGGCGGGCAGCTGACGAGCGCAAGTGGTCGCGTCCTGGCTCGTCCCTGGAGCATGGTGGGGCGCAGTCAAACGACGCACCCAGAAGTATGCTGGCCAAGGTCGGCAACAGCAGGCTGACGAACAGCTGGTTGATCGTCTGCATCGCAAAGAATAGCGGATTGGATGGCTGCGCTGATGTGCAGTCACCAAGCCCACAGAGCGGTGCCAGCGGAGGATGCGGTTTTATATTTTGCGAAGCTGTTGATGTCCATGATGATGAGGCCGTCCATGATTCCTTCACTGCTGGCAGCCACTGTTCCTCTGTTGGCGCAGCAGTCACCTGAGGCGGGGAGCTGACAAGCGGGAAGTGGTAGCGTCCTGGCTCGTCCCTGGAGCATGCTGGTGCGCAGTCAAACAACGCACCCGAAAGAATGCTTGGCAAGGTCGGCAACTGTAGGCTGATGAAATGCTGGTTCATCGCCTGCATCGCAAAGAATAGCGGACTAGATGCCTGCGCTGAGGTGCAGTCACCAAGCCCACAGAACGGTGGCAGAGGCGGAGGCGGTTTTATATGTTGCGAAGCTGTTGATCTCCATGATGATGCGGCCGTCGATGATTCATTCGGTGCTGGCAGCTACTGTTCCTCTGTTGGTGCAGCAGTTATCCGGTGCGGGCAGCTTACGAGCGGGAAGTGGTCGCGTCCTGGCTTGTCCCTGGAGCATAGTGGTGTGCAGTAAAACGACGCACCCGAAAGAATGCTTGCCAAGCAAACGACGCACAAGAAGGAATGCTTGCCAGGTTCGGCAACAGTAGGCTTACGCACAGCTGGTTGATCGTCTGCATCGCAAAGATTAGCGGATAGGATGGCTCTGCTGAGGTGCAGCCACCGACCTCGTAGCGGTGGGGGCGGTTTTATATGTTGCGAAGCTGTTGATGCCCATGGTTATGCGGCTGTCCATGATTCCTTCGGTGCTGGCAGCCACTGTTCATCTGTTGGCGCAGCAGTCATCCGGAGCGGGCAGCTGACGAGCCTCAAGTGGTCGCGTCCTGGCTCGTCCCTGGAGCATGGTGGTGCGCAGACAAACGATGCACCCGAAAGAATGCTTGCCAAGGTCGGCAACTGTAGGCTGACGAACAGCTGGTTGATCGCCTGCATCGCAAAGATTAGCGGGCTAGATGGCTGCGTTGAGGTGCAGTCACCAAGCCCACAGAACGGTGCCAGCAGCGGGGGTGGTTTTATATGTTGCGAAGCTGTTGATGTCCGTGATGATGCGGCCGTCCATGATTCCTTCGGTGCTGGCAGCAGGAGGCACTGTTCCTCTGTTGGTGCAGCAGTCATCCGGTGCGGGCAGCTTACGAGCGGGAAGTGGTCGCGTCCTGGCTCGTCCCTGGAGCATGGTGGTGTGCAGTAAAACGACGCACCCGAAAGAATGCTTGCCAAGCAAACGACGCACAAGAAGGAATGCTTGCCAGGTTCGGCAACAGTAGGCTGACGAAGAGGTGGTTGATCGTCTGCATCGGAAAGATTAGCGGATTGGATGGCTGCGCTGAGGTGCCGTCACCGAGCACTCCGAACGGTGCCAGCGGCGGGGGCGGTTTTATATGTTGCGAAGATGTTGATGTCCACGGTGATTCGGCCGTCCAAGATACCTTCGGTGCCGGCAGCCACTGTTCCTCTCTTGGCGCAGCAGTTGTGCGGGGCGGGCCGCTGACGAGCGGCAAGTAGTCGCGTCCTGGCTCGTCCCTGGAGCATGGTGGTGCGCAGCCAAACGACGCACCCGGAAGAATGCTGGCCAAGTTCGGCAACAGCAGGCTGACGAACAGCTGGTTGAACGTCTGCATCGCAAACATTAGCGGATTGGATGGCTGCGCTGAGGTGCAGTGACCAAGCCCACAGAACGGTTGATTGTAAAACATTTTATTCGCCGGGAAGAGCTTGGCAAGAGGTCGCGTTAAGTGGTCGAGAGTACATAGCCCTCGACTACTTTGTCAGCCCACTCCACCGCCAAAACTTGCGTTCTGGGGTCAGAGCTAGCCAGCACGGTCTCCCACCGCTCGAGAGAAGGAGCTGTAACTAGATCACCCGGAGGTGGCTCTATTTTGCAGTCCCACAGGATGTGATCATAGGTAGCACGTTGGCCACAGTGTTTGCAGTTTGGGTTGTAAAGATCTGGATAAATGTGCGCGAGGAGTGATGGGGTGCGTATCGATCTCGTCTGTAGACGACTCCACGTAACCTCTTGTTCTTTAGTAAGTCTTTTGTCTGGAGGGGGGAAAATTCTCCTCTCTAGTTTAAAATGATTGGTGAGATCATGATATGTGATCATGGAGTCCTTCGTGAAATTCAGGGAGCCAGACTCATCTACTGCCCGGTCGACGAAACCTCGGGCTTTATTGTGGGCTGCCTCGTTCCCCGGATTCCCCGAATGGGCTGGGACCCATATCAATTCGGAATAATTTGGTGAGAATTTGGTTGCGTTAAGGATTCTAAGGGAGGTTTTTGTAATTCGTCCTTTAGCGATATTATTGATACCCATTTTGGAATCGCTGAAGATGATGCTCCCTTGGGTATGCGCTAGGGCGAGGGCTATAGCCGCCTCTTCTGCCGTTTCAGAGGATTTCGTTTTGATTGTCACCGAGACGATGTGGTCACCATTCTCGTTCACAACCACAATTGCAAAGGCATTGGTATTTTTGTATTCTGCCGCATCTACATAAAGTGTTCCAGCGCACTGTCTGTATTTGTTATGTAAGGCTTTGGCTCTTGCTTGTCTTCTACCCTCATGGTGTAAGGGGTGCATGTTTTTGGGGAGTGGTTTGATTAGTAGGGCCGTCCTATAGTCGCGGGGTAAGTCTACTTTAGCATCGTTATTCGTAGGTTGAAAGTTAATTCCGAGCCTGGTAAGAATACTCCTGCCAGTTCTGGAATTGGCTAATCGCGCTGTTTGAGCCATTAAATGGGCTTCTTTCAGTTCATTGTAGGTGTTATGTATTCCTAACCTCATAAGCCTTTCAGTTGAGGCATTTAGGGGGAGTCCTAACGCAGCCTTATAGGCCTGCCGTATCATACTATCCAATTTGTCCTTTTCTGCTTTCGAAAATTTGAGATAAGGGGTGGCATAGAGTATCCTGCTTAGCGCAAAGGCCAGCACTAGTCGGCATAAATCTCTTTCCCTCACCCCTTGTCTGCGGTTAGCTATGCGGCGGATTAATCGCGCCGTCGCTTCTACCGTGCGTTTTAGCTTAGTGAGTGTGTCAGTATTCTTTCCATTTGTTTAAAAATACAACCCCAGTATTCTCATGGTCTGTACCTCTTTGACAGATCGTCCATTAACATAGACGTTTATTTGCGGGGGGGATGTCGTGGTACGCCTACCTCTTTGTTTACGACGGATCACGAAGAGTTCAGATTTTTGCTCAGAACAAGTGAGGCCGGATTCCCATGCGCATGCCTCAATGATGTCCACTGCTGCTTGGAGTGTGTCTTCTATGTAGCCTTCGCATCCTTTGGTTACCCAAAGTGTGATGTCATCTGCATAGAACGTGTGATGTAGGTCTGGTATTTGTGCCAGTTTGGGGGGAATTTTGATGAGGGAGAGGTTAAAAAGGAAAGGGGATAGGACGGAGCCCTGTGGCGTTCCTTTACTTCCTAGTGTGATTGGGGCAGACTCTATTGTTCCGACAGTTATCACTGCTGTTCTGTTAGTGAGGAAGGATCGGATGTAGTTGTACGTCCTTTCTCCAGGGTTGATTTCTGACAAGTTTGTCAGAATGGCTTTGTGGGTGACGTTGTCGAAAGCTTTAACAAGGTCTAAACCCAATATTGCTTTCGTTCCTGTTCCCTCGTCAGCTTCAATTATGTCCTTGTTAAGCTGCAAGAGTATGTCCTGGGTAGAGAGTGGTGCCCTGAATCCTAACATTGTTTCAGGTAGGAGGTTCATGTCCTCCGCATAGTTTTGGAGCCTATTGAGGATGACATGCTCCATGAGTTTGCCTAGGCATGATGTTACTGAAATTGGGTGCCAGCGGCGGAGGCGGTTTTTTATGTTGCGAAGCTGTTGATGTCCATGATGATGCGGCCGTCGATGAGTCCTTGAGTGCTGGCAGCCACTGTTCCTCTGTTGGTGCAGCAGTTATGCGGGGCGGGCCGCTGACGAGCGGCAAGTGGTAGCATCCTGGCTCGATCCTAGAGCATGGTGGTGCGCAGTGAAACGACGCACCCGAAAGAATGCTTGCCAAGGTCGGCAACAGTAGGATGATGAAAAGCTGGTTAATCGCCTGCATCACAAAGATTAGCGGATTAGATGGCTGCGTTGATGTGCAGTCACCAAGCCCGCAGAACGGTGCCAGCGGCGGAGGCGGTTTTATATGGTGCGGAACTGCTGATGTCCATGATGACGCGGCCGTCGATGATTCCTTCAGTGCTGGCAGCCACTGTTCCTCTGTTGGTGCAGCAGTTATGCGGGGCGGGCCGCTGACGAGCGGCAAGTGGTCGCGTCCTGGCTCGTTCCTAGAGCATGGTGGTGCGCAGTGAAACGACGCACCCGAAAGAATGCTTGCCAAGGTCGGCAACAGTAGGATAATGAAAAGCTGGTTCATCGCCTGCATCACAAAGATTAGCGGATTAGATGGCTGCGTTGATGTGCAGTCACCAAGCCCGCAGAACGGTGCCGGCGGCGGAGGCGGTTTTTTATGTTGCGAAGCTGTTGATGTCCATGATGATGCGGCCGTCGATGACTCCTTGAGTGCTGGCAGCCACTGTTCCTCTGTTGGTGCAGCAGTTATGCGGGGCGGGCCGCTGACGAGCGGCAAGTGGTCGCGTCCTGGCTCGTTCCTAGAGCATGGTGGTGCGCAGTGAAACGACGCACCCGAAAGAATGCTTGCCAAGGTCGGCAACACAAGGCAGATGAAATGCTGGTTCATCGCCTACATCGCAAAGATTAGCGGATTAGATGGCTGCGCTGATGTGCAGTCACCAAGCCCACAGAACGGTGCCAGCGGCGGAGGCGGTTTTATATGTTGCGAAGCTGTTGATGTCCATGATGATGCGGCCGTCGATGAGTCCTTGAGTGCTGGCAGCCACTGTTCCTCCGTTGGTGCAGCAGTTATGCGGGGCGGGCCGCTGACGAGCGGCAAGTGGTAGCATCCTGGCTCGATCCTAGAGCATGGTGGTGCGCAGTGAAACGACGCACCCGAAAGAATGCTTGCCAAGGTCGGCAACAGTAGGCTGATGAAATGCTGGTTCGTCGCCTGCATCGCAGATTAGCGGATTAGATGGCTGCGCTGATGTGCAGTCACCAAGCCCACAGAAAGGTGCCAGCGTTGGATGCGGTTTTACATGTTGCGAAGTTGTTGATATCCATGATGATGCGGCCGTCCATGATTCCATCAGTGCTGGCAGCCACTGTTCCTCTGTTGGCGCAGCAGAAATCCGGGGCGGGCAGGTGAGGAGGGCAAGTGGTCGCGTCCTGGCTCGTTCCTAGTGCATGGTGGTGCGCAGTCAAACGACGCACCCGGAAGAATGCTGGCCAAGGTCGGCAACAGTAGGCTGACGAACAGCTGGTTGATCGTCTGCATCGCAAAGATTAGCGGATTGGATGGCTGCGCTGAGGTGCAGTCACCAAGCCCACAGAACGGTGTTGTTGTTGTGACTGAGAGAAGGATGAAGAGGAAATTGCACGGGCCTGCTACTGGCTCGAGACAAGCCACCACCGCTACCACGTGCAGATAGAGGAGAGTTAAAAGATCAGAGGAAAAAGAAAAAGGAAAGAAAAGACGCGCGTCGCAGCAAAAACTGCGTCCGCCGGAGCGGACGCTGCTCAAAAAGAAGCGGCCGAAGCCGCGCTCGCCGAAGCGAGAACAGAACGGTGCCAGCGGCGGTGCGCTTTTATATGGTGCGAAGCTCTTGATGTCCATGATGATGCGGCAGTCAATGATTCCATGAGTGCTGGCAGCCACTGTTCCTCTGTTGGCGCAGCAGAAATCCGGGGCGGGCAGGTGACGAGCGGCAAGTGGTCGCGTCCTAGCTCGTCCGTGGACCATGGTGGTGCGCAGTCAAACGATGCACCCGAAAGAATGCTTGGGAAGCTGGTTGATCGTCCGCATCGCAAAGATTAGCGGTTTAGATGACTGTGCTGAGGTGCAGTCACCGAGCCCACAGAAAAGTTGTAGCGGCCGGGCCGGCTTTATATGTTGCGACGCTTTTGATGACCATCATGATGCGGCCCCCTACGAGGGGTACCCAAAAGAAACCGGACTAAATTTTTGAATCGGCACAGCTTCTGTGGTACCGCTTGTTGCCGCTAGGAGCGCATAGAACGAACATTCCAGAGTCAGTAAGCCGAGTGCCGTCGCTGCAGGAGGTCAGACTAGTTTGGGCAGAGTTTTAGAGTGACGGCTGCTTTGTGTGAGTGTCGTTTTTGCAATGGCTGATTTTCGTGAACAGTGTTCGCCGGTGAAATTCTGATTTTTTCTCAGAAAAAGTGGAACGTAAACTCTTGAAATATTCAGAAAGACGTTCAAGGACGATGATATGGGGACAACTCAAGTGTTCCTGAATTAAATTTCTAAATCAAAGCAACAGTCATGCAAATGGAAAATTCAAATTCACCTCGCCTCAAGAAAGCTCGTCAGGTGAAACCAAACCTCAAAACAATGCTGATTTGTTTTTTCGACTTGAGAGGTGTCGTCCATTCAGAATTTGTTCGCAGGGTCAGACAGTTAACCAGGCTTTCTGTTTGGATGTTTTGAAAAGATTGGGCAACAGTGTTTGGGGGAAGCGGCCTGATTTGCGGCAGACGCGTGATTGGTTTTTCCACCATGGCAATGCCCCTGCTCACACAGCCCTGTCTCTACGACAAATTCGGACCAAAAATGTCATGACCTCTGTTCCTCAACCTTCATACTCACCCGACCTTGCCACGTGCTACTTTCTTTGTTTCGTAGAATGAAAAGACAGGTGAATGGAAAGCGTTTCGCTGCTGTTGCTGAGGTGAAGAAAACAAACGACGGAGGGACTGTCAAGCATCACAAAAGATGAATTTAAACAATATTTGAAAAATTGAATGAAAGATTCGACAAACGTATCATTGTAAGTGGAGGGTACTTTGAAGGATATTGAAGGTCTGTGCTGAAAATGTGAACAAATAATTTCAAACAAAAATAAGTCCGGTTTCTTTTGGGTACCCCCTCGTATGATACCTTCATGCCGGCAGCCACTGTTCCTTTTTTGGCGCAGCAGTCATCCGTGGCGGGCAGCTGACGAGCGGCAAGTGGTAGCGTCCTGGCTTGTTCCTGGAGCATGGTGGTGCGTAGTCAAACGAAGCACCCGAAAGAATGCTTGCCAAGGTAGGCAACAGTAGGCTGACGAACCGCTGGTTGATCGCCTGCATCGCAAATATTTTCGGATTAGATCGCTTTGAGGTGCTGACACCGAGTCACAGCGGCGGGGGAGGTTTTATATGCTGCGAAGCGTTTGATGTCCATGATGATGCGGCCGTCCATGATTCCTTCGCTGCTGGCAGCCACTGTTCCTCTCTTGGCGCAGCAGTCACCTGAGGCGGGGAGGTGACAAGCGGGAAGTGGTAACGTCCTGGCTCGTCCCTGGAGCATGCTGGTGCGCAGTCAAACGACGCACCCGAAAGAATGCTTGGCAAGGTCGGCAACTGTAGGCTGATGAAATGCTGGTTCATCGCCTGCATCGCAAAGATTTGCGGACTAGATGGCTGCGCTGAGGTGCAGTCACCGAGTCTACAGAACAGTGCCAGCGGCGGGGCGGTTTTATATGTTGCGAAGCTGTTGATGTCCATGATGATGCGGCCGTCGATGATTCCTTCGGTGCTGGGAGCCACTGTTCCTTTGTTGGTGCAGCAGTTATCCGGGGCGGGCGCTGACGAGCGGCAAGCGGTCGCGTCGTGGCTCGTCCCTGGACCATGGTTCGGCGCAGTCAAACGACGCACCCGGAAGAATGCTGGCCAAGGTCGGCAACAGCAGGCTGACGAATAGCGGGTTGATCGTCTGCATCCCAAAGAATAGCGGCCTGGATGGCTGCGCTGATGTGCAGTCACCAAGCCCACAGAATGGTGCCAGCGGCGGAGGCGGTTTTATATGTTGCGAAGCTGTTGATCTCCATGATGATGCGGCCGTCGATGATTCATTCGGTGCTGGCAGCCACTGTTCCTGTGTTGGTGCAGCAGTTATCCGGGGCGCGCATTCGCCAACTGCAGCCTGTACAGCCACAAGGCTTGAAACCAAGGTGAATTGATCACGGTGACTGAAGATTGTCACAACGGCTTACCTAAAAGGGATAATTATTCCCTAATAATGCTGAAAAGTCTATAGCAACCTATTCTTACTAAGCATGTAATATTTAGTTTAAATTCAAAACTGATATTCCAGCGCTGTGAATAATGTGTGTAAATATATGTTTTGAAAATCTTAAACGGCATTATATGCCACTAAGCATCACGATTTGCGATCTAAAAGGGAAGAAATTAAAAAGTGAAATAAAAAAAAACATTAAAATTACAGTAGAGAGAGCGGAGTCGAACGGGCGACCTTCCATACGCAATACGTGCCCCTAATTCACTGCACCATAGCGGCGATGTCAAGCTATCGTTCTGAATGAATTTATATAACCAGCCTTAATGGTGGCTGTTACCTGCCGGTGGGCGGCGCTGTCATCGCTGGCTGTACCGGCTGCATTTGGCGAACACGCATCCGGGGCGGGCAACTGACGAGCGGCAAGTGGTCGCGTCCTGGCTCGTTCCTAGAGCATGGTGTTGCGCAGTCAAACGACGCACCCGGAAGAATGCTGGCCAAGGTCGGCAACAGTAGGCTGACGAACAGCTGGTTGATCGTCTGCATCGCAAAGATTAGCGGACTAGATGGCTGCGTTGAGGGGCAGTCACCGAGCCCACAGAACGGTGCCAGCGGCGGCGGTGGTTTTATATGTTGCGAAGCTGTTGATGTCCATGATGATGCGGCCGTCCATGATTCCTTCGGTGCTGGCAGCAGGAGGCACTGTTCCTCTGTGGCGCAGCAGTCATCCGGTGCGGGCAGCGGACGAGCGGGAAGTGGTCGCGTCCTGGCTCGTCCCTGGAGCATGGTGGTGCGGAGTCAAACGACGCACCCGAAAGAATGCTTGCCAAGCAAACGACGCACAAGAAGGAATGCTTTCCAGGTTCGGCAACACTAGGCTGACGAACAGCTGGTTGATCGTCTGCATCGCAAAGATTAGCGGATTGGATGGCTGCGCTGAGGTGCAGTGACCAAGCCCACAGAACGGTGCCAGCGGCGGAGGCGGCTTTTTATGTTGCGAAGCTGTTGATGTCCATGATGATGCGGCCGTCGATGATTCCTTCGGTGCTGGCAGCCACTGTTCCCCTGTTGGTGCAGCAATTATGCGGGGCGGGCCGCTGACGAGGGGCAAGTGGTCGCGTCCTGGCTCGCTCCTAGAGCATGGTGGTGTGCAGTGAAACGACGCACCCGAAAGAATGCTTGCCAAGGTCGGCAACAGTAGGATGATGAAAAGCTGGTTCATCGCCTGCATCACAAAGATTAGCGGATTAGATGGCTGCGTTGATGTGCAGTCACCAAGCCCACAGAACGGTGCCAGCGGCGGAGGCGGTTTTATATGTTGCGGAGCTGCTGATGTCCATGATGACGCGGCCGTCGATGATTCCTTCAGTGCTGGCAGCCACTGTTCCTCTGTTGGTGCAGCAGTTATGCGGGGCGGGCCGCTGACGAGCGGCAAGTGGTAGCATCCTGGCTCGTTCCTAGAGCATGGTGGTGCGCAGTGAAACGACGCACCCTAAAGAATGCTTGGCAAGGTCGGCAACTGTAGGCTGATGAAATGCTGGTTCATCGCCTGCATCGCAAAGATTTGCGGACTAAATGGGTGCGCTGAGGTGCAGTCACCGAGTCTACAGATATGTGCCAGCGGCGGGGCGGTTTTATATGTTGCGAAGCTGTTGATGTCCATGATGATTCGGCCGTCTATGATTCCTTAGGTGCCGGCAGCCACTGTTCCTTATGTTGGCGCAGCAGTCACCCGAGGCGGGCAGCTGACGAGCGGCAAGTGGTCGCGTCCTGGCTCGTCCCTGGAGCATGGTGGGGCGCAGTCAAACGACGCACCCAGAAGTATGCTGGCCAAGGTCGGCAACAGCAGGCTGACGAACAGCTGGTTGATCGTCTGCATCGCAAAGAATAGCGGATTGGATGGCTGCGCTGATGTGCAGTCACCAAGCCCACAGAACGGTGCCAGCGGAGGATGCGGTTTTATATGTTGCGAAGCTGTTGATGTCCATGATGATGAGGCCGTCCATGATTCCTTCACTGCTGGCAGCCACTGTTCCTCTGTTGGCGCAGCAGTCACCTGAGGCGGGGAGCTGACAAGCGGGAAGTGGTAGCGTCCTGGCTCGTCCCTGGAGCATGCTGGTGCGCAGTCAAACAACGCACCTGAAAGAATGCTTGGCAAGGTCGGCAACTGTAGGCTGATGAAATGCTGGTTCATCGCCTGCATCGCAAAGAATAGCGGACTAGATGCCTGCGCTGAGGTGCAGTCACCAAGCCCACAGAACGGTGGCAGAGGCGGAGGCGGTTTTATCTGTTGCGAAGCTGTTGATGTCCATGATGATGCGGCCGTCGATGATTCCTTCGGTGCTGGGAGCCACTGTTCCTTTGTTTTGTGCAGCAGTTATCCGGGGCGGGCGCTGACGAGCGGCAAGCGGTCGCGTCCTGGCTCGTCCCTGGACCATGGTGGGGCGCAGTCAAACGACGCACCCGGAAGAATGCTGGCCAAGGTCGGCAACAGCAGGCTGACGAAACGCGGGTTGATCGTCTGCATCCCAAAGAATAGCGGACTGGATGGCTGCGCTGATGTGCAGTCACCAAGCCCACATAATGGTGCCAGCGGCGGAGGCGGTTTTATATGTTGCGAAGCTGTTGATCTCCATGATGATGCGGCCGTCGATGATTCATTCGGTGCTGGCAGCTACTGTTCCTCTGTTGGTGCAGCAGTTATTCGGTGCGGGCAGCTTACGAGCGGGAAGTGGTCGCGTCCTGGCTTGTCCCTGGAGCATAGTGGTGTGCAGTAAAACGACGCACCCGAAAGAATGCTTGCCAAGCAAACGACGCACAAGAAGGAATGCTTGCCAGGTTCGGCAACAGTAGGCTTACGCACAGCTGGTTGATCGTCTGCATCGCAAAGATTAGCGGATAGGATGGCTCTGCTGAGGTGCAGCCACCGACCTCGTAGCGGTGGGGGCGGTTTTATATGTTGCGAAGCTGTTGATGCCCATGGTTATGCGGCTGTCCATGATTCCTTCGGTGCTGGCAGCCACTGTTCATCTGTTGGCGCAGCAGTCATCCGGAGCGGGCAGCTGACGAGCCTCAAGTAGTCGCGTCCTGGCTCGTCCCTGGAGCATGGTGGTGCGCAGACAAACGATGCACCCGAAAGAATGCTTGCCAAGGTCGGCAACTGTAGGCTGACGAACAGCTGGTTGATCGCCTGCATCGCAAAGATTAGCGGGCTAGATGGCTGCGTTGAGGTGCAGTCACCAAGCCCACAGAACGGTGCCAGCAGCGGGGGTGGTTTTATATGTTGCGAAGCTGTTGATGTCCGTGATGATGCGGCCGTCCATGATTCCTTCGGTGCTGGCAGCAGGAGGCACTGTTCCTCTGTTGGTGCAGCAGTCATCCGGTGCGGGCAGCTTACGAGCGGGAAGTGGTCGCGTCCTGGCTCGTCCCTGGAGCATGGTGGTGTGCAGTAAAACGACGCACCCGAAAGAATGCTTGCCAAGCAAACGACGCACAAGAAGGAATGCTTGCCAGGTTCGGCAACAGTAGGCTGACGAAGAGGTGGTTGATCGTCTGCATCGGAAAGATTAGCGGATTGGATGGCTGCGCTGAGGTGCCGTCACCGAGCACTCCGAACGGTGCCAGCGGCGGGGGCGGTTTTATATGTTGCGAAGATGTTGATGTCCACGGTGATTCGGCCGTCCAAGATACCTTCGGTGCCGGCAGCCACTGTTCCTCTCTTGGCGCAGCAGTTGTGCGGGGCGGGCCGCTGACGAGCGGCAAGTAGTCGCGTCCTGGCTCGTCCCTGGAGCATGGTGGTGCGCAGCCAAACGACGCACCCGGAAGAATGCTGGCCAAGTTCGGCAACAGCAGGCTGAGGAACAGCTGGTTGAACGTCTGCATCGGAAACATTAGCGGATTGGATGGCTGCGCTGAGGTGCAGTGACCAAGCCCACAGAACGGTTGATTGTAAAACATTTTATTCGCCGGGAAGAGCTTGGCAAGAGGTCGCGTTAAGTGGTCGAGAGTACATAGCCCTCGACTTCTTTGTCAGCCCACTCCACCGCCAAAACTTGCGTTCTGGGGTCAGAGCTAGCCAGCACGGTCTCCCACCGCTCGAGAGAAGGAGCTGTAACTAGATCACCCGGAGGTGGCTCTATTTTGCAGTCCCACAGGATGTGATCATAGGTAGCACGTTGGCCACAGTGTTTGCAGTTTGGGTTGTAAAGATCTGGATAAATGTGCGCGAGGAGTGATGGGGTGCGTATCGATCTCGTCTGTAGACGACTCCACGTAACCTCTTGTTCTTTAGTAAGTCTTTTGTCTGGAGGGGGGAAAATTCTCCTCTCTAGTTTAAAATGATTGGTGAGATCATGATATGTGATCATGGAGTCCTTCGTGAAATTCAGGGAGCCAGACTCATCTACTGCCCGGTCGACGAAACCTCGGGCTTTATTGTGGGCTGCCTCGTTCCCCGGATTCCCCGAATGGGCTGGGACCCATATCAATTCGGAATAATTTGGTGAGAATTTGGTTGCGTTAAGGATTCTAAGGGAGGTTTTTGTAATTCGTCCTTTAGCGATATTATTGATACCCTTTTTGGAATCGCTGAAGATGATGCTCCCTTGGGTATGCGCTAGGGCGAGGGCTATAGCCGCCTCTTCTGCCGTTTCAGAGGATTTCGTTTTGATTGTCGCCGAGACGATGTGGTCACCATTCTCGTTCACAACCACAATTGCAAAGGCATTGGTATTTTTGTATTCTGCCGCATCTACATAAAGTGTTCCAGCGCACTGTCTGTATTTGTTATGTAAGGCTTTGGCTCTTGCTTGTCTTCTACCCTCTTGGTGTAAGGGGTGCATGTTTTTGGGGAGTGGTTTGATTAGTAGGGCCGTCCTATAGTCGCGGGGTGAGTCTACTTTAGCATCGTTATTCGTAGGTTGAAAGTTAATTCCGAGCCTGGTAAGAATACTCCTGCCAGTTCTGGAATTGGCTAATCGCGCTGTTTGAGCCATTAAATGGGCTTCTTTCAGTTCATTGTAGGTGTTATGTATTCCTAACCTCATAAGCCTTTCAGTTGAGGCATTTAGGGGGAGTCCTAACGCAGCCTTATAGGCCTGCTGTATCATACTATCCAATTTGTCCTTTTATGCTTTCGAAAATTTGAGATAAGGGGTGGCATAGAGTATCCTGCTTAGCGCAAAGGCCAGCACTAGTCGGCATAAATCTCTTTCCCTCACCCCTTGTCTGCGGTTAGCTATGCGGCGGATTAATCGCGCCGTCGCTTCTACCGTGCGTTTTAGCTTAGTGAGTGTGTCAGTATTCTTTCCATTTGTTTGTAAATACAACCCCAGTATTCTCATGGTCTGTACCTCTTTGACAGATCGTCCATTAACATAGACGTTTATTTGCGGGGGGGATGTCGTGGTACGCCTACCTCTTTGTTTACGACGGATCACGAAGAGTTCAGATTTTTGCTCAGAACAAGTGAGGCCGGATTCCCATGCGCATGCCTCAATGATGTCCACTGCTGCTTGGAGTGTGTCTTCTATGTAGCCTTCGCATCCTTTGGTTACCCAAAGTGTGATGTCATCTGCATAGAACGTGTGATGTAGGTCGGGTATTTGTGCCAGTTTGGGGGGAATTTTGATGAGGGAGAGGTTAAAAAGGAAAGGGGATAGGACGGAGCCCTGTGGCGTTCCTTTACTTCCTAGTGTGATTGGGGCAGACTCTATTGTTCCGACAGTTATCACTGCTGTTCTGTTAGTGAGGAAGGATCGGATGTAGTTGTACGTCCTTTCTCCAGGGTTGATTTCTGACAAGTTTGTCAGAATGGCTTTGTGGGTGACGTTGTCGAAAGCTTTAACAAGGTCTAAACCCAATATTGCTTTCGTTCCTGTTCCCTCGTCAGCTTCAATTATGTCCTTGTTAAGCTGCAAGAGTATGTCCTGGGTAGAGAGTTGTGCCCTGAATCCTAACATTGTTTCAGGTAGGAGGTTCATGTCCTCCGCATAGTTTTGGAGCCTATTGAGGATGACATGCTCCATGAGTTTGCCTAGGCATGATGTTACTGAAATTGGGTGCCAGCGGCGGAGGCGGTTTTTTATGTTGCGAAGCTGTTGATGTCCATGATGATGCGGCCGTCGATGAGTCCTTGAGTGCTGGCAGCCACTGTTCCTCTGTTGGTGCAGCAGTTATGCGGGGCGGGCCGCTGACGAGCGGCAAGTGGTAGCATCCTGGCTCGATCCTAGAGCATGGTGGTGCGCAGTGAAACGACGCACCCGAAAGAATGCTTGCCAAGGTCGGCAACAGTAGGCTGATGAAATGCTGGTTCGTCGCCTGCATCGCAGATTAGCGGATTAGATGGCTGCGCTGATGTGCAGTCACCAAGCCCACAGAAAGCTGCCAGCGTTGGATGCGGTTTTACATGTTGCGAAGTTGTTCATATCCATGATGATGCGGCCGTCTATGATTCCATCAGTGCTGGCAGCCACTGTTCCTCTGTTGGCGCAGCAGAAATCCGGGGCGGGCAGGTGAGGAGGGCAAGTGGTCGCGTCCTGGCTCGTTCCTAGTGCATGGTGGTGCGCAGTCAAACGACGCACCCGGAAGAATGCTGGCCAAGGTCGGCAACAGTAGGCTGACGAACAGCTGGTTGATCGTCTGCATCGCAAAGATTAGCGGATTGGATGGCTGCGCTGAGGTGCAGTCACCAAGCCCACAGAACGGTGTTGTTGTTGTTGTGACTGAGAAAAGGATGAAGAGGAAATTGCACGGGCCTGCTACTGGCTCGAGACAAGCCACCACCGCTACCACGTGCAGATAGAGGAGAGTTAAAAGATCAGAGGAAAAAGAAAAAGGAAAGAAAAGACGCGCGTCGCAGCAACAACTGCGTCCGCCGGAGCGGACGCTGCTCAAAAAGAAGCGGCCGAAGCCGCGCTCGCCGAAGCGAGAACAGAACGGTGCCAGCGGCGGTGCGCTTTTATATGGTGCGAAGCTCTTGATGTCCATGATGATGCGGCCGTCAATAATTCCATGAGTGCTGGCAGCCACTGTTCCTCTGTTGGCGCAGCAGAAATCCGGGGCGGGCAGGTGACGAGCGGCAAGTGGTCGCGTCCTAGCTCGTCCGTGGACCATGGTGGTGCGCAGTCAAACGATGCACCCGAAAGAATGCTTGGGAAGCTGGTTGATCGTCCGCATCGCAAAGATTAGCGGTTTAGATGACTGTGCTGAGGTGCAGTCACCGAGCCCACAGAAAAGTTGTTGTAGCGGCCGGGCCGGCTTTATATGTTGCGACGCTTTTGATGACCATCATGATGCGGCCCCCTACGAGGGGTACCCAAAAGAAACCGGACTAAATTTTTGAATCGGCACAGCTTCTGTGGTACCGCTTTTTGCCGCTAGGAGCGCATAGAACGAACATTCCAGAGTCAGTAAGCCGAGTGCCGTCGCTGCAGGAGGTCAGACTAGTTTGGGCAGAGTTTTAGAGTGACGGCTGCTTTGTGTGAGTGTCGTTTTTGCAATGGCTGATTTTCGTGAACAGTGTTCGCCGGTGAAATTCTGATTTTTTCTCAGAAAAAGTGGAACGTAAACTCTTGAAATATTCAGAAAGACGTTCAAGGACGATGATATGGGGACAACTCAAGTGTTCCTGAATTAAATTTCTAAATCAAAGCAACAGTCATGCCAATGGAAAATTCAAATTCACCTCGCCTCAAGAAAGCTCGTCAGGTGAAACCAAACCTCAAAACAATGCTGATTTGTTTTTTCGACTTGAGAGGTGTCGTCCATTCAGAATTTGTTCGCAGGGTCAGACAGTTAACCAGGCTTTCTGTTTGGATGTTTTGAAAAGATTGGGCAACAGTGTTTGGGGGAAGCGGCCTGATTTGCGGCAGACGCGTGATTGGTTTTTCCACCATGGCAATGCCCCTGCTCACACAGCCCTGTCTCTACGACAAATTCGGACCAAAAATGTCATGACCTCTGTTCCTCAACCTTCATACTCACCCGACCTTGCCACGTGCTACTTTCTTTGTTTCGTAGAATGAAAAGACAGGTGAATGGAAAGCGTTTCGCTGCTGTTGCTGAGGTGAAGAAAACAAACGACGGAGGGACTGTCAAGCATCACAAAAGATGAATTTAAACAATATTTGAAAAATTGAATGAAAGATTCGACAAACGTATCATTGTAAGTGGAGGGTACTTTGAAGGATATTGAAGGTCTGTGCTGAAAATGTGAACAAATAATTTCAAACAAAAATAAGTCCGGTTTCTTTTGGGTACCCCCTCGTATGATACCTTCATGCCGGCAGCCACTGTTCCTTTTTTGGCGCAGCAGTCATCCGTGGCGGGCAGCTGACGAGCGGCAAGTGGTAGCGTCCTGGCTTGTTCCTGGAGCATGGTGGTGCGTAGTCAAACGAAGCACCCGAAAGAATGCTTGCCAAGGTAGGCAACAGTAGGCTGACGAACCGCTGGTTGATCGCCTGCATCGCAAATATTTTTGGATTAGATCGCTTTGAGGTGCTGACACCGAGTCACAGCGGCGGGGGAGGTTTTATATGCTGCGAAGCGTTTGATGTCCATGATGATGCGGCCGTCCATGATTCCTTCGCTGCTGGCAGCCACTGTTCCTCTCTTGGCGCAGCAGTCACCTGAGGCGGGGAGCTGACAAGCGGGAAGTGGTAACGTCCTGGCTCGTCCCTGGAGCATGCTGGTGCGCAGTCAAACGACGCACCCGAAAGAATGCTTGGCAAGGTCGGCAACTGTAGGCTGATGAAATGCTGGTTCATCGCCTGCATCGCAAAGATTTGCGGACTAGATGGCTGCGCTGAGGTGCAGTCACCGAGTCTACAGAACAGTGCCAGCGGCGGGGCGGTTTTATATGTTGCGAAGCTGTTGATGTCCATGATGATGCGGCCGTCGATGATTCCTTCGGTGCTGGGAGCCACAGTTCCTTTGTTGGTGCAGCAGTTATCCGGGGCGGGCGCTGACGAGCGGCAAGCGGTCGCGTCCTGGCTCGTCCCTGGACCATGGTTCGGCGCAGTCAAACGACGCACCCGGAAGAATGCTGGCCAAGGTCGGCAACAGCAGGCTGACGAATAGCGGGTTGATCGTCTGCATCCCAAAGAATAGCGGCCTGGATGGCTGCGCTGATGTGCAGTCACCAAGCCCACAGAATGGTGCCAGCGGCGGAGGCGGTTTTATATGTTGCGAAGCTGTTGATCTCCATGATGATGCGGCCGTCGATGATTCATTCGGTGCTGGCAGCCACTGTTCCTGTGTTGGTGCAGCAGTTATCCGGGGCGCGTATTCGCCAACTGCAGCCTGTACAGCCACAAGGCTTGAAACCAAGGTGAATTGATCACGGTGACTGAAGATTGTCACAACGGCTTATCTAAAAGGGATAATTATTCCCTAATAATGCTGAAAAGTCTATAGCAACCTATTCTTACTAAGCATGTAATATTTAGTTTAAATTCAAAACTGATATTCCAGCGCTGTGAATAATGTGTGTAAATATATGTTTTGAAAATCTTAAACGGCATTATATGCCACTAAGCATCACGATTTGCGATCTAAAAGGGAATAAATTAAAAAGTGAAATAAAAAAAAACATTAAAATTACAGTAGAGAGAGCGGAGTCGAACGGGCGACCTTCCATACGCAATACGTGCCCCTAATTCACTGCGCCATAGCGGCGATGTCAAGCTATCGTTCTGAATGAATTTTTATAACCAGCCTTAATGGTGGCTGTTACCTGCCGGTGGGCGGCGCTGTCATCGCTGGCTGTACCGGCTGCATTTGGCGAACACGCATCCGGGGCGGGCAGCTGACGAGCGGCAAGTGGTCGCGTCCTGGCTCGTTCCTAGAGCATGGTGTTGCGCAGTCAAACGACGCACCCGGAAGAATGCTGGCCAAGGTCGGCAACAGTAGGCTGACGAACAGCTGGTTGATCGTCTGCATCGCAAAGATTAGCGGACTAGATGGCTGCGTTGAGGGGCAGTCACCGAGCCCACAGAACGGTGCCAGCGGCGGGGGTGGTTTTATATGTTGCGAAGCTGTTGATGTCCATGATGATGCGGCCGTCCATGATTCCTTCGGTGCTGGCAGCAGGAGGCACTGTTCCTCTGTGGCGCAGCAGTCATCCGGTGCGGGCAGCGGACGAGCGGGAAGTGGTCGCGTCCTGGCTCGTCCCTGGAGCATGGTGGTGCGGAGTCAAACGACGCACCCGAAAGAATGCTTGCCAAGCAAACGACGCACAAGAAGGAATGCTTTCCAGGTTCGGCAACACTAGGCTGACGAACAGCTGGTTGATCGTCTGCATCGCAAAGATTAGCGGATTGGACGGCTGCACTGATGTGCAGTCACCAAGCCCACAGAATGGTGCCAGCGGCGGAGGTTGTTTTATATGTTGCGAAGCTCTTGATCTCCATGATGATGCGGCCGTCGATGATTCATTTGGTGCTGGCAGCCACTGTTCCTCTGTTGGTGCAGCAGTTGTCCGGGGCGGGCAGCTGACGAGCGGCAAGTGGTCGCGTCCTGGCTAGTTCCTAGAGCATGGTGGTGCGCATTGGTGGGCAGCATGGTTGGTGGGCAGTCAAACGACGCACCCGGTAGAATGCTGGCCAAAGTCAAACGACGCACCCGGAAAAATGCTAGCCAAGGTCGGCAACAGTAGGCTGACGAACAGCTGGTTGATCGTCTGCATCGCAAAGAATAGACGATTGGATGGCTGCGCTGATGTGCAGTCACCAAGCCCACCGCCGGTGCCAGCGGCGGATGCGGTTTTATATGTTGCGAAGCTGTTGATGTCCATGATGATGCGGCCGTCCATGATTCCATCAGTGCTGGCAGCCACTGTTCCTCTGTTGGCGCAGCAGAAATCCGGGGCGGGCTGGTGTCGAGCGGCAAGTGGTCGCGTCCTGGCTCGTTCCTAGAGAATGTTGGTGGGCAGTCAAACGACGCACCCGGTAGAATGCTGGCCAAGGTCGGCGACAGTAGGTTGACGAACCGCTGGTTGATCGCTTACATCGCAAAGATTCTCGGATATAGATCGCTGCGCTGAGGTGCTGTCACCGAGTCAGAGCGGCGGGGGAGGCTTTATGTGCTGCGAAGCGGTTGATGTCCACGATGATGCGGCCGTCCATGATTCCGTCGGTGCTGGCAGGCACTGTTCCTCTGTTGGTGCAGCAGAAATCCGGGGCGGGCAGGTGACGAGCGGCAAGTGGTCGCGTCCTGGCTCTACCTTGGAGCATGGTCGTGCGCAGTCAAACGACGCACACGAAAGGATGCTTGGCAAGGTCGGCAACTGTAGGCTGACGAACAGCAGGTTGATCGTCTGCATCGCAAAGAATAGCGGACTAGATGACTGCACTGAGGTGGAGTCACCAAGCCCACAGAACGGTGCCAGCGGCGGAGGCGGTTTTATATGTTGCGAAGCTGTTGATGTCCATAATGATGCGGCCGTCGATGATTCCTTCGTTGCTGGCAGCCACTGTTCATCTGTTGGTGCAGCAGTCATCCGGGGCGGGCCGCTGACCAGCGGCAAGTGGTCGCGTCCTGGCTCGTCCCTGGAGCATGGTGGTGCGCTGTCAAACGACGCACCCGGAAGAATGCTGGCCAAGGTCGGCAACGGTAGGCTGACGAACAGCTGGTTTATCGTCTGCATCGCAAAGATTAGCGGACTAGATGACTGCACTGAGGTGCGGTCACCGAGACCACAGAACGGTGCCAGCGGCGGGAGCGGTTTTATATGTTGCGAAGCTGTTGATGTCCATGATGATGCGGCCGTCCATGATTCCTTATGTTGCGGCAGCCACTGATCCTCTGTTGGTGCAGCAGTCATTCGGGGCGGGCAGCTGACGAGCGGCAAGTGGTCGCGTCCTGGCTCGTCCGTGGACCATGGTGGTGCGCAGTCAAACGACGCACCAGAAAGAATGCTTGCCAAGATCGGACACTGTAGGCTGACGAACAGCTAGTTGATTGTCTGCATCGCGAAGATTAGCGGTCTAGAAAGCCCCATCGTCAGCGACGTTCAACGGACAGTCTATAAAAGAGCAGGAACCGAAGCCAGCACTCTGTGGGCTCGGTGGCTGAGCCACAACACGGTCTAAACCACCCGTCTTCGCCATGCAGGCTTTCTCGCCGATGATGATCTGCGTCATGCTCCCTGCAGTATTTTGCGGTTCCTGGATGAAAGCAAACGAAAGAGCACCCATGCGCAGTGCAAATGGAGGGACATTCTGCGCTGCACCTACTGACGCCCCCGCACCTGTGCTACTGACTCAAGCAAACTGGACCCTCGAACTCGACTGGAGAGCCCCATCTTCAGCGACAATCCACGGACAGTCTATAAAAGAGCAGCAACCGACGCCAGCACTCTGTGGGCTCGGTGGCTGTGCCACAACACGGTCTAAACCACCCGTCTTCGCTATGCCGGTTGGTAACCATCTGAGTTTATTCTCGAAGAAAACTAGCAATTACTTTTTGGTACAGCTCCCGAGCCCCGAGTGTTTCCTTGTTATCAGTGTCGAGTGCTTTAATGTTCTTCGGTCTCTTCTACTGCTGTGCGGTGACATTGAGGGCAACCCTGGCCCCGATAAGCTCCGCGCTATCCTTAGCGAACTAATGAAGATGTCGTCTAGCCAGGCAGAGTTAGTGAATGAAGTGCAGGGGCTTAAGGGTCAATTGCTCTCAGTGGACCAGAAAATGTCTAATTTGATCGTACGCCTCAGTGCTGTAGAAATCCACTGTGAAAATTTACCCACACTTCATTCAGATCTAGAGGCAATGCAGACCACAGCAACCGAGACTTCTCGCCTAGTTGGTGTACTAGAGGAACGCCTTGACGACGCGGAAAATCGCTCCTGACGCAACAACCTAATCTTCTATGGTTTGCCTGACACTAACCCTTCTGAAACATACTCGCAGTCCGAGGACCTAATAATTCGTCACTGCTCCGAACACCTCGACACCCAGCTAAGTGCACTTGATATAGAACGTGCAGGCCGCCGCGGTGGCTCAGTGGCTATGGTGCTCGGCTGCTGGCCCGAAAGACGTGGGTTCGATCCTGGCCGCGGCGGTTGAATTTCTTTGGACGAGAAATTCGAGGCCCGTGTACTGTGCGATGTCAGTGCACGTTAAAGAACCCCAGGTGGTCGAAATTTCCGGAGCCCTCCACTACGGCGTCTCTCATAGCCTTAGTCGCTTTGGGACGTTAAACCCCATAAACCAACCAACCAACCATATAGAACGTGCCCATCGCCTCGGACACCACTCTGAAGACGGGCAACGCCTGGTCATCGTTAAATTTATATCCTTCAAAACGAAGGAATCGGTTCTTTCTAAAGGTCCGAAATTCAAGGACACCGGTTATAGCGTCGGTGAGGACTTTTCACGTCGTGTCCAAAATTGCCGAAAACACCTTGTGGCTTTTGCCAAGGCAAAGTCTGCGTCTTTATCCCTGAGGTTCAAAACGATGCATATTGGCCCAAAACGCTATATTTTTGATGAATAATCTGAGTCCGTACAAGAGATATCGTAAAAATCAATTAATCCTTCCCGGTCATCACGATCTTCCTGGCCTACTCCTTGTGCCAACTTTCCATTATCGGTAATCTGTACTAACATTCGCAACTTCCTGCGGAAACGTGATGTGTCAAATCTTGTAATATCATCAGGCAGCAATCGTCTCGTTCTAACTGAAACATGGTTGAATAACGACATCACAGATTCCGAGATATTGTTCGACCTGCCTCATTTTCGTCTTTTTCGCGCTGATCGCAAAGATGCTCGGGGGGGGGGGGGTGGAGTTCTGATCGCAGTCCATGAGCAGTTATCTTGTTCTACCATTGAAGTCACTTCAGACTTAGAAATTCTCTATGGATCATGTGCCGGGCATCCCCATTGACAACATTAATTGGTGTGTGTTATAGACCACCTCGCAGCAGTCCTGACTTTCCTCGCAAACTTCACAATATTTTAAATAACATGGTTTCCAAGCACCCTAAGGCACACATCCTCCTGTTTGGGGATTTCAACTACCCCAATATCGACTGGCAGAACCAGTCTCAGCCTATAGCCACTCATGAAGAGTCAAAAGAAGTTATAGACGTTTGCCTTAATTTTAATTTAACCCAACTAATCTCCGAACCAATACGTGTCGCAGGGGAAACGGCTAACACACTCGACCTTATACTGACCACCAATCCAGACAGCCTAGAATTCATTACGTGTCTCAGGGAAATCAGCGATCATAAAGTAATCCATGCCAGTTTTAACTTCTCACCTGTAATAAGACAGACTATTCAGAAAACTATTAGCCTCTACAATAAAGGAAACTATGACGCAGTTAACACCGAACTAACTAACTTTCTATCGACGTTTCAAACGGATCTTCATAGTAGAAGTGTAAACGACAACTGGGTGCGATTGAAACATAAGTTTTCTGAATTGATCAATAAAAATATTCCGACACGAAGTTTTCGAAAAAATAATCAAAAACCCCGGTTTACAAAAGCTCTCAAAAAGCTTGAAAATAAGAAAAAACACGCAGTTAGTACAGCTAAGCGTCAAGCAAGCCAGCAGGCTTGGAATAAATACTATGAAACCGAACACACGTACTTGGCGGCGATTAGAAGTGCGAAGCGTTCATTTTACGAAGTTGATCTGCCAAAAATGATAACCGATAACCCGAAGAAGTTCTGGAAATTGATAAACCCGAAGGAAGCACGTCTTCCAACCCTCACTAACAATTCTGGTGAAAGGATGACTGATATCGAATATGCAAACGCGTCTAACACTGCGTTTTCTTCCGTTTTTACTAACGAATCCGAAGCACCGTGTTTTAGATTGCCTCTTATAATCACCACAGGCATGGACGCGATAACCTTCAACAGTAATGAAATTTCGTGTATAATCGACAAAATTAACAATTCCTCGGCCTCCGGCATAGATGAAATCAATTCAAAGGTCCTGAAAAACACTAAATCAGTCTATTGCAGCATTTTTTGTTCATTGTTCTCGCAATCACTCTCCGAAGGTACCATTCCAGACGACTGGGAAGTGGGGAGCGTCGTTCCCGTCCACAAATCAGGTAGTACTGATTCACCTCTTAATTATCGCCCCATTTCATTAACAAGTGTACCGTACAAAATCATGGAACATGTCATTTACTCTCAATTCATGCAATTTTTCGATTCAAATAATTTCTTCCATTCATCACCGCATGGATTTCGCAAGGGGTTCTCATTGCCAAGCCCAGCTAGCCATTTTTCTACATGATATTCACGCCAACCTTGATACTAACCTACAAAGTGACTCCATTTTTCTAGATTTCGCTAAGGCATTCGACAAAGTACCTCATCAACGCTTGCTTCTTAAACTCTCGCAGTTGAACTTACATCCGAATATAAATGCATGGATTAAAGCTTTCCTCACGCATCGCTCTCAGTCCGTCGTCATTAATAACCAACTTTCCAACCCGCTTCCAGTAACCTCTGGCGTCCCACACGGTTCTGTTCTCGGTCCTTTGTTATTCCTCATATACATTAATGATTTACCCCAGCATGTCTCTTGTCACATCCGCTCGTTCGCCGATGATTGCGTCATTTATCGCTCAGTGACTAACCATTCTGACCAAGAATCCCTTCAGGCAGACCTGCGCCATGTGCAAGACTGGTGCTCCCAGTGGATGATGATGCTCAACTCTAACAAATGCAAGTGTATGTCCTTTCACCACCGTCAAAATCATCTTGTTTTCAAATACACAGTCTGCAATTCGCCAGTTGACCTCGTCCAGTCATATAAATACTTAGGAGTCACCATTTCTAATGACTTGGCGTTTGCACGTGACTAACCTGATATCATCTGCTAATAAAACACTAGGTTTCTTAAAATGTCACCTACGGGAAGCCCCACAACGCTTAAGACTACAAGCGTACATCTCATTCGTTAGAACTAAACTTGAATACCCGTCACCCATCTGGAGCCCTCATCAAGAATATTTAACACACGCTATCGAAGCTGTTGAAAACAGGGCTATCAGATTCATTCACTCCTCATATTCGTGCGACGTGAGCATATCGCCACCCTTATACACAGGAGTTACTTTAGCAATTTTTAGTTCCTCGGGAAGTTCTCCATACTGAAGCATTTATTTATAATATCACTCAATATCAGGCTAAGTGTATTTGCAACATATTTTATGGGTGGGCCCTTTATGCCATCTACTCCAGCAGCGACACTATTCGACAGACTTTGAATTATGTTATATATTTCAGTAGGTGTCGTTGGTACAAGCAAAATAGATTCGAATTGCTGCTCTGATACTAGACTGCATATTTCATCACGAGCCTCTTCACACGAGCCTATGGTAATGAAATGTGTGTTCATTTCTTCAGCAACTTCCGTTACGAGAACTCGAACGCGTCTTTGTAAACGTCTATTATGTCTTGTTGGTGGCGCTTTCTACTCATTACTTCGTTGACGATGTCCCATACTTTCCTAGAATCATTTTGTACATTCATGAACCTATTTTCAAAATATGTGTCCTTGGCCTTTCTTAAATCGGAATTTAATTGATTTCTAAGCTTTTTGAACTCCACAAGTACGCTTGTATCTTTGCATCTTATGAATTCGGGGTACTTTTTGTTCTTTTGCGGCATCCTCTTATATAATTCACGAGTGATCCATGGCCTCTTTATTTTCTTGCTCCTTGCTTCATACTCCTGCAATGAGAAGGCCGCGTTGTAACATCTAGAAAACTTCTTCACGAAGGCGTTATAGGCCAGATTGGCGGTGGTTTCTTCATATACATCTTCCCACGATTCTAGGTAGATAAGTGCTCTAAATCTCTGAAGGCCCTCCTGGTTGATTACACGGGACATAAACTTTCTAGGACGTAAGTCGCTTTCTGTTGGTGAAGAAGTGAGGCAAAAAATTGGCATGTGATCACTAATATCATTGATTATAACTCCAGAAGTGACATGGATGCAATACGTGTTCATGATGCAAACATCTATCGAGGTAGCTTGTTTTACAAATTGCGGCGGTGGAAGCTGTCGCAACGCACCATCAAGGGAATTCCACATCTAAACTGTGTGCGGGAAAAAAGAAAATTTGTGGCAATCAAGGAAAGATCTGAATGGTGTGATGTTCATAGGATCTGTGCGGTGGGTCACACGTGCGGTACAACCAGGAAATGAAATGGGGGCAGCTAAATGGGGGCAGGGAATGAAATGGGGGGACAGGGATTCCGTCATTGTGGGCAGAACGGGCAGCTTCGTCGGCCTGGTGGTTGCCATGAATACCGCAGTGGCCCGGCAGCCACAGGAAAATTATGTCATATCCTTTCAATGTGGCGTCGTGGTACAGCTTGCGGATTTCTGCAAAGAGTTGTTCGCGTGACACGCGGCGTAGTGCTGCTTGCAGGCCTAGAAGGGCTGCTTTAGAGTCGGTGAAAACTGCCCAGTCATGTGCAGATTCCTGACTAATGAATTTATTTATTTATTTATTTAGAACATACTGCAGGCCCAGTGAAGGGCCCTGGCAGGAGGGGCACAATAAACACAATACAAAAAAGCACAAAACAAAAAGTACAAGGCAAGTAAAAAAAATCAATGAACGGCCTGTTCAATGGCAACAATGTCAACTGTTGATGATGGTGGCAACTGATTCCACTCGTTAATGGTGCGGGGAAAAAAAGAGAATTTGAATATGTTAGTTCTGGCAAAGTAAGGTTTTAACGATTCAGTGTGCCTTTTTCTGGTTGACCTGGACGTTATCGGTTGGAGATACAAATCGGGGGCCATTGACAGTTTGTTAGTTTTCAATAGAAAGAGAAATCTTAACCTTAGTATTCTACGCCGAGTTTCAAGGGACTGTATATTATGTTGAAGCAACAGAGCAGATGGTGAGTCAGTGGTGCGATATTTAGAAAATATAAACCGAACTGCTTTGCGCTGAACTCTTTCAAGGGCATTAATGTTAGTCTTTGTGTGAGGATCCCAAACAGTGCATGCATACTCAAGTTTTGGTCTAATCATGGTGTAATATGCCAATTGCTTAACGTTAGGGGGAGCTTGTTTTAACTTGTGCCTAAGAAAACAGAGATTGCGAAACGAAGAAGAGCATACGGTTTCAATATGTTTATTCCAACTAAGATTATTCGTTAGTGTTACTCCTAGGTACTTGTATTCTTTGACTTCTGAAAGGTGCCGAGTGGGAAGATTATATGAAAAGGAATGACTGTTTCTTTTATTAGTGATCCGCATAAATACTGTCTTGTCAGCGTTTAGTTCCATCCCCCATTTAACGCACCATTCACTAACATTCTGTAGGTTATGATTAAGTAAAATTTGGTCGCCTGGAACTTTAACTTCATTAAACAAAACACAATCGTCGACAAACAACCTAATTTGAACAGGATGAGAGATGATGTCTGTAATGTCATTAATATAGATTAGAAACAGTAATGGCCCAAGGACACTGCCCTGCGGGACACCAGAAGTGACTGGAAGTTTGTTAGAACAATGACCTTCGATACTAACATATTGAAATCGGTTAGATAAATAAGCCGCAACCCAATTAACAATAAAAGAAGGAAGGCCTACAGTTTCAAGTTTATGGATAAGTTTATTGTGCGGAACTAAATCAAAAGCTTTCTTAAAATCTAGAAAAATGACATCTATTTGGCCGGAATTGTCGAGAACTTGAGCGAAATTGTGAATTACGGATGTAAGTTGGGTGACCGTAGAAAAGCCTTTGCGAAAACCATGTTGGAAAGCCGATAATTTGTTGTTGTCATCGAGAAATGTTTTAATGTAATTGGCTACGATATGTTCAAGAAGTTTGCAGCATGAAGAGGTCAACGATATGGGACGATATGGATATGGATAATTGGATATGGATAATTGAACTGCAGCCCGTAGAGCAGCTAGTTCTGCACCAGCTGAAGAGGTGAGGAGGTAGTCCTCACCTTCATTAAAATAGACCTGACCGGTACCACCACAGACCCAGCACAGCTTGTTGAATTCACTGAGCCATCTGTGTAAACATGATAAATTGAATTCAGCGCAAAAAAAACAGACAAGGGACAAAGAGAGACACACTGAGACGTTCACGAGCGCTAACTACCAACTGTTTATTCATGCTGAAGTACAGGGGATATATATTAAGGGAATGAAGAGCATGCGCGTAGCGAGGTACAGATAATGCACATCCGTCAAGCAAACGAGTTAATCAAAAAACGAATCTAAAAAAGCACATTCAGATGAGTATATGTGTACCGACGTGTCATTGACACAACGTTCGGACAGCTTTCTGATATAATAAGCTTCTAAAACGAGCCTTGCCTTATCATTACCGCTCTTGCCAAGAATCGTGGTCTTCTCTAATCCCGCCCTACATTTACACGATGCAAGGTGCCGCACAAGATTCACATTCGTGTCGTTATTTTCTATGTTTTTGGCATGCTCCCGTAGCCGGTCATTAATACAGCGGCCAGTTTGGCCAACGTATGAAGCCCCACATGAGAGGGGAATGCAGTACACCACACCTATTGCACATTTGGCGTAGGCGATCCCATGTTTTTTGTTGCAGCCCCTGCCGGCACAACCAGTAATGCGAGGGCATAGCTTGGAGAGCTTGTTTGGAGCTGAGAATACCAAGGGCACGTGGTGCCTGCCAGCCACTTTTTTGAGGTTGTGAGAGAGTTGGTGTACATAAGGGACCACCACCGGCTTAGAAGAAGGGGTTTCATGTCTTTTCTGGGCGCCTTTATGCTTCTGCAGGAGGGTTTCGGCAACAGCTGAAATGGCCGGGCCAGGGAAGCCTGCTACTGAAAGTCGCGAAACCTGATCGTTCAAACTCTGTAGCATTCTATGTGGGCAGGATTTTCGAAGCGCAGATTCCAGGCAAAGCGACGCAATAGCTCGCTTTACCACCTTGGAATGAGCGGAATCAAAGCTGAGCAACTCTTTGTTGGCTCGAGGGGAGTACATCCCGCAGGTATGGTCTCGGCAGAAATGTAGGGCAAGATTAGAGAAGACCACGATTATTGGCAAGAGCGGTAATGATAAGGCAAGGCTTGTTTTATAAGCTTATTATATCAGAAAGCTGTCCGAACGTTGTGTCAGTGACACGTCGGTACACATATACTCATCTGAATGTGCTTTTTTAGATTCGTTTTTTGATTAACTCGTTTGCTTGACGGATGTGTATTATCTGTACCTCGCTACGCGCATGCTCTTCATTCCCTTCCTATATATCCCATGTACTGCAGCATGAATAAACAGTTGGTAGTTAGCGCTCGTGAACGTCTCAGTGTGTCTCTTTTGTCTCTTGTCTGTTTTTTTGCGCTGAATTCAATTTAACGTGCTTCACCAAATAGCCCGGCAGCTTGCTCTCCTGAACTGCATTTCTAGTAGAGCGGGCCCATCTTTCTGTGTGTCACCTGCTTCCCCTTCACGCATCGATCTTCTTGTTGAGCACATCGTCAGCACAACATGTCAAGCACGTCAGTTAGCCTTCTGCCTCCGGAAAGGGGTCACGCCAGACATTGTGAGTGCTCTTTTTGGTCCCGTGAAGCCGTCGTGGGGCCACGTGAAGGGTCTTGTTAAGATTATGCGGTGAGAATTGTGGCGACAGATCCGGCTTTACCAAGACTGGCTGAGGGTTTTGTGCCAAAGCTTGTTCCCTGTGGGTGTGGCAGATAAGAAGCTAATGGACTCGAAGCTTCAAGCAACGAACCTTAGTGAACAGCGATGGAGAGCTGTCCTAGGCCATCTTCTAACCACCCACTGCAAGAAAAGGCCGAACCACGAGAAGGAGCGTGTGGTCTTCACCGGTGGGGCAAGCCTCCCTGAAAGTATTTCACGCGTCCAGGAAAAAGGCCCCAAATTCGGCATTCAACCTGAGGTGCCCGCCCATGAACTCCTCGCCATCAACAGGACTATAGCCTCAAAGGCGATAAACGAAGACCAGGAACGTTGCTTACTGGATGGCGTGGACTGCTTAAAAAGGTGTGCTAAACATCCCATGTACTGTAAGACTGGTTCCATTGATGTCTTTTCCGTTGTTAAATATATTAAGGACCATGGTTTAAGCTTATTGCAATCTGACAAAGAAGGCATGTTTGTTGTCATGCCGAACGGCCTTTTTAAAGAAAAAGCGCTCCAAGCGGCTCACAAAAATTTTATGCCTGTCAAACGAAGCCAAACCAGGGTAAAAACTAAATTCATTGCTTTTTGTAGCAGCCTACAGTCGTCTTCTCTGGCAACTGCCATCAATGCCAGCTCAAAGAATTCCTTGGATGTTTTTTTTCGCGGCAAAAACGCACAAACCGGATATGCCATTCAGGGCCATTGTTAGCGAGAAGGGTTCATGGCAACACAACGTCAGTCGTTTTTTGCTCAGCAAGCTTAAGCACATTCCTGTTGATGACCCCTTTCTGATAAAGAAGTCACAAGAAGTTGCCGATTTTGTGCAGAATAACGATCGGATGGATTTAGCCTTTTCCATTGACATCCAAGACTTGTTCTATTCTGTTCCACATGCTGAGCTGTTAGCTTCGGTCAGAGAAAGCATTGAAGGCTCGGGGGCTGTGGCTTTTCAGAACTCAGCTGGTATCTTGGTAGACAATTTTTTAAAATTACTAGAATACTACCTGCAGGTAATCTCTCATGACAACGAGTTTTTTCTGCAGCGTAAGAGCATTTTTATCGGCTCATGTGTAGCTCCCATTTTATGTGACATATTTTTATCTTCAATTGACCGCCTTCTTGCACGGACTTTTCAAGGGGGGCCAGTTTTTAAAGATTTTAGATATGTTGATGACTTTTTAATTACTTTAAGGTCAGGGAACCTTACATCCCCTGACCATATTGTTTCACTGGTTTTATCTACTTTTAATCAACTGGGGAAAGGTTTAGTGTTTACCCATGAACTACCTGAAAGTCAGACTGCGTTTTTTAGACCTTAAGCTCACGTTCTGCCGAGACTATACCTGCTGGATGTATTCCCCCCGAGCCAACAAAGAGTTGCTCAGCTTTGATTCCGCTCATTCCAAGGTGGTAAAGCGAGCTATTGCGTCGCTTTGCCTGGAATCTGCGCTTCGAAAATCCTGCCCACATAAAATGCTACGGAGTTTGAACGATCAGTTTTCGCGACTTTCAGTAGCAGGCTTCCCTGGCCCGGACATTTCAGCTGTTGCCGAAACCCTCCTGCAGAAGCATAAAGGCGCCCAGAAAAGACATGAAACCCCTTCTTCTAAGCCGGTGGTGGTCCCTTATGTACACCAACTCTCTCACAACCTCAAAAAAGTGGCTGGCAGGCACCACGTGCCCTTGGTATTCTCAGCTCCAAACAAGCTCTCCAAGCTATGCCCTCGCATTACTGGTTGTGCCGGCAGGGGCTGCAACAAAAAACATGGGATCGCCTACGCCAAATATGCAATAGCTGTGGTGTACTGCATTCCCCTCTCATGTGGGGCTTCATACGTTGGCCAAACTGGCCGCTGTATTAATGACCGGCTACGGAAGCATGCCAAAAGCATAGAAAATAACGACACGAATGTGAATCTTGTGCGGCACCTTGCTTCGTGTAAATGTATACGGCGGGATTAGAGAAGACCACGATTCTTGGCAAGAGCGGTAATGATAAGGCAAGGCTCGTTTTAGAAACTTATTATATCAGAAAGCTGTCCGAACGTTGTGTCAGTGACACGTCGGTACACATATACTCATCTGAATGTGCTTTTTTAGATTCGTTTTTTGATTAACTCGTTTGCTTGACGGATGTGCATTATCTGTACCTCGCTACGCGCATGCTCTTCATTCCCTTCCTATATATCCCCTGTACTTCAGCATGAATAAACAGTTGGTAGTTAGCGCTCGTGAACGTCTCAGTGTGTCTCTCTTTGCCCCTTGTCTGTTTTTTTTTGCGCTGAATTCAATTTAACATGCTTCACCAACTAGCCCGGCAGCTTGCTCTCCTGTGTAAACTTGTATGCGGTGTTTATGGCTAAAATGCAGATGATGCAGTGTCAGTTGTTTGAGAGCAGGCAATGATAAATCAGAGTTCTTAGTAATTCCCGGAATAAGAGGTGTACGAGAGGTTCATGGAGACTCCATATGGGTGAGCATGGTCTTGAAGAATGGGTGAACTGCGAAGGAAGATAGGCACGATGAGCTTGAATGACTTTTGCAAATGCAGTATGTGGTCAGAGTACAGGAAGAGCTGCAAGATGATGACTCGGAACTGGCGTGAGGTGCCGAATCTGTGTTCTCATGGTTTGAACAGCAATTTATGAATTAACAGGATGCTCCCCAGCGGCAAGAATAGTGACTGCCGTTGAGGCACATTTAAGTAGTCCAAGGCAGATTCGTAAAGCTTCCGCTTGAACACTTTGAAGTGTCTGGAGGTTTGTCTTTCTAATATTGTTTAAAATGGGAAAGCTATGCCGCATGTATCCCAGGAACAGCGAACGGTACAGCTTAAGCTTCGAGCGCACATATGCGCCCCAGGACTTTCCCCCGAGGATGGAGAGAATATGACAATTGCTGTCAGTTTCTTTCGCATGTCGTAGAGGTGGGGACTCCACGAGAGGTTCCTATCAGTAATAACGGCAAGGAAGCGGTGCCTTCTCTCATAGGGAATGGCGTTGCCATTAATATATACGGGGTAACTCGTCATTCATACTTAGCAGCGCAAAAAAACGAGGACCAAAGCGAACGAGGAGACACAACACAAGCGCAGACTATCAACTGAATTTTTATTCACGAAAGGGAAGCTTTTTAAAGGCGTTAGAAAAAACAAAATTGAAACACAACAACTACTACTGCGCGCGCAAGGAAAGCATGACAATCATTCCTGCGTGAAAACAAACATAATAACAGGATAACAAGTGTAATCATATCAAGCCAACCCCCCGTACGGTCTGTTCATACTCAAGAACCTGCGCAGAAAAGGAACCTCCTGTTCCTGCAGGCTGACCGACGGTGATGTGGCACATGCGTCTCCTTCTTTTTTAATCAAGTAAGCTTCCATCAGTTCCCGGCAAAGCTTATCTCTGTGCCTGAACAAGATGTTTGTCCTATCAAGGTGGGGAAAGCAGTTTTTGCAACCCCTGCAATGCAAGGAGAGGTTGGAAGACACAGCACCTTTCAATGATCTCCGGTGTTCCGCTAAACGCTCATTGATACACCGACCGGTTGGCCGATGTAATTCCTACCACAGGAAAGCGGAATGCGATATACAACACCTGTGTCACAATCTGTGATCCTTTTTCTGTGGGCTATCGTACAACTGTCCCTCCGCCGGACACCGCCATGCTCAAGCTTTTTTCGCACAGCACTGCACACACCAGCAAGCTTATTCCTCGCGGTGTAAACAACGTTTACCCCATACCTCGCCCCCACTTTTTTTAGGCGATGTGAAATACCGTGGACATAGGGAATTCCTACCGATCGTTTTTTCCTCGCATCCTCTGTCACGATGACCTCTGGCCTACCGGTCCTGGCCAAGAACGTTTCCGTGACTCTAGCCAGAGTGTGATCAGGAAAACCTGCTTCCTTAAGCCGGCGTATTTGTGCCAGGAAGCTTGATTCAACCTTGTGGCGGCAAGATTTTGAGAAGGAGGCTTTTAGGCAAGAACTAACAATGCCGGCCTTTACCAACTTCGAATGACCCGACCTGTGATTGAGGAGGGGCTTTTCCGTCCTTGGGCGATACTCCCAGCACACCCCACTCGCATGGCAACCAATCCTCAGGTCTAGGAACTGGATGGAGCCTGTCTGCGGTAATTCAAAGGTGAACTTCAGACCATCGCCCCTTTCTTTGAATACCTTGACGACGTCCGGGATAACCCTGGGGGAACTATCTTTGAGGAGGATCAAAAAGTCATCAACATACCGGAAGACCTTTTCAGCAAGATCAGCAAGGTCTTCAGCTAATTTAACATCCATTCTGCTTAGGAATATGTCGCTCAAAACAGGTGCGACACGGGATCCGATGCAGACGCCAGACCTCTGGACGTACACTTTCCCTCCCCACCCGACGAAGGTCGAGTTGAGGTAAAACGATAGGAGCTGTAGAAAACTTTCTACCGAAATACCACATTCCGCCATGAACACAACCTCGTCATTGTCCTCGATGATGCAATCCTTCACATACTTCATAAGCTGAGCATGAGGTAAAGAGTAAAATAAATCTTCAACGTCTATGCTGAAGGCAAAATGCCTCTTTTCCTCCACCTGTGACAAGAACTTCACAACATCCGTAGAATTACTCACCAAAAATGGGTCGGACAACCTGAGAGAACCCAAATGACGCCCTCGTTCACTTCGGTCCTCGTTTTTTTTGCGCTGCTAAGTATGAATCCACACCAACTAGCCCAACTTTCTGTACTTATTGGTTTGGTTTGGTTTATGGGGTTTAACGTCCCAAAGCGACTGAGGCTATGAGAGACGCCGTAGTGAAGGGCTCCGGAAATTTCGACCACCTGGGGTTCTTTAACGTGCACTGACATCGCACAGTACACGGGCCTCTAGAATTTCTCCTCCAAAGAAATTCCAGCCGCCGCGGCCGGAATCGAACCCGCGTCTTTTGGGACAGCAGCCGAGCACCATAGCCACTGAGCCACCGCGGCGGCTTTCTGTACTTATTAAATCGTCATTTTTGTTCGCGTGAACGCCACGAGGGAACATTTCTCGGTCTAAATATTTAGGCCCTGCTCACGAAGGTATAACGTCAGTACCGTTGTCGCCTTTTGTTGTCTCGCACGAACTTGGGGACGGGTCACGTTTGATGCAGAAATGCAGATATCATCGGCGTTAATTGAGATCTGAACGGATTGTGACAATGAGTCCACCAGGCCGATGAGAGCGATGTTGAAAAGAGTTGGGCTCAGCACTCCACCCTGGGGGACTCCGCGCGAATTTAGCTGCAAAGAAGTTAGTCCGTAATTAGTCTGGAGAAAACACGAGCTCTCTGTCAAATAACTGCGTATCCAGTTGAACATGCGGCCTCCAATCTCAGCAGTTTCTAATGCCTCCAAAATGGCCTGATGTGTTACGTTGTCGTAGGCACCCTTGACGTTCAAGAATAGTGCCACGGTCAATCTTTTCAATTTTTTTTTGGTGCTGGACGGATGTTACAAGGCCAACCACATTGTCGATGGCAGAGCGGCCCCGTCGAAACCCCGACATAAATCGAGGGTAGATCTGGTATCGCTCCAGGTACCATTCCACGCGTGTTAACAACAATCTTTCCATGACTTTCCTGACACAGATGGAGAGTGCAATTGGGCGGTATGCTGAAATGTCTAGCGGCTATTTTCCCGGTTTAAGGAGTGGAAGAAGTCGACTGGTTTTCCATGCATTAGGAACTATGCCGTCACACCATGACTTGTATATATCCAGAAGACTCCGTCGAGCCTTATGGCCAAGGTTGGCTGAGTGCGGAGTATGTCACACCTTCGGGCCCCGGCGATGATGACCTTCCGCAACAAGCCAGCGCAGCATCAAGTTCCTCCATGGAGAACAGGTTATCCATTCGTGAATCCCGCGAGGGTAGAACATCACTGCAGTGCAGCGTTGGGGGTGGGTTCGGTTGTCCTGTTATTCTTGCGGAAAATTCTTCGGTTACCGCGGCCTCGCTGCGTTTTTGATGGAGCGCGAGGGATTTAAACGGCTGGCATTGTTGAGGGGATTGCGAAGGCCACGGATTACATTCGAAACGCGTGACAAAGGCTTCCGTGGGTCAAGTGCATCGCAAAATGTCCTCGAATGTTGTGTCTGCAGGGCTTGAATTCTTCGCAGGGTCTCTAAACCCTAGGGCCTCAGGAAGAGTGACTGTGCCTGCATCAACATCCGGATGGATACCATCATATTTGAGCATGAAGTGTTCAATTGTTTCTACAGATCTCCCACAAACAGCACATATGTTATCTTCGTTAAATTTTTTTTGTAGCTGCGCGTTCTAATACTCCCCGACCTACCTACAAAAAGTAGGGTACTGCCTCTTGAGTTAACGTAGGTCAATTCCTTCCTGATCTTCGTTTTGCAGCATTAATATAGTTCTACCTTGTGCTTCTTTTCCACTGAATTATTGCAATTTTTAACTTCTTGAGTTTTTAACCTGTCGTTTATAGCTCTTTCTGCGTTCTCGTGCCCTGCATACTTGCTGGTTAGTGTCCTTTTCCGCCACGGTGAGTCTTTCTGTATAAGTTTTGAAGCGAAAAGCTTCACTAGGCTCGTCAACACTGCGCTTCGCGTGAGCCACACTTTGCCACAGCTGCGCATGCGCGATACCGAGCGACATCACGCGGAGCGCAGGTGGCCGCTGCTGCCGCAGCCGGCGCCGCCGTCGCGCGCTGACTCCGTCGTCTGAGCGTCGCCGCTTCTCCTCCTCGCCACCGGTTTACCCTTAGCCGCTGCCGCGCGGTCGCCGCCGCCGTCCCAAGAGGAGAAGGTTTTTGCACAAGGCCTTGCGAGAACGCGTGAGCGGCGGCGGCGGCCACAGAAGAGGCGGCCATCCTTGCCACCGTTTGAACTTTCGCAGCAGCCGTGCGCAGTGCACATTTGAAAGGCGGGGTATAAGGGCGCGCTTGCCCATAGAACAGGCGCAGACACTCGCCATGGAAGCAGAAGAAGAAGTAACAGTCGGACGGCGCAGAAACGCTGATGCAGAAGTGGTAGCTTGGGAGTTGGCTGAAAAGCGGCGAGAGCTTTTCGCTTCGAGATATCCAGGCTTAACCTTAGCTAAGCCTTACCCAATTTTTAAAATACCTTAGCTGCCCACCTGCTATCGCCAAATTTCGTCAGGCGTTCTTCATACAGTATTTTACTCGGAGCTTCCCGTGCTTCGAACGATCTCCAGCCCATATCACCCTGTACTGCCTCGTTTGTGGTTTTGCCGTGGCACCTAGCGCTAATCTTCAAGCAGCTCTCTGATTTACTTCTAATATAGACTGACCCTCTGCCGTTATTAAGTTCAAGATTACATTCCCGAATGTAAGCCCCGGCATCAATTTTACTTTGCAAATACTTATCCCGACATCTCTTCGCCCTTCCGCATTGAGAGACTGTTCGTGCTTTGCTGTGTATCGTTTAACTATATCTCGAGATATTTTTATTCGGTCATTCTGCGTATTTCATGGCTTTCTATAGTAAGCATCTGATCAATGGCATCGTTGAAAATGATCACAACTTACTTAGTTGCGCTATAACGAAAACCCAGAGTGTCCCCTTCGTCTCCGCAACACATAAGTTTGGGAATCTTCCTGGCTATCTGCTTACAGTAAAATACCGTCCGCCTAAGTTAAACCCGGGAGCCGTTGCTCAACGACCTTTCCGCCTAATCTGTGCTACAGATTATAGCCAAGATTCCTTCCTTGTAGCCATCTTGCCATATTTATCATATGGCAAGAATCGGCAACCACCAATCATTTCAAGACCAGCTGCACAAACATTTTCTTTAACGACATTGTGTCTTGTTTCAGGTTGTTCTGTGTCCTTGGTTCCGTTTTCTTCTCGTTGGTATTTTACTAAGCTTTGGTTTCTTGTGCAATTTCAACCATTTGTATGTTTTTTTATGGCTACTGCTTTTTCTTTTGACGTGTATTGGGCACATGCGATGCATTCTTGCTACTATTTTAATTTTTGTTGCTCGCGGTGATGTATGTCTTGTAGTTACGTTTTGCCCTGTATATTTATAATTGTGTTTAATTTTTGCCTTGTATCACGCGTTGTTTTTAATTTATTCTTCCTATTTGCTTAATATATTGTTTTTGCCCCCCTTACTCAATGCCCTTCTGGGTCCTGTAAGGTATTTTGAATAAATAAATTGAATAAATAAAGCATGAACAGCAGTGGTGATAGAGGACAACCTTGCCTTAATCCTTTGTGTACTTCCACAGCTGTACTTCTGTAGCGAGAGCTACGCTACGCCAGCCGCTTCGCGAGGTCAGTGTGGCACCACCGCTCCGTCAGCTGCACGCATGCGCGGAGTGGTGTCGCAGCTGGTGTGCGCGCCTCACCGCTGCGCCGACGGCGCATCTGACGCCGTCCACCTCATCAGTTGTGCGCATGCGCGGAGTGACGTCTGGACCCGCAGCTTGTGCGAGCGCCACGCGCCTACATTACGCGAGCATTCCGAGATTTCAGCGTGGCGGCGCCGTAGCTGGTCCCGTGATTGGTCACGTGGTGTGCAGAACAGCTGCCGGCGGGGCGGTGCGCCCGCGAAACCGAGTAGGGAAGGAGTGGAGAAGGGGAGAGTGTGATTCCACATCCAGGGACCAAGCTGAAGAAGGAACGCCGAGCGAAACAGAGCGGCTAAACACTGACTGAAAGTCGACTGATCGAGTTCCACTCGGCCAGCTGCAGCTATCGCGGCACTCCAGGTTTAACCAGAGCAAAACCACAGGTAATTTTTTGTTGCGAAGACTACATTGGCCACGAACTTGTGACTTCGCCGTGGAGGTGCGCCGAGGAGGCACAGAGACCGACCTTGAACTGTTGCTTAGCAACCACCGCTGCTGGCGGACGCCACGCGCTCGCAGCACCATCTGGCATGACGTCACACCACGCACCTCGCCGCGGCACCGCCGCCGCCGTTGGTATGGCGTCACACCGCTTACCCCCTCGTTGAGCTCGCCTCCGCTCGCTTCGCCACCTCGTCGCATGCCTGATGACATGTGGGAGGATTGAAACAACCACATAGCTAGAGAACCAGACTATCCAGGACTTGCAATCGAGATTAACCAAGGTTAACCAAAATATGCCTTATCTTTCGCTCCGTATTCCTGGCTAGCCGAGCTGAGCCACTACCAATTTTTTTATCCCTTCCCAAGTAATATTAAATTTATTATCTAGGTACATTTTCTGCTGAAAATCCGTCCTCTCATGACCGATACTTTCATTTTTAATGTGTTCCAAACGAGTTCCCTGTTCACGTTGTCGTATGCACCGGTTATGTCCAAGAAGGCTAAATACAGAGTTCTGTTTTTCACCTTAGCTATTCCTATGCGTTGGGTAAGCATGAACAGGCTATCATCAGAGTGCCTACCGATTCTGAAGTTCTCCGAGTATCCAATTACCTTCTAACCCACGACTGCATTTTTAATTTCACCGCCTGCATTGTCAGCGTATATAAGAGGTGTTATCCTAATCGGCCGGAAGGATTTTATGTTCATCTTATCCCCTTTATCTTTATAAATCAAATTCATTTTACTCTGTCTCCAGTTTTGCGCAACTTGCTTAGTTGTTATGACTGTCTCCAATGCTTTTATCGCGTTTCCTTGCATCTTGGGCCACGTTCATTAATCAACTTGATTGCAGTTTCCTCTATCAATGAGGGTGTGTATTTAGAAACATTAGCTTTCGTCTTTTTACAGCGAACACTAGTCAGTTGTCAGCTGTTCTCTATTGTGATGTCCAGTGTTGTTCTCTCATTTGGGAAGATTACCCTATCGCCGTTTCTAAATGAGTCAGCTATAACTGATGCAATGTAGTTCATCGTGTCGTCTCCCTGTAAACATTTCCCCTAAGCGTCTTGAATCTGCTCCTGCGTTCCTTAAATCGTTTTACCCAGCCAGCTTATATGGTTCCAGAATTTTCTTGGCCCCCCTTTAGTAGCATCACGAACTTCAGCCAGCCAGCGATCGGAGGACTTCTTTATTTTAGCCTGGACAAGGACCTCCACTTTCTGTTTCTTTTGACGATAAGATTCCCATCTTTGGACTATTTCCTCTTCCGAAGACCGGGCCCTCTTTGCTTCTCTGTGTTTCCTTGAAGCTGCCCGTCGTTGTTCGATGGCCTCCTTTATTTCCATATTCCACCAGATTTGCGGCTTCCTCTTTCCTCTCTAGCAGTTTACTCCTTTTACTTGTTCCATTTTTGTACTGAGCGGTTCTAACTGATTATAATGCCACTTTTCCGGGGGGAATTTGTCTACTGCTTCCTCAATGTCGGCCAATATTGACACTATTGGTTCGTCCTTAATTTTGCGTTCTCTTTTTGACTTCTTGGCATTTTTCTTTTGATTAGGGCTCCCAACTGTAAACTAATACGTTTATGATAACTTCCCAGGCTGTACTTCCGCTCTTCGTCTATTTCCATTTTTTCCGAGTTTGCTATAGATGCCCTGCGACATTAGGCAGCAGTCAATGAGCTTTAGCTTGTTACGGAATTCCAACGTGACTTGTCCCTCACATTTAGTTTCTCTATTCAAAATAACTAAGTCGTGCCACTCACAGACGTCTAGCGTTACCTTCCATTTACAGTCTGTGTATCCATCCAGATCATCGACGTGCCCATTAATGTCACACAACACAATAATATCGGCACCGTCTCCAAACTGCTTTATATCGTCATTGAGACGTCTAACTAGATCCTTGTTTTCTTGACTGCATTTGTCCCCTGTCCCTAAATAAACTACCCCTAGTTATGTCCTTTTTACCGGCCTTTCTACCTTATACCCAGACATGTTATTTGCAAGTTTATTTTATTCTTTGCTAATTTATTATATGATGTTTCAGCATACCTACCCATCCTCCCTTCTTCTCCGTTTTTGATCTGTAGTTTCCTTCCCAGACGTAGCCATCGATTAACGGCGGATCTTCTAGATCCCTGAGATGTGTCTCGCACAGAGCGTACACACCTACTGCTTCGTCCTTTAACTGCTGTTCTATTGCTAACTATTTCGCTCTCTTTTTACCCCCTTGAATGCTTATGTAGTTGATCCTGGTGTTAAATTTCTTTCAATTAGTTTTCTTCCTGAACGTCCTAGTGTCCATTTCTTAGGGCTCAGCCGCCATTGTTGCACTTTCTACTTTGCTTCTACCTACCCCTGCGCTCTGAGCCACCGTGGACCCCTTAAAAAAGCTACCGCTCGGCCTGCCAGGCGTCAGCCGATCGCTTCTCCTACCCTTCCACTGAAATGGATGCCATATCGTCTGAAGCTTCTTCCAAAACCTGCTCTGTGCACTTCCCTGTTTACGTCTGCCCCCTCAAAGACTTTCTCGAGGCTTAACTTCCTTGTATGTCGATTAAGATTCACAACGTCGTTGGCAACCTCTCCCTTCCTTCCTTGCATCTCCGGCACTGTGCACACCACGATCTGCACTTGCTGTGCTTTCGCCCTTATGCTGTCAGCTCCCTCAGCTAAGCTTTCCACTACTTGTGCGGCGTGACCATCCAGGACACCATTTAGCCCCGCCGCTACCGCTACCAAGTTACGCCTTGCAACATTCCGAGAAAGTTAACTTTTTGTCTCTCTCAGTACCTCGTCCATTGTCCTTCCTGGGAATACCCCGACTGCTACCCGCCTATCACCATTTACACGCTCCATTATATTTCTTTTGCAGCTCCTCATGTTTGAGTCAAAAAGCATTAGGGTACTCTCCTCCTTTCTCCTAACTTGCGGATTTCGCTGCCTCTTATCAGTGACTGCTATCTCGTTCCTTGCGTTTAGCTTGTGCCCCTTCTCTCTATCGCTTCTAGATTTCCTAGCTGCCGTCTGTGCGTAGTTGTTCCTGTCTGAACCTGTCTGACTTACTTTCTTATCACTTTCCATGCCAGTGCAAGCCCCATCCCCGTGGCTGTCACTGGAATGTCCTCCATTGTGGCTGTAGATGACATTGTCAGCCATTTTCGCTTCTAATTGACCAAGCTGTTCTCGACGAACATCCTTACATAACGATAGTTTTGTGTGACTGGAACAGGACGCACATGATGGCGCGTCGTAGCGCTATCGTGCGGCACCCACTGAAAATCCCCCTCGCAGTGTCCGACGCTGGCCCAGCGGATGGCGCCTCAATGCAAACACAAATGCTTTCGCATTACCGCGTGTAAATGCCTCCTTGGATTTTTTATGTTGCATGTAAGCCTCTCCTGCTTGGGCTTCGGCCTGCAGCGTCCCGTAAACAGAAATATTAATGATTAAATAAGAGATACAGGTTTCAAATGGACATCTGGTGGCTTCCTCACTGTGCTGCGATTGAATTCTTCGTTATTCAGTTTGGTTTCATTGACGTTTAGTGCGCTTTGTGGTGGTGGTGTTATGCAGTTACGCATGGAGTTGATTTGAGACCCGAAGCATCCGAAGGCATAACATAAGAGTAGCGCAAAACCAGGACGATGGACAAAAGGGGAGAGAACACAAATCAACAACACAGGCGCTAACTTCCGACTGACGAAGGCTTCGGGAGCACAACAACAACATGAAGACATGTACTGGCAGCAATCTAGCTTTGCAGTGCAAAGATTGCAAGTGCGTGCCTTTTTTGGATAAATGCTCAGTCGTTGCTAAGAGTAGAATAAGCTAACTCGCGAAAATGTGGAAGCTGCACAGATTGCTGCCTTACAAGATAACTGCGTTAGTACTCCGTCCATTTCCTTGTCTAAACGAGAGCTGGCCTTCTTGGGTTCGAAACATCCGTAATCTCTCATTTTTATCACAGCCTTTTTTTCGATTTTTTTTCTTAGGTCAGCGCATGCGCTACTTTTGCTCAGGTTCCGTTCGCTTGGTTGGTTTTGGCTTTCTTCGTCAGTCGGAAGTTAGCGCCTGTGTTGTTGGTGCGTGTTCTCTCCCCTTTTGTCCGTCGTCCTGATCAGTACCGACTTGCCCAAATTTCCACCCTGGTGAATCATCCGAAGGCGATTGACTCCAAGCGAGTTGAGCAAAGCCTCTGGTGCTTGCTAAACCTCCAGTGCGTTTCCCCATCGCGTGGAGTCATTTACGCAGCAAGCTGAGCTTGCTCAGCGCCAACCTTAGCTACCTGTCCAGTGAGAGGTGAGACTAAGCTAAAAGAGTGCAAGTTGCTAAAAGTTGCTACAAGAGTTGCTAAAAGAGTGCAAGCTGGACAGGCTGGGGAAGGAGGTGAGCAACTGCAAAGGAGATGCACTGAAAGTTTTCTTCAACGCAAAAACTCACAAGCCCGAACTTCCCTTCAGAGCCATCATCACAGAGCGACACAGCTGGCAGGCACGTCTGGGCAGGTTCCTACAACGTCACCTGAACAGTCTTTGTACTGTGGACTCTTTTAAAGTCGCCTCCTCAGCCGTCTTAGTTGACATTCTGAGGAGTGACTTCTGCGGTGCAAACTCTGCATTTCAGTGTATATGATATAGAGGAACTTTTTTACTCGGTGCCTCACGATGAACTGCTCATTACTGTGAGAGAGTGTATTGAAGAGGCGGATCCGGTGTCTTTTCAGAATTCATGTGGTGTTATTATTGAATAATTTCTGGAACTCTTAGCCCTGTACGTGAATTCTGCAATCATTAGCTACAAAGAACATTTCTATGTCCAGAAACGCGGAATTCGCATTGGCTCAAGTGTCGCCCCTGTGCTATGTGAAATTTTTCTTGCCAAGTTTGGACGTTTGCTCCCGTCTCAGTTGAACGATGAGCGCGTTGTACGTGTCTTTAGATATGTAGATGATTTCCTTGTTCTTCTCAACCTTTCGTCTAGAGATGACTTGAGTGTAGTTGCAGACTCGATTTTAACCCGATTCAAAGGTATCATGAAGTCATTGAATTTTTCCATAGAACTTCCGGCTCACGATTCCATTCAGTTTTTAGATATTCATCTGTATTTTAATTCTGTTGGTCATTTTTGCTGGGCTTACGAGCCACGGTCCAAGAAAGCGCTACTACCTTACGACTCTTCTCATTCGAAGCTCATTAAGCGAGGCATAGCAGGCACATGTCTCAGGTCGGCGCACCTCAAGTCATGTCCGCACAAAGTTGGTAGTAGCTTCGACAACCAGGTTCAAAGACTTAAAGAAGCAGGCTTTCCTGGCGATGTTCTTGTAGCTGTCGCAGAAACTCTAAAGAAAAAGTTACACAAAGAAAGAGAACACATCCAGTTACCTAAGATAAATTTACCGGGACAACAGAAAAGGAATTTTGAAGTTACGCTCTATGTACACAGGCTCTCGCACAACTTGAAGAGAGTGGCAGCAAAATTTGGTATTGATGCGGTATTTTCAGCTCCCCTCAAGCTTGCAAAGCTTTGCGCTCTGGCAGATCATGAGTGCGTCAAGAATTCAGGGTGTAGCACAAAACACAAGAAGGTGCACGTCTCATGCGCCACAGATATTGTTTATCAGATCCCTGTCCGCTGCAGAAGTGTGTACATTCGGCACACGGGCAGATGCCTGAACGTGAGGCGGAGTGAACATGCATCTTCGCTTCGTCAGGAAACTGATGAGCACTTGCCAAAGCATCGCAAGAGCTTACTCGATTAATTTACTCGATTCCTTGTCATCCCGTACAGTGACGTGCTAAGACTACTTAGACTACTTAAAAATATGAATATCTATTCCGCTGTAGACCGGATGGAATTTCATCGTATGCTATTTTTTCTAGAGGTCATGAAATATCTAGCTTTTTGGTCGTTATATCTCAGAAATCAGTAAATGCTCTTTGTTTACGAAATGTTTAGGGGCGGGGGGGGGGGGGGGGGGGGGGGTAATGACCCAGAGCTACTCAGACATTGAGGGACTCCGTACGGAAGGGCTCCAGAAATTTCGACCACCTGGGGTTCTCTAACGTGCACTGACATTGCACAGCCACGAGCTTCTAGAATTTCGCCTCCATCGAATTTCAGGCACAACAGCCGGGATCGAACCCGCGTCTTTCGGGTCAGCAGCCGAGTGCCATAACCACTGCGCCACAGCGGCGGCCTGTTGGCGAAATGTCTGCAAAAAATATGAACGTGGTTCCGGAGCACATGAATAGTCCCAGGAACAGTGCAGCAAATTACTGACCGATTTCACTCACGAGCGTCAACTGCTCGACATGCGTGCACCTCGGTAACAAAGCGCCCGGAACATAACGAATACCGCAACAAATATCAGCAAGACCGTGGGAGCGGATGTTTCCCTGTAACGCAAGTACCACAACTTACTCATGACCTTGTTTTTTCGTTTGGCCCCTGTGAAAAGGTATACCGCATACGTTGATTTTAGAACAGCTTTTTATTCAGTCCAGCCCATGCTTTTTCTCCCCAAGCCATTTCTATAGGATTACGCGAAGATGTATTAAGGCGGAAGCCTTTAATGCCTCATCGTTGTAAGCAGGAGTTGTCGACAGAAAATGTCACGCTTTTCAATTGGTCGAAATGCTCGTGACGTCACAGTGCGCGAATTTCAAATGGGGCCAATAGTACTTTGGCTAGTAACCATGCAACCAATCAAAGGGATCGTATAGTGATGCTCTTACTAAGTGGGACTGAGTTTAGTTAATTGATTAATTAATCAATTAGCCTAATTAAGATCGAGGAGAATGAAGAGGTCAGAAGAAAGAGGAAAAAAGAAGAAAGACGCGCGTCGCAGCGACAACAGCGTCCGCGGAAGGAGACGCTGCTGAAAAAAACAGATAAGTACGAAGCCGCGTTCGCTCCACCACCACGCACTTCCCACTCAGTTCGACTTTGCTCGTTTCATATACGTTGTGTCGAACATCCTAGACAGTTCCAACATTTGACAGGTGAATGACAGAACACGATGGATAGAAATACAATAATATAAATATGAAATAGCCTAATTAACCTTTCTAGTTAGACCGCATAAATCAATAAAACCGAGAACGAAATTGGTCGAGTTGGGGAATCGAACCAGGGTCTCCGGAGTGCGATACGAGCACGCTAGCCACTCCGTAATGCCAGCTGAATGGTTTGGAATGAACAAAGGCGCGTCTAGCTAATGCGGCGTCTTCGTTCACTCCCATCTTCCCCCTTTCCCTTACGGCGAGGTGCAGGTGTCCACCCAGATATGCGAGAGAGATACATTTCCTTTCCTCAAAAAAATAAATTTACCGTCCAGCAAGGCGTACAGCCGAATTGGCGATGGCGTTCTGTGAACTCCCTGGCAGCGTTGCAAGACGCTGTCGCGTTCCACTCTTACAGGCAAAGCTTAACATGTTAACCACACATCAGTAACACACGCAGACAGCCAATGGACGCGTCATTCGCTGGCAGCACTTGAATCATCATTCACAACCACATTCGTGGCATGCTGTACTCAGGCTTTCGCCTTGCACCACTTTAGTCGCCAAAGTGACTCCTAATTTTTCCAGACTGCTTGAAACGGCGCATGCGACAAGTTGTATCATATGGTCATGTATCTGCTTGTGTATCAGAGTCAACACCATTTTTCTTGCTTTTGGAAAAAAAAAAAACTTATGTCCTGATGATGATAGCGACGCGGTTGCGGTTATCTTCCTTTGCCACAACGTTCTGGATGAGGCCATTAAACGAAGTCGGATAAAAAGCCAAAGTCAAAGTCAAATTTATTTTCAACATCAAACGTCCGCTAGACAGGTGTGATGTTTAGGGGGGGGGCAAGCAAAAAGCCTGAAAAAGGCTTGACAGGGCCTGCACCCCGTTGCAGATGGCGGAGCGACGCAGAAACCGACATGATAAGAAAAGAAAGGCAAGTACATTCTTATTTCATGTACAACAAAAACAAGAAACAAAGATACATCAAGGCAGGAATTACAGTGCAAGTAGCAAAGATACAAGAAAGGCGAAAAAGACTAGCTACAAGGCAAGGGATAGCTTGGAAATTTGAAAAACTCGCAAAAAATACATATAGAAATAAAAATCACAGAAGTGTGGTAAGAACCGGAAAAAACCAGTCACACAAGACGACGAACAAGAAGAGTGTACACACCACAACGACTGGACTAACAACTGAAGTTTATTGGAAAATACACAGTCCGAGCAAGGCCAGCAGAGCATGCGCAACAGCATCATCACTAATCACTGAGCATAAGAGAAAGACAAGAAATCTCATCTATCGTGGACGACCTAAAAAAGCAAATCCTTTTTCAAGTAAGCGCACCGAGGTTTTGCTAATACAATCAGAGCCTAACAAACCGATATGATATGCTTCCAAGATTTCCCGCTCCTGTTTCTCCTTGCCTCTACCAAGAATGGTGACATTGCTGAACAAAGGATAAGAGCCACATTCATTGCAATGGCGAGGCAAGTTTGCACCGCCATCGGACCTCAGGGAGGAGTGATGCTCACGAAGCCTGTCATTAATACACCGGCCAGTTGTATGTGTATTTTCCAATAAACTTCAGTTGTTAGTCCAGTCGTTGTTGTGTGTACACTCTTTTTGTCCGTCGTCTTGTGTGACTGTTTTTTTCCCGTTTGCAATGTACCAACTGGCCCGCATTTCAACCCTTCTGTGGTAAGAAGTTTCAGAGCACATTGATTACGAGTGAGCGATATGGGCAGCATTTAATACACTTGGTAAGGTGTAGCGCAGCATCTGGCGACCGTAATTGGTTCGTGTATATGGGAACTGCCATTGTTCTGTGCTCCTTGTGCTATAAGCAGCGTGCCGTAATTTCATTTCTGCAAGTTCCTCGAGATAAAAATCATTATTTTTCATCGAGGTCTGATAGCGTGATGCAAGCACTGAATTATAAAGATTTGGTGATGAGATTAGGTTCAAGCTTTCAAAAATGGGCTTGGTGTGGGCATCATAGCAGCATTTGAAATTAAGCGCGCACCTTTCTTTTGCAACCTGTGCATTTTAGCAAGGTTAGTAGCAGTTGTGGTGCCCCAGACTAGGTAACAATATCTTAAAGTTGAAAAAAAGAGGCTATGATAAAGCAATAAGTTTATGTTTGGGGGCAAAAGAAATCGCAGGCGCGATAACATCCCAACACTACGAGATAATTTAGAGCAGGTCGTTTGAACGTGATCGTCCCACGTCATGTTCTCTTGGAAAAGAACACCCAGACTTTTTACAACGGGCACCACTTCTATGTTAAATCCAACTAGGCTAAGATTGAAGCTTGCGTTCATCGGCTTGTTTTTGGGGCGGAATAAGACTGCCTTTGTTTTAGAGACGTTTATAAGTAATGAGTTTACCATGCTCCATTCCGCTAACAGCGTAAGTACATCATTGGCTTTAGATTCGATCGCAGTCAAACTAGGCCCTGGAAAGAACAAACTGGTGTCGTAGGCATATATGATAAATTCAGTGTCGTCGTTAATGTTAACAATGTAATTTACATAGATATTGAATAGCAATGGCCCGAGAATACTGCAATTGGGGGACGCCACTTCCGAGACCAGAGAAATTAGATGTGTACCCGTGTATTTGTACTAGCTGCTGTCGATTATTTAAGTAACTATGCAAAAGTTTCAAGAATGTGCCGCGAAATCCATAGTGTTCTAACTTAGGTGTGAGAGTAGTATGATTAATTCGGTCAAAAGCCTTCGAGAAATCCACAAATATTCCTAGCACGTAATATTCATGTTCGAAAGAGTGCAGGATAATTTCTTTTTGTTTTAGTAATGCTGTCTCGGTTGAACGGTGCTTAGTAAATCCAAACTGCAAGGGCGTTAGCAAGTTGTGTTTTTCCAGAAAACGGTTAATTCTATCGTGCATCAACTTTTCAATTCCCTTAGAAAGGACCGGTAGGATTGATATCAGCCTGTAGTTTGTCATATTATTACGGGGTGTTAGCCCAGCGGCAGACGGGACAGGCCACAGTCAGAAGGCGCATCGAGCTAAATCACTCCAGCACAAACAGCCACGTCCTCGTCGTCGTCCACTACCGAACGTCCCAAAACAACGTCGTCTTCACCTAGCAACTATGCACCATAACACTACCCCCCCCCCCCTCTTCCGCCAGGCGGAAGGAAGCACAGTCCCTGGGCGTCCTAAGGTGGTGGGTTTGGATGGTAGGGCTTAAGACGGGCGACGTGTACGAGCTGTGTGGAGGGGGCCGGACGAGGAGTGTGGGGTTGCAGGGGCGCGATCTCGTAGGTCACACTGCTCAGTTGCCGCAAGACGCGGTACGGACCCACGTAACGAGGCAGCAGCTTCTCACACAGGCCCACACGACGCGCAGGGGGCCAGAGGAGTACCAGGGAGTCGGGAGGGTAATTGGCGGCACGGTGATGAAGGTCATACCGTCGTTTTTCAGCGAGTTATGAAGCGTCGAGGGAATCGCGAGCGATTTGGCGGGCGGCGTCAGCTCGGGCAATGGCGTTACAAGCGTAACTGCTGGTACAAGGGTCGTGAGGCAGGAGGCTGTCGAAGGGTAGCAACGGGTCGCGGCCAAAGAGCAGGTAGAAGGGGGAGTAGCCGGTGGTATCATGGCGTGTGGAATTGTAGGCGAACGTCACGAAAGGTAAACTGGCGTCCCAGTCACGATGGTTGTCTGAGACATACATAGACAGCATGTCCGCCAGGGTGCGGTTAAGACGCTCAGTAAGGCCGTTGGTCTGAAGATGGTAGGCCGTCGTGAACTTGTGGCGGGTAGAGCAGGAGTGCAGAAGGTCGTGGACCACTTTAGAAAGAAAGCAGGGGCCGCGATCCGTAAGCAGTTGACGAGGAGCGCCATGAAGTAGGACGACGTCATGGAGAAGAAAGTCGGCGACATCGGAGGCACAGCTGGTAGGGATAGCGCGCGTGATAGCGTACCGGGTAGTGTAGTCGGTCGCAACGGCAATCCACTTGTTCTTGGATGTTGATGTGGGGAAAGGACCAAGCAGGTCGAGACCAACACGGAAAAATGGGTTAGTCGGGATGTCGATGGGCTGAAGCTGGCCACTGGGTGGAAGTGGGGGCGTTTTCCGGCGCTGGCATTGATCACAAACAGCAACATAACCGCGGACAGAGCGGTAAAGGCCAGGCCAGAAGAACCGCCTGCGCACGCTGTCGTACGTGCGTGACACGCCTAGGTGCCCTGCAGTAGGAGCGTCATGAAGTTGAGCAAGTACTGTGGAGCGGAGATGGGTCGGGACGACGAGCAAGAGGTCGGCGCCATCTGGGTGCATATTGCGCCGGTACAAAATATCGTGATGCAGCACGAACATTCGTAGAGCAGGATCGGAAGGGTCGCTGCGGAGGCGGTCGACTATGAGGCGCAGAGATGGATCACGGCGCTGCTCGTCACCAATGTTTAGAAAGTCTGATACGGGCAGTACACAGTCGTCGGTATCACGGGTGTGGGAATCAGGGGGATCGACAGGGTGGCGGGACAGACAGTCAGCGTCTTGGTGCAGCTGGCCGGACTTGTAGACAACACTAAATGTGTATTCTTGCAAACGCAAGGCCCAGCGACCCAGACGGCCTGTAGGGTCTTTAAGGGAGGACAGCCAACACAAAAAATGGTGATCCGTAACTACGCAGAAGGGCCTTCCAAACAAATAAGGGCGGAATTTTGTTAACGCCCAAACAAGAGGAAGGCACTCCCGCTCCGTAATGGAGTAGTTACGTTCGGAAGGAGAGAGCAGGCGGCTGGCGTAAGCAATCACACGAAAGTGCTCGTGTTGGCGCTGCGCAAGAATGGCGCCAATACCATGGCCACTGGCGTCTGTGCGAAGTTCCGTAGGCACAGATGGGTCGAAATGGGCCAGCACAGATGGAGCAGTGAGGGCCGCAACAAGGGCCGTGAAGGAACGAGCTTGGTCAAGGCCCCAGGAGAAAGGGACATCCTTCTTCAGGAGGGTGGTAAGGGGACGGGCCGTGTCGGCGAAGTTCGGGATAAACCGGCGAAAATACGAGCAGAGCCCGAGGAAACTGCGCACATCGCTCGAGGAACGGGGAGTGGGGAACTCACGAACGGCACGAACTTTGTCAGGGTCAGGCTTCACACCAGACGCATCAACCAAGTGGCCGAGGACCTTAATTTGGCGCTGGCCAAAGGTGCACTTCTTGGAGTTCAGTTGGAGACCAGCGCGACGGAAGACCGCAAGGGTAGTACCAAGACGGCGTATGTGGCTTTCGAACGTTGAGGAGAAAACGACAACGTCATCTAGGTAGCACAAGCACGTTGTCCATTTGAAGCCACGCAGAAGCGAGTCCATCATGCGCTCGAAGGTGGCAGGAGCGTTGCAGAGGCCGAAAGGCATAACTTTGAATTGGTACAGGACATCGGGGGTGATAAAGGCAGTCTTCTCATCATCCCGTTCGTCAACAGCGATTTGCCAGTAGCCTGAACGGAGATCAATAGAAGAAAAGTAGCTGGCACCATGTAGAGAGTCGAGGGCGTCATCAATTCTCGGAAGAGGATAGACGTCTTTCTTCGTCACTTGATTAAGATGACGATAGTCGACACAGAAGCGCCAGCTGCCATCTTTCTTTTTGACCAACACCACAGGGGATGCCCAAGGGCTGCTAGAAGGCTCGATAATGTTGTTCGCCAGCATCTTGTCCACCTCTGTTTGGATGACATGGCGCTCAGGAAGAGAGACACGATAGGGCCTTCTGTGTATAGGGCTGGCATCGCCCGTATTGATGCGATGGGTCACGACAGAAGTTTGGCCAAGAGGACGATTCCCGAAATCAAAGACATCACTGTAGGAAGCTAAAAGGGTGCAGAGAGCGTTAGCGTGGTCAGGTGGCAAATCCGCCGCGATCATTGCAAAAGTAGGGTCCGGGCGTGAAGCGGCCGAGCGGGAAGGGCATGGAGACCAGCGTTAGGCTGAGCTGATAGAGCAGAAACTGTACATTCGGCCAATGGAACCAGTTCGGCGAGTGCGATGCCACAGGGTAAAACTTGGGGGGAGAGACTGAAGTTCAGAACCGGAAGGTAGGTGCGGTTGCCGGTGACGGTCAGGACTGTGTGTGGAAGGATGACGTTACGCTCGAGGACAACGTCCTTGATTGGGTACGTGACGTAGACACCATCAGGAACGGCGGGAAACGGGGACATAGGGACATAGACTGCAGCATCACGCGGCAAGCGAGTAAATTCAGCGGCTCGTAAGCGAGACGGCTTGGTATCGGCGCTTTCGGAGCAGAGCGGCAAGTCCAAACGAAGAAGGCCAGTGGCGCAATCAATTAGAGCCGCGTGCGTCGTTAAAAAGTCGATGCCGAGGATCACATCGTGGGGGCAATGGTCGAAGACAGTGAACGCGACAGGGGTTGTACGACCAGCAATGGAAACACGCGCAGTGCACAGTCCAACAACGGCAGCAGCACTTCCGTCGGCGACGCGAACGGCTGAGGAAACGGCAGGTGTCACAACCTTCTTCAGACGACGGCGAAACGAGGAGCTCAGGACAGAAATTTGGGCGCCAGTGTCAATAAGAGCGTAACATTTGGTGTGAGGTGCTGGGGTCCCTTTATCGCCATCCTGGTCACGGAGCTTCGGCGTCCTGGGCCTGCCGTGGACGTCGGCCGTGAGTACCTGGTCAGCGCCGCACGGCCGTGCCCCAGCCCGCCCGACCTGAACCGACCTCGACGCTCACCCCAGCCCCGTCCCCCGCCCGGACCACACTACACGACGACCCAAGACCCGACGGACCCAAGACCCGACGGACCCAAGACCCGACGGACCCAAGACCCCACTGACCCAAACGTGAAGACACCGTCCCCCTGCCTCTGCCGTTCGGTGCGTCCAGAGACCTCGGCCGTCCGCTCGTGGCACCCTACGGCCCGGATGCTTCGTGGACCGGGACTCATTCTCTCATATTTCTCATCGTGGCGGCCAGCACTGCACCATCTTCTACATATTGTTCGATCCTTCACTCAAGACCATCGCCATTTTGCCGTCTGTTCGTCACCGATCGGGACGATCGCTCGGAGGCCCCGGGTAGTGTGACGAAGACGAAGCTGGCAGTGGCGCGGGACGGAGCGCCCGCGCTAGGCCAGCAGCCATTAAATCATCTCATAGCCATGGTTCACCACGTCTCATTCTTCGGCTTGCCGCGGCATAACAATATTGTTTTTGTCGCCTCCTTTATAAATAACCGATACTCTCGCCATTTGTGAGCGGGACGGGAAATGCCCTGTCGAAAAGATTAAATTAACAACATGTACCAACAAAGGCGCTAAGATATCAATGGCATGCTTAATTGGATGAATCTGCAAGTCGTCAACATCAACACACCTACTGGATTTCACAGACAAGAACACTTCTTTGACTTCAGGCACAGTAACCGGAACAAAAATGCACTTTCTCGCATTCTTTTTTTCAAATATCGTGTACAATTCGGGTCATGCTTACTGCACGCCACAGAGGCAAAAAACCTATTAAATGCTTCAGCTAGTTTGTGACCAGTAAGGATTTCTTCATTGATAGCCAATTTGACAGGACAATCACCGTGGGCTGAATGGCGATTTAAAACAGAATTCAGTCGCCTCCAGATAAGGTCAGATCGCTTGGATATGTCGTTGTTCAGCATGTTTTCGAAATAACGTTGCTTACTGCTACGCAGAAGCTTGTTCGTTCTATTTCTTTGTTTCTTGAATGATTTAAAGTCTTCAATATTTCTGGTCTTTAAGAAGCGCGCAAACAGGGAGTTTTTTTCGCGAATTGCGCTGAGGCATTCGAACGGAACCCAAGGCTTGCGCGCTGATCGCGGTCGCGTTTTCGTCACGTAAGGGAAAACAGCTGCTGTAGGACTTGATTTTTTCGACGAAATGTTCGTATGCCTCGTCAGCACCTGTGGAACAGAACACTTCCTGCCAATCAATTTTAGATAGACAAGTAGAAAAAAGGTTCATCGATCTATTGTTTATATCCCTAAATGTAGTTACACGAGCCTCTGAATCATTTAACTCGAGTGGACGCCCACTAAGCACTACATATATTGGCAAGTGATCACTCACATGTATATCTAAAGTGCCAGAGCAAAACAGTGCGTTTTTAGAGTGCGTAATCAAAACGTCAAGCAGCGTTGACGTGTTCGACTGAATGCGAGTTGGAGTCGTAATAACATTTGTGCATGCATGAACAGTTAATAAGTTCTGAAGCTTATCCCGATGCCCAGAATGACTCAAGAAATGTATGTATAGATCTCCACCAAGTATAAAATTGTAGTTATGGTCATTAATCTAATCCAAATGTGCGTCAAGAAACAAAAGAAACGCTTCCATATCTCCTCCAGGTGGCCTGTATACAGTAGAAAAAATACCAAATGTGCTTTGTATTACCAAAACTTCATACTCGTCTGTAATTTTTGACAGAGAGGTAACGACGTCACAGTCAAATGTGTTTTTGATTAGTAGCATAATGCCGCCACCTTTTTTATTACAGCGGTTTAAAAAGAACGACATATAGCCAGGTAGCTTTAACACTTCCCATTCATTGCGGTACCGCCCCGCCGCGGTGGCTCAGTGATTACGGCGCTCGGCTGCTGACCCGAAAGACGCGGGTTCGATCCCGGCCGCGGCGGCTGAATTTCTTGAAGGCGAAATTCTAGAGGCCCGTGTGCTGTGCGATGTCAGTGCAGGTTAAAGAACCCCAGGTGGTGGAAATTTCCGGAGCCCTTCACTACGGCGTCCCTCATAGCCTCAGTTGCTTTGGGGCGTTAAACTCCAATAAACCAAACCAATCATTGCGGTACCATGTTTCGGTGACCATTATGACATCGAAACTGAAGGTAAACTATCAAGCAACGTTGTGATCTTGTCTTCTTTGTTTCGAGCTGATTGAGCATTGATATGTAGGCATGAAATTTGCTCCTTACTAGTGGCGACTGGTGCTATCAAATCATGCGGCGTCATGAGGGCAGTACTTGCAGCCTTATCGTTAGACATGGGTCTTTCCATGGTGAAGTAAAAATTGTAGTTCACGATTAAAGCACATCTTGCTGAAATCACAGGCAATGCGACCATAAAACAAACCACATTTGCTGCGGTTAACTTGGAGTCTTGAGAAGTTGCACATTTTGTTTTTCATATTATTGCGCTCAAATCTTCCTCTTTGTTCACGTGAATTACCGAGGCACCTTCCATCTTTCTTACCAAAATGTGCCCATTTCGAAGCCAAACATAGCGGTAGCTTATTTCCTTTGCTCGAGTTTTCGTTTGCCAGAAAAGCCTTTTTAAAGCCGGTGTTAGGTTCTCGTTTAAAAAAAAATTTTTCCTCTTGTTCTAAAAGTGCACTTTTTTTTCATACATTTTTCCTTCGTTTCCCGCCTTACAAAGCGAACTAATATAGGAGGAGCTGTCTTGTCTTTACCTTTTATTCGGTGAACTGCCTCGATATCATCAGGGCTTGGAACATCTAGCCCGAGTTGGCTTGCTATAGAACCAAGAGTTGCCCTCATGTCCTCATTATCATTCTGTTTCACACCATGGATCTCCAAGATAATTTTTCTTGACTACAGTTCCAACCTCTCTACTGCTCCTTCTAACCGATCAATTTGTGCAGCTTTATCAAGTATCACACTTTCCAAGTCGATTGTTTTTTTTCTGAGATCTTTTATGTCCTCCTTTTGCGGACTGAGAGCGGCCAGTGCCTCATCATACTTAGTTGAGAGCATCTGCATCGAATTTTCTATGGCCTCACTTGTTTCACTTTATCTGATAATGCTACTTTGTGTTGACTCGATCGTGTGCTGCCATTTGCTCTTCCTGTCCCTGTTCTAGTCTTTCTAGGCGAAGAAGTACCAGATTCAATTTAGCCATGACGTCCGTCAGCGATGGTTCTGCGCTGTCATCGGATTTGCGATCAGATTCTGTGCTCGCCTGACTACGAGTTAACCGAGATTTGGAAGTTATGCATGTGGGACAAGACCATGCCTGCACCTTGTCGTCAGGCATGCTTTTCAAGGCAGTCTTTGAAACACCAGAGCATTTCCCACTACGGTATCGGTTGCCACATTCATTACATGTAAGAGAAGAACAATCAGATGTGAACGCCTTAAAACACACAAGGCAATCGACTGACATGTCGGCAAAAAAACACTTTTTTTACAGTCCGGCGGAGTGAAAAATAGAACCAGCTAAGAAAAGTGAAACAAAAAAACCGTTCTCACCTAAACAGGCAAGCAGAAACAAACGATGTTAACCGGCTCGCGTGCTCCGCCGGACTGCAGATCCCGACAGCAAAGATGACGGTTTATATGCCCTGACGCTCTCTGCAGTGCATTATGATTTGCTGTAGCACAGGTGACGTAGTTGCTCCTTGATGACGCGTCCCGGACGTCGGGCCCGGTCCGGCGTTGCAGAAGATAAGTGATAGCCAAGGGACGAGTCGGGGAAAAGAAAAAACGGTAGCCAGGCAGGTCGTCCAAGGGCCCTCAGTCCATGTGTTTCCTAAAGAGGCAAGCAGAAACAACCGATGTTAACCGGCCCGCGTGCTCCGCCGGACTGCAGATCTCGACAGAAAAGATGACGGTTTATATGCCCTGCCGCTCTCTGCAGTGCATCATGATTTGCTGTAGCAGAGGTGACGTAGTTGCTCCTTGATGACGCGTCCCGGACGTCGGGCCCGGTCCGGCGTTGCAGAAGATAAGTGATAGCCAAGGGACGAGTCGGGGAAAAGAAAAAACGGTAGCCAGGCAGGTCGTCCAAGGGCCCTCAGTCCATGTGTTTCCTAAAGAGGCAAGCAGAAACAAACGATGTTAACCGGCTCGCGTGCTCCGCCGGACTGTTCTCGTCCGCTGTTTTCCTTAGTGGTGCCTTAAGGAACGCTTAGTTGTTTACACCGGATTCGTGTTGGGCGTGTTATGGCCCTTACAAATACTCGCCGTGTCCCAAGCGTCATCGCAAGCGCCTTTATGAGTGTCGACCACGGAGCTGTGGCTGCTTTTGAGAAGAGCGTTACGGGTGCAGTCGCAGACACGGACCATATGTTGGGGCAATCGATGACGACTAATAGAATTGTCTCCTCCGTTTCATCACACGTCCCAATATCTACTCTCTCTGTATATTTGGCCCGGAGTGATCTCGCGCGCAGCATCCTTGTCTCGCATAAGAGCCCACTTCCTCTGCATTCTCGCATGTGGTCTCCTTGCTGATGTAGTTCAAGTTGCAGCACAGCACGAGTAACGGCTTTGTCAGTGCTGCGCTGTGCTTATTGCTCTTCACCTCGGAGGTCGTTTAAGTCACTGGTAATGCCCACATAAATGCATGGGGCCACTGTTTGGCTTTCCACTGCAGCTCTTTTGCCTGCACTTCTCTCTTTACCCTTCATGAGCGCCGACTTCCAGGGATTAAATGTCAACCTTCCCCCTCGGAACAAAGTAGTTGTAGCTCCTGAAGGCATTGGACATGATGACAACATCATCTGCGTGTAATAATGCTTAGAGGCGCTTTTGTCACTTGTTTTGTTGTTGTCTATATGTCAGTAAGAAACCTAGCCCCCATGTTTTTAATTGTCTCGCCATCGCAGCTACAAACACAAACAGGAGTGGCGACATGAGGCAGCCTTGCTTGATCCCTCTCTCTACAGCTACAGCCACATGCTTTGGCTTTTGCATTTACTCACTGTATTAAAGGTTTCTTGTTTGCGTAAATCACAGATTTGCTCAGAGAATGGCATGCTCATTTGAGGCATATGCCTGTGACACACCCAAGAAACCCAGAATCATCCTCACCATCATTAGCCTGACTACGCCCACTGCAGGGCAAAGGCCTCTTCCATGTCTCGCCAATTAACCCTGTCTTTTGCCAGTTGCGGCCACTGCATCCCCACAAACTTCTTAATCTCATCCGCCCACCTAATTTTCTGCCGCCCCCTGCTACGCTTTCCTTCTGCTGGAATCCACTCCGCTACCTTTAAAGACGAGCGGTTATATTCCCTTCTCATTACGTGCCCTCCGGAAGCCCATTCCTTACCCTTGATTTTGACTAGGACATCGTTTACCCGCGTTTCTTCCCGCACCCACTCCGCCCGCTTGCGGTCTCTTAACGTTACAGCCATGATGTTTCTTTCCATAGCTCGCTCCGTTGTCCTCAACTTGCGCTGAACTCTTTTCGTGAGCCTCTAAGTTTCTGCTTCATAGGCAGCATCAGTGACCTTCTTGAAGGTGTTGGTGAGCGCTATCAAAATACGGAAAAGGAGACGAACCCCGTCTTCCCCGCTCCCCTTTCGTCCCCTTTTCCGTATTTTGAAAGCGCTCACCAACACCTTCAAGAATGTATTTCCAACTAGTCGCAGTAGTAGCTCTTTTGATCAGTGACCTGTTTTCCTCTAAGCTATCATCATTGCCTGATTGATTAGCACAACCTATCATCCGGTAGCCGTCCCCTACTGAAACCGTATTTCTCTTCCCACAGTGCACTTTTATTTTTCAGCGAATTGGTTCATGCGTGAACGTTGACAATGGGCAAAAAACATGTAGACCACTGATGTCCACCGCTCCTCCCTGACTGCCTAGTCTTTACTCTTTCATGAGAAAGGAGCATTTTTTTTAGCGTTCCAGGTCTTTGGTGCGTCTTCGATGCAATAACTTCGTCCCTAGCCCTTCTCTGTCTGTGTCGTTTTAGCGCTTTAGAAAAATGTCAAACGTGCACCAACTAGCCCGATCCGCCGCCCGTCGTTCAGTTCCTGTCTGATAAGACCCACTGCGCTGCTACAACCGGTGGCAATTCTCGAGACAAACTTGGGGACGTAGCTGCGGAACCTAAGCAAATCATCCCTTAGGCTGCGAGTGTTTGTCCGACGAGACCAACGTAGCTGTTCCGTCTTTTTTTTTATTGCGACTGTGAGCCTCCTGGCATAAAGCCTTACTCACTATTACAGATACACATTGGACTCTCGAAGAGACTCGAGAAAGGTCCTATGGTGTGCCCGAAAAATCCTTTCTTCACAACCGATGGACGGTGGTCCGGAATGGTGTTTTTGCCGGTAGTATGTCGAGCGGCTAAAGCAAGCCTCTCAGACAGAAGCGGGACTTAAGGGGTCATCGAAAAGGGCATGGTACTGTGCCGGCCACGACCAGGTTACCGCAGGTGTGAGGGTAGGCGCAACCTTCGAAGTAAGACCTCTTCCCACCGCTCGAGACCGCCAGGGAGGTCGGTGCCATACGCTGGTAGAAGCGCTCGCGCGGCGCACCGGAGGTCTTCTTCGTCTCGGGGGAGTACTGTCTGCGGATTAGTGGGGGCCGCTTGAAGGGGACGTGGAGGAGCAGATCCGGGACTTGCTCTGTGTGTGTCGAGCCACTCGACAAATTGTTATACACGCAACTGTGGCAATAAGACGGTGTTCAGAACAGCCTGCGAATGGATTGGTGCCTGAGGTTTCTGTGAGTGGTTTAGACGTTCATCCAAAGAAAGGGACAGCTTAATGAAGAGAAAATTCGTACCATCGGCTTGAATCGGACCGCTGTCTCGTCGGTTGGGAGCCAGGCGCGCTGTCCACTAGACCACTGCTAGTATTTTTCTTATTCCTGTTATTTTGTCATAGCGAAATATCGGTCTATGTGCATCAACTATTTACAATTTTTTTAAAAAGCAGTGTAAAATACAATTCAAAACAGGACACGTCCAGGCATCAAAACACTAAGATTTCTACAGGTAACTAAAAAAGCACAGTAATAGAAGTAAGAATTTCCTGCGGCGGTTGTAGGAGCCACTGGTCAATACCGAGCAAAAATTCACCCTCTAGTTCTCATTTCTTGTTGTCCCATTATTTTCCTGGTAAGATCCCTTCTTGGCAGTATAACATTTTTAATGATTTTCGGCATTTTTCCCCGCCAAATTTTGAGCACAAAAAAAGTAATCTTGCACTACTACGGACAGAAGGGTAAGAACTATTTGAAGCTAAAAATATTCGCGCTGCACAAAATGTCACCTGTATTTGAGACATCGTGGGAGGGAACAGCGCGAAACAAAACGACGGACAAAGAAAGAGGACACAAAGACGAGCGCTCTTTCTTTGTCCGTCGTTTTGTTTCGCGCTGTTCCCTCCCACGATGTATCAGTACAAACTCGCCCAGTTATCCATCCTTCTTCACTGTATTTGAGACTTGAACTTGCGATTTTGCGAAATCGCGAAAACGACGTTTGCACCTCTTCGGATATACGATTTCTTCCAAAAAACTAGACCGTTTTGTTCAGAACGGTGGTACACTTCCTGATGTCCAGACAATTTTCCCATTGCATATAAATATTTCACTGATATCGCAAATTGGTCGTGGCATCTCGAATACCGTCCTTATCGGATCACACCCTTATGTACAAGGCGTTTCACCTAAGACGTTACATAATTTTTCGAAAGAGGCTTTCGGAGCTAGAAAGAGCGCTTTTTTCGGTGTAGGATTGTCAGCGGTATAACACATCAGAATACAGCTAAGACAGGGTAACTAGCAGGCTGCTTGACTTTTAACTCTTACTGATACAGTAGTGGTGCGACGAGGTTCTCCTATAACCACAACTTGCTATCTGTAAGGCTCCCTAATCAATTGGGGCTTGTAGACCACAGTATGTAATATCCATACCAGTTTTATATTTTCGAAAACGCGGTTACACTTTGCGCAGTGGCCCAACAACCTTTGGCCGTATGGCGCCCTTTCGAGAAGCTTGCACGCAAAGTAACCTCTCCAGTGCATGCAAACCGTCGAAACAGCCAAAATTTGTTGGGCCGCAGCGAAGAGGCTAACCGAGTTTTCGAAATTCTAAGAACTGTTATGAGTATTGCTTACGGTTGGTTAGAAGCCTCTAAATAATAAAGAGCCTGAAAGTAATTGTTAAAAAGTTAGCTATTCATTATTAGTTAACTAGCCTCCTGGTTAGCCCGTATTAGCGGTGTTCTAGTATACTACACCGCTCACAATGCTGTGGCGGAAAAAGCGCTCTTCTAAATCCAAACGCCTAATTTTTAAAACTGTTTAAACTGTTAGGTGAAACGCCCTGCATAGACGCAAAGCTTTTTAATAATTCCTTGTTAATTTTTGAAAAGCTCCCTTGATGCAGATTTTCCGCTTTGTTTTTGATTAATGGAATTGAGTGGGCGAGTTGGTTTTCCATCTTGACAGTGAAAGCGCTCAAAAGGACAAGGGCGACATAAAAGGAAAGACATACAAAGCGCTTACTTTCAACTGATTTTATTTCATGCAAAAAACAATTTTATACTCATGGTAATCACCTGCGCATGCTTACAAGAACATTACCAACGAGTGATAGCTGGCACGTTCTTTCAGACAACCGGCATGCCCGATCTAAGATAGGACGTCACTTTTTCCGACAACAAAATTGATGGAGCGCTTACGCAATCATCGCCCGCTCTTGCTATCTCAAGAGCCTCCACAATCTCTCGTTATTTGACGTCTACTTTTAAAAAGTACCTTACAGCTGTGAAAAACGGGACGGCAGCCTTCCTTGCTTTTCTTGCTTTTCTCTTTGCACTTCAGACTTTAGAAAGAACGTGCCAGCTATCAGTCGTTGGTAATGTTCTTGTAAGCATGCGCAGGTGATTACCATGAATATAAAATTGTTTTTCGCATGAAATAAAATCAGTTTAAAGTAACCGCTTTGTATGTCTTTCCTTTTCTGTCGTCCTTGTCCTTTTGAGCGCTTTCACTGTCAAGATTGTTTTTGATGCACGTGCAACCAGCTTTATCTCGATTGATCACACGCAGGCGGAGCCAATGCCGTGTTGTTCCAGACATTCTCAGTTGCTTTGCTTGCCAGATCTTTGGCCGTCGGCTTTGAATGGAGCACGGCCGAGATTCGCGGGCATTCTGCTGGACGAACGCCGAGCACTCTTGGTGCATTCGCCGCCGCCGACTCGTGCAGTGCATCCAACAAAGAGTTTATTTCTGAAGCCGTTCTCGCTGTTTTAGTGTCTCTCGGGCTGCCGTCACCACTACGTGGCAATATCGACGACGTTTTCGCGGAAGTTTTTTCGGCATAAAAACAGCGCAGTTGGCGGCAGCAAGAAAAGCAGACACAAACGCGGGCGCTGTCTTCTTTTCTTGCTGTCCCCAGCTGCGCTCTGCAGAATGTACCCACTAGGCAGGCTCACCCCTCTCTTGGATTCCCAGATGTGCCTTCCACCGTTCTGCTTTACGCAGACTACAGTCGTTGAACTATTAGCTGTGCGCCTAACCTTGCTTGCCCTTATTTAATTTCAGTTTGCAAATGTTGTGTGAAGTGGCTGACGGCCATTTTTCATCTTACTTGCAGGCGCTCCCCATTTCGGACCGAACACTTGTATGAAGTACCGCTTACAAATGTGCAGGAGTACAAATATTCGTGCAGCTTTCCGCAGCCCAGCGGGAGTTCTGTCTTGTCTGGCGCAGGCTATCGTCAACGGTGAGCGTGCACGTGGCCGACGAATTGGTCCTTCGCGAAGCCATCGACATGGCGTCACTGGCCGGCCTGTCTCTGGAGCAGTCCATGGGCGGCTATGATGTCACCGGCATCCTCGTGTTGCTGGGCCCCAGCCTGGAACAGCTGGCCGGAAACGTTTGCGCCCAGCTGGAGAGCCGCGAACAGTACGGTGAGCGACGTCCCTCTCAGGCCCGAGGGCATGACGCGATAGCATTATAGGGTTATCTGCGGAATCCTGATTAATTAATGGCAATTAATAGACCGCGGGCCGCCCTCATACCACTCTTTGCGCACTGTTGCAGCTCTTAAGCGAGGCACCACTGCCTTGCGATTTCCGGTTCTGCATACTAGGAAGTTGAGCGCAACAAAAGGGCGAGTACAAAGCAAGAAGACGCCGACACGGCGCTCGCCGGCGTCGTCTTACTTTGTACTCGTGCCTTTCCAAAGATGCATCCTCTTCATCTCGCCCTTCTCAGCATAGTCAGTCAGGTGCTGCCTGTCATATGCACACGGAAACGTCGGAGGGTGTTTTGGAACGCGGCGTGTCCACAGTGGTGCAGAAGGGTCGAAATGCGGGCCAGTTGGTACATTGTAAACGGAAAAAAAACCAGTCACACAAGACGACGGACAAGAAGAGTGTACACACCACAACGACAGTCGTTGTGGTGTGTACACTCTTCTTGTCCGTCGCCTTGTGTGACTGGTTTTTTTCCGTTCACAGTGGTGCGTCGGACAGCGGAGCGCAGCGCGTGCCAGTCCCTTGTTCGGCGTGTGCACGTGCGAATTGTGTGTGCGAGGTGGGGACGAGGAGTGGAGAGTGCCAGGAAACCGAGGTGTGAAGGAAGCCAGCGCAGCGGAAGTCTGGTCGTTCAAGCGTGGAGGTGGCAACCGTCCGACGTTGGGTCCGTGCTGCCGGGGACTTTGGATCGGCGACGCAAGCCTACTGCGTCCCTTTCAAGCTTGAAGGTGACAGCCGATGGATTGAGGGTCCTTGCTGAAGAGGCTTCCTTAAATAGCCTGCATAAGCCTACGGCTCTTCGGGATGCCGTTTCCTACTGCAGGAAACGTTTCCTACTACGCCCTTTCGGGCTACGGTTTCTTGCTGCAGCTGACAAGTTCCTGGGTCGGCTGACGACTCCATCGGCGTCTTCCTGCGTTCAACCTTACCACCTGGCTCTCTTCCGCCGCTTCCTTCGACGCAATGTCAGCGACGCATCGCAAGTCATCAACCCTCGTCCTTGCTGCCTGCAAGGCACTCCCGCTTCACCTGGGACGCTCTGTATCTCGTGAACGCTTTCCTTTTATCTGCAGTGTTCTACGCGTGCTGAGTATGTGATGTAACAGTAGCTTGGTTTGGGCTGGTCGGTAACAGCTCTTCGGAAACATGGCGCAAAGAGGACACGGACGACACAGAATTGGCGCCTGTCCCTGTCCCGTCCCTGTGGGTCGGGAGTTCTGAGTCGTCCGTGTCCTCTTTGCACCATATTTCCGAAGAGCTGAGTGTGTGTTTTTCTTGGTGTTGTTTATTGGCTCCTTTCCTTGCGGCTTAGTTTTTCATTTCATTTCATTTCATTTATTGGTTTTGTTTGGCCAGTACAGAGACTGCAAACAAGGGAGAGCAAGCTAAAGGCGCCTAGTAGCGCCTGACAGAGGCCTGCCCTCCCCATGTAAAAAAACAAAACAAAGTGGCACTTGGCAATGGTACAAAGTTTCCATAAGTAACAGAAACTAGAAAAAAACAGCGGATATATTGACAACGAAACAGAGATCAGGCATGCATAGAGCTAAGCACAACAAACTAAGATCAAAACATAACAAAGACAAAAACTGATTAGGTAGAAACACACCACAACTAGCTATAACAAAAATATTCATGAACAGTTTTCCTAAATCTGACCTCAGACATATTTTGTAGTGACAATTCTGTTAAATATGGATAGGTGTTTAATGTATGAGGAATTATGTGAGTTAGTTTTTGGAACCCATAGTTTGTACGGGATTTTGATGCATGGTATTGAGGGTGCCTAAGACTGTATGCTGTTTGGGCAGTTAAATATGTGCTCTCGAAAGTCTGCCAGTTTCCTTTCATAAGGTTTCTGATATAAACAGCAAGCTTCTTGTGGTAAGCCGCCGTGATGGTTAACAGTCTATGGTTGAGGAAGGAAGGACCTGTGCTCTCACTGTAATGTAAATTATCAATCGCTCGTACAGCTCTTTTTTGTAAAGTAAGTACTTTCACAAGATTTGTTGAGGTAGTCGTTCCCCAGATCAACAAACAATATTGTACATGCGAAAAGACTAGAGAGAAATAAATTTGTAGTTTGAATTTTCGAGGCAGTATTGTGCGAAATTTATTTAGGATACCAACAGAGCGAGCCATTTTAGTGCAAACGTAGTTTACATGATCTGTCCAGAGTAAATGTTCTTCAAAAATGACTCCAAGGAACATTGTAGAGCTGACACGAGTTATAGGAGCTTGTTCGAAGTGAATTTGGAAGTTGTTCGGAACTTCCTTATTTTTGGCTCTAAACAGTATGTACTTTGTTTTCCTGACATTAAGCTCTAACCTATTTGATTTTAACCAAACAGACAATTGGGATAACCAACTACTGGAGGCTGCTTGCAAAATATTACTATCTTGCCCTGAAAAAAATACGTTAGTATCGTCTGCATAGATTATAATGTTGTCTGCTGGACGAAGGTTGACGATATCATTAATATATAATAAGAACAACGTTGGTCCTAGAACAGAGCCCTGTGGCACACCAGACACAATCTGACCGATCCCAGATGAAATACCGTTAATGATAGTTGTTTGAGATCGGTTGTCAAGGTAGCTAGCAAATAAGGTTAAAGGAATGCCGCGTATTCCATAACACTGCATTTTTTCAAGCAATATCTTATGGTTAACCGAGTCAAACGCTTTCCTCATATCAAGGAATATGCCAACTGTTAGCAGTTTACTTTCTATGTTTTCAATTAGCTTTTCTTTGATTTCCAGTAAGGCGGCCTCAGTTGTTTTGTTTTTTTGAAATCCGTACTGTTGCTTGGAGATGATATGGTTTTTGTCGAGATATTGAGAAAGACGTGTGTTAATTGCAAGTTCTGCAATCTTAGAAAAAACTGAAAGAATGGAGATCGGCCGATAATTATTTAAATCATTAATGTCACCCCCTTTGTGAATGGCAGTGACACGAGCTATTTTCAACTGATGTGGAAATGTGCCTGTCGTGAACATTAGGTTAACTATATGTGCTAATGGTATCGCAATGACATCTGCTACTTTCTTGATCGGGACTGGAGCTATGCCATCGACACCTGGAGCACTATTACTGCGTAAGGAGTGAATAATGGTAATTATTTCTGAGTCAGTGCATGGTAACAAAAACATGGAATTACTTTGTTTACTGGTTATATAGACTGAGGCATCTTGATGTGGACCATCAGTTGATTTTGGCGGAAAAACAGATAAGAAATGCCCATTAAATTCATTTGCTAAGTCAGCGCCATCATAGTTCGCGCCATGAATGTGGAGTGAGACGGGTGCATTGGTTCTGTTTTTACCTAGAAGATCGTTAAGTGTATTCCATGTTCCCTTCGAGCCATCAGACATGGAGAACTTTCTCGCGTAATAATCACTCCTTGCTTTCTTAATGTCAGCGCCTAACTTATTGCGGAACGTTTTGAATTCACGGAGAATGTCAGTGTCTTTTGTTCTCACAAAACGAGAAAAAAGTCTGTTCTTTTCCTGTATGCGGTCATATAGTTGTTTTGAAATCCACGGCTTTCTTCATTTTCTATGAGTTCTGCGCGTTGCTTGCGGAAATGCAGTATTGTAGTGTTCTTGAATAGTAGATATAAAATTTGTGTACGATTGGCATGCATCCTCCTGTCTTAAAATATTACTCCAATCTGTGCTAGCACAAAGACGTCGAAACTCTGATAAGCTGTTTTCATCAATTCTTCTAAATGTGGAAGATTCCGGTTTACTCCTGTGTTGTTTTGGTTGACTCGGAACTATACAGAATATAGGCATATGGTCACTAATGCTTAATGTCAAAACGCCAGCCGGGACATCACTAGTGCAAATATTCGTAAAGCACACATCAATAAGCGTTTCAGAGTTGTCAGTAACTCTTGTTGGTGAGGAAATTAAGTTCACATATCCATAGCTGTTGTACAAATCTAGCAAGTTTCTCGTAACGGACGTTTGACCCAGAATATCAACATTTATATCACCAAGAAAAACCACTTCATAATTATTAAGAGAGACATATTCCAAAGTTTTTTCAACAAAGTTGCAAAACGCAGATACCGAACCTGAAGGCGGTCTGTATATACCTATAACAACAATTTTTCCGCAGCACAAAGACAAAGCTTCTACATCTTCATTCATTTCACAGCATTCAGGTAAACAGTGATAGCCGATTTCATTCCTCAAATAAATTGATAAGCCCCCTCCTCTTTTCTGTTGTCGCGCCAAAGATACGCATTTATAAATATCAATGTTAGGTGCATCATTATCATTGCTAAACCAGGTTTCAGAAAATACTAATACATTCCACTTTAACCTCAAAGTTGACAGCAACACAACCATTTCATCTATTTTGTTTTGCAGGCTTCGTGCGTTTAAATGAAAAAAAAACTGAGAGAATTGTTGAGAGAATTTCCAGAATTCAGCATGTACTTATTGAAAGAATCAATATCAAAATAGGTCATGATAGGTTTCTTTTTTCCCACAGAAGATCAGCGCGCGTGAAAACCTAAGGCTACCGAATGTTTACCAAGTCTTCTTCGCAAGCAATGCAGATTGCATTCTCTCCGGTTCTGTTCCTGACAAATATTTTGCCACTTCTCTGCCAGGTATACTGGTAGCCACACTGCTTTGCCTTTGAACGTGCCAGCCACAAGAGTCGCCTGTTGAAGGCTGTCAGGTTGTCAAAAAGGCGTATGTCTGATTGCTTAGCTTTCAGATCCTTTACTTTTGCTAGCCATTGATCTTTTGTTTTCCGGCTGACAAAGCGGATCAGCACAGGAGGCGTTTTGTCCTCATTTTTCCTGTGAGGAAGTCTGTGCACACCTTCAATTTCACTCTCAGTGACCGGTTCAAGGCTCAAAGACAATGCAAGGTCGTTCACAACAGCCAACACGTTTTCGTTCTCAGTGTATTAAGGCGGAAGCCTTTATTGCCTCATCGTTGTAAGCAGGAGTTGTCGACAGAAAATGTCACGCTTTTCAATTGGTCGAAATGCTCGTGACGTCACAGTGCGCGAATGTCAAATGGGGCCAATTGTACTTTGGCTAGTAACCATGCAACCAATCAATGGGATCGTATAGTGATGCTCCAACTAAGTGGGACTGAGTTTAGTTAATTGCTTAATTAATCAATTAGCCTAATTAAGGTAGAGGAGAATGAAGAGGTCAGAAGACAGAGGAAAAGAAAAGGCGCGCGTCGCAGCGACAACAGCGTCCGCGGAAAGAGACGCTGCTGAAAAAACAGATAAGTACGAAACCGCGTTCGCTCCACCACCACGCACTTCCCCACTCAGTTCGACGTTGCTCGTTTCATATACGTTGTGTCGAACATCCTAGACAGTTCCAACATTTGACAGGTGAATGACAGAACACGATGGATAGAAATACAATGATATAAATATGAAATAGCCTAATTAACCTTTCTGGTTAGACCGCATAAATCAATAAAACCGAGAACGAAATTGGTCGAGTTGGGGAATCGAACCAGGGTCTCCGGAGTGCGATACGAGCACGCTAGCCACTCCGTAATGCCAGCTGAATGCATTGGAATGAACAAAGGCGCGTCTAGCTAATACGGCGTCTTCGTTCACTCCCATCTTCCCCCTTTCCCTTACGGCGAGGTGCAGGTGTCCACCCAGATATGCGAGAGAGATACATTTCCTTTCCTCAAAAAATAAATTTACCGTCCAGCAAGGCGTACAGCCGAATTGGCGATGGCGTTCTGTGGACTCCCTGGCAGCGTTGCAAGACGCTGTCGCGTTCCACTCTTACAGGCGAAGCTTAACATGTTAACCACACATCAGTAACACACGCAGACAGCCAAAGGACGCGTCATTCGCTGGTAGCACTTGAATCATCATTCACAACCACATTCGTGGCAGAATGCTGTACTCAGGCTTTCGCCTTGCACCACTTTAGTCGCCAAAGTGACTCCTAATTTTTTTTCAGACCATGTATCTCAAGATTCTGGCGTCGTCCATACTGTTCAAGGTCATTTATTTGCCTTTTCAATCGACCCACCTCAGCCTCAGATCCCACCGATCCTACGACTTCAAGACGTTTGTTCAGATTTTGTATTTCCGTATCGTGTCGTTTTTGCGTTTCTAGAAGCTCGTCATACTTGGCTGACATCATCTGCACTGACTGTTCAAGACTTTCTATAACTTCTTTCAAGCTGCTTAGAGCGTCGACTTTCTCTTCCATCTGCAAGAGAACAGTTAACTTGGCGTTGATTTGCGATAGTTCAGCCTTGTGCTCACATGCCTGTTCATTTTTCGACTTTTCATTCGACTTTCCCCCTCTGGTTCTGGCAAGTATGCAAGTCGGACACTTCCATGTGGTCTTGGAGGCTTTCCCCTTTGTAGTTTTTACATAACCTCCAGAACAGTTTCCATTGTGGTAACTTCAACTGCATTCGTCACAAGTGATACACTCGTCGCCATCATCAAGTATCTCTTTACATGCAATACAAATAGTATTCTCCGACATTGCTCGGGACTACAACAGAGGATAAAGTACTATAGGCAACGAAGTAAGGTGACACTCGCACTACAGTATCATGGCAGCGGCAGCAGCAGCAAAGACGAAAACTATAGGTAGCCTTAACAGTGATAAGTATAAATGCCCACCAACCTGTAAAAATAGACGAACTCGGTCACGGAATGTCTGTACGCCGCCGCTGCCACTGCCAAAGTGACTGCAGTGCACTGGAAAACGAACGCCCCCCTGATGAAGCCGATAAGCAGCAGACGAAGCTCAATTCAGTGAAGACAGATGGCAGCAGGGGAGAATCCGGCCAGGACTTGATATACGGTTGCTCTGAACGCTTGGAACAGCGATGTAGCCGATGAGTAGGCTCCGCGGTCGTTTCCAAAGCTCGGGCAGCGCTCCTGTAAAAACAGACGAACTCGGTCACGGAATGTCTGTACGCCGCCGCTGCCACTGCCAAAGTGACTGCAGTGCACTGGAAAACGAACGCCCCCCTGATGAAGCCGATAAGCAGCAGACGAAGCTCAATTCAGTGAAGACAGATGGCAGCAGGGGAGAATCCGGCCAGGACTTGATATACGGTTGCTCTGAACGCTTGGAACAGCGATGTAGCCGATGAGTAGGCTCCGCGGTCGTTTCCAAAGCTCGGGCAGCGCTCCTGTAAAAATAGACGAACTCACGGAATGTCACGGAATGTCTGTACGCCGCCGCTGCCACTGCCAAAGTGACTGCAGTGCACTGGAAAACGAACGCCCCCCTGATGAAGCCGATAAGCAGCAGACGAAGCTCAATTCAGTGAAGACAGATGGCAGCAGGGGAGAATCCGGCCAGGACTTGATATACGGTTGCTCTGAACGCTTGGAACAGCGATGTAGCCGATGAGTAGGCTCCGCGGTCGTTTCCAAAGCTCGGGCAGCGCTCCTGTAAAAATAGACGAACTCGGTCACGGAATGTCTGTACGCCGCCGCTGCCACTGCCAAAAAAAAAGTTTTGTTTTGTTTGATCTGTTTGTTTTCTTGTACGAACTCCTTCGTCAGTCGGGAACGCGTCACCCAATTCGCGACACCTGTGGAGCATGTGGGACCCAAGTCCCGAGCAACCTCTCGCAACCAATCATTCGAGAGTTTTAGTACTGCGGGCTTTGCGTATTTGCGCGCATAGAGGAATAGCGGGTCCAGAGTGCGCATGGGCAGAACGCTAATGGGGAATTAGCGTTAGCGTACGAACGCAGTCTTCAGAAGTTAGCGTTGCGGCAGTTGCGGCTTTTGCGCCCTTAGCGTGAAAACATGGCGGCGTCCTTCCAAGCGAGAGCCGCCCACTTCAGCCAATTCAGCAGTCCTTGCGATACTGGGCGGCATGTTTACCGGCAACTACCGGTGTTGTTGCTTTCTGCTATGACTTACCATGCTTCGACGATAAACGTTAAGCTGCAATTCAGCCCAGTTTTTGAGATACGCTCTCGATTCTGGAGTGCTCAAGCCTAATGGGACCTCAAGCTGCACTGCTACCGTCTGCAACCGCCCGAAACGTAACACAAACGTCCGGAACGAAACAAAAATAGATTTTGAGCTTTGTCGCGGTATTTTATGCACTTAAATGATGTCACACAAGAGTTGATATTAAATTTACAGGTTTTTTGAAGTTTAGACGGCATATGATGGAAAATATTCTTGCTCGAACGGTTTTTAGTTAACACTGGCTTGACTAGATGGCGCCACTGTTTTAAGTGTGTTATTTCAGTTTATTTTAATCCGGGTCATTCTGCAGGCGAAAATAAGCGCTGCTGTAATAATTGGCTTAAAAGACAGAAATTTTACACTTTGGCAAGTTAGCGGCAGTGTCGACCATTTTAGAAGGACTGCTTGTATCCATGTGAAGCAGACAGCTTTTAACGTTTTCGAAACGCTATACTAAAACTGTCTGCGAGATAAGTTGCTTGCGGCACGCTAACGCAATTTCCCTTAGGTCCGCTATCACGCTAACGCTATACTTAAACTCTCTGTTAAAGTGACTGCCAGCTGTCTCGGTGGTGGTTTTGATCAGAATCCGGTGGGGTAGTTGTGATCAGGGTCGCCGTTGGTGGCTACTTTGCCCCAGATTGGCTACTTTTTAAACTTGTCTAGCGATGAAAATGTCAGGTTGGCTCCCTGGCTACCTTCTCGCAACTTTGAACTTTTATTTTGGCGCATTTATCAGCTATTTTTTTAACTCTCAGCATCCTCCAGGCGGTGTCTGTTTCCATCAAGGCACCCCTACGCACGGCTATGGTAGCTGTGTAGCTTACATGCACGCGTGGTGCGTCGTTAAAAAAGGTGACATCTCCTTGGAAAACATTTCACTAGGCCAGGGAGCGTTGATAGAGCGGTGCTTCCAGTTCTTGAGGCAAATGGCGATACAACTTGCACTTCGGAGGCTGCATTCCAACAATCCTGATGACAAATAAAGCGTGAAGCGGCGTGAAGGCACACTGAAGCTGCCACTACATTTTGTTGCGAAAGCAACACTACGCTAGTCGCCGAGCCATTTCGCGGAGCTGACGGAAGGCCATACTGCGCATGCGTGAGGATGGCGCCGCGCTCGCCAGTTGCGCATGCGCAGTAGCGGCGCACAGCTAGCGTGGTGACGCCGCCACCGCTGCCGCGCGCTCTGGTTGCTTTCGCAATGTTCAAGGTTTAACCAGAGCTAAACCACTGCTATTTTTTTTGCACATCTGCCTCCATCGAGCTGGAGTAAGAAATGCGGCAACTACAAACAATAAGCGTGAAATTGATCACACGTCATGCTTGAGCTTATGGCACGCAGTGGCCGGATCGTACAAAGACACTTGCAGCGAATGGCCTTCTCCACACATGGTGCAATAAGGCACAAAGTTCTGGCACTGAGTTTCCAACCCTGATGCCCAGCTCGTGTTGTCCAGTGATAACTGGCAAAAAAAAAAGGTGCGCAACAAAATGAAGCTCGACTGCCTTACGGTTATTATACGAATCAAGTGCTTTAAGGCTAAAACAGCTTCAATGTCCCACTGGGTTGTTGGCTAGAATGTGAAAAAATTACTCTCGGAAGACCGCACTATCTACACGCATAGGATATATAATTCTGCAACGTACCTGTGCCTTGAAAACAAAGGGCTAAAATTTTGTAATCTTTATTCTGTTTCTTCCGTTTATTTAAAATGCTAACAGTTATTGTTCTTTAATAACAGTCATATTCCTAATATCGCTTCTTTTCATATTTGGCTACTGATTTGGCGCTATGATCAAATGACATGGCTAAATTTGGATACTTTCAGCTCAAGTGTTGGCTTCTTTTCAAACGTTCCCAACGGCAACCCTGGTTGTGATGACGCCCTAAGTTCAGCTGGCCTAAGTGGCCCACCTGCAGCCGAAGCCACCGGCCGCTCCGGCTGCGGGGCTTCACTCTGAGCCGTGGCTCAGTTGGCACAGCACCGGACACGAAATTCGCGGGTCACAAGCTCACCGGCGGCATGTTTTTTTCTTCTGCTTTTATTAATCTCCCAGTGGCTAAAACCATCTCCTATGCTCCTTTATCTCGGTGACTGTTGGCTTCCCTCTTTCTAGCGTATTCGAAGCCTGTATCTTGTGTAAGTCTTCGGTGTGAACTGCACGGTTATATATTGGGATATTTTCGATAAATGGGGGTTTATTTTGGGATACATTGGATATGTTCAGGCAATACGCGCAGTCTATGTCAAGACAAGATGAAAGACAAGCCTTAGCTTGAGATGTGCAAATAAGTCATATAGAGGATTTTACGAACCACCAATGCACCGACATCCCGGAATGGAATTTGTTCGTGCTCAGGAAATGAAGCGGCCTACTTAATAAGGGGGTCTCCAGCAACGAAAAATTGTAGAGTCGAATGAGGGCGACAGTCAGCTCTTTTCAAGTTTATTTGCATCTATACATGTACAGATGACGGGAGTGCAGACAAAAAGCCAAACGGATTTGGCTTGACGGGGTCTGTACCCCCTACAGAAATGGCACTACGCACAATAAAGAGAACACAAAGATACAATAATGAATAAACGAAAAAAAAGCATTAGTGAACATTCTATAACAGAAATACATACGGGCAGAAAAAAAATCAGCGGTAGAATGCTGGAAGGAATTAAATTGCGGAAAGCGTATAGCATAAAATGACACAAATAAAATAGCTTTGAAATTCACAAGCATAAATAATATGTTACTAACAAGCAAAGAAAATTGGTTACGCATTCATGGCGTCAGTGTATACTACAGCAAAGCAAACAAAAGAAAAAAAAACAATCCACAATGAGCCCATAAAAGGAGAGATACGTTGTTATTGAGTTTCTAATGAGTTTAACAAAGATGGCAATGTGTGGCGTAACATTTGTTGACCGTAGTTAGTGCCCGCTTTTGGAACGTACCATGTTTCTCTGTGACGTGTGTTGTAAATGTTAGAACTCATTGTCAATAGAGATAAATGCTCGAAAAATTTGGTGTTCTGTTTTTTCGCAGTAGTGAATCGCTTAAGTAAAATGCTACGATATATGGAGGTGACCGGTTGTAAGTTAAGGGCGCTGAAAAAAGGCTGCGTATGAGCGTCATATGAGGAATTAGCGATAGGGCGCACTGTTTTCTTGTGCAAAAGATAAAGTTTTGTGATGTTAGACATTGTGGTGTTTCCCCAGACTAAATGGCAGGAATTCAGATGGGACAGGAAGAGAGAGTTGTAAAGCAGCTTTTTCACGCTCAAGGGAAGGAAAAATTAAAATTTCGTTAGTATTCCCACAACAGGAGCGCTTTTGTTAGCAACTAAGTCTGTACAAAGATTCCAAAGTAAGTTCTCTTGAAGTACGACCCCGAGGCACTTAATGGATGGCACAATGTTGATAACCGAGGAACCCATTTGCAAATGGCCGTCAATGTGGACATTTTTGTTTTTAGGTGGAAAAAGTACAGCCTTTGTCTTGTTTTTATTTATAGAAAGTGAATTCAATGAACTACATCGATTGAGTTCACTTAAAGCAGCGTTCGCAAGAGCCGACAGGTCCCTTGCACAACCAGATGTAAAAAAACAGACTAGTGTTGTCAGCGTATATGAAGAATTGGGCAGTGGTGTCCATATTTATTGTGTCGTTAATGTAAATATTAAATAACAAAGGTCCAAGAATGCTTCCTTGAGGTACACCAGAATGAATGGGTAAGTTATCTGAAAGACAGTTATTTATTGAAACACTCTGACACCTGAACTGCAGATAGCTTTTGATTAAGCTAAGGAATGGGCCCCTGAAACCGTAAATTTCAATTTTTTTTAGCAGAGTGGTGTGATTGATTGTCTCAAAGGCCTTTGAAAAATCGATGAAAACGCCTAGTGTAACAAAATTTTGCTCAAATGCTTGTAATATTAGTTCCTTTTGTGTTAGTAGAGCTAACTCTGTCGAACGACCCTTTCGGAAACCGAACTGAGTCAGTAATGATATTGTGTTTTTCGCAGAAAACGGTCTTTCTGAGTGTTATTAATTTTTCTAGGCATTTTGAAAATATAGGTAAAATGGATATTGGTCTGTAGTTAGACAAGTTGTTTTTATCACCGGCTTTGAAGAGCACTGTAACCCTTGCGAGTTGCATGCGCTTAGGAAATATACCGTTTACAAAGTACAGATTATACACATGCTCAAGAACAGGAAATATCAGATCTAAAACGTGTTTTACGGGGCGTATTTGCAGGCCATCAATATCGCAGCTTTTACTGTTGCGGAGAGCGTGAGGCAAATTTCTTCGCCGCTAGTTGGATGCAGAAAAGCACTATCGCAAGTTTTGGAATTGAGGTACTCTGCGGAGCGAGGATCGTGCAAACTATTCACAAGGGACACAAAATATTTATTAAATGTGTTTGCTAAATGTGCGCCTGATGAAAGTTCCCCATTAACTATTTATTTATTTATTTATTTATTTACCCTAAAGGCCCAGAAGAGGGCATTACATAGGGGGGAATGATTAAAAGAAAGCACACGGAACAAATCAACTCATAACAAATGATGGTAAATATACAGAAGGCAGAGTTTGGTTAACATTTGGTTAAGTGCTGTATAACACATTGAAACCGCAAAATTCAACACGTTCAAACAAGTGAGTAATAATTAGGGCAAAATAAGTAACTAAAAATACAATGGCACACAAAAGAGGCTCCGGAGCTGTTCAGCATACAAGAAATGGCAAAGCAAAAAAAGGGCCGCCAAAAAGTCACGGACACGGTAAATCATCTAGCACTCTATGACTTATTTTCCGTGTTCAAAAATGTTAGTAAAGCTGTTTGAAAAGATGATAATTCAGTATGGCCGACAATGCTGGATGGCAATGAGTTCCATTCATTTATTGACAAAACCAGCGGTGACTTCTGATATTTTAGTGTGCGAGCGAAAACCGGACGTACCTTATGCGCATGATCCAGGCGAGCTGAACAATGAGGTGCAGGAAAGATATGATTTCGGGAGAATGGCGTTTCGCTATAGTATAAGCTGTGAAATAATGACAACCGGGCGAACTTTCTACGTGTAGCAAGAGGTTGAAGATTCATGGCTTGCTTCATTGCTGATACGCTTTGATGACGTGAGTAGGATGACAGTATGAATCTGACGGCTTTATTTTGTACTGCTTCTAGAACATTTGTAAGAATCGCGTGGGAGGGGTTCCATATAACAGAAGCGTATTCAATTCTCGTACGCCCTGTGGCTCGTGAACTGTTGTATGTGTTTCTTTCTGCGTCCTAAGTTGTTGCGCAATTCACTTATATACCTCTGGATGCTGACGTCCAATGTTAAGCACTGCTCTAAGGTTTCTCCACGTGATGTCCGTCCGCTTTATAGCTTCAGGAATAAACAATCTATGAAGGTAATCTTTCTTAGCTTGTCTGAGAGTCGCAGTTATCTTATTCCGAAATTTCTTAAATTCGGATAGGTGGCACGTGTCTCTTGTGTCCAAGAAACGTTTGAATAGAGCATCTTTTTGCTTGATTAGTTTCAGAAGTGCATTAGTTATCCAAGGTTTTCTAGCTTTTTTAGGCTTCAGTGTTTTAGGGTGAAAAGAGTCCGAGTAAGCCTTTTTGAAAAGGCACAGAAATGACTCGTACGCGACGTCTACGTCAGACTGATTGTACACGTCGAGCCAATTTATTTTAGATATTTTTGTACGGAACTCCTCGAGCGTAGCTGGATTAATATCTTGAATAGTGATAGGGGGACACTGCTTTGGCTCTTTACTCGAGACAACGATTCCAAGAGAAGAAATACTGGCAAATGATAGCTAATATGAGCGCTGATTACTCCGGAGTTAATAGTTCGAGATTCAGTGTTTACAATAAAAACATCAAGCAAAATTTCACAGTCGTTGCTAATGCGAGTTGGAGCAGTAATTGTGTTGAAACATGCATTAGCTTCTAACAGTGGAGTGAAATCAGTACGCAGCTGCGTTTCGTTCAACGAGTTAATATCTGTATCGCCGCCCAAGACGAGTTCATACCAGTTTTCATTTATCCAGGATAAGAAGTATTCCATAAATTAAAAAAGTTGACAATGTTCCTGCCTGGAGGGCGATATAAACAGAAAATATGCTTTTGTTGTGAATGACAGTCAAAATTTCAAAGTCCGCTGTAACCGCCGTAAACTCTCGTCGGTTTTTTCACACTGAAAATTTTCTTTGGCCATGAAAAGTACGCCTCCACCGTTCCTGACTGAGCAATTTAAGTAGTGTCTCGTGTAACCTGGGATCTGTATAACTTCGTGGTCGTGTCGGTACCATGTTTCACAAAGCATAATAACATCAAATGAAAAGCCAAAACATGAAAACAAGACACACAGTTCATCAGACTTATTGCGCGCTGACTGAGTGTTCAACAGGAAGAAAGATGTGCATGGCATTTTAGTCGAATCCGCAGGGTTCACCGATTTACCAGCCATTGACGTGAATGGCTGTTGGAAAAATGCTCGGAATCCTAGTTCCTCATTTCATCTGATCGATGTCCACAACGCAAGATATGCGCAGCACATTTGACGTGTCTGTCTTGCGCGCGAAAATGTTGCCGCCCTTTGTCCATGCATACTTCCATTCTTTTGCTTTCTTTCGCTCAACAACTTGTCCAAGAAGTTTCTTCAAGGCGGGGCAAAGGTGCTTATTAATAAATACCGCGGGGAACTGAAACCATCGGCACTCTGGTAACCGAAATCAGAGGTAGAAATTCGATTTTTCCTGGCCTTTTTAATCACCGCTTCCCGTTTCGCACGAGAGCGGAACTGCACGACATTGTTAGGGCATCCTTTGTCTTTCCTTGGCACACGATGGCACATTTCTACATCGGAATCAGAAATGGGTTCGCTTATGACTTCTCCTAGTTTGCTCAAGATTGAAGGTAGGTTCTCGTCATCGCTGACCGGAACGCCTTTAATCTCAATGTTCCGGTTCCTCGAGTACTGTTCCTGGTTTGTCACCCCGTCTTCAAGATCAGATAGTTGTTGTTTCAGTCCTGTGCAATCCTGTGATAGTTCGGAATTTTCTTTCGTTAGCCCTGGGTTTTGCTTTTCTAGTTTTGTGCAGCGCTCAGCCATAGCATCAAACTGTTCACTAAAGAAATCAACGGATTTTTTCAGCTCTTTGTATTCCTTTCGAAGCTCTTTCTCTAGTGCACAACGCATATCTCGCATTTCCTGTTTAAAATCTTTCAACAGCTTTGTCACTTCAGAAGGCATTTCAAATTAGCAGTTCAGCAAATACGTACAAGAGCTTGGCAGTAGCGGCAGGAAGAAAAAAAATAAAAATTGGCTACAAATGATTGCACCAACCTGTGTGTAAGATGCGCAGATTTAGTGAACCGGTCGGTACAGCCGCTGCTGCCAAGCGACGATCAGCTGCGAGGTGCAATTCCTTTTGTAGTCAGCGCCTCTTTCAGGCAGCCAGTCCTGGTCCACGGCTCGCTGACGTCACACTGGAGGCCACGACAGTTTATAGATGAGCGTCGAAACGTGCGAAAGTCGAAGAGATGCGGCACGTGCAACGGTGATCCGCCGAAGATGCAGACCAAAGCCACCGGGAAAGCGGGTGGTGTCCTGTGTGTAAGATGCGCAGATTGAGTGAGCCGGTCGGTACAGCCGCTGCTGCCAAGTTGACCTGCTGGTTCCCGAGAGCTTCAAGGGAATATTGTGGTGGTGCATATCAGACCGAAATTAATAGTTTCTCGATTTTTATGACCTTATCAGGTTGGTAACAAAAGCGCGAGCACAAATTTTGCTAACTTTTGTTCTTCGTTGCCGAAATGCTAAATTGATCCGTGGAATGCCGATTGCTACATCTTTTGGTAGTGAGGCTAGCCTAACAGTCCTGTCCAAGGAACTAGCTGGTGTTAATTGGGATGTCATATGGTTTAGTGAAGTTAGGAGGACAGGTGAGGCGTATGCGGTACTAAGGGGCGGGCACGTACTGTGCTATCGTGGATTAGCGGACAGACAATAGCTACGTGTGGGACTCCTCATCTGTAAGCATATGGCTGACAACATAGAGCAATTCTCAAGTTCCATGACTACAGCGCAACGAACGGGACAAGAAGAAAGACACAGGCAGAGACACAACCGTTCGTTGTCCCGTTCGTTGCGCTGTAGTCATGGAATATCGGAACCAACTCGCCCAGCAACTTACCTTGTCAATTCTGCAGTAATAACGAGGTGTGACAGTTGTAATTGGGCTTGATAGGAGGTACAATCCATAGCTACAGCGTGACGATCGGGACATAGAAGAAAGGAAGGAAGACGCCGGTACACAACTCATCGTGGCCGTATTGCGTCCCTGCGTTTCTATGGGTCACCGACACGAACTCGCCCAACAAGTTGCCTTCATGTGGATCTACCAGGATGCGCAGCTACTCTGAAAGGTGCGTTCTAGTGACCACAGCCTAAACAAAGGAGGAACAGAAGAAACTAGTGACGCGGGAGCCCGTGAACGCATTATCGGTAAAAGTGAAAGTAGAGGAATTCAGGCTCTCGCTGGAGAACAGATATTCGGTTTTAAGTGAAGACGATGACCGTATTGTTCAAGCAGTGGACGATATCCTCACGCCTATGATTACGGCGCGTGCAGTAAAACTAGGTGGCACGATAGCTGCACAGGATACCGGCAAGCTATCTCCGGAAACAGAAGAACTGATTAAGAAACTCCAAAGTATAAATGGCTTCAACCTCACAGACAGAGTGGTAGTCGTAGACCTATCAAAGTAACCAAGACAAAGAAGTTTATATTTGAAAGAATCGAGCTTCCTCTAAAGTTCGGAAGTAGGCTAAAAGTGGAAAGAAGGCATAGGCAGAAATCAGATGTGTGCCTGTAGAGACAAAAAGGGGCAAACCGTTACCAATATGAATAAGATAGTTGAAATCGCCGAGTAGTTGTACACTAAAAGAGTAGAAAACTGAGCTAGTTGGTTCAAACTTCTTGGTGGGTACAGCCGAGACCTTTCGCAAAACCTGCCCAGAGTTGAAATTCACCCACGAGCTTCCAGCCAAGGATTCGCTGCAATTCCTGGACTTACGCCTTGAATTCCAACCCGGACACTTATGTTGGAGGTACGAGCCTAGAGCGAAGAAACAGTTTCTCCCTTTTTCATCAAGCCATTCAAAGACCGTGAAAAGGGCAATATCGAGTGCTGCTCTCTTGTCAGCTCTGAAGAAATCGTGTGAGCATCAGATGGAGACAAGTTTTCGGCGGCAGATTGATAGGCTAAAAAATGCGGACTACCCCGTTCCGATGCTCAGCAGCGTAGCTGAAAGCTTGCTGCGGAAAGTGAAAGGAGTGCAAGCAAGGAAAGGTGGACCTGAAGACGGCAATGAAAGGGAGAAATTAGCAGTGGTTCCGTATGTTCATGGATTGACCCACAACCTCATGAAGATTGGCAAGAGGCATGGGGTCCGGGTTGTTTGCTCTGCACCGAACAAGGCAATGAGCATGTGTGCTCGAGTCAGCAGGCAAAAGAAGCAGCAATTCCAGATCGCACACCGAACAAGATTCAGCGAGTGTGTTAAAGGTGTGGTTTATAATATCCCTCTGGCTTGTGGCAAACAATATATAGGGCAGACGGGAAGGTGCCTTAATGATAGGATAAGGGAACATGCATCATCGCTATCAGGTGCCCCAAGCAGCAATCTAGCCCTGCATTGCAGAGATTGTAAAGAAAACAAAAAAGAAAAAAAAAGTGCGCAAGTGTGAGCCCAAGTTGCATGAAGTTCAAGTCATGAAAAGGTATGCAGACCAAGTGACACGTGATATCCTTGAGGCATTGGCGATACGGGAAACAGGACAGCGGTGCGTTAGTACACCATCAATCTCTCTATCAAGAAAAGAAATTTCCTTCTTGAACGAACCTCACGGGAGATAAAAGCAAGATCTTTTTGGCAAGGAAACAAAAAGCGCGGGTTTTCCAATAAAATTTTAGTTGACAGTCAGCTTCGTCTACGTTCTACGTCTTCCTTTCTGTGTCTGCGTTTTGTTATTTCGGCTGTACCCACCAAGAAGTTGTACACAAATCTATGCAGTAGCCCATGTATTCAGGACACTAATTAAGAGGCAGAGCACACAACAATGATACATCCCGCCTGTAAAAAAGAAGAAAGTAAAGAAGAAAGCCTTAGGTGCAACCCAAAGGGTGAAAGCAGCCGGCGAGGACCAGGTAGCAGCTTTTCGGTTGAACAAGGTTGGGGAGATTGACTGCAAAAAAAAAAACAGCAACGCGGCATGCCTAATGATGTCGAACGTAACGGTAGAATGGAAGACCGCTGTCATCATCTTAAGTCACGAGAAAGGAGACGTCAAGGACTTGAAAAACTACAGACCGATCTGAAGCATTTGCGAAAGGAAGGTAACCGATGGTCTTTCAGTGTATCTGATTGAGAGAGAGAGAGAAAAGGACGGAAAGGCAGGGAGGTTAACCAGAGAAGGCAAGCGTAGCAGGGTGCTGTAGAAAATTAGTTGCGCGGATGAGATCAAGAAGTTTGTGTTAATGGGTGGCCGCTGCTGGCACAGGGCAGGGTTATTTGGAGAGGTAAGGGGGAGGCCCTGCAGTGGGCGCTGTCGTGCTCGTGATGGTGACATAGCCAGCCTAGCATTGACTCGCAGTGGGGCAAAAGGACTACAAATCCGACCAGTAAGTACCCACTGAAAGAAGACGGTGAAATAATAGCTTTAAACAAGAGGCAAAAGATGCAGAGGGCAAGAACAGGATAGGTTGAATACAAAAACGCACACTTTAGCTGTGTATAAAATTTCGAAAGAGGAACCAGGAAGTACTGTTCCTTTGATAACTGGAAAGGAAACCCCCAACTCTTGGAAGAGACATCAGGGCATCTAAGAACGAGAAGATTCGAAAAGAAAGTTTACCAAGAAGGTGACACACGTGTTACTTGTGCTGAATCGGGGGAAACAATTCCATACGTTGGTATGGAAGCGTCGGCTGGGAGTGACGACTGGGTTGCGTCGCTTACACGGTGGATGCGCCGGACTTCTCGACAGCGAAGGACCGATTTCTGGGATGACGAACGTATGGCCATCGATTTACAGCTGAGTGTGTTCGAACCGCGATATCACTGTGGTGTCAGCTGTGCACCCTGCTCTACCCACGAGGCCTGCCGAACTACGATGGTGGAACGTCATCCAGGACAAGGCCAATCAGCGCAAGCAACACGGATCGACAAGCTATAAAAGCCGCCGCTTCTCTTCGAAGGCTGCAGTCCGGCGGATTACGAGGGCATCGCTCACTTGTGTATTTTGTTCTGTCTAGGTGAGAATATTTTTGCCTTTCACACTTGCTTTGTTAGCCTTTTGCCTACGCCGGACTGCCCGCCAGTTTTTTGCAATGCCAAGTAAAGAATGCCTTGCATGTTTAAAAGCGATCTCACCTGATGGCAAAAGTCTTATCTGTACCGAATGCAAGAATGCTTATCATGTTGGAAAGTGCTCGGGCGTTACAAAAACAAATCTCAAAAGCATGTCGAAGGAAATGCTTCGACAATGGGCATGCTCGACCTGCAAAGCGGGCAGGTCAAGAACTGATTCCTTGAGTGAAACATCGTCATGTGACCCTGATGAACGTTCTTTAGCAAGTGTCATGTCAAAGTTAGATGCTGTACTGCGTCGCTTGGACGAACTTGAAAGAAGGCAGGAAGAACAGCTGACGAAACTAGATACTACAAACAAAAGTATAGAGCATCATAATCAGACAATGCAAGGTATGGAAGCATCGCTAGACCTACTTTCTTCCCAATACGACACTGTCCTGCAGTCGCTAGAAATACAGAAAACCGAGCTGAAAGACATAAGAAAAGAGACTTGCGACCTAGCAGATCAACTAGCAACGTCAAACGCGCGGCTTCAGCAGTTGGAAACGGAGGTGGATAAACTGGAGACTTACTCCCGTAGAAACAATATAGAAATCCATGGAATAAAACAAAGTGCTAATGAAGACCTGTATGTAGTTTTGGCATCTATTGCTGACAAACTCCAACTTCCGGTTGCTGATGAGAATGAAGTCGACGCGGTGCATAGAATCAAAGGTAAATCGAGCAAGGAACCACCAATACTGGTCAAATTTTTCAAGAGAGCAACAAGAGAAAAATGGATCAAGAAAAGGACAGCCCTAAGAGATGAAGACATTTTCATCAATGAGAATCTCACATACTCTGTGAAAAAGCTGCACTGGCTGACAAAGTGTGCCGCCAAAGAAAAACAGTACCGTGTTGTCTGGGTGCGCAATGGAAGGATATACATGAGTAATATGGAAGGGGGAACAGTAGTACGAATAGATAAAGAAGAGGACCTAGCTAAGATTGCATGAACATGACAGCTAACATGTTAAATAACATTTTCAATCAGACAGCGCGTCATTCCTTCCTGCCATCAGATATATACGCTGCATCCTCGCAGAAAACAAAAACTATCTCTTGCTTTCATATCAACGCACAATCCTTGCGAAATAAAGGTGACGAATTTGAAGCGTTTTTTTCCACACTTAACTTCAGTTTCAACGTTGTCATGGTCACTGAAACGTGGTATCAAAATAGTTTTGAAATGCTGCAGTTGCCGAACTACAAGACGCATGTACAAAATCGCAATGACAAACGAGGCGGAGGTGTCTTGATAGCAATAGAAAAATGTTTTAAATGCAGTATTCTCGCTGATTTCACTCAAATTCATGATGATTACGAAGTACTGTCCTTACAAAGTGGTAAAAATGGCTTCTCTGTTATATACCAGCCTCCTAAAAGCAACTTCTCAAATTTTGCTTGCTTTCTTGATGAATATCTCCAATGGGTCTCAGATAACAACCTTAACCTAGTATTAGGTGGTGACATTAACATAGATTTTCTTTCACATTCTCCTAACAAACTAGAAGTTGAGTCTATACTGCAATGCAACGGTTTTATTAACGTCATAAATGAACCAACACGATTACACGCTGTAACGTCAATTGATGTGTTTTTTACTAATTCTCCAGCTGATCATCTTAAATCAGGAATAATTAATGTCCATATCAGTGACCGTCTTCCAATATACCTGATTGTTGAGTGTGAAACATCTAGGAAACAATGCGTACCTTCTGCGATAGAATACCGGCGCATTAATAATGAAACACTGAATTTCTTTCGAGGCGCACTTGCAAATGTTGACTGGAATGTTGTGCGAAACAAAAATGCTCCAGAGGATGCCTACAATGCCTTCATCGCCATACTCAGGACTATATATGAGCAAAGCTTTCCTTTTGTCACTTTCAAAAGACCTCGAAAAGCCAGAAAACCATGGATAACTGCAGAATGCCTTAAAATGATAAAAAAGAAGACGCACCTTTACAACCGCTTCATTCAAACAAAGTTACCCGATGATCTTGTACGATTTAAAACATATCGCAACCAAGTTACGTCTACTCTTCGTCAGGCAAAAAAACAGTACATGGAAAAACTATTCAACCAAGACTCACTAAAAAGGAGCGATCTTGTGTGGCAAAACATTAAAAGAATTTTAAACCGAGGTTCTGCTGCCACTGATGTACTTGAACTTTTTGTTGATAATGAGCCAGTGAGTGGGAAAAAGCTAGCAGATAATTTTAATAATCATTTTGTGTCTCAGGCGGATGGGAATGACGATCTCACGGATGTGAAGTGTCTTGACGTACGGATTGTTTCCAGTGCATTCCTATCGCCAACAGATGCTATTGAAATTAAAAATTGCCTCTTGGCTTTACGCAACAGCAAGGCACTTGACACTGATGGTTTCAGAATTTCCCCAGTAAAGTATGTAGCCGATGTAATTAGCTCAGTGTTAGAATATATCTTTAATTGTTGCATTGAACATGCAGTATTCCCCAAAAGAATGCAGATTGCCAGAGTCACGGTTATACATAAAGGCGGAGACAAAAACATTCTGTCAAATTATCTACCAATATCTATTCTTCCTGTTTTTTCAAAGTGTTTTGAAAAAATCCTGTTTAGACGAATATCTGGTTTCTGTGACAAACATAACATAATAACGCCCAGTCAGCATGGTTTCAGAAAACACTTCTCGACGGAAACCGCGCTTCTAACTCAGAAAGAACTAATCTTAGAGTCCTTTGAACAGAAACTTCTCACTCTTGGCATTTTCATTGATTTTTCCAAAGCATTTGACCGCATGAGTCACAGAATAATGATAGCTAAGCTCGAGCACTATGGTTTTCGCGGAAAGTTTCTTCAAATAATTCAGTCTTATTTAGGCTCTCGAGTACAACAGGTAAACATACACAATGACTCCTCAGATTTTAGGCATATCACTTCAGGCGTTCCGCAAGGCAGTAACTTGGAACCACTCCTATTCCTCCTTTATGTTAATGACGTCGTCTGCATTAGTAAGCTGCCAACTTTCATTATTTACGCAGATGACACCACTTTATTTTTTAGAGCCTCACATTTACAAGATCTTCAGCAACAAGCATCACATTGTCTACACTCGCTTTTAGAATGGTCTAAATGCAATTTGTTAAGCATTAACACCCAGAAAACAAAAGCTGTGCTCTTCAGACCTCGCAGTAAGCCTATTAACGAATCGCCATTTTCTTTAAGATTGGGCTCGTCACTCATTCAGATTGTTCCAGTCATCAAAAGTTTAGGTGTGATTTTTCATGAGAACTTATTATGGAATGATCATGTCGAAATGGTAATAAACAAACAGTCCAAGGTTGTCGGTATTTTATGTCGACTAAGGTACTTTATGCCGAAGCGTATTAAGCAAATGCTGTATAACGCACTTTTTTGCTCTGTTCTTAACTATTGCTTTTTGGTCCGGGGCACTACGTCTTTTACCAACATTAATCGTTTGCACCTTCTTCAAAAAAAAAGCTGTTCGTAGCATTGTGAATGCTCCGCGACTAGAGCATAGTGGCCCGATATTTCAGGCACTCGGCGTCGCCCCCCTTCCCCAGTTGTATGAAACGTTGCTCTTAAGACGGTATGAAACAAGTGTTGTTAAAAACAATTGCTTTATGTTACAGCTGCCTGGACTGAAATACTAAGAGTCTAAATACTCTACTCGAACAGTTTTGAATTGGTTTGTACCTAAGACCCGCGGGTATCATTACGGGTATCAAATGCTGAACTTCACTCTCCCACATTTATCAAATAAATCCTTATAAATGTAGAGCTAAATAATGCCAACAACTGTTATATGTCTTGTGTGTTTGTACGTTTTTTTTTCTCTGAATGTGCCCTCGTATTGTTTCTTTCGTTTGTTTTGTTAACGTGAACAAGTGTATCACTGCCAAGCTTCTGTAGGGTGCGCCGGCCTCGTGAAGCCTTGCCACTGGCTTTTTGCCGGTGCACCCAACATCGCCATGATGTTAAATAAATATATTCTGATTCTGATTCTGATGCAGTTTACCAGAATGTGGCAGTATCAATCCAGATGCCGGTACAGGCGCAGTCCCTTTACCTGGGGCCCTAGGGGAACTAAATCGTAAAGTGAATAATTCTGTGGTAGGCCTTAGCAAAAAGCGCGTGGAAGATTGGTGGCGCTGAAGCAGGGCGGCTGCGTAAGGACACAAGTTCAGGAATAAAATCTTGTCGAACGAAAGACTAAATAGAAGCTGTATTTAAAGAAAAAATGGCGAATTTAGAAGCAATACTGGTAAATTTACGCATTGGTATAGAGAAATGTGAAGTAAAAGAAATGCCTAGCAGTGTCACCTGCCGTCACCTGTTTAAACTGGGAGGCTTTTAAGATGCACGCTTGTTTCCATTCGCCTATAGCGGCGTGCCGGAAGACATATTTTCTTCGTACCCTACTGAATATGCTATTTAGATTAAATTTTTTTTTGTTAACATGGTCAAACATATTGCGCTTATGAAACGACTTGCGACAACACAGGGTTGACCTAAGCACTGGTGCACAGACAGTCAACTGAAATGCACCAGTGTTTGTATCGTACCTGTGTTGTCCCAAGTGATTTCAAAAGCGCAATTATGCTTGACCATGTTAACTACCAACTAGCACAATTTGAAGCCCTCTTAAAGTTCCTCTGTTAACTCGCGTTGGTGCAAGTTCATTTGTTTCTCAAGGCTGTTAAGGAGTGATCGGTTTTAGTGAACAGCAGTTCACAATTGGTAGCGAGGTGCTGGTAGTGGCGAGGGAATGCGTCTACTTAGGGGAGGCAGTGGCCGCTGATCCGGATCATGAGAGTGAGTTAACTAGAAGAATAAGAATGGTGTGGAGTGCATATGGCAGGTTCTCTCAGGTTATGAATGACAGCATACCAATATCCCTCAAGAAAAATAATACAACAGATGTATCTTACCTGTACTCACCAACGGGGCAGAAACGTCGAGGCTAACGAAAAGGGTTCAGCTTAATTTGAGAACAACGCATCGAGCTATTCAAAGAAAAATGACAGCTGTAACGCTAAGAGACTGAAAGCGGGCGGAGTGGGTGAGGGAACAAACGCGGGTTAATGGCATCGTAGTGGAATTCAAGAGGAAGAAATGGGCTTGGGCAGGGCAAGTAATGCGAAGGCAAGATAACCACTGGTCCTTAAGGGTAACGGAGTGAACTCCAAGAGAAGGAAAGCGTAGCAGGGGCGGCAGAGTGTTAGGTGGGCGGATGAGATCATGAGATTTGTTGGGATACGGTGGCCGCAACTGGCGAAGGACAGGGTTAATTGGAGAGACACGGGAGAGGCCTTTGTCCTGCAGTGGGCGCAGTCAGGTTGATAACGATAACGTTGATGAAGGTAGTAAACGAGAGACAAGGAAGAAAGCACTTTCTGGCGTTTTAAAAGGCCCGACGTGAAAGCGAAGCGTTGCGCTTCAGAATGAATTTCAGATGAAGAAAATTGTACAATGAGGCCGCCGCGGTGGCTCAGTGGTTATGGCTCTCGGCTTCTGACCCGAAAGACGCGTGTCCGATCCCGGCCGCGGCGGCTGAATTTCGATGGAGCCGAAATGCAAAAGGCCCATGTAGTGTGCGATGTCAGTGCACGTTAAAGAACCACAGGTGGTGAAATTATCCGGAGCCCTCCATTACAGCATCCCTCATAGCCTGAGTCAGTTTAGGACGTGTAACCCCCTTAAAGGAAGCCAGTTGTACAACGGGTAGTGGAAGAGCAGTAAGGGCAATCCTGTGTATTTAGCACTGCAGGGAAGCACTACCATAGTGTTTGCCTAGACGCGGAACTAGAAAACTGTGTCAGTGTTTGTTGATTATGTTTCTACTGATAAACGTCCGACCTTTTGGCTTTTCAACAGTTTTACGCACCACGTGGTAATATTATTATAAATTCTAACGGTGCGCACTAGCAGAAAGCGTGACGTGCAAGGTCTCCGTTTGCGTGCTCACCTTTTATCGTAGTTATTTACCGCAACTTACGCACTGAGTTTGTAAGCAGTGGGTGGAAGGCATGCAATTAAGGACACTTTTCGACCGATTTTGTTCGATGCTTATGATTAACCCATTTGACTGACTGATTCTAGTCACAGGGAGGACATATGGCACTGACGAAGTGCAAACAGAGCCCGAAATTAATGGAATTGGAATGAGCTACTCACATCACCCACCACACTTTCATTCGATAAGAAAGCATAAGTTGGAGGAAAAGGTGGCTATGTGTGCAGCTCTTTTCGCACGGACGGCTCTTTTTGAAGTGAAAATTGTAAAGGTCATAAACTGCGGACGTTGTGTGCTTCTATTTCTTGTGAGCTGTCCTTAATGAGTGCTAAAAAATGTTGTTTTGTATCTCAAAAGAAAACATTCGACAGAAGTCTGTCTGGTTGGGAAATTTAATGTTAGGAGAAGGTAAGTGACGCCAACCAAGTAAAATACAGGAAAAACACGACGTTTCGGGACCGGCTCGGCCCCTTCTTCACGGTGTGACTACGGGCGAGCGCAGCTTGGCTTTTTAAGCCCCTGTGTGGAGGACCTGCTGCCCATGGACAGCAGCGGCAGAAGAAACAGCCTGACCCCCATAACTCTGGCTTTGTAAAGAACCTCTCCTCCCGTCGCTTAACACCGCCCGAATCCTCTGTTCTCGCAAAAGGACATGGATTCAACATATCATCTGGTCCCGCCCTCCCAAAACTAGTCGCGGCTGTTGAAGATGCGATCCAGCACCTGGAGCCGCACGTTAGGGAAGAGGTCCGCCTGAAAGCGATTGGTGTCATCGCCAAGGTACCCCCCAAATTTCCGAGCAATCTGTCTCAACTGGAACGAAAAGCCCTACGCGGTCTCAGGGACGACACCGACATCGTCATACTCCCGGCAGACAAGGGCAACTCTACAGTGGTGATGGACCGACGCGACTACGAGGAGAAGGCGTCAGCCCTTTTGAGCAGTGGGGCGTATGAGAAGGTTCGCAAGGATCCGACTTCAAACACTCAGGCAACACTCAACAAAACCCTGGCAGAGATGTTCAAGCGGCATCCTGATTTCAAATGGCTTTACCTCCGCCTCATCTCCAGAAACGGCTCAGCTCCAGGTTTTTACGGGCTACCTAAAATTCACAAACCTGGCGTCCCCCTTCGGCCAATTGTAGACTTCACCCTGTCTCCTCTGCGACGTCTCTCTGACTACCTGCACAAGGTACTGGCGCCGCTCGCCGGCAGAACACCCACGCATGTACAGAATTCGCGGCATTTCGTCCAACTTGTCTCGAACCTTACCGTGGAGGAAGACGAAAGCCTAGTCTCGTTTGACGTGGTGTCGCTATTTACCTGCGTACCGGTTCCCCTTGCTGTGTCCGTTGCTCGCCGCGCACTCGAAAACGACCAAACGCTGCACGAGAGAACTCCACTCAACGTCGATGAGGTATGTCGCCTTCTCGACCTCTGTCTGCGCAGTACCTTTTTCACCTACAACGGAGAATTTTTCAAGCAAACAACCGGAACTGCTATGGGGGCATCAATTTCAGTCACAGTGGCTAACCTAACCATGGAAGACGTCGAAAGCCGGGCCCTCTCCTCCTTTAATCCCAAGCCAAAGTTATTCCTCCGTTATGTAGACGACTGCTTTTGTGTGGTGAAAACCTCAGAGATAGAAAACCTCCAGAGTCATCTAAATTCAGTTGAACCGGCCATACAATTTACTGTTGAACATGAACAGCAGGGCAGCCTGCCTTTTCTGGATGTCCTACTTACAAGGCACGACAAAGGCCTGCAGTCCTCGGTGCACAGGAAGCCAACCCACACAGGACGGTACCTACATTTCGATTCGAACCATCCCATCCCGCACAAAGCATCTGTCGTGACGTCATTACTGAAGAGAGCCGACTCCATATGTTCCTCAAGTGAAGATAAAAGGAAGGAGAAGAACCGAGTCATTTCTGACCTCCAAAAGAACGGCTACCCAAGCTCATTCATCCGGCGCATTATCAGGAAACAAGAAAGGCAAAACAAAATCCGGTCTATTATTTCCTCAGACGCATGCCAGAAGCGGAAACGTGTTTGCATCCCCTACGTGAGAGGCGTGAGCGAGACGCTCGGTCGCATTCTCGGAAAAGAAGGGGTGCTGACAACGCACAAACCGACCAGCACTATCGGTCGCCTTCTCCCCCGCCCAAAAAACCGGCAGCCCAGAGAAAAGGCCCAGGGCGTCGTGTACAAAATTCCGTGTTCCGTCTGCCCGGCGTCGTACATAGGGGAGACGAAGAACTTCGCGGAAAGGATGAACCAACACAAAGCGGACGTCCGTCACATGAATCGTCAACGCAGCGCCGTGGCCGAACACTGTGAAGGGTGTGACCACCCAATTGACTTCGACAGCACCATTGTATTGGAAACGGAAGCTAACCCACGCAGGAGGCTTCTACTCGAGTCGTGGCACATACAGCAAACACGAGAGAATGTTAATCGTTCCCTGGGGACTCTCCCCTCATCCTACGTCCATGGGCTGCGGCCATTGACCCGCAGGTCCTCCACACAGGGGCTTAAAAAGCCAAGCTGCGCTCGCCCGTAGTCACACCGTGAAGAAGGGGCCGAGCCGGTCCCGAAACGTCGTGTTTTTCCTGTATTTTACTTGGTTGGCGTCACTTACCTTCTCCTAACATGGAGTACCTGTTTTGTTCTCGGCTCCCAAAAAGTTCGGAAAGCTTTGTCCGCGTATTTGCAGTGCAAAAAAGCGCGAGTGCCTGAAAAAGCATCAGCAGCCGTTTGTAAGGTGTTCCACTAGAGGGGTTTATTCCATTCCCGTCTTGTGGAAAGTTTTATGTAGGCCAAACTGGACGTTGTGTCAACGACCGTCTAGGGGAACACGCCCTAAATTTAGAAAACAAAAACGATAAATACAAGCATCTTGCTGCACATCCCTATCGAAAAATCTCATATGAATTCATACGAGGTCTGTTAGAAAAGTATCAGACTTTATTTTTTTTGCGAACACCTGATGGATATGAAACAAGCGCGCTTACAGCAGCCGACCTTGCACCCTCGTGCGCATGCACGAATTTTTTCCCGCCTGCCGATAGCGTCAGTCGCTGGGAAGCAGCGTTTGAGTGAGGCAGTGCGCAGTGCTCTCGTCGGTTTTTTGTTGCAAGGAAAATGGCGGAGCGAGAGGAGCAGCGCTACTACCTCAAATTTTGCCAGAAACTTGGCGATAGCCAAGTGGAAACGATTTGAAATATTCACACGGCTTTCGGTGATGATGCTATGAGCAGCACACAGATTAAGCAGTGGTGCAACTGGTTTAAAGACGGCCGCACATCTGTGGAGAGAAAGCCACGCTCCGGTCGGCCATCAACATGCCTAAATTACCAGGTAATTGCCGAAGTGAACGCTGTAGTGAAGCGGGACTGTTGTGTGACTATCCGAGAAATTGCGGAAGAAGTGGACATCAGCAATTTTTCTGCACATTCCATTATCACCGAAGATTTGGCCATGGAGAGAGTTGCGGCGAAATTCGTGCCGAAGCTGCTGACGGTGGAGAAAAAGCAGCTTCGTGTTGAAGTCTCACGGGAGATGCTGGGGTGGTATTCTCCCGGTGTCGCCTTTTGCGACATGTCGCATTCGCTCTTCGCTGATTGGCTCGAGCCGCGGTGACGGCGGCGTGACGACACGGACCCGCCTTCCTGCTACGTCATCGTGACGTCGCCCCAATTTACTACGCTTAGTCGAACAACGGAATGCGCTGAAGCGATTCGCGCGGGCGACGGGCTACCGTTAGCGTACGAACGCAATCGGCAGTTGCGGCTTTCGCGCCCTTGGCGTGAAAACATGGCGACGTCCTTTCAAGCGAGAGCCGCCCGCTTTAGCCAATTCAGCAGTCCTTGCGATTCCGGTCGGCATGTTTACCGGCAACTACTGGTGTTGTTATTTTTCGCTATGACTTACCTTGCTTCGACGATAAAGTTTAAGCTGCAATTCAGCCTAGTTTTTTAGATACGCTCTCGATTCTGGAGCGCGCAAGCCTAATGGGACCTCCAGCTACACTGCTACCGTCTGCAACTGCCCGAAACGCAGCCGAAACCTAGCACAACCGTCCGGAACGAAAGAAAAATAGATTTGGAGCTTTTTCGCGGTGTTTTATAGACTTAAATGAAGTAAAGCGAGTTTATATTAAATTTGCAAATGTTTTTTTGAACATTAGACGTCATGTGATGGCAAATATTCTTGCTATAAAAGATACGAAACTACTGCTGCTAGTGAATCAGCAGTGGTAAATTGTCGCTTCTCGGAGTAAATGAATGCACCGCAGACGAAAGTGCCGGCGGCTTTTTCCGTTTCTTCGAGCATCTGTAAGCACTTTTTTAGGCCCCGCCCATATGCGACATGTCGCAAAAGGCGACACCGGCAGAATACCACCCCTGGATTCCACAAACAGTTACCCTGACTTCACCGACGCCGTAATCACTAGTGACGAGTCTTTGGTGTACGGGTACGACCCGGAAACCAAATCGCAGTCGTCACAGAGGACGCATTCCACGTCACCAAGAACAAAGAAGGCCCGCCAAGTGCGCAGTAATGTCAAAGTGATGCTGACTGCTTTTTAAGCATGAAATGCTTTTAGCTCCCGTTGTCGGCAGTGTGGTGACGTCACGCCGAGACCGAGAGCCTTCATCCGGGCACTGAAATCCACTCATCCGGGCACTGAATTCTAGTCATCCGGGCACTGAATTCCAGTCATCCGGGCACTGAAATCCACTCATCCGGGCACTGAATTCCAGTCATCCGGGCTCTGAAACGAGAACATCCGGGCACCGTACGAGACTTAACGAGATTTAACGAGACTCTCTAAGCCCTCCTACGCGACCGGCATGCAAGCGCCGGTTGGTCTCCAAATGAGACAAAAAATAACTACTGCCAGTGCCTTCTCAATGTTTATCAAGATATCAGTGGAGCTGTGGGTTTGATAATGCACGGAATTATAATTTCCGATTTCTAATAACGCGTGCAAAAAGCACATAAATGCCACGTTACACTTCGTTGTCATACGTGATCCGGGGGAGAAGCGCTGCGTTCAAAGGGCAAGGCATCGCGCCGAACGGGTGGTGGCGTTCCTCCCTTCCTTTACGGTGCGGTTCGGGTGTCCAGCGAGATGGCAGAGAATTACTGCGCCATTTCCTTTCCTCAAGAAACCTTGCGTTCAAATGGCAAGGCATTGCGCTGAACGGGTGGTGGCGTTCCTCCCTTCCTGTACGGTGCTGTTCGGGTGTCCACCGAGATGACATTAGGCCCGTAAACATTTCATGCTTACTCTACTCTGGTTTACGGGAGAGGCGGAGATTTTTTATTTCTCATATTTTGTTTATTTTTGTTTTTGCTCCTTTTCTTATTTTTTAATTTTCATATCTTATTCTTATTTTTGTTTGTTCTGATTTCTTATTTATTTTTCCTTTTCTTGACTTTATTCTTTTTTGACTCCCTTTGTGTGGCACACCACGAGTACGCACCCCACAGGATCAAAGAATGACTAAAGAGTACTACAGGGATGTCCTCCATCGCCTAGTTGGTGCTGTACGGCGCAAGAGACCGGAATTGAGGTCAACAAGAAATTGACGCATCCCTCGCGGCATTGCTCCTGCACATTCCTCGCATTAGATTCAGACTTTTCTGGCGAAAAACCAGACTCCTGTAGTTCAATAGGCTTCTTAATCTCCTGATATGTCGCCCTACGACTTCTGGCTGTTTCCTAAAATCAAGAGGCCATTGAAAGGAGCGCGATTTCAGAAAAGAAAGGATATTATGGCTGCAACGATAGCAGAGCTAAATTCCATTCCGAAAAGGACCTTTTCGGAATACTTTTAACATTGGCAACACCACTGGGAGATGTATATGGAGCCCCAAGGAGACTACTTTGAAGGTTATTAGGTTTGCAACGCTCCAGGTATGCCAGCTTTTTTTCTTCGGCCAAAGGTCGGATACTTTTCTAACAGACCTCGTATGTGTCTCATATCATTCCATATGTGTTACATACGAGCTATATGTGTCAGATATGTGTCTCGTATGAACTCGTATGCAGCCCATATGAGTTATATGTGTCAGTATATGTGCCTCATATGAACTTGTATGCAGCCCGTATGAGTTATATGTGTCAGTACATGTGCCTCATATGAACTCGTATGCAGCCCATATGAGTTATATGTGTCAGTATATGTGCCTCATATGAACACATATAGGCTTCATACGAGTTCATATGTGCCACATATGTGCCTCGTATGGACTCATCATATGAGCCATATGTGTCGACAAATGCGCCTCGTATCAGCACATATGCTTCATACGAGTTCGTATGTGTCACGTACGAGCTCATACGCGTCACAAATGTCACAGATGAACACATGTGCTGCATATATAGTAGTTCACGCGCTACGGAAATATGACTTCTATGCATTTATTACATATGTGGCATACCTCAACTGACACGCGACAGTCGTGCGTACACAAGAGCTCCGATATGCGTCATATCAGCTTACACCAATCTCGTGCGAAACAGATAGCCGCTGATGAGTGCCTCTTATAGAGTGGGCCTTGCTGTTTGAAACACGCGGAAAAGAAGGGATGAATAAGCGATTAACAAGTGCCCAACCAACGCATAAAAAAAACTCTTGGCCTGTTTCAAATATTTTTCTCCCTGATTCTCTGCTTGTGCCCTCTTGTTGTAAACAGCGCCTATCCAAACAGTATGACGTTAGGCGTTTCCAATGTGCTTGGACAAACGTTCAGCTAGAAGGCAAATATTGCCTTCTGGGCTTAGTTGAGCTGTTGAGCGAATAACGCCAGGTATTTTCATGCAAGAGCTCCGACTGTAGTTAACAATAGGTGCGCAATGAGAGTACTACGATGAATGGTGCAGGCGCTGTGAAAATTAAAATACATACAAATATCAGATCTTTCAGTGCTTATCCCAGAGCACATCAAGATTCACAATATCAGTGGAAGTGCAATCGGCTGTAGTTCAGCTCCTTAAACCTTACAAATAAATATTTGACCTCGCACCTAACCGTCGAATTCTAAAGTAGTGGGAAGCATAGCGTAAGTCTTGTCATCCAAATATAACGTTATAGTTCTGCGTGTTAGCCGTGGTGTGAACTCTTCGAGATAGGCACCCGGGCTTACCCTCTCTAGCTCATGTAGCTCCGTTAGGGTGCGCCCAAGCTCACGAAGGTGGTGTCTCTTCAGGAAAGCGATTCTTGCTGAGGCCTCAATTGCCAAGTTAATAACGTAAAAGCAGAGCTTCAACAATTTGCGACAGAAAGATATAAGGGGGCCTTGATACGATCTAGGTCCCGCAGGTTTCTTGATGAGCAACCTTCTCGTCGGGCCCTGAGTGATGAAAGAGAGAATGCTCTTGCGAATGAAATATTGGAAATTCAGTATGGTGATTGCACATACAGCGATGCGCCTGGTATTCTTGCTGCTTTCTTCGACTATTATCGGAAGCTGTTTGGCAGTTGCGAAGATCCAAATCAGGGTTTCGATTGCAGTTCCTTACTCGGAAACTTCCCTCGACTTGACGATGAGAAGTGTGCTATAGTGAAGGGACCTATCACTTTGGATGAAATTCAATTAGCCTTTTCTGCCCTGCAGAGCCACAAATCTCCTGGGCCAGATGGTATTAGTAGCGAATTCTATAAAACATTTTCGCCTTGCCTAGTGCCTGTTTTGATGCAAGTTTTTCAAGCATCTTATTTTGTGGGTGTCCTGCCTCCCACTTTCTATTCTGGGCAAACAATATTAATTCCCAAAAGCAAAGATATTAATCGGTTGAAAACTGTTGAGGGATATCGTCCAATTTCTCTCTGCAATGTTGATTACAAAATTTTTGCCAAGATTCTTAACAGTCGTCTGCAGCTCGTCATTAAGGACTTGATAGGTTCGCATCAGGTCTGTGGTATTAGAGGCCGCAGTATTCAAACACATATCCATATTGCACGTTCAGTATTAGAGCCAGTATCAGATGAGACAGGCCAAGTAGCTCTGATTCAAATTGACTTGGCGAAGGCGTTTGATAAAGTTCGGCACGATTTCTTGTTCGCGGTCTTGGAGTATGCAAATATTGGTGACGTCTTGCTCAAAGGCATAAGGCTGTGCTATAAGAACTCCTATACAAGGGTTATGGTTAATCAGGAGCTAACAAAACCAATACCACTAGAAGCATCTGTTCGTCAAGGATATCCACTGTCTCCATTGTTGTTTGCCCTATATCTGGAACCCCTCTGTCTCAGTATAATTAACAGCGCAGCTATCCGCGGTTTCTCTCTGGCTCAATGTGAAGTTAAAGTTTTAGCCTACGCTGATGATGTCGCCCTCTTTTGTTCTGACAAAAAGAGTGTACTTGAGGCTCTAAACTTAACTAAACAGTTCTGCGATGTATCAGGCGCGGCTCTTAATTTAGAGAAATCCAAGGGCTTTTGATTAGGTTACTGGGGAACTAGGCCAAGCCAGTTCGGTGGCATATGCTGGGACTGTAGCCCTCTTGAGTACCTAGGCGTTCCGCTGCACCAAGTTCGCATCAGTACAGCCTACTGGGATTCACAAATTGTAACTCTACGGCGGCAAACACAGGCTTGGATGGGTAGGGAACTCTCAGTGTTTGCGAGGGCACAGGTCTGTAACATATTTTTGTGTGCAAAGCTCGCGTATGTCCTTCAAGTCCTGCATTGTGCGAGGAGGAAGGTGCAAGCAATACACAGAATATTTGCAACACTCGTTTGGCGCTCTCAATGGGAGCCCATGAGGCGTGACAACTTGTTCCTTCCCTTAGAGGGAGGTGGAGTGGGCCTTGTTCACCTGTTCATGCATCAACTTGTTTCCCGTTTTTTCTTTTTCAAATCGGCAAACCACCCGTTTCTGGTAGCTGTGCTCATTAGGCGGCTTAGTTTTCATTTGCCTTACTTATTCGCACGGACTGTGCAGGCTCGTGAGGGGACTTTATGGGGATTCCTTAAGGAGGTTGCTGACACTTTCAATTTCCTCACTGTGCGCTTCTCTTTAGATTACCTGTATAGCCTCTCGAGAAAACAGATGACCCAGGCTCTCACTGAGTCTTTGTTCTCTACACCTTTGTATCGGCAGCCTTATATGGGGTCTTTGGACATCAGTGTTCTAAAGCGTGTTAGGAGGATGTGCATTCAGGCAGCCGCTAAAACGTTCTTTTTCAAACTACACACAGCGACGCTGCCTGTCAAGACATTTCTTAATGACAAGGGGATGTTTGTACCCTGGAATGTGAATTGCCGTCTGTGTAACGTGCCTGAGAAAACTGATCATTGCTTCATCCTGTGCCGTGATGCCATGTTCTTTTGGGACATACTACAACGAACTCCTATAGTTCTCCATAAGTCAGCAATAAAATTCCAATACGGAAAGGTGTCAGGCAGGGAGACACGATCTCGCCAATGCTCTTCACTGCCTGCTTACAGGAGGTATTCCGGGGACTGGAATGGGAAGAGTTGGGGATAAGAGTTAATGGAGAATACCTGAGTAATTTGCGATTCGCTGATGACATTGCCTTGCTAAGCCACTCAGGACAAGAACTGCAAAGCATGATCAATCAGCTAGACAGGCAGAGTAGAATGGTGGGGCTAAGAATTAACATGCAGAAAACCAAAGTAATGTTCAATAGCCTTGCAAGGGAACAGCAGTTCGCAATTGGTAGCGAGGTGCTAGAAGTAGTAAGAGAATATGTCTACTTAGGGCAGGTAGTGACCGCAGATCCGGATCATGAGAGGGAAATAACTAGAAGAATAAGAATGGGGTGGAGCGCGTATGGCAGGTTCTCTCAGGTCATGAATGGTAGCTTACCAATATCCATGAAGAGAAAAGTATATAACAGCTGTATCCTACCGGTACTCACCTATGGGGCAGAAACGTGGAGGCTAACAAAGAGGGTGCAGCTTAAGTTCAGAACAACGCAGCGAGCTATGGAAAGGAAAATGATAGGTGTAACGTTAAGAGATCGGAAGAGGGCGGAGTGGGTGAGGGAACAAACGCGGGTTAATGACATCCTAGTTGAAATCAAGAGGAAGAAGTGGGCTTGGGCAGGGCATGTAATGCGAAGGCAAGATAACCGCTGGTCCTTAAGGGTAACGGAGTGGATTCCAAGAGAAAGCAAACGTAGCAGGGGACGGCAGAAAGTTAGGTGGGCGGATGAGATTAAGAAGTTTGCGGGGATACAGTGGCGGCAACTAGCAAAGGACAGGGTTAATTGGAGAGACATGGGAGAGGCCTTTGCCCTGCAGTGGGTGTAGTCAGGTTGATGATGATGATGATGACAACGAACTCTTAAGAAGGACATTGAAATTACGCCATACACTATTAGATTTCTGCCTGTTGACAAAAACTGTTGTGCCTTATGATCTGTTTATGTTGATGGGACTATTCAGTCTTTGGAAAAGCCGTATGATGGACAGACATGCCGAGCCACCAAGATCGTCCAAATCTGTGTTTCGTGAACAGTGTGCTTTGGTGAGGAGTGTATATGCTGCACGCGAAGAACCTCCAAGCTGGCTGCCGTGCCTAGATGCATGTGTGGGCCTCCCTGAATTTTGATGCTTTGATGGGGATGCAGTGTTGAGTTAGGGCTATGGCGGGCTCCTATTAAGCAGCCCGGTAACTTGAGACGCGAACCATCCTGATTGAAGTTTTCCTCCTTTCTACGGAAGTTCTTCCATGCAATAAAGAAAAAAAAAGTTAGCCATGGTGTAGTAGTTAGTGTAGTGAGCTGTAGATCTTTAGGTCAGTGGTTCGAATCCGGACCCACCCGTTATTTTTTTTTCGCGTCCAAATTTTTTTTTTTTATTCTTTAGTTCGCTAACTTCAAAGGAAGCTATTTTATTGTTAATTGTCTTAAAATTCCACCCCAGCCCTTCCCTTTCCTTTCCCAATAATTGTAAACCAGACACATATGACGCATATCACACATATGACACATATCACACATATGACACATATTCCATAATCTCGTATGAACCAGACACATATGACACATATATATGAGATTTTTCAATAGGGATGTAAGTAAGTGTGGAGCATGTGTGGCCCGGTTTGAGGAGACAAAGGTTCTTGGTAAAAGTATAGACAGGACAGCACGGATAAGCCTAGAAGCCTACCACATACAGAAACTTGGCAGCGAGTGTATCAGCGAACCTTTTTTATCTCTGTTCCAGGCAGAGATTGATATATTCTAATGCAGCTACCTGTTGATTAGATGGATGATAAACGGAAGTGTGATGCGATTTGATGGCTGTGACACAACCCTTGTTTTTGTTTTTTGTCATTTTTTGTGTCATATTTTTTCTCTTGCGATCCTTCAGCCTCTAACAGGTGCGGCTTTTGACGAAGAAATCCAGTTGACAGTTAGCGCTTGTGTGTGTGTTTCGTATCTCTTGTCCGTGTCTTTGTTTGCGCTATAACATTTTTACTTCAATATGGTTAGGAGAGTTAGGTTTTTTTGTAAAAACCAACACAGGCACTTTTGCCACGCTTCATTTTCTGAAATAATCACCCTTAAAGGTACGTCTACTTTATGCGTTATTGCTGTAAAAAATAAGCTCAGGCGCACTTTATGGCATTTCTCTATTGAAGACACCAACGGCTTTAAATTGAGCCTTTTGCACAACTGTTTTCCCTTCCGTTTGTTCTTTATGAGACAGCTGCTTGTTCTCTCTTTGAATACCTTGCTAACTGCTACGCCTGCTTGCTGCTTAAAGCTATCTTTGAAAGTTCTGCGAAGACCCCTTCTATGTAAGCGGTTAGCAAAACCAGATTGTTATCCCGCATAAATCGAACAGCCTTAGCAATCGGGGGTTTTTTCCCGTGAGGTACCGAACGCAGCACAACATCCACTCCGTCGGAAACACATCTACTGGCCGGCTGTTCCTCAACACATCGGGCAACCCGCCTTACCATAGAAATTAGCTCAGGAGGTTGCATTCTTGGCTCAACAGCACACTTGGGACCAAAACGTCAGACTCGCAGGATACCCTCGGGAATAGGCACACCTTCGACGTTGTTGAGCATCTCTGCTAGTTTCCTTTGCAACGCACCCTCGAAGTAGTGAAAAGTCGTTGCCACAGAGCCTCCGTGGTGCTGCTAGTGAGCGAGCTGATTTCGTGCCAACGCGCTGTTTCTAATCTCCCTTCCGGCTTGAAGACTAGAGAAGAAGCCTCACGTGGTCCTTGTACAGCCTCACGTGACGTTGCCATTCGGCCCTCAGGAACTTGCATATCTTTATGCCATCGCTAACTGAAGGCTGAAAGCCCACAAACAAGCCCAGCACCTCAGGAGACAGAATGCGCTTTCGAATGCAGAAGCCAAGCATTCGCGATGTACACGAGGCATTTGCGATGACGTGTATAAAACCAGACGGTTCGGTGAGGCAGGACGAAGAAATAGAGCCCTTTTACTAGAAATACAGACGATTCTAGACGATTGTAGGCGCTTTGTAGACGGTTACTTTATTTTCCTTGAATGTGAACCGGCAGGTCATCCTGCAGAGGTGACTGAACTTTGTTCTCTTTTTGCAGACGCTCTTTCGCTACTGGAACTAACTTATGAAGTGCCTGTTAATGACACAACTAAGTTCCTAGACTTCACCCTGTTTTTTAATTATTTTCATGTTTGCTGGGCCTTTGAACCGAGAAGCAGAAAGCCTTTACTTCCATGCAGCTCTTCACACTCTATCCTAGTGAAACGAGGCATTTCCGAGTCTTGTTTCCTCAATGCCAGGAAGAAATCTTGTAGGCGAAATCATTTCGACGCACAGTTTTTCATGCCAGATTGAAAGGCTTGTTGCAGTAGGATACCCTCTCCACATGATGGCTTCGGTGGCGGAGGGTACGCTGAAGAAGTTGAAACTTGGCGCCATGTTCCACCAAGTCAGCCGGGGAAAAAATATGTTCGCTATTCCGTACATTCATGTTCTATCCCACAATCTGAAAAAATGGGAATTCGAGCTGGAGTTGTTTTTTGAGCCCCTGTGAAATTGAGGTCTTTATGCGCGCGTGTAAATAGGCCTGAAAAAAACATGTCACGATATTCCTGTGTGCACGAAGAAGCCTGAGAAGAAATACGCTCAGTGCCGGAACAATTTGTAGTTTCAATTCCATTGTATTGTGGTCGATCGTACGTCGGCCAAACTGGTCGTTGTTTAAATGGAAGACTTAAGGAGTACAAGAGTAATGTGAAGAATGCCGTCCGCCATAAGCTGAATTCATTGTCGTGATTGTTCGTGCCGATCAATGTTCGAGCAGAGCAAAATTATAGCAAAAAGAAAAGAGCAGCTCACCAGAGAGATAATTGAGGCGTCAGAGATTATGAGTCTGGGTACGGATGCATAATCACTCCTTCTGTTGACAACACGAAGAAAGAGCACGAATACTTGATATCCTAGATTACGTGCATCGACAAATCTTTCGCACGCTCGGAATGATTAGCTTGTGGAACTAGACATTCTCTATATATTTCTGTTTTTCTGCGATACCAGCGTGTACTTAAGCAATGATGTCCTGGACAAAACCATTCTGTTGATAGTTCAGCGCTGTGTTTTGTCCCTTCATTGTTTGGCTTCGAGTCGTTGCGCTAGTTTACAAGAACTCTGAAAACGGAAATGATATGTGAAACTACAGCATCAAAGGCGACATCACCTAGTTTTGTTCGGTGTCCGATTGGCAGAAGAGCATGTAAAAGAGCCAATTCGGTGCATGTTGCGTGGTTTATTTTCCCCAGCGCAAGGTAAGTACAGGGTCGGTTAAAAGTTTCCGGGCCACAGGGTCTGCTTTTGAGCCGCATAGTCAGGATGTTACGACATCACCGAAGCTCGAAGTACCTCTAGAGGGTAGAACAAGTATCGTTCTAACCTCTGAGAGCCTTGGTAGCTTTATCAGCATCATAAATGTCAGGATGAAATATGGCCTGCAAATAGACCCTATGGCCTGGGAACTTTTGACCAACCCTGTACGTACACACTGCGCTGTATCTCAATGACTCCCGAACCGGGCGGGGCTTTTGCACTGCTGCAGGTGTGCAGCCGGGCCGGTCATTTGTCGCCGCATGCAGCGCGCTGCAGTCCGAACAGGGAAAGCTCACTGGCTGCGTGGTCAGGTTCCTGAGCACGTCGTCGCAGCAGGTAACATCTCTTGCATCGCTCGCTGACCGCCACTTGGCAGATTCGATCGTACCAACGGCGGCAGCGCTTTAATAGAGGCCAACCCAGTGACAGCCGGGCACGCCAAATATCTGCCGGTGTCTGTAATCAATGGGTAATATAAAATCAATTAGAGTGACGCGTTAGTAAATAGATAAAATTCCTCCTGCCTATTGGTGATCCTTTGAGTGAGGAAATTGGCTTCTGTGGGGGGTACGTGGACTCCAGGATCATCAAGACTGAGCGCGGAATGATTGCTGTTCTTTTATGAGGCGCGTCTCAGGAACACCCAGCAAAACGAATTAATACCCATTTCTTCAATAATTGCCTCCACAGGACAGAAATGTGAAGGACAGATATTTTGGGAAGTAGCGTACTTGCTGACAGCATTTAGGTTAATTCCTGAAAGCCTGTAAATGAGAAAGCAGCTAGCACATACTCAAGGGCGTGCAATAAATGAGGTTCAAGACTAGCGGGTGTCTGTCACCTAAAGATAGCAAGTCCCGTGAAATGATCTTGAAGGAGGCGTCGTGTTTACGAGGCACCTGAAATTGTCACCGACAAACGTAGCCGTTTGCTCGGAAGGGGCTCGCAGAGCAGTAGCCAGACGAAGATGCTAGGGTGCGTGCCATGGTGGCGCCGGCAGAATGTCCGTATCCCTTTCAACAGGCACCGATTCTATGCCGCATATAAGAGGAAAACAATGAGCAGGCGCTGCAAACGAAGAGCCGCAAGTGCCTTTGGCACCGAATGTGGACCCCGGAGAGGTTCTGAAGGACTTGATACGGGTTCATTCTCGCCCAGTGTAGAGCAGCGTCCGTCCGTCCGTCCGTCGGTCGGTCGATCCAGTCCTCACCTCCTGCAATAAAATTCCATTAAAATAAAGCGCTGTACATGCACACCATCACTCCACGCAACTGACCCCAGTTACATGCACACTACTTCAATAAAAGCGTCCACCGATGCACGTTGCAGAAGCGCACCTCGTCACTTTCTTCCGTAATGCAGGTGGTGCGTCGGTGGACGCTGTGCTTGATGTAGTGTGCATGTAACTCAGATCAACATTGCTTGCTTGGAATGGTGATGCTGTTGCACAGCGCTCTGGCATATGTATTAATTTCACTGAAAACAGCATGGAACGCACCTAAGGCGATCGGTTCGCTTGGGACACAGGTATGTGCTGCCTCCGCTCGGCTATCTTGTACACAGCCATCAAGACAACTTCGTTGAACATCTACGAGGTGGCAGTAAAAGTTAAAATGAAATTGATTCCAGCGGTTTTGACCTCAAAAGTCAGTGTAACCACGAAAAAAGTGGGACATATGAGTCGCTAACGATGGATTTGCATCATCCACATTGTCCGCGCTGTCAGCATGGATTTCACTACCACATAAGTAGTCCAGGAGTCTGAACACCAGCTCAACTACTTCCTGCACAGAAGAGACTTCCGTGCATGAAGCAAAATGAAACTCCCGTGCGCCAATGAGCGGCAAAACAACGTTAGACTGGATATGCTTCATGAAATCTATTGCTGAGAAATGGTGAATTTGACTTTGCAATTTTTTTTTTGCAAACAGTACACACAGGACAAATGGAAACGATGTATAAAGCACCTCTAAGACTTAGTCAGTACAAAGAAAACTTTTGAAACTCATCGTTCCTAGTGAACCGGCTGGAAACAGCGCCAAAATGTGCTGAAAACAGCACGCAGCGCGCAAGTGTAACGGTTCGCTTGAGACGAACGTCCGTGCTCTAAGCGCGCCGCTACACTCAACATCGGTATTAAAACAACTTCCTTGGACATCCACGATGTTGCAGACAGTAGGTGAGTCCTTTAGAAAGGACTCCCCGCTCCACATAAGTGCCGCGGGTCCACGATGGTGCAGTGGAAGTTTAAGCGAAATGAATTATGCGGTTTTCAGCTCAAAAAGCAAAACATGACCATGAAAAAAGTGGCTGGAAACAGCCACAGCGCTTATCCCGTTCGTCTTCTGTCCCTTGAATGTTTTTTGTCGCGCTACAAACATCCCCTCAAAAAAAAAGTGGGACTTATGAGTCCCGCTGACCCGCAAATACATGGCTGACGACGGCGAGAACTGGTAGTCATAACGGCGGTTGATAAATATACTGGCTTTCTTTTAGATGGCCTCATCTCTGTCTATTTTATATTGCTTGTAAGGATTCTAAATTATGCTAGCAGAGTCAAGTATAAAGCTTAGCACCTCCTGCTATCGTTTTTCAGATGCCCTTCTCTCCCACCCTGCATTTTTATATAGAGGGAGGGAGTGAGGGAGTGGTCTGTTTTTTGTTATTTACTCCGACCAGGCCGCTCAGTTGTTTTGAAAACCTGCACATACCACGCCACCTGTCGCAGCTCCCCGTCACTGGCCTAACAGCTTTTCAAATCTGCACTAGCTACCTCCCCACCCTCCTACCAATTACAATTAGTTTGGCTGAACTGGAATTTTTATTTTTCACAGTTTTGCAGTCCATCTTCTTTAGCAGCCATGCTGTCTGCACAAGAGATTTTCGACTTCATTCCCTCCAATTCACACACTTATCTCTCTCCCCGGGTCATCGGGTATACCATTGGCGAACGCTTTGCCCGGACGAAATGCTTTTGTCGAAACGAGGGCTAAGTACACTGATACTGCCCCTCAACCGTTGGTCACTTGGTTTTGTGTCGTAGATTAATACCATCTTCCTGCCCTGCCTTTATAACGATCCCCAGCTTGTGTGGCCACCGCTACGTCAATTAACCCCAACTACTGCTGCTACCAAGGGGACAGGCGACTAACTTGTGTTTTCAGCAGTGCGCAAACGCCACGATATAGTGTGTTAATTCCCCTGTAATTTTTTTTGCCGTCAGTATAAAACGAGATTTACGTTAATGTAGATTTATACCCCGGCCACGCGGCAAATTTAATGTCATTCTCAGCGAATGAGATTTCTTTGACTTAATGACATTTTTTCTGCGTTTTGCTACACGGCGAAAACAAATGCAATTTGCAAATGATGGCGGTTACGGTGGAAAGAGAGTACAGCATACAAAAATTTCGACGCATGCTTCAATACGTTGCCAATGGAATTGCTTTGCGAATGGAAACCGATTTTAAAATCTTAATCCTCATTTCAATAATGTGTTGATCACTGCTATCTACCACGAGTCCAAGCCAACTCAAAGCTCAGCCAGCGGTGGCAGGCAGATGGCGGACGTCACAATGCTCTCTGTGGTGAAATTACGCAGTGTTAGCTGCCTTTGCGCACGCTACGGGCACTACGGGCTCAGCTTACGCGCACTGCCACCCGTCCTCACAACGACAGTTTTAGTTGGGAGCACGGTGGTTGGGAGTGGCTAGCGTAGCGCCCGAGAAGCATAACGTACTGTGGCGCCATCTAGTGACAGCAAGTCAAAGCTCCTAAAGTGTGTGTCGAAGAAACATTTTTCTGTTTTATTAACGGCAGTAATGGATGCATTCGAAGGCTTTGTTTTTTTTTAAAGTGTAAACAAATTGGAACAAATCAAACTGTAGATTGTAGTCAAAAGTTGTAGAAGTACTTCACCCGGGGTCGTTGTTATGACGACAGTGTACACCGTAGATAGTTAGGCTTAACATCAAGAAATTCTTAAATTTTATAGCAAGCTATCGCTTCGAAGAATCGAGCGGCGACGCAGTACTTGGTCCGAAGCGGGCGCGTAGGGCGTCGCCATATTGTCAATGTTAACCTTGTAAGGCTGGCAGCTAGAGTGAGCTTTATTTTTCCTAATGGTATTTGGCATTTTTATATATGTTGTTACGGGACAGTTCCACTTGGGATTGCAGAGAGCGGACACGGAAGACAGGGCTTCCAAACTACAGGCGTTTACTGCAGGCGCCAGCCGACACTGCTCGACCGTCCTCTTCTTCAAAACTCACGAGCTTCGTCTTCGTCCTTCCTTATGCGCTTATCAGTGAATGCACCGCCTAATGCAATAATATAAATGAACGACCACACAATTATACAGATACAGAAATGTTACAGTGCTTGTGAGGTTTTTGCAATGTGTCTCTGGTGTCGAGGTGACACATTAGCTCGGAGATCGCTGGATAATGAGTTCCGTAAACTCATTCGATACCTAGTGTCGTTTTCATCGATTGACATTATATTTTCCCATGTGGCAGCAAAATAACTTCATTTGGAACGGACGTCATTCGATGGGACTGTCATTAAATCTGCTGTGCGGCAGGGGTATTTATTTACCTTGGAACCACGCATCACTTAACCTGGGCTTTCATGCTTGGCCAGTGCTTACATGTGCCTGGGTAAAAAGAAGCGAGGCTTCAGATGTTTTTCACTCGCACTGTGAATGCCTTTTTGCATCTACAAACGTGCTGGAAGGCGCGATTTAGAGCCGCGTCCTCTAACCTTACGATGGATGGATGGATGGATGCATAGGAGCGCCCCCTTTGAAACGGGGTGGTGGCAATTGCCACCATGCTCAGCTTTTCTTCTTTATTTTTGTTTATTGTGTTGGCAATTCTCATTAAGAATCGCCACCATCTTTACCTACGGTTTCCTACAATTCTAACCTTATGCCACATCTCTGCTTTTCAGCCACCAATCCTCCAATCGCTTTTTGCTGACTTCCACTGCATATTTATTTACATGACCATTGTTATCTTTAAACCCTAGGGCCTCAGGAAGAGTGACTGCGCCTGCATCGACATCTGGATGGATACCGTCACATTTGATTATGAGGTGTTCAATTGTTTCCACAGATCTACCACACACTGCACATGTGTCATCTTCTTCGTTAAATTTCTTTTTGTAGCTGCGCGTTCTAAGACACCCTGACCTAGCTTCAAAAAGTAGGGCACTGCCTCTTGAGTTATCATAGAAAAATTCTTTCCTGATCTCCCTTTTCCAGCATCGATATAGTTCTACACTATGTTTCTTTTCCATTGAATTCATCCAATTTTTAACTTCCGCGTTTTTAACCTGTCGTTTAATGCTCTTTCTTTCTCCGTCCTCATGACCTCCATACTTACTGGTTAGTTTTCTAGTTCTTTTCCGCCACTGTGAGTCAACGCTCTTTCTGTATAAATATTTAAATACCTTAGCTGCCGACCTGTTATCGTCCAATTTCCTCAGGCGTTCCTCATATAGAATTTTACTCTTAGCTTCCCGTGCTTCGAACGATGCCCAGCCCATATCCCTTGTACTGCCTCGTTTGTGGTATTGCCCTGGGCATCTAGGGCTAATCTTCCAACCGCTCTCTGATTTACGTCTAATCTCGACTGAACTTCTGTCCTTAAGCACAGAACCGCATTGCCGAAAGTAAGTCCCGGCACCATTATTCCTTTCCAAATACCTCTTAGTACTTCATATTTGTTGTACCCCCATAATGTTTCATTATCCCGGCGTCTCTTCGTCCTTTTGCCCTAAGAGCCTGTTCGTGCTTTTCCGTGTATGTCTGCCCTTCGTTTAGCCATATCCCGAGGTATTTGTATGCGGCCACTTTGGGTATTTCGTGGCCTTGTATTGTAAGCACCTGGTCAGTTGTATCGTTAAAAACCATCACACCTTATTTAGTTGCGCTAAAACTGAATCCTAGAGCGTCTCCTTCGTCTCCACAGCAATTAACCAAAGTTTGTAAATCTTCCTGCCTATCTGCTAACAGTACAATATCGTCCGCATACATTAAACCCGGGATTCGCTGCTCAACTACATTTCCGCCTAATCTGTACGACAGATTATAACCTAGATTACTTTCTTCTAGCCTTCTTTCCATATTTATCACGTAAAGCATGAACAGCAGCGGTGATAGAGGACAACCTTGCCTTAATCCTTTGTGCACCCCCACAGTTGTGGTACTTTTTTTCCCTTCCCATGTAATTTCAACTTCATTATCTCGGTAGATTTCCTGTAGAAAATCAATTACGTCATGACCGATACCTAAATCTTTCAGTATGCTCCACAGGAATTCCCTGTTCACGTTATCGTATGCACCGCTTATGTCCAGAAAGGCTAAAAACAGAGGTCTGTTTTCCGCCTTAGCTATTTCTATGCATTGGGTAAGCACGAACAGGCTATCATCTAAACGCCTACCCCTTCTGAACCCATTATGAAGTTCTCCGAGTATCCGATTACCTTCTACCCATGCCAGCATTTTTAATTTCACCGCTTGCATGGCCAGCCTGTACATAACAGACGTTATCGTAATCGGACGGTAGGATTTGATGTTCATCTTATCTCCTTTCCCTTTATAAATCAAATTCATTTTACTCTGTCTCCAGCTGTGTGGGATTTGCTGATTTGTTGTGACTGTCTCCAATGCTTTTATCAGCGCTTCCTTGCTTCTTGGGCCAAGTTCATTAATCAGCTTAATTGGAATTTCGTCTATCCCTGCGGGTGTGGTTTTAGGAATATTCGCTTCCGCCTTTTCCCAGTTAAGGCTAGTCAGTTCTAAGCTGTTCTCTATTGTGCTGTCCTGTGTTGCCGCCTCACTTGGGAAGATTACCCCATTGTAGTTGCTAAAAGAAGCAGCTATAAATGATGTAATGTAGTTCACAGCATCGTCTCCCTCTAAACATTTTCCCTCTGCATCTATAATCTGTTCCTGCGTTCTTTTATTTGTTTTTCCCAAGCAGCTTATATGGTTCCGGAATTTTCTTGGCCCCCCTTTATTTGCCTCGCGAACTTCACCCAGCCATTTATCAGAGGACTGCTTCATTTTAGCCTGAACTAGAGCCTGAACTTGCTGTTTCTTTTGTCGATAAGATTACAATTTTTCGCGTATTTCCTCTTCAGATAACTGCGCCTTCTTTGCTTCTCTGTGTTCCCTTGATGCCACCCGTCGTTGTTCGATGGCCTCCTTAATTTCCATATTCCACCAGCTTCGTGGCTTCCTCTTTCCTCTCCAGTGGTTTACTCCTTTCACTTGTTTCATTTTTGTAGCGATGAGCAGTTCTAACTGATTATAATCCCACTTTGCCATGGGGCGTTTCTCGATTAGTTCTTCTATTTCGGTTGATATTAGCGCTATTTGTTCATCGTTTAATTTTGCGTTGTCTTTTTGACTTCGCTGCATTTCTCTTTTGACTAGGGCTCCCAACTGTAGACTAATACGTTTATGATCACTTCCTAGGCTGTACTTCCCCTCTTCGTCTATTTCCATTATTGCGAGCTTGCTATAGATGCCCTGCGACATTAGACAGTAGTCAATGGTTGTTTGCCTGTTACGGGATTCCCACGTGATTTGTCCCTCACATTTAGTTTCTCTGTTGACAATAACTAGGTTGTGCCGCTCACACAAGTCTAGCATTAACTTCCCGTTACAATCTGTGTGTCCATCCAGATCCTCGATGTGGCCGTTCATGTCTCCAAGCAAAATAATATCGACACCGTCTCCAATCTGCTTTATATCGTCATTGATGCACTTAACTAGATCGTTGTTTTCTTGCCTGAATTTGTCCCCGGTCTCTAAATAAACTACCCCTAGCCATGTCCTTTTGCCAGCAATTGTACCTGATACCCAGACATGTTCTTTGCAAGTTGATTTTATCCTTTGCCAATTTGTTCCTTGATGTATCAGCATACCTACTCCTCCTCCCTTCTTCTCCGTTGTTGTTCTGTTGCACCCTTCCCATATATAGCCATCGATTAAAGGTGGATCTTCTAGATCCCTCAGATGTGTCTCGCATAAAGCGTACACACCTACTGCTTCGTCCTTTAACTGCTGTTCTATTTCTAGCCATTTCGCTCTCTTTCTAGCCCCTTGCATGTTTATGTAACTGATCCTGGCGTTAAATTTCTTTTTCGTAGTTTTATTTCTGGGCCTCCTAATGGCCATTTTGTTGGGCTCAGCCGCCATTGTTACATTTACTACACCGCTCATACCTACCCCTACGCCCTGAGCCACCGTGGACCCCCTAAAAAAGCTACCGCTCGGCCTCCCAGGTGCCCACCTATCTCTTCTCCCACCCTTCCACTGAAATGGATGCCATCTCGTCCAAAGTCTCTGCCCAAACCTGCTCTGTGCACTTCCTTGTTTATGTCTACCACCCCAAAGCCCTTGTCGAGGCCTAACTGCCTTATCTCTCGATTAAGATTCACAACGTCTTTAGCAACCTCTACATTCCTTCCTTGTACCTCCGTTACTCCGTTTGCCTCGGGGGGCCCTCTTGCGGCGAAAAGGAGAGGTACGTGCCCCTTGGCGGGCCCTTCCCACGCTAGATATACCGGTCCTCGTTACGGAATGTCGCATCGTGTTCGGCGGGCCGTACCGGTGAGTGAGAGCAGTTTTTGCGATAGACATCCAGTTACTTATTGCGCCAATCTCCCGGCCGCGCTCATCTCTGGTGGCAACGGTGACTTAAGCGCTACCTGAGTAATATTTAAAAGCATAAACGACTGTATGGACAGCAGGCCACCCTCCAGTACGCATCTGATTCATTTATGAATGTATCAAGCGCAACACAGTGAAGGACTCCTAAAATGATGGCTGTGATCAGAAACGTGGAGGCTAACGAAAAAGGTTCAGCTTAACCTAATGACAACACAGCGAGCTATGGAATGAAAAATGGTAGGCGTAACGTTAAGAGATCGGAAGCGGGTGGAGTAGGTGAGGGAACAAACGCGGGTTAATGACATCCTAGTTGAGATCAAGAGGAAGAAGTGGGCTTGGGCAGGACATGTAATGCGAAGGCAAGATAACCGCTGGTTCTTAAGGGCAACGGAGTGGATCCTAAGAGAAGGCAAACATAGTAGGGAACGGCAGAAGGTTGGGTGGACGGATGAGATTAAGAAATTTGCGGGAATACGGTGGCCACAACTGGCGAGGGACAGGGTTAATTAGAGAGACATGGGAGAGGCCTTTGCGCTGCAGTGGGTGCAGTAAAGTTGATGATAATGGTAGCAAAGCGGAACGGTGCTACTTTTCACCCGCCGACTGCGCCAGATTCACACGGAGAGAGTCTCGCGTGAGCTGTAATGTCATTAGTGCATCATGATTGCGTTTAACGCTGCGCACTAAAGGGGATTGTTTGGGTGGTCTCACCTCTTCCTTTAGCATGTACCGCCGCCTGCATCGTTGGTAGCGGGCGTCCAAAATGTGGTACTCACCACTCTATCTGAGGCCTACTTTTCCCATTTTTCTTTGCAGGCTTACTCACAGCTTGAAGAACTCCTGGCGCCGCTCTTCCCTGTGATTGGTGGCAACCCTTTCTCGCTGAAGTACTAGGGCTTCACGGATGGGCCCACCTCACGGGGCAATACTATCGCCTATCTCGAACACCTACCGGACAGAATCTTCTGAAAAGTCTCAAAATCACCCTCGACGACCAAATTTCGGATCAGCATAACATTTCTCTAGACCTTGCAAAAAATCTTTATATTCCACCTCTGCCTAGAAACACTCATCCTGAGCATGACAAAGATCGTCGCACAGCTCGGGCAACAGCCCTACATAAGCACTACGCTAGGGATCCAACAGTCACATACGTAGATGCTGCAGAATATTCTACCACCTCAGCCTGTGCAATCACGGTACTTAACCGCGATCATAATTCTTGCTCAGCTCTTGCTCTCAATCGCGTTCAACATCCCGTCGAGGCTTAAAGAAGCAGCTATAGCCCTGGCCATTACTCAAACAAATGCCAAATACATATTCTCGGATTCTAAATCAGCCATACGAAATTTCGCTAAACAACGGGTTCACACGCCACACATCGTGTTCTGAACAGTACCACCGAGTCGGCTCATCACACTCATCTGGGTTCCTGCGCATTGCGGACACCCGGGGAATACGGCTGCACATAATCACGCCCGACGACTCGTCGACCGGGCGGTGGACGGCCTCCCCTCGTTCCGAAATGTGCTAGGGAACGCATGATGACGTGCCATGAAGTCACGATTCACTACCGGGGTTCCCGACTAGTTTACTCCCCTCCCCATTAATCGCTAAATAAGGCCGAGCAAGTCGTTTGGCGACGGATTCAGACAGACAATTTTCCGAACCCTTACCTGTATTCCCTCATGCACCCAGGGGACTACCATCCGTCCTGCAAATTATGCCAACACCCTAAGGCGGATGTTCATCACATACTTAGGGCTTGCCCTAATACTCCAACTCCCCCTTTTCTGAGACTCGACGACCCGGAGAGATTTTTTTTTATTCAGGAAAATTTAGACAACACAGTGCCTTGGTGCAGAGGGCAAAAGGCGAAGATGAATCCGCCTGACTGGGCCCTTAGCACCACTCGAACACAACAGCAAGGGGCACATGCATGCACATACATAAACAATATAATAATCACAGTGTAAATGTTTGTGCAACACAACTTCCTAACACAAACATTCATTATTTTCTTATTAAGCAGAGACCACGTCTAAAAAAATCACAGGAAAGGTAGTGCAAGAGCATAGATCAAAAATATGTATGGAAACTAATAGTATACCTGCCGCAGCGGTGGCTCAGTGGTTATGGTGCTCGGCCCTGACCCGAACGACGCGGGTTCGATCCCGGCCGCGGCGGCTGAATTTCTTTGGAGGAGAAATTCCAGAGGCCCGTGTACTGTGCGATGTCAGTGCACGTTAAAGAACCCCATGTGGTCGAAATTTCCGGAGCCCTTCACTACGGCGTCTCTCATAGCCTCAGTTGCTTTGGGACGTTAAACCCCATAAACTAACTAACTAATAGTATACCTAGAAAAATAAAAGAACGAAACAAAAAACAAAACAGAGCAGTGCAAGAGCAGATACAGATCCCACATATATATAGAAGCTAACTGTGTACACGAAAAATAAAAGAAATGTGCGATCAATAGAAAGATGTAAGCAGGAAGAAAAATTATAGTGCATTTTCCTGAAAATAAATTTTCGCCCGCTTACGAAAAGCAAAGAGAGAGGAAGATTTCTCCATAATATCTATTAAGTCGGGATGGGAGATCAAAAGGTTTGGGATTTGCCAGTTTAAATACTGCCTATCATAGTTTGTTCTTTTTCTTGGTTTCTGTATTTTTGTGTGCCTGAAATCATATCGTGTTTGATCGGTCGTGTATTTAGAAAAAAATTGTTGACGATTGGCTATGAGTTCCAAGACTGCCACCTGAGACAGTCGCTCATAATATAATGTTTGTATAGGTAGTATTTGGTTTTGGCTGAAGTAGGAAGATGTGGAGTCATATCTCGATAAATTTTCGATAAAGCGAATAGATTTCTTTCGCAATAAAAAAAGGCTTTCAAGATTTGCTTTTCCAGTGACTCCCCAGATGAGCAAACAATAGCGCAACCTTGAATGAACTGCACTGAAATAAAGCTGGCGCCTTAGCCGGAGCGGTAGAAATGGGCAAAGCCTGTTGAGCATTCGAATGCATTGTGCTATGGTACGCTTAATGCGCTGAATATGTGGTGTCCAGAGGAGATTTTCGTGGAATTTTACGCCTAAGAATTTCACTTGCGTAACGCGCTATAAAGGTCGGGACTGGAAAATTATCGGATTAGCGAGGTGAATTGGTCTGTTGCTAGAAGAAAATACAATATATTTGGTTTTATTAACATGGAGTGCTAGTTGGTTGGCTGCAAGCCACTGTGAGAAATTCGTCAGCCATATATTTATAGTAGCAACCGCAGTTGATAAGTTAGGTGTAGAAAAGAAAACGCTGATGTCGTCTGCATAGAGAATGATTTCTAGCGTGCGTGGTATTGATACAATGTCGTTAATATAGAGAAGGAATAACATAGGACCCAGTATGGAGCCTTGCGGTACACCATATATTATGTTTCTAAGGTCAGGTTTAACGGTATTGGCAACGACATATTGGGAACGATTTGAGAGATAACTTTCTAGCAGTGTAAGGGTAATGCCTCGCATTCCATAAAATGGGAGTTTTCTAATAAGTATGTCATGTTTAATGGAGTCGAACGCTTTGCTAAAGTCTAAGAATATGCCCAGGTTATAGATATGAGTTTCTATGTTCTGAATAAGTGTTTCTTTTATACTAAGTAAGGCAGATTCAGTTGACTTATGCTTCTGAAACCCATATTGACTGCTACATATTAAGGTGTGTTTCTGTAGATGGCTAGTAATCCGAGAATTAATAACCTTTTCAAAGATTTTTGAGAATAGAGGAAGTACTGAAATTGGCCTGTAATTTCCAAGATCGTTAACCGTGCCGCCTTTGTAAAGGACCTCCGCCCTCGCTATTTTCATTTCCTCTGGAAAAACGCCTGTTGTTAAAGTAAGATTTGCTATATGGCTGAGCACAACACATATTAAGTTAGAAATTGCTTTTGTTGGTGCTGCTTTGATACCATCATAACCAGAGGAACAGTTGTTTTTTAAGCTATATATTAGGCTGCAGATTTCTGCAGGGCTAGTTGGAGACAAAAACATCGTATCTGCTAGCCTATGCTCTAAGTATTTCTCAAAATGTCCAGAGCCAGCCCCCTCAAAATTTCCAGAAGTTAAAAAGTGTTTGTTCATTACATTGGCAAGAGCTTCACCTCTTAGGACCTGCCCCCCTATTTCCATTTCAAGCGGGATTTGTGTTTGCGATCTTTGCAGAAGTTCCTTGACAGTACGCCACGTTTTCTGCGGATCATAGTAAATTTTTGAAAACCTTCCACTGTAGTAATGAATTCGAGATTTCTTTAGGTCCGAGCCTAATTTAGTCCTAACTTTTTTATACTGTTCTAGAGTTGACAAATCTTTCGTTTTTATAAATCTGCCAAACAGATGGTTTCGGGCTCTAATGAGCTTTACTAAATCAGAAGTAATCCAAGGTTTTCGTGCTTTTTTGCACTTGGTTAAGATTGCTATAGGAAAAGCGCAATTGTACAACTCTATTATTTTTTCTACAAACGTATTGTATGCTACATTGGGGTCGATTTCGCGAAGACAGTCGTTCCAATTTACAGAGGAAACCAAGTTTCGGAAGTGTTGAATTTTTTCCTGTGTTATTGGCTGAACCGTAATTTCCGAGGATTTAAGTGCAGTGATTTGTGCACGCGATCTTGGAATAAAGCAAAAGGTTGACAGGTGGTCACTAAAATCGCTTAACAAGACACCTGACGTCGGGTCCTGTTCGTCGTAATTAGTCAGGCATAAATGAATTAGGGTCTCACTCGAGCTTGTAACACGTGTAGGCACATTAATAATGTTAGAGAAGCCATATAAAGATATGATGTCGAGAAAATAACTTGTTGCCGGTGATTCTTCCAACACATTTATGTGAAAATCACCCATAATTACAATTGGTTTCTTATCAGAAGACAGCATATCTAATGTATTATCAAGAAAAGAAAAAATTTCTTGCATAGACGCAGAGGGGGTCGATACACAACACCAAACACAAAACCACTTGTTTTGATAAAAAGCGTTTCATAGTGCAGAGTTGAGAAACTGTACTCGGCATAGCCTGATAAGAAAGATTACTTTTAACGTACAGTGCAACTCCACCGCCTTTCTTATTTTTTCTAGACATGGTTTCGCACCTGTATCCTTCGAAGTGGACAAAGTCGGCAGTATTTTTTTTATTTATTTATCTTTTACCCACAGCCCCATTTGGCATTACAGTGGGGGGGTTGATACAGTAACACAGCGCATAAATGCAGGTAAATGCAAAAAAAAGAGAAACAGCAGCCCAAGCATTCACAAAGTAAGCAACGAATAACAACATTGACGCAATGCGCATCTATGTACAGAATTTGGGGTACAAGAAAGTCAACTGCGTTGTTCACCCAATAAACGTGTATTTTAGGAGAAAGCACCAACGCAGTAGACATGCATATATATAAAAAAAACTTCAAACGTGTATTTCACGCAGGTATACTGCGCACTGACAGGAAGACACAGGTATACACAGCGGAACGCACGAAACGAGGAAGCAGCGCACAGATAACGACGCACCGTCTAGCTATGAAATGACGTGACACTGTTCAAAGCGGAATAAAGGGATTCATTGGATGAGATGGAAGTAACAACTGCCGGCAAACGGTTCCATTGGTCTTCGGAAAAAAAGAGTCGCTGTATGCTGCCGTCCTGCACTTGTATTCACGTACTTTTTGATCATGGTCAAGGCGTGCGGATACGTAATGTGGTTTGAAGACGTATGTTTCGCGTGGAATGCCAATGCGGGAGTAGTATATGTTATGGAAGAGTCTGAGCCTCAGCTTAGTTCTCCGCTGTTCTAGCGGTTCCCAAACGAGGACTTTTTTTGCTATTGTTGCACTGAAGTTGCGTTTACATGACTTACCAAGTACGTATCGAGCCGCCAAGGACTGAACTTTCTCAAGTTTTTCTTTGTCACCTATGGTAGGAGGATCCCACACCGTGCTAGCATACTCCAACACTGACCGCACGTAAGTTTTGTAAAGGAGTTCTTTGGTAGCTTGCGGGAAGGAACGAGTGTTTCGGCGGAGAAATCTTAAGGATTAGCAGGCCTTTCCAACTATATAACCAACGTGCCGATGCCAGCAGAGCGATGACGTGAAATAGACACCTAAATACTTAAATTGTTCCACTATTTTCAGATTTGCATTATTTATAGTATATGTGGGCACTAGCTTTGTGCGTTTCCTCGAAAACGCCATGCACACTGTTTTGTCCAAGTTGAGATTCATTTTCAATTTTCCGCACCACTTATGAACAGTGTCAAGGTCGTTTTGAAGGACATCACGGTCAGCATTACATGTTATAATTTTATACAGGACACAATCGCCTGCAAACTTCCTTATGTGTGACGCTATATTTTCAGTGATATCATTGATGTACAGTAAGAAAAGAAGAGGTCCCAAGACGGAACCCTGAGGGACGCCTGATGTTACATCAACAACATCAGATTCAGCTCCATGCACTATTACAAATTGACGTCTCGCGTGCAGATATTCACTTACCCAGGCAATTATGCGACAATCAATACTATAAGAGTACAATTTCTGTATAAGCAAATCATGTGGAATGGTGTCAAAAGCTTTACGAAAGTCTAAAAAGATACAAGCGATAGTGGTGCTGGCATCTAAGGCTTTGGCAATGTCATGGGCGAATTCGGTCAGCTGCGTGACGCACGACAATCCTTTTCTAAAACCGTGGTAATAGGGGTTCAACAAGCCATGGGTTTCAAGATGTTTTATAATACTTGAATACAGAATATGTTCGATAAGTTTGCAGGGAACTGAGGTAAGTGAGATAGAAGAGTTGAAATCTGGGTTAGTTGGTACATTATACTTAAGAAAAACCAGCCAAAAAGACAGGGACAAAGGAGAGACGAGGCACACACAACGACTGGACTATCAACTGTGCTTTATTGAAAAAACAGCCAGTCTCCAAGAAAACCCAACAGAGCATGCGCAACTCAACGGCACCGCAAAACCAGCCCAAAAAATCAAGAAACGCGATCTCCTAAGATAGTCAAACTGCGGTGTCAACGGGACAAGTAACCTAATTCTTTCTGCATCAACGTGATAGAAGCCGTGCTAACACAGTTATCTCCATGATTGCTAATGTGAAATGCTTCGAGGATTTCCCGCTCAACCTTATCCTTGCCTCTACCGAGAAAGGTAACATTGGAAAACAACGGGTAGCACCCGCAATCGCGGCAATGGCGAGGCAAGTTTGCTCCGTCAGCCGGAGTCAGAGAGTTATGGTGCTCTCGTAGCCTTTCATTTATACACCGGCCAGTTTGACCGATGTAAACTTTTTCGCATGTCAGCGGTATCTTATAAACCACCCGTGTCGCACAAGGAACATAGCAGTTTTGATGCCGCGTCGAACAAACAGGTGGTCTAGTTCTGCCACGCGCGACACGTGAACAAAGGCTTGAAAGTTTGCAAGGAGCAGAAAAGACAACATTGACACCTTGTCTTGCAGCAACTTTTTTGATATTGTGGGAAGCCCCATGCACATAAGGCATCACCTCAAATTTTCTTCTTTCAGCCCTAGTAGGGTCAGCCACCTTTTCGTCACGGCTCTTAATTCTTTGCAGCAACGACTCTGCCACAGCATTCAAAAGCGGTTTTGGGAAACCGGCCTCTTGCAAACGCTTAACCTGGTTGTCGAAACTTGACTTCATGCTATGGTGGCAACTCTTCTGCAGAGCATTGCGAAAACAGCTCATGGCAATCCCTCTCTTGACGACTTTTGAGTGTGCAGACGAGTACGGTAATAAAGCCTTCTTACTCCTAGGTAAAAAACACCAGCATACATGGCCATCGTCACGAAAAGTTAGTTGAAGTTCTAAAAAACGAATCGACTGGTTAGCGGGCAGTTCAAAGGTAAAAGAAAGGGAGCTTGAGCAAGCTTTAAAATCTTCTAAGACATTTTCTACAACCTCATGCAAGGAGTCAGTCGGTGAAAGATTTAACATTATCAAGAAATCGTCAACATATCTAAAAACTTTGCACACGCGTTTGTCAAGAAAAGAGCCTAAAAGTGTGTTGTCAAACTTTGCTAAAAAAATTTCGCACAAGATAGGAGCTACGCTAGCACCAATACAGATTCCTTTTTTCTGTATGAACAGACCGCCCTTAAAATCTACAAGGGTAGATGAAAGATAAGTAGTTAACAGTTCTAAGAACGCATCGACGGAGATGCCACAAGCATTTTGGAAGGCAACTAGGCCGTTCTGTTCAATCACTTCACGCACTGCAACAAAAAGTTCGTCATGAGGGATGCTGTAAAACAAGTCTTCGATGTCAATAGAAAACCCAGCGTTGGCTCCGGGAATGCCGTCGCTGAGAACTTCAATAAAGCACAGTTGATAGTCCAGTCGTTGTGTGTGCCTCGTCTCTCCTTTGTCCCTGTCTTTTTGGCTGGTTTTTCTTAAGTATAAGTGAGATAGGACGGTAGTTTGACACTTTATTTCGAGGGCCGGATTTATATATCGGAACTACTGAAGCGGCTTTCCAATCGTCCGGAAGGGAACTATCTGCCAGTGATTTTTCAAATATTATTTTCAAGAATGGAGCTATTGAACTTGAGCACCCCCGAAGAAGCGCATTTGGCAAACCATCCGGGCCCGGAGCCTTAGCAGTGCTCAACCTGTCCAGTAGCATCGTGATGCCATTCAAGCTAAAAAAAGGATTTTCTGAGGATGAGGCTGTAATCGTGACGGGCGAGGCTAAACCGCTGGTGGTATTCGCTTTCTGAGGCAAAATATGCATTGAAGCACTTAGCTTTATCTGCAGCATCACTGACATCTGTTCCAGCGTCCAGAAGAGGTGGAATAGATAAGTTATCCTTTTTTTTTCTTTTTATATATTTCCAAAGTTCTTTAGGATTTTGGCTGATTTTAATATGAAATGAATCAAAGAACGTTTTCTTCGCCTGTTTCAGTGCAGATTTTACCTCATTTGTTAGTATCTGCATCCCATGTTTCACTGAATGCCAATACGTCAAAACTATGATTTAAAGAAGATAAAAAAATGTTGACCTCCTCATCCTTATTTTTTAAGCTACGCACGTTTGCGTGATAAAAGGAAAATGTAGACCGGGCTTTTGCGGCCGATTTTAGAACATCAAAAGAAGTAGAATCGTGATAAACACAGTCGCGTGTTACGAATGGCATTTCGTGAACAGTTCGCACCAAGAGTGATACATCAATGCTATCACTCTATTTTACTCAGGTCATTTTCATCTCGGATGCGAATGGCGTTCATGCCTGCAGCCTTTCGCACAAGGACGTGCCCGTTTTTCGGCCACACAAATTCGTAGCCTTTTGCTTTACCTTTTTCACGTGCCAACCACAGTAGCCGCTTATTCATGGGTGTGAGATTATCAAGGAAGCTTATCTCTGGGGCGTCAGTTTGCTGGCGTGATCGACAATTCATCCACGCTTCTTTCAAATGTGTTGAAACAAATCGGACAAGTACCCTAGGTTCGTTCCCTTTTTGTTGCGGAAGACGATGCAGAGCGTCAAGATCCCTGTTCGCCAACTCCGGAAGCTCGAGCTTGCTGGCCAGGCCATTCATTTTGTCGAGCAGGTTGTCATTTGCCTCCACCTTGAAGCCATGAACCTCCATATTCTGCCTTCGACTGTACTGCTGTAGCTCATTGAGTTGTTGCTTAAGTTCTGTGGTGTCTGCTGCATTTCCTTGCTCAAAAGACTCAACTTTCTTCTGCAAAACCGCAACGTCGGAGGCCTGCTTGTCAAGCATACTTATGATGGTATCATACTTGTCGGACATCATTTGTACTTCTTCCTCAATGCCATTGACTTTATCAACTGGCTGTGCAGGGGCGTCAACCTTAGCCACAAGAGGAAGCAATAAAGCGAACTTTTCATTCAACTCAGCAAGCCTCACCTCGACGTTAGATCCTTGCGATTGTTCGGACACATTTCCTTGCCGCTTTTGAGCTGACTCACAGGTTGGGCAATTCCAAGTAGACATGAGCGCTTCGCTTTTGCTTTTGAAATTCCTCCTCGCCGATATACCAGAACATTTTCCGAGGTGGTACGGGTAATCACATGAGACACAAGTTAAAAAACAGCGTCATCAGGTACTGGGTTGTGACAAGCCATACAATTCATCACAAAGCAAAATTCTGAACCGCAGCAGCAGCAGTCGGCGTAAAGACGTTACTAGCTATACAAAAGAAGTGAAACTCCACCAACCTGCGAAGGATAGTAGACCGAGTAGATGGGAGGCCGTGCTGCACAGCTCACAGCCGGAGGTTCAGCTCCGGATGGTGACCTGGGCCACAGAGGTCGCCAAGGCCCATGGGCTCCTGGCCACCTAGCGCGACCGCGAGGGCCCACCTGTTCCTGCAACCCCCTTATCCTTATCACCACCGCCCCGCCGCGGTGGCTCAGTGGTTACGGCGCTCGGCTGCTGACCCGAAAGACGCGGGTTCGATCCCGGCCGCGGCGGCTGAATTGTGGAAGGCAAAATTCTGGTTGGTTTGTTTGGTTTATGGGGTTTAACGTCCCAAAGCGACTAAGGCTATGAGAGACGCCGTAGTGAAGGGCTCCGGAAATTTCGACCACCTGGGGTTCTTTAACGTGCACTGACATCGCAGAGTACACGGGCCTCTAGAATTTCTCCTCCAAAGAAATTCCAGCCGCCGCGGCCGGGATGGAAGGCGAAATTCCAGAGGCCCGTGTGCTGTGCGATGTCATTGCACGTTAAAGAACCCCAGGTGGTCGAAATTTCCGGATCCCTTCACTACGGCGTCTCTCATAGCCTCAGTCGCTTTGGGACGTTAAACCCCAATAAACCAAACCAAACCTTATCCCCACCCTCACCGGCTTCCTTTAAAGTTTTGAAGAACCACGTTGCGCTATAAAAAAGACAGCCACAGGAAAAAGCCAAGGAGACAGAAAGAGCGCAAACTATCAACTGAGTTTATTTGTGTGAAAGTGCCTTATATAGTCAGAATCACAGCAAAAGAACAAGGGGAATGAGAGAGGGGGGAACAGCCAATCAACTCCTGGTCAACAACAGGTGCGCAGAAAATAGTTTTCCTTATTATACAGTTTGACAGAAGTGTCGCTTACACATTTATCACCGTTTTCTTTTATGTGATAGGCCTCCAAAAGCTCCCGCGCTATTTATTTTTACTTCTTCCTAGAATTTTAATCTGTTTAAGCAGAGGCTCGCATCCACTGCAAGCAAGGCAATGAGCAGGCAAGTTTGCTCCTTCTTTATTCCGAATGGATCGGGCATGTTCCCCTGCGCGTTCATTCACGCATCGGCCTGTTTGGCCCACGTAGGCGCCTCCACACTTGAGTGGGATTTCATACACTACTCCAGTGGCACATTTCACATACTTTTCGGCATGTTTTATGTCGCATCCGCTGCCTCTAGCTCCTTGGTTCCCGGTTCTCGCGCACAAGGCTGCGAGTTTCCCTGGGGCAGAAAAAACAACAGGGACGCCATGCCTCTTGGCCACTTTTTTTACGTTGTGCGCCACTTTGTGTATATAAGGCACCACCACGATCTTCTTTTTGGGCAGCGGCTCATCCACACTGCTCCGACTTCTTTTTATCTTCCTGAGAAGATTCTCGGCCACGGCTGATATGACGTCGCAGGGGAAGCCGGCTGAAAGCAACCTTTCAATTTGATTGTTAAAACTTATATGCATTGCATGCGGGCATGACTTGGTAAGAGCGGATTCCAGGCACGAGCTTGCAATTGCTCTTTTGACTACCTTCGAATGCGCGGAATCAAACGGAAGCAACTCTTTCTTTGCTCGTGGGGCATAATGCCAGCAGGCGTGTTGTGAGCGGAGGTTCAGGTTAATATCTAAAAATTGCAACGAGCCACTAGAAGGAAGTTCATGCGTAAAGGTCAAACCTCGCCCATACTGTCTAAAGGCAGTTAAAATCCTACTCACTGAATCAGTGTGGGTCAAGGTTATTTGTTTGGATAAAACAATAAAAAAATCGTCCACATATCTAAAACACTTACATACCCCCATACTAGTAAACTCGTCCTTTAGGGAACGGTCAATAGCGGCTAAAAATATGTTACTAAGAACAGGGGCGATGCAAGAACCGATACAAATTCCTTTTTTCTGAATGTAAAAGTTGTCTTTAAAAGATATGAAGGTGGCTTGCAAAATAAAATTCGAGCAATGACATAAAGCTATCAGCTGATACACCAGCCGAGTTTTGGAAGCCTATTAACCCACTTCTTTCAATGCAATCTCGGACAGCGACAAACAACCCTTGATGCGGCAATGAATAAAACAAATCCTCGACATCTACTGAAAAGGCGTAGCCGATATGGTCATTGGAGTTGAGGAAGGCTACAACATCATTCGAGTTCTTTGTAAAAAAGGGGTCTTCAATTTGTAAAGCATTAAGGTGCTTCAGTAAATACTGGCTTATTAAGAACTGCCATGATCCCTTCTCGCTAACAATTGTTCAAAAAGGCATTGACATCTTGTGCGTTTTTGCAGTGAAGAATACAGACAGCGCTTTTGTTTTACATGCAGTTATTGAGCTTGCGAGCCTGGACAAATCAAGGTCTTTGCACAAAGCAGCAGCTCTGGTCTTGATCCTTGTAGCGCTGGGTTTCACCCGGACGAAATTCTTTGCGATGGCTTGGCCCGCCTTCTCGTTGAAATCTTTATCACGTAGTACGACAAAGCCTCCGTTCTTGTCTGCTTGAAGCAATCGCAGTTCATTTTGCCTAAAAAACGAGACCACCCTTTTGGTTGGGTCTTTGGCACGCCTCGTAGACGCCGTGTTCACCGTTTTGGTCAAAGCTTCAACACCTTCCAACAGGCACCTTTCTTGATCTTCTTGGTCAGCCTGCTTGAAATCCTTCGGTTGATTGCTAGCAAGTCGTGGGCTGGGACTGAAGGCTCAAGACTGTACTTGGGGCCTTTGCTAAGAACACATACAACATCTTCAGGCAATACCACGTCATTCGGGACCACAAGGCTGCTGGTGCCAGCAGTCTTGCTCATAGTTCTGCTGTGAGTCAGAGCCTGCTCAAGACACTGGGCCCACCAAAATTCAGTCATCTGGGCAGCAACTTTTCTGGCAGCACGCAGCTTAATTTCTGCTAGCCAGGCCGGGTCCATCGCAAAGCAAATCGAGCGCAAAAGGTCTTGGAACCTGCGTACTTGGCTCCAAATTTCTGATCTCAAGTATCTGCAAATGCGTTTCCGAATAGCCGTTCGCGGTTTGATGATACCGAACAAGGAACTTACTTCTTCGGGAATGAATCCCTTCCGGAGGCAGAAGGAGATGTACCTGGCTCGACATGTAGCACTTGCGATGAAGTTGACACAGGCGTTGACTTGTAAAGGAGAAGCAGGAACATTCATGAAAGGGCCCACGGTGCTCATCAGGTAGTTTAGAAGAACTTCTTGTTGGGCGAGTTGGTGCATTGCTTTGAAGAACCACGTTGCGCTATAAAAAAGACAGCCACAGGAAAAAGGAATAAGGCACTTTCACACAAATAAACTCAGTTGATAGTTTGCGCTCTTTCTGTCTCCTTGGCTTTTTCCTGTGGCTGTCTTTTTTATAGCGCAACGTTGTTCTTCAAAGCAATGCACCAACTCGCCCAACAAGAAGTTCTTCTAAACTGCCTGATGAGCACCGTGGGCCCTTTCATGAATGTTCCTGCTTCTCCTTTACAAGTCAACGCCTGTGTCAACTTCATCGCAAGTGCTACATGTCGAGCCAGGTACATCTCCTTCTGCCTCCGGAAGGGATTCATTCCCGAAGAAGTAAGTTCCTTGTTCGGTATCATCAAACCGCGAACGGCTATTCGGAAACGCATTTGCAGATACTTGAGATCAGAAATTTGGAGCCAAGTACGCAGGTTCCAAGACCTTTTGCGCTCGATTTGCTTTGCGATGGACCCGGCCTGGCTAGCAGAAATTAAGCTGCGTGCTGCCAGAAAAGTTGCTGCCCAGATGACTGAATTTTGGTGGGCCCAGTGTCTTCAGCAGGCTCTGACTCACAGCAGAACTGTGAGCAAGACTGCTGGCACCAGCAGCCTTGTGGTCCCGAATGACGTGGTATTGCCTGAAGATGTTGTATGTGTTCTTAGCAAAGGCCCCAAGTACAGTCTTGAGCCTTCAGTCCCCGCCCACGACTTGCTAGCAATCAACCGAAGGATTTCAAGCCAGGCTGACCAAGAAGATCAAGAAAGGTGCCTGTTGGAAGGTGTTGAAGCTTTGACCAAAACGGTGAACACGGCGTCTACCAGGCGTGCCAAAGACCCAACCAAAAGGGTGGTCTCGTTTTTTAGGCAAAATGAACTGCGATTGCTTCAAGCAGACAAGAACGGAGGCTTTGTCGTACTACGTGATAAAGATTTCAACGAGAAGGCGGGCCAAGCCATCGCAAAGAATTTCGTCCGGGTGAAACCCATCGCTACAAGGATCAAGACCAGAGCTGCTGCTTTGTGCAAAGACCTTGATCTGTCCAGGCTCGCAAGCTCAATAACTGCATGTAAAACAAAAGGCTGTCTTTATTCTTCACTGCAAAACCGCACAAGATGTCAATGCCTTTTAGAACAATTGTTAGCGAGAAGGGATCATGGCAGTTCTTAATAAGCCAGTATTTACTGAAGCACCTTAATGCTTTACAAATTGAAGACCTCTTTTTTACAAAGAACTCGACTGATGTTGTAGCCTTCCTCAACTCCAATGACCATATCGGCTACGCCTTTTCAGTAGATGTCGAGGATTTGTTTTATTCATTGCCGCATCAAGGGTTGTTTGTAGCTGTCCGAGATTGCATTGAAAGAAGTGGGTTAATAGGCTTCCAAAACTCGGCTGGTGTATCAGCTGATAGCTTCATGTCATTGCTCGAATTTTATTTGCAAGCCACCTTCATATCTTTTAAAGACAACTTTTACATTCAGAAACAAGGAATTTGTATCGGTTCTTGCGTCGCCTCTGTTCTTAGTAACATATTTTTAGCCGCCATTGACCGTTCCCTAAAGGACGAGTTTACTAGTATGGGGGTATGTAAGTGTTTTAGATATGTGGACGATTTTTTGATTGTTTTATCCAAACAAATAACCTTGACCCACACTGATTCAGTGAGTAGGATTTTAACTGCCTTTAGACAGTATGGGCGAGGTTTGACCTTTACGCATGAACTTCCTTCTAGTGGCTCGTTGCAATTTTATATATTAACCTGAACCTCGGCTCGCAACACGCCTCCTGGCATTATACCCCACGAGCAAAGAAAGAGTTGCTTCCGTTTGATTCCGCGCATTCGAAGGTAGTCAAAAGAGCAATTCCAAGCTCGTGCCTGGAATCCGCTCTTACCAAGTCATGCCCGCATGCAATGCATATAAGTTTTAACAATCAAAATGAGAGAGAGAGAGAGATAACTTTTATTTTTCAGCTCAAGTCCGAGCCTTCTTAGTTGCCCGTTTGGTGGGCGCTGTTTATCGGCGGTGGCAGAGTAGGGCCACGTGTCCCTTGGATGCGTCGGATGTGGGCGGCGAGGAGCGGCCAGAGGGTGGGCTGCAGAGAGGTTGGTGGAGCGGTCCATCGGGCCCACGTGAGGTGAAAGGGGGGAGGCAAGGTATGCGAGGAAGGTATGGTGGGAGAGTTAGTTGCGCGGGGGCATAACCAATATGTATGAATGTTGGAGGGATGCTCTCCGCACACGAGACAGGCGGGTTTGCCCGGTTTATGAAGGATATAGTGGGAATACAGTTCGCAGGGAAGGGAGTTAGTCTGTGCCTGTCGAATTAGAGTGGCGTCAGCACGGCAAAGGAAATGGGAGGGTGACGGAAGGGTTCGTCGCATGTGCCGCAAATTGCGAAGGTGTTCGCGGCGGTCCTGTCGGTGTGTAGCGCGGTCTGCCTTGGGATTATAATGGGCTGGCCAGGCAGTCGGAGGGCCCGGTGGTATTTTTTCACGGGCCAGAGCATGAGCAAGCTCATTCTCCGGTATACCTTGATGACCAGGAATCCATTCAAGGCGGACATGGAGCGTAGGGTGGGCTGTTAGGTATTGCAGCAAAGTGTCTAGGATATGGGGAGGGAGTTTTTGAGATTCGAATGAGCGTATGGCAGCCTGAGAGTCTGCACGTATGGTGATGGTGGAGGACAGGTGGTCGTGAAGCGTAATCGCCTCTGCTATGGCCAGAGTTTCTGCGTCGGTTGAGGAGGGCACTCCTGTGTGGAGATGTGTGGAGGTGCTTCGAGGGCCGACTACTGCAGTAACTACTTGGTGCTCGAGGATATGGGCATCGGTATAGTAAGTGTCGTGGCCCAGTACGGGTAAATGGTTCGCCAGTGCTTCACGCCGCCCGGGATTTATCGTTGGAGACATGTGGCGTGGAATGGGTTTTACAGTAAGACGCGGGAGGCTTTTCCACGGGGGAGCAGATGGTTGAAGCGGGGGTAGTTGGGAAATGGTGTGTCCGAAAAGGCTGAGGAGGTCTCTGCCTTGCTCGGAGGTAGAGAGACGGTGTATCTGGGCTCGGTGGTGTGCTGCTGCGCGTTATTCGAGGGAGTTGAAAATGGCGGCGTCTGCGATCAGAGCATTTGCGGCGTAGATGGGAACTCCCATGGCTAATCGAGTGAAGCGACGCAGAGAGGCTTCCAGTTTGCTTACTTGAGAGGATGTGAGGCGTTGATAGGGGTAGGCGTACATGACCCTCGAATAAACGAGTGCTGCTATAACTCGACGGAGTTCGTGTTCTCTGAGTCCATGCTTTTGACGAGATATGCGGGACAGCATGTGGCGAATTTGGTTCAGTTGTTGCAGGAGTTGGCTAAGCCACACGTTGCACTTGCCATCTTGTTGAAAAGTGAAGCCAAGGATCTTGACGTGGCTCCGTCGGGGAATAGGGGTTTGCGCGAGAGAGAGTTGAATGAGTTCGCGGTAGGAAGAAGCGGTTTTTTGAGGAGCGTTAGAAACCACCATGTATTCCGACTTTTCGGCGGAACAACTCATACCTATGCGGCGTGCATGCTCCTGAACGACGTCGAGGCCTTGCTGCAAAGTGGATTCTAGTTCCCCGGCGTTTCCTGTGGTAGACCAGAGAGAGATATCATCCGCATATATAGCGTGGCGTAGGCCAGGAATTTCAGCGAGTTTTCGGGGCAGTTCTTTCTTTGCCAAGTTAAAAAGCATAGGTGAAAGAATGGATCCCTGTGGTGTACCTGCGGTGAGGGGAAAGGGGGCGGAAGGTGTGCCGTCGGGGCCAATGATTCGGAGGGTCCTGTCTGTAAGAAAGTCTTTGATGTAGTTGAACATGCGGACCCCAGGGCGAGTGTCTGCCAGGTTGGTGAGAATTGCGGAGTGGGCGACATTATCAAAAGCCTTTTTGATATCCACGCCGGTCAAAACTCGAAGCTGTGCGCTGCTTGGGAAGGCGTACAAATCCTCATAGATTTGCCGTCCAATGTCTTGTGTGCATACGTGGGCGCGGAATCCGACCATAGTGGGAGCAAGACAGCGATTGGTATGCAGGTGCCATTCGAGGCGGGTAAGGGCCATCTTCTCCATCAGCTTCCCTAGGCAAGAAGTCATGGATATAGGTCGGAGGTTAGTGATGAGCGTAGAGGATTTTCCTGGTTTCGGAATCATAATTACGTGTGCCTCTTTCCATGCAGCGGGAATTTTCCCGGAGCGCCAAACAGTATTAATAATCTGAATAAGTTCGTCTAGTTTTGAATCGGGGAGATTACGGAGTATACCATAGGTAACTTTATCTGGGCCGGGTGCTGTGTTTCGCTTAAGGGAGCGTAGAGCAGCCTGAAGTTCGGCGAATGTAAAGTCGGAATTCATTCCTTGTTCGTCTGCTTCTTCTTCGGTGTAAGGGTATGACGGGGAGCTGGCAGGAGAAGTAGAGGATGGGTAAAATTGATTTCGGATTTGCTCAACCAGCTCTTCTTGTGAGACTGAGAGGGCCAACTGTAGCTTTTGAAGTGTGTTACGAGGTTTACCCTGTCCAAGTAGGGTGCGCATAATGTGCCAGACTTTTGGAGTGTGGAGTCTCTCGACCATGTCATCACAGAGCTGAAGCCAGTTGTTCGTGGCTAGTTGGTCAGCGTATTCTTGGGCTGCTTGCGTTAGTTCAGCAACTTTTCTTTTCAATGCGTGGCTAGATCTACAGTTGCGCCAAGCTTTTATGGCCCGGCGACGTTGTTTCCATAGCCCAAGTAGGTGTGTGTCAATGTATGGATAGTCGGGAGATCGGTGGATATGTTTGGTGTGTTGGGAGACGGTCTCCATAATGGCGCTACACCATTTTTCGGGGTCCTCGAGTGAGACTGATAAGGAGTCGAGGGCCGGCCGAGCCTTTGGCCAGTCTACGAGCATAGTGGGAGGTAGATGTGTTCCGGGTGGTCTGGAGGGTCGCTGGGACGTGAGCGTTATCTGAAGAATACAGTGATCACTCCCCATCGTGTCACCCGTATTACTCCAAGAAGCGCGGAGATCGCTGCGAATCCATGCGAGGTCGGGGTTTGTGTCGGATTGTGCTCCACATCCTAGACGTGTAGGCATGAACGTGTCATTCAGGAGGGTGAGGTGATGAATACTGGCGAAGCGGTCGAGTTTTCGTCCGGAGGCTGAAGTACGGTCGTATCCCCATGCAGGGTGTGGGCAGTTGAAGTCACCAAGAAGGACGAAAGTAGTAGGGACATTAGAGGCAGGAAGGGCCGTATGCAAAGGTGGGATGCTGGTTTTGGAGTCGGAGGGAGTCCAGTAGCAGTTTAAAATCTTGATACGGTGACCCTGATAGGTGGAGTGTGTCAGGACATGCTCTTTCGTCCCGGAGTTGAGGTGGGATGTATCTTCCTGAATGGTGGGTATCGTGCGCCGTATGTATGTAACCGTCAAAGTCGGCGAAGGAGGGGGCGTTTGATGTCCTTTTCTCTTCATGACTATACTTGGCTGAGTAAAATGGTCGTAACCTGGCAGAGAAAAGGCACCGTGCGTTTCCTGCAGTGCGATGACGTCTGGGTTAACGCCAGTAATCTGCATGTGTTGCAAGAGGGCATTTTTCTTGCGACGAAAACCGCGGCAGTTCCACTGCCAAATAATTAGAGGGTTTTGGGGTGGGGATGTGTGTCGCATGATATCACTCATCATGCCGGTCTTCCTCCATTGTGTCGAGGTTAGGCACTAGAGGGGCGCTTGCGCGCTTTCGAGGGGGAGCATTGGAGTCTGCGTCGGGAGAGGGCGGGGCAGAGGACGCGAGGGAGAGGAGATGGTGCTCTAGTTGCTCGACGCGAGCCGTCAGTTGTTGTAAGGCCAATAGGACGGGAGCAAGGGATTGCTGTATGAGAGCAATAGCGTTGTCGGTAGGGAGGGGTGAAAGTGGAGTAGGTGTGGAGGGGCGTGAGTAAAACCGGTTTTGGAAGGACGGGGGAGGGGGTGCGATGGATGTGGGAGATGGACCGCTCACCTGGTGACTTGGTGGAGTCTGTGACTGCATCACGGAAGCTTGCGGTTTAGTAGAGGAGGTGGAGGTGCTGGTTGCCGCACCAGAAGTGGTGGACGGTGGCCGCTTGGCAGAGGGCTTGGTTCGAGATTGACTTCTTTGCGCGGTCTCGTGCCCCGGGCTGTTGCTGCTGCTGCTGCAGGAGAGCTGAAGGGCCTCGTAGCGGTTCGAGGTAGGCAGGGGCGGCCAGATGGTCGCGTCGGCTTTAGGGGGTGGAGGGGCGGCGCGGGCGCGATGGCGTCGTTGGGCGCGGTGCCACTTTAGGACTGCAGCGTCGGCGTCTTTCCTTGCGGGGCATTCAGGATGAGACGGTGTGTGGTCGCCCTTGCAGTTCCAGCAGTGTGGTTCACATTCGTGTGGGATAGTCGTTGGGTCTTGGTCAGGAGGAAACGGTTGGCTGCAAATCGAGCACCGAACAAGGCTAGGCTTGTTAGGACAGACGTCGGCACGGTGTCCTATGGCGTGACAATGCGTGCATTGTTTGCTGTGCGGCTTTTGCGGGTAGACGCGGTACACTCCGCTGTAGAAGACGGCATAGCGTGGTAGACGGGGCCCTTCGACGGTGAGCAGAAGTGTGTTGGTACGTCCGAGACGGCGGGCGCTTAGGAGTCGGGTGCCGTCAACACGAAGGTTAGCGGCAAAGTCGTCTTCGGTAAAGTCCATGGTGATGCCGTGTATAACACCACGGGCGTTAAGGGGGTCGTTAGCTACGTACGAGGTGACTTCGTACTGTATGTTGTTCAGTGAAACTTGCTTGAGTTGGAGCAGCTTGTCCGCAGCGGCTGGGCGGTGGGTATCGATGGCCAGGATGTTTTGCGAGGTGCGGAGTTTGATGTAGGTATTGTCACGTTCAGTCTTGGTTAGGCGGGCGGAATCCATGACGGAACGACAGAGCACAGGGAATAAAGTGTTGCCGAGGTTGAGGTGGTTCGCAAATTTCATGACGATCGTGGCTGCGGTGGCTTGCCGGGGCGCCGCGGGAGCACAGTGCTTGTGATTCAGCGCCTGGGCTGCTGACTGGCTAGGCGAGCTCCCCGCCGTTCCGGCTGCGAGCATGCTGGCGAGCGCGGGGGGCGTTGCCCCGGAGGTGCAGATGTAGGCTTGGCTTAGCGCGCCCGGCGTGGGCGGCCAGCCAGATGCTGATGTGCCAAAAAACGGCGCAGAACGCTTGGAATTTTGGTTACCAGGCGTACAGGCGATGAAGTAGCGCTCCTGTAGAACGGTTGGTGGCGATCCGAGGTCAGGAACCTGGACGTAGACGTGATTTTGCTGGAGCTCGGTGTGCGCACAGCCGATCACGGTGGCGCTGGTCTTGGAACGAGACTCAAAATGAAAGGTTGCTTTCAGCCGGCTTCCCCTGCGACGTCATATCAGCCGTGGCCGAGAATCTTCTCAGGAAGATAAAAAGAAAAAGTCGGAGCAGTGTGGATGAGCCGCTGCCCAAAAAGAAGATCGTGGTGGTGCCTTATATACACAAAGTGGCGCACAACGTAATAAAAGTGGCCAAGAGGCATGGCGTCCCTGTTGTTTTTCTGCCCCAGGGAAACTTGCAGCCTTGTGCGCGAGAACCGGTAACCAAGGAGCTAGAGGCAGCGGATGCGACATAAAACATGCCGAAAAGTATGTGAAATGTGCCACTGGAGTAGTGTATGAAATCCCACTCAAGTGTGGAGGCGCCTACGTGGGCCAAACAGGCCGATGCGTGAATGAACGCGCAGGGGAACATGCCCGATCCATTCGGAATAAAGAAGGAGCAAACTTGCCTGCTCATTGCCTTGCTTGCAGTGGATGCGAGCCTCTGCTTAAACAGATTAAAATTCTAGGAAGAAGTAAAAATAAATAGCGCGGGAGCTTTTGGAGGCCTATCACATAAAAGAAAACGGTGATAAATGTGTAAGCGACACTTCTGTCAAACTCTATAATAAGGAAAACTATTTTCTGCGCACCTGTTGTTGACCAGGAGTTGATTGGCTGTTCCCCCCTCTCTCATTCCCCTTGTTCTTTTGCTGTGATTCTGACTATATAAGGCACTTTCACACAAATAAACTCAGTTGATAGTTTGCGCTCTTTCTCTCTCCTTGGCTTTTTCCTGTGGCTGTCTTTTTTATAGCGCAACGTGGTTCTTCAAAGCAATGCACCAACTCGCCCAACAAGAAGTTCTTCTAAACTTCCTTTTAAGGGTTCCTTAATAAAAGTTTTTTCCTCCTCCTCCTCACTGAGACTGTCTTTCTGGCGTCTACGCGTCACCGCCCAATTCATTGCGCTTGGCATCACGCATTAAGGCGCCGATACTTGTGCGCGCTCTCATTTCAGCGTGCGTCGCCGTTCGTACTTTGAAGGCGGGTTGAACGAGCCATAAGAAAGATGACAAGGCTTAAGTTCTCAGTAGCAGCTTTTACCTGAGATGAAACCGAACTAATTAATATTCAGAGGACGAAATGGAGCGACTCAGGACATGTAACGTGAGGGACACAGGATCACGGAGGAGATATAGAGCAAAATAAATCGTAGCCGGGGGTGGCATAGAGTCTCGTGGGAAGATGGCATGAAAGAGCTTAGTTTTATAATGCAGCCGCTGCACGCGCCGGTCAAGATTGGCTTAAGATAGCTGAAGGAAGTATGCAAGATAATGAAATGCACAGAAAATAAAACAGGATACAAGAGGAGGAAGTACAAAAGTGAGCGCTGGACTTAGAAATGGTGCCTTATTGAAGGATGGTGGACGCAATTAACCAAGTGCCTATCAGGCGCTTGAACACACCCACGTCGAATGTAACCTCAAATACGCCAACCTTCAGGCAGCCAGTTCGTAGAAAAAAAGATTCCGCTTCTTTGGTTTCTAAATTGGCACACCGTTTCGTAGCAGTGCCGATCCTTTGTTCGTAAGCGACAGAAACGGAGCACTGACCCTTGAGTGGTTTCTTTGTAGCCTAGTGAGAAAGGCTTCCAGTATCTCTCTTCTGTCTTAGCTTTTTCCGCTACCTATAATGGAAAACTCATCCCATCGTCAGCAAATTTTGTAGTGTCGTTCCAAAACGTTAAGAACGACGTATCGCCGGGGTACGACCACATAGGAGCTGTGCTGTTAAAATACGTTTCCGTGTTTATATCTCAGGTTCTGGCTTACATTATAGGTCTTGTGTTTAAAACTAAAGTTTTCTCCGATCTCTGATCACTTGACAAATTCTCGAGTGTTTGGAATCTGCAAAAATGATGACATAAAATAAATCTACAATTATAGGCCTATTTCAGTGCTGCCAGTATTATCCAAAGTGTTTGACGGTGCAGTTAACTGTAGATTACGAAACGTTTTCAGCAAACAAATTGTTATACTTTCTTCACAGTACGGGTTTTTAAAGAACAGATCCACCAAAACAAGTACTGCTGAGAGTTGAAGACAAAATTATCGAGAATATTGATTGAGTTGCTAAGGTAAGTATACCTTAGATCTGCTCACCAGCTGTTTAGAAAACCGCTTACAGTAGGTTGGAATGAATGAGCTCTGTTCCGATAAGGTAGCAGTTACCCAAGGTGTTCACCAAGGTTAGATATGAGGATGTTTAGTATTCTTAGTGTGCACTAATGATACATCTCTTATATTAGATTCTCACGGCTTTGTAATGTACGCTGACGGCACGAACCTTTTTTGTAATGCCTTTTCAATGCCTGCCGTAGAAAGTATGACTAATATTTATTTAACTAGACTACATGTATGGTTCCAGTCAAAGAGCCTCACCCTAAACCTGTAGAATACTGCCTGCATTATATTTAGGCCCATCAGTATTGTTAAATGCTATGTAATTATTATTCAATACTGGAGCACAATAAATGAAAGAGTCAGTCATCAATTTCTGGGTGTCTGGTTCCGAGACTCTTTAATGAAACATTCATGTTTGTAATCCTGTATCTGATCTTTGTAAAACAGCTGGTTGTCTTTATATAATAGCCCATGTCACACCAGACTGGTTGAAATTATCTATGTACTATGCATTTTTCTGTTCTAAATGGTCTTGTCTTGTACCATTCTATGGGGCACTACAATTAACAGCAATTATAACAAATTGACCGCTTGACGAAAAAGGCGTTACGAGCAATCTAAGGGTATTACGGTCATCCTCAAACACACTTTTGCTTAAAGGCGATCAAGTGTGTTCTTTCTACTTGTTATATCATATATACAGACCCGACTGTACACCACCATGCCAGACTTTCCTTTATTACAGCACCACCTTCGAACACAAAGAAATCTGGTTCCTAGGACTTGCACCAACTACGGCAAACAGAAAATTAACTATCAAGCATTTGCTGTCCTTAGTAATTTATCGAGTGATCCTGAATTCAGTATTTCTCTGAAACAATTTAATGATATATTCAAAGGCTACGTGATGAGAGGTTACGTGTATAGTCCTTAAACTTTCGTGCTGGGATTTTTTGACACGATCGTAGCATACTTAACATGTACTGCACTTTTTTCTGAGATCGGTATTACTACACTGCAACGCGGTCTAGTATTTTTCATCTATTTCTTTTTGTGCACAGAGGAATCTGATTTTATGTCATGGCTTGTCACTCTGCTGTGGCAATGATTTAAGCGATCTCCGTACCTTTTGCATACAACGCTACTCTTGTGTCAATGCAAATACCACTCCTCTGCAGATATTCATTTCCCTGTGGCAGTGTGCATGTGGGTCACACCGACAGATGGGTGAATGACCGGGAGCTCTAACATAATTCTTTGAAACACGTGTCGGATCCTAATAACTTTCTGCTCCACTGTAGACAATACAGGAAATGCGTCCCGGCTTTCGGAAGATTTATACGGTAGGAAAAAGAAAGATAAACAGAGAAGAAACTCTGATTTGCCGTACTGTAGCAGCACGAAAGACAAAGACCAAACCCACTCGCCGAGCTTTTTGTCCTCCAGAAAAAGAGGCACTGGAAACCTCTCACATTAGGCTGTAACGGAGTGCCAAGTCAGTCGGTGCTCTGTTTCTGTCGCTTGCGAAAAAAAAAATTAGGTTCTAATGTGCATCGCGTATCTGCCAAGCTGTACACTCACCTGTCCCCTGTTTGTGTTACGTCGATGGCTCGAGCGATAGCCATTCTCCTCTGCTTCTTCCCCGAAACCCCCTTTCCACCTTTCGCTATATATTTGCCTGTGCTGCCAGAATAAACGGTTCATTCCACGCCAGCCGTGTCTGCGTCTGCTCGCCTCCGGCTGGGCGCTGGCGGTATAAGATACTAAAACTGTGAGCGCGTATAGTAACTAATGACGAAAATGTTGTCTATAATTTGGGTGCTGAAGCTTGAACGTGTTTAGGTTACGCTCAATGCGTGTGCTTTGGGTGCCTGATACGCATGCGTTGTTTGGTTACCTGGGTCAGCCATGTTTCAATAAAGCTTAAGTTGTTAGTCGAGAGCTGTCCTATGTGACTTAGGAGGGTAGCTGTGTAGGCCAGTTGGTGAGACATGAAGGCGCTAGACACCGCAGCGGACACGGGACAAGAAAGAAGACGACACAGGGCGGTACTTGCAACTAAAATTTTATTTGAAACTTCATGGCTTTATAAAGACAGATGCACGTGTGATCTTACAATCAGGTAAAAAAAGATGAATGAAAAGCAACAGATAGCAAAACCTAACTGACAACAATGCACAGGAAAGATATGCGCGTCACAATGTACAGAAATCAGACTTTAAAACGTTATGCAAAGCTCATCATGCGTGTCACAATCTACATAAATCAGAAGTGTTAAAAACCGTCGACCGCATGTGGAAGCAGAAAAACCACAAGACAAAGGAAGAAAAAGAACGTTAAAAGAAAGCCACCCAACCTGTTACCTGTCAAGGAAACCCAGTTCTTTTTGGAGGATGGAAACCGAAGGCGAACTAACGCATTCATCCGGTTGCGAGCGCAAGATGGCAATGGCCTCCACAATCTCTCTCTCGAGCTGCCCCTTCCTTCTTCCAACAATCTGGGTCTGGCTGAACTGAGGGCAACAACCCTGACACTTGCGGCAATGAACAGGCAGATTCGAACCCCCCGCCTCCCCCAAGGAACGCGCATGTTCTCTCAAGCGATCATTTAAGCACCTACCGGTTTGTCCAATATAAACACGCCCACAACTGAGGGGGATCTTGTAGATTACCCCTGTTGCACATGCGACACGCTTATTTTCTTCCAAATGTTTCTTGCCGCAAGTTCCTCGAATCGAGTCCCCTTTTCCCACTAGATTGCATAATCTAGAGAGCTTACAGGGTGCCGAAAATACAATGTCGATGCCATATTTGCCTGAAATCTTTTTGAGATTATGTGAAACCCTGTGCAGGTAGGGAATGACTTCCACTTTTTTTCTGGCCGGCAGGTTCTTGGGAAGCAACTTTTTTCTTTTTACTGAGCTTATTGGCCACTGTTTCAGCAACCGCAGTTAACAGAAACTGCATCTTCGAAAAACGTAGCGCGAAACACAAGACACAGGTAAGGTGAAGACAGGACACGAGCCTGTCTTCACCTTACCTGTGTCTTGTGTTTCGCGCTACGTTTTTCGAAGATGCAATTGCTCCGACTAGCCCAGTTCAGCTTACTCGTTAACAGAAACCTCGGGTACCCTGCCTTTTCCAGCCGCTCTACTTGAAGGAAAAAACTGGACTTCAACATATGAGTGCATGATTTTAAAACTGCGGATCTAAAACAGGAGGAGGCAATACCCCGCTTTACCACCTTGGAGTGGGAGGAATCAAAAGGCAGCAATGCTTTCTTTGACCTAGGTTGGAAGGCCCAGCACACATGATCACTTCTGTTAAAAGATAACTTTAAATCTAGAAACTGAATGGATCCGTTTTGTGGAAGTTCTAGAGTGAATTTAAGAAATTGTGAACAGTTTGAGAATACACTTAAAATCATGCCAGCTACTTCTGTCAAAGAGTCATGAGAAGAAAGTTTCAAAATAATTAAAAAGTCGTCTACATATCTGATGATCTTTGCTATGAAAGGTTGGGTTAGCTTGAGCTCGAGCACTCGACCTAGACGCGCAAGAAATATTTCACACAGCACTGGCGCGACACTGGAACCTATACAAATTCCTTTTTTCTGCACATACAATTTCTCGCCAAAGGAAACAAAAGTAGAATCAAGATAAAAAGCGAGCAGCTCCATAAAAGAATCAGGCGACACACCACAGGTATTCTGGAATCCAACCACGCCGGTAACGTCAATCAGTTCTCTTACTGCACTGAAAAGTTCATCGTGCGGAATCGAGTAAAACAACTCTTCCACGTCGACGGACAACGCACAGTTGGCACTTGGAACACCAGAATTCAATGCTGCAACCAAGGTGTCAGACCCAGCTATCTTGAAAGGATCATCAGGCTTTAGTTGTCCCAAATGTGTTTTAAGGAACTTGCTTACTTGGGCCTGCCAGCTTCCTCTTTCTGTAACTATAGCCCTGAATGGGCACAGATCTTTATGCGTCTTTGCCGTGAAGAAGATGCTCAGAACGTTCAAATCACATCCCAGCACCTGTTTTGATAGCTTCTGTAGGTTGAGTTTATCTAAAAGAGCCACTGCCCTGCTCTTAACTTTGGAAGGTTTTTGAGATACAGGCTTAAAGTTCTTACTCACGGCACTGATGGCTTTTTCTTGAAATAGGCTCTGCGGAAGTACGGTGAAGCCACCTTCCTTGTCAGCCTGGACAAGAGCGAGGTCATTCTCCCGGAAGTAGCAGGCAACTTCACGCAGAACTTTCGAGCTACCAGACTTCTTGGTGAAATTCTTTCGCAAGCTTTCGACGCTTTCTAAAAGGCAGGATGTCCTCTCCTCAGCCGGAGCCTTGTTGGCCACTCTGTGCACGGACGCTAGAAGGTCATACTTGTCCACCGATGGTTCCAAGCTGTACTTGGGGCCATGCTGTAATACGGCCTCCACTTCTGCAGGAACTTTCGCGTTGCCGAGGAAGGTAACTGGAACAACGCCCACTTCTTTCCCTTTGCCCTTCCTTGGGAGCTGGTGGCGCAAACGGTTCCAAAGGAATTCTGTCGACTGCTGCGTTGTGCGCCGAAAGTCCTGCCATCGCCTCCAACCAGACGAACCAAGACCAAAGCTTTCAAAGCACACATTTCGAAGCCAAGCGTTGAAGAATCCCACTTGCCTCCAGCATTCTGCTTTTAGGATTTTCGAAACCCTTTTCCAATGTCCTACAGATGGTCCAAGCGCCCCGAACATTGACGAAACGTCAAGGGGGCAGGTATTATTTCGCAGGCAATAGGCATAGGCCCTAGCTCTGCACGTCGAAGAAGCGATGATTGAAGAACACAGTGCACACTGATCCTCGGGGGCCAAGGAACACATAAAAGAGCCTACGTCTGGGGACACATAACTTAGGAGGGTAGCTGTGTAGGCCAGTTGGTGAGACATGAAGGCGCTAGACACCGCAGCGGACACGGGACAAGAAAGAAGACGACACAGGGCGGTACTTGCAACTAAAATTTTATTTTAAACTTCATGGCTTTATAAAGACAGATGCACGTGTGATCTTACAATCAGGTAAAAAAGATGAATGAAAAGCAACAGATAGCAAAACCTAACTGACAACAATGCACAGGAAAGATATGCGCGTCACAATGTACAGAAATCAGACTTTAAAACGTTATGCAAAGCTCATCATGCGAGTCACAATCTACATAAATCAGAAGTGTTAAAAAACCGTCGACCGCATGTGGAAGCAGAAAAACCACAAGACAAAGGAAGAAAAAGAACGTTAAAAGAAAGCCACCCAACCTGTTACCTGTCAAGGAAACCCAGTTCTTTTTGGAGGATGGAAACCGAAGGCGAACTAACGCATTCATCCGGTTGCGAGCGCAAGATGGCAATGGCCTCCACAATCTCTCTCTCGAGCTGCCCCTTCCTTCTTCCAACAATCTCGAATGAGATTGTTCTCGGAGAATGACCTCGCTCTTGTCCAGGCTGACAAGGAAGGTGGCTTCACCGTACTTCCGCAGAGCCTATTTCAAGAAAAAGCCATCAGTGCCGTGAGTAAGAACTTTAAGCCTGTATCTCAAAAACCTTCCAAAGTTAAGAGCAGGGCAGTGGCTCTTTTAGATAAACTCAACCTACAGAAGCTATCAAAACAGGTGCTGGGATGTGATTTGAACGTTCTGAGCATCTTCTTCACGGCAAAGACGCATAAAGATCTGTGCCCATTCAGGGCTATAGTTACAGAAAGAGGAAGCTGGCAGGCCCAAGTAAGCAAGTTCCTTAAAACACATTTGGGACAACTAAAGCCTGATGATCCTTTCAAGATAGCTGGGTCTGACACCTTGGTTGCAGCATTGAATTCTGGTGTTCCAAGTGCCAACTGTGCGTTGTCCGTCGACGTGGAAGAGTTGTTTTACTCGATTCCGCACGATGAACTTTTCAGTGCAGTAAGAGAACTGATTGACGTTACCGGCGTGGTTGGATTCCAGAATACCTGTGGTGTGTCACCTGATTCTTTTATGGAGCTGCTCGCTTTTTATCTTGATTCTACTTTTGTTTCCTTTGGCGAGAAATTGTATGTGCAGAAAAAAGGAATTTGTATAGGTTCCAGTGTCGCGCCAGTGCTGTGTGAAATATTTCTTGCGCGTCTAGGTCGAGTGCTCGAGCTCAAGCTAACCCAACCTTTCATAGCAAAGATCATCAGATATGTAGACGACTTTTTAATTATTTTGAAACTTTCTTCTCATGACTCTTTGACAGAAGTAGCTGGCATGATTTTAAGTGTATTCTCAAACTGTTCACAATTTCTTAAATTCACTCTAGAACTTCCACAAAACGGATCCATTCAGTTTCTAGATTTAAAGTTATCTTTTAACAGAAGTGATCATGTGTGCTGGGCCTTCCAACCTAGGTCAAAGAAAGCATTGCTGCCTTTTGATTCCTCCCACTCCAAGGTGGTAAAGCGGGGTATTGCCTCCTCCTGTTTTAGATCCGCAGTTTTAAAATCATGCACTCATATGTTGAAGTCCAGTTTTTTCCTTCAAGTAGAGCGGCTGGAAAAGGCAGGGTACCCGAGGTTTCTGTTAACTGCGGTTGCTGAAACAGTGGCCAATAAGCTCAGTAAAAAGAAAAAAGTTGCTTCCCAAGAACCTGCCGGCCAGAAAAAAAGTGGAAGTCATTCCCTACCTGCACAGGGTTTCACATAATCTCAAAAAGATTTCAGGCAAATATGGCATCGACATTGTATTTTCGGCACCCTGTAAGCTCTCTAGATTATGCAATCTAGTGGGAAAAGGGGACTCGATTCGAGGAACTTGCGGCAAGAAACATTTGGAAGAAAATAAGCGTGTCGCATGTGCAACAGGGGTAATCTACAAGATCCCCCTCAGTTGTGGGCGTGTTTATATTGGACAAACCGGTAGGTGCTTAAATGATCGCTTGAGAGAACATGCGCGTTCCTTGGGGGAGGCGGGGGGTTCGAATCTGCCTGTTCATTGCCGCAAGTGTCAGGGTTGTTGCCCTCAGTTCAGCCAGACCCAGATTGTTGGAAGAAGGAAGGGGCAGCTCGAGAGAGAGATTGTGGAGGCCATTGCCATCTTGCGCTCGCAACCGGATGAATGCGTTAGTTCGCCTTCGGTTTCCATCCTCCAAAAAGAACTGGGTTTCCTTGACAGGTAACAGGTTGGGTGGCTTTCTTTTAACGTTCTTTTTCTTCCTTTGTCTTGTGGTTTTTCTGCTTCCACATGCGGTCGACGGTTTTTAACACTTCTGATTTATGTAGATTGTGACTCGCATGATGAGCTTTGCATAACGTTTTAAAGTCTGATTTCTGTACATTGTGACGCGCATATCTTTCCTGTGGATTGTTGTCAGTTAGGTTTTGCTATCTGTTGCTTTTCATTCATCTTTTTTACCTGATTGTAAGATCACACGTGCATCTGTCTTTATAAAGCCATGAAGTTTCAAATAAAATTTTAGTTGCAAGTACCGCCCTGTGTCGTCTTCTTTCTTGTCCCGTGTCCGCTGCGGTGTCTAGCGCCTTCATGTCCTATGTGCTTCCTCTTCTTGTCTTCTCGTTTTTGTTGCTGGTTTATTTAAGTTTAATCCACACCAACTACCCAGCCTGATTCATAGTGATGGTTCAACAGCGCAAACACACACAGACCAAGAAGGAGACAAGACACACACAGCGCTGAACTTACAACTGATTTTTTTGTTGTAAAAAAATCAGTTGTAAGTTCAGCGCTGTGTGTGTCTTGTCTCCTTCTTGGTCTGTGTGTGTTTGCGCTTCTGAACCATCACTATGAATCTTCACCAACTAGCCCAATCTGCAGTTCTTCTACCCAGCCTGCTTACCCTGTAGCGTTTATACACTCTTGTGCGTGGGCGGAGGTATCCACGGAGCTACAGTAAACACCCTACTGAAGAGTGGATCTGCTCTAGCCTGTTTCTTGGGCTGTCTACGTCTTCCCGACTGGGCAGAGCAACGGAGCAGTGAGCGCCGACTGTTTGCGCCGTGCGATTAAAGAACGCGACCGCTGCCTCTTCGCATGCCACCTCTGTAGAGCCGTCGCATCCTCGGCTCGCACCCAGCTTCCTCCGAGCCTGGGCGGTCTCGACCCTGTATAACGGCTATGCCACGTGACATAAAAACAATGTGGGGGAAGGGGGGGAGGGGAACCCGGAACAACAGCGGCAACAGTAGGGCAGCTAAAAAAAATGGAAAAAATAGGCAGTCCATATTCATCGTCCGGTTTCATAAAAAGAAGGCTAATTTATTTATGTTTGACTCACAGCGCCAATTTCGCTTTATAGTGAGGTAATAATACAGGTAACGATACAAGTTAAAATGCAGGTAAAAGTTGAATAAAAACCGCGGAATTATTTACAAAATAAAAGAAGCAAGAACATGAACACAGTGCACTTGTAAAATGCATGAGAAAACGTATGAGACAAGATGTTTACGAAAGTGCATTCTACAAAAACATTGCAGGCGATTACGGTACTTCCTAATGCAAAATTTGAGCGCCGCACATCAGCTGTTTCAGCTTTCCGATAGATTGAGGCAAAGAATTCGAGCAAGACATGTGTGTACATTTACAGACAATTTGTTATTTTTCTCACATATTCCTTCCTGAAGAAACACTCCGCTAACAGTTCTTGATTGTCATGAAGGAAGCTTTGTGGTCGGAGAAATAGATGGATATATGCTCAGTTTGCTGGACCCATGATGGTTCTCAAAGACGAGGTGTAGGCAAGTATTTCGTGAGATTGTCACAGCCGTGGGAGGCGTTACGAGCGAGAGGAACGGGTTGTTCTCCCACATGAGTGGTAATGAATTCCTTTTATGTGTAGCATATTGCAATCACTCAGTTCAGCCCTTGGGCGCGGCCGGGCAGCCACCAAACCACGTGACGTGACGTCACGACAGCCGGATGAAAAACCGTAGATAAAGATGATGGCGATTCTTGGTGAGAATTGGAAACACAGTAAAAAAGGAGAAAAAAGGAAAAAAAGAAAAAAAAGAGGAAAGAAAGAAAGAAAACGGCTGAGCATGGCGGCGGTTGCCACCGCCTCGTTTCAATGGGGGCGCTCCTATCCATCCATCCATCCATCCATCCATCCATCCATCCATACGTCACGGAGGAAATGCTGCTGAGAAAATCGAGTGCCGCCAAGCAATACCTCGCGCAAAAAGACCGCGCAATATGCAACGCATTCTTGGCTTAACCAAGCTAAGCCTGGGCATTTTTTGTTTGTCTTCATATATACATTAAAGTCCCCACCCACCCTGCCACCCTGGCATGTGGGAGTTAATGGTTGCTCGCGAGAATTCGCTCTCCGTTGTCAGCGCTAACGCATACAGCTCACATCTCACTCTCATCACCCCACGTACCTATAAGCGCGATTCGGGCGTCCACTGACACAGGGAGCCTGGCATGCGCACTTCGTTTTTTTAAAGTGATCGTAGTGTAAAACGTTCTCGACGCCAACGCCAATGAATACAATGAACGGCGACGGCCCATGGATTCAGCGCCGCGTTTCTGGCCCAACGTTTTCAATGCCTGCAGCCCACATCTCCTTCTCTCATCGCCCCACGTACCTGTAAGTGCGATTCAGGCATCCACTGTCCCAGAGAGACAGTTATAAGCATTTCCTTTCCTTGAAATGATCGGAGTGTAAAACGTTGTAAACGCCAACGCCAATGAATACAACGAACGCCGAAGGTTTATAGCTTCAGCGCCGCATTTCTGGCACAGCGTTGTCAATGCCAACGCATGCAGCGCACATGGGTCACTACCGACATGTAGCTTAAAGCACGATTGAGGTGTCCACTGTTCTAAAAGGGCAGTTATGCGCCCTCCCTCTGGTTCAGGTGTCCACCGAGATGTGTGAGACAGACACTGCGCCCTTCCCTTTCCTCAGAAACCAATTTACCGATTTTGCCCTCTGCTTTCCAAGCTCCGGCTCCATTGGTTTCGCAGCCTAAAGCACGGCTAAGGTGTCCGCTGCTGGTTACAACAGACAACGGCGACGGCGACGCCGCGAAATGCAGAAAGGGGCACCAAAAAGCGGCGCTCTAAATGGAAAAGGCGCACAAATAAATTGACAGGTTATCGGTGGGCGGATTTAACGCAAATGTGAAGCATAAGGCTTTCATTAACCTTTGTATGACGGGATATATCAGACACATTTCTTTACATCCGCCTCTGTTCTTTGCGTTCACTTTTTCCACCGACACTCGGTTCTGGAGGAGGTACAACCAGTTGAACAGAAGAGTGGCATCCGGCCGGTGCGCTGCTCGGCTGTCTCCTCTCATTTTTTTCGCTAACTTCCTTCCTCAGCCAGTGCCTTCCACAGCCGCCTTCCGCCGGCTTGTTACTGTGGGAGGAGGAGGAGAAGGAGGAAAAAACTTTTATTAAGCAACCGTTAAAAGGAAGCCAGTGAGGGTAGGGATGAGGGGGTTGCAGGAACAGGTTGGCCCTCGCGGTCGCGCTAGGTAGTCAGCAGACCATGGGCCCTGGTGACCTCCGTGGCCCAGGTCGCCATCCGGAGCTGAACCTCCGGCTGTGAGCTGTGCATCACGGCCTCCCATCTCTCCCGGTCGGGGAGTCGCAGAAAAGGGGGAGGAAGCCTAGAGGAAGCCCTAAGTATGTGACAAACATCCGCCTGAGGGTGTTGGTATAATTTGCAGGACGGATGATAGTCCCCTGGGTGCATGAGGGAATACAGCCAAGGGTTCGGAAAAGTGTCTGTCTGAATCCGTCGCCAAACGACTTGCTCGGCCTTATGTAGCGATTTTTGGGGAGGGGAGTAAACTTGTCGGGAACCCCGGTAGTGAAGCGTGACTTCATGGTACGTCATCAAGCGGTCCCTAGCACTGCGGAACGAGGGGAGGCCGTCCACCGCCCGGTCGACGAGTCCTCGGGCGTGATTGTGTGCAGCCGTATTCCCCGGGTGTCCGCAATGCGCAGGAACACAGATTAGTGTGATGAGTCGACTCGGTGGTTCAACACTGTTCAGAACACGATGTGCTGGCGTGTGAACCCGTTGTTTGGCGAAATTTCGTATGGCTGATTTAGAATCCGAGACTATGTATTTTACATTTGTTTGAGTAATGACCAGGGCTATAGCTGCTTCTTCAGCGCCGACGGGATGGTGAACGCGATTGAGAGTTAGAGCTGAGCAAGGATTATGATCGCGGTTAAGTACCGTTATGGCATAGGCTGAAGTGGTAGAATATTCTGCAGCATCTACGTGTGTGACTGTTGGATCACTAGCGTAGTGCTTATGTAGGGCTGTTGCCCGAGTTGTGCGACGATCTTTTTCATGCTTAGGATTGCTGTTTCTGGGCAGAGGTGGAATATAAAGATTTTTTGCTAGGTGTAGAGAAATATTATGCTGATCCGAAATTTGGTCGTAAAGGTTGATTTTGAGTCTTTACAGAAGATTCTGTCCGGTAGGTGTTCGAGATAGGCGATAGTATTGCTCCGTGATGTGGGCTCCAATTAGGTCTGCCATGGTTTGAGGAATTTGCTGGTGGTCGTTGAATTCGGGAGGTGAAGGGCAGTCTTATATATACGAGGGGCGTTCAATAAAGATTTCCTCTGACTCACTTCTACTTATTGCAGGATGCTGAAACTGCGCATGTGTAATGACTTAAGTCCCTATAGGTCACATGCTAATATGCAACTCTTAACTAATAACGGTCTTCCTTTCACAGGTGCTGAAGTGGTGTGAGGTGTGATAATGGATGCAGTGGAATACAAAGCAGTCATCAAGTTCCTGTACTTGAAAGGCCGCACTCCAAGGGAGATTTTCGATGAGACAAAACAAGTTAATGGGGAGGATTCCCCATCATATGGTGTAGTAAAGAACTGGCATCGTCAATTCAAATGTGGTCTGACTTTGGTGGAAACAGCTCCGATCGCAGGGCGACCTCACTCCATTATCGATGAACACACCATCCAGCAAGTAGAGGCCGCCATTTTAGAAAATCGCCGCGTAACCGTTCGAGACCTAGCCCAAAATATTAAGATTAATGTGGGGTCCGTGACAAAAATCATTCAGAACCATCTTCGCATGCGTAAGGTATCCTCTCGCTGGGTTCCCCGGCTGCTCACACCTTTCCGAAAGCAGGAACGAGTCGAATGCTCCCAGGCTCCTTTGAGCATGTGCCATGGAAACCAGGAGGACTTTTTCAACAGACTGATTGCAAAGTATGAAAGCTGAGTCCATTACTATGATCCGGAGACTAATGTCCAGTCGGTACAATCGAAGCACTTGGACTCACCGCCCACAAAGAAGGCACGCGCCCAGCCCTCGGCGGGCAAGGTCATGCTCAAAGTCTTTTGGAACCAGTACGGAGTAGTCTTGATGGGTTTCCTAGCAAATGGTGCCACGATTACTGGGGCATACTATGCTTCACTGCGGCGCAATTTGCGGGAGTCCATCAAAAGCAAGAGACGTGGCATGCTCACCAAAAGTGTCCGCCTTCTGACAGACAATGCCTCAGTTCACAACTCTCATGTTGCCCAGATGGAAGCACGCTGCTGCGGGTTTGAAATTCTACCGCATCCCCCTTATTCACCCGACCTCGCACCATCGGACTGCCTCCTCGCACCATCGGACAATGAAGTCATATTTGAAGGGCAAGCATTTTCCAGATGATGAGACTCTGATTTCCGAAGTCACAACACGGCTATTGGAGCTACGTGTTGACTTCTACAAGCAAGGTGTTTACAGATGCATAAAAAAATGGGAGAAGTGTGTGTCCCTGGGTGGCACCTATGTACAGAAGGACTAATAAATCTGCAAAATTTCTTTGCTCTCCGTCCAAAGGAAGTGGTTCAGGGGAAATCTTTATTGAACGACCCTCGTACCTCTGATCATTCTATCTATCTGCTCCTCCTCTATCTGAGTGAGATACAGATAGGGGTGAGTATAAATGAATTTGCTGATACAGAAGGCTTGAACGAGACGCTTATTGAACGAGACGTCGTGTGTCTGCCTCCCTCATGCCTCTGTGTTTAGTATTAATTCTACGAATGTTCGCAGTCGTATTGTAGACAATGCGGCGGAGTGATTTAATGGTGGCCGTGTTGAAACCCCCATTCGTGATGAGCATACCCAATACCCTAATGACGGAGTTAATTGTAATTGGAATGCCTTCATGTTTGAGGACAATTTGTGGCGGATCAGGATCCGGGTATCGGGGTCTAATTAGGAGTTCTGATTTGGCATAGAAACATGCCAGGCCTAGACTGTGCATAATTTTGGACCGCGTGTGTTGCATTTTGTAGTGTTTCCTCTATCTCATCGCACTTGCCTGCGCTGGTCCAGACGGTGATATCATCCACATAGATGGAGTGATAGAGGTTGGGGATTTTAGACAAGATTTGAGGAAGAGGAATGAGCGTGATATTGAACAAAAAAGGGGAGAGAACCGCACCTTGTGGCGTGCTGGGCTGCCTAGTGGGAAGGTAGGAGATGTGACTGATCCGATTTGGAACTCCGCGGTCCTGCCCGTAAGGAAAGCTGTCACATATGCATAGGTGCGCTCTCCCTTGCGCATGGAGCTCGAAGCTTCTAAAATGGCCGAATGTTGCACATTATTGAATGCTTTGGGAAGAAGTGCTTTGGTGAGGTGAGATATCGAAGGATCAAGTATGTCTTCCTTGATCGGTATCATAACATCCTGTGTTGAAAGGTGGGATCTGAAACCGAAGATGTTATGGGGGTAGGTGTTCTCTTCCATGTGTCGGATGAGACGGTTTAGGACAACATGCTCCATGAGCTTGCCCGCACATGAAGTTACAGATATGGGCTTAAGATTTTGCAGGTCTAACGGTTCCCCTGGCTTAGGTATAAAGGCAATTCTGGCAAGTTTCCACTGTTCTGGGAGCGTGCCAGCTTCCCAATGCTGATTCATCAAGTCTGTGAAGGCCGCGACAGTTTTTCCATCCAGATTTCTCAAAGCCTTATTGGTGACTTTATCTGCTAGTGGTGATGAAGTGGTCCTGAGCTGCTGTAAAGCTGCCCAAACCTCTGCTTCTGCTATAGGGGCTTCCTTCGAGTTCACAGTCACAAGATCCCTCATTTGTAAAGCGGTTAGTTGAGGGGTGTCTGGGAAGTATTTATCTCTAAGTCTTTGAATAATGTCCTGACCTTGTTGTTGTGCGGAATGAACTAAGCGTATAACAGCTTTGGAGGCCTCTTATCTAGGTGAGTGGGGATCTAATAAAAATCTGAGGAAATGCCATGTGTTCTTAAATTTGAGATTTCCATCCAGTCTGTTACAGATCTGAGACCATTGTTGAGTGGTTAGCCAGGCAGCGTGTTCCGTAATGTGCTCTAGAATTTTGGCCAATGTACGTTTAAGTTTGTGATTATATTTTTGCAGCAACCATCGCTTTTCCACTCCTTGATAGGCTTACCACAGTTGTTGTAGTCGGCTATCTACTTGATTCGACTGCTGAGTAGTTGCTGCTTCCTTTGTAGGAGCTTCTATTTCTTTGTTTAATTGGGTAACCCAGGAGGAGCAGTCCTCTATTTTCTGAGTGGCAGTGGACTCTCGCTTTTTCGTGAAAAGGTCCCAGTCCACTATGCGTTTAATTTTGACTGGCAGGTTGAGGCTTTTTGCGTAACACGTGAGTGAAAGAATAAACTGATCTCTTCCGAGCTTTTCGTCTGTATTTGTCCAGGTCACAAGGTTTAGATGTTTTCCAAGGGTGAGGTCTGGGCAGGTGTTTCTGCTTAGGCTGTTGTCTATTCTAGTTGCCTTATAGGGATCTGTGTTAAGAGTCATGTGATTTTGGTGGATGGGTTCCCAGAGATGTTTTTCTTTGGGTTAAGTATATTTGTATTCCCAGTCCGTGTGTAAGGCGTTAAAATTCCCGAACACAATTAGTGGTGAGTGCGCCTCGACAAAAAAGAGCTTTTCTTAAGGCCCTGAGAAGGTGTGGATGTTTATCCTTTGGGTGGCTTTAGGTTTTAAGGACATAGTAAGTAGGTTGGCCTGATTTGCGAGGAAGGATTTCAATGTACTGGCAGTCATGGAACATGTCTGTCATATCATGAATGATGTAGGTGATGTTGCGATGCATGAATGTAGTGACACTTGGATGTGATGCATCAGAGGGGTGGATAGCTTGATAGCCTGATAACTTATACGTGTTGTTAGGTTCCTGGATTGCTATAAAGTCTGAGATTTGAGAGGCTTGCTGAATATGGAGAAGAAGATTATCTTTTTTTTTCTTTTTTTGGCCTCGGCAGTTCCACTGCCAAATACGGAGGGAAGAATTTTGAGGGGGGTTGGCGTTGAAGAGGGAGCCATCTCTATGCTGGTTGGGAGGAAGGGTTAGACTGCAGGATGCGTTTTTGGGCAAGTTGGTTCATATTGCTTTATTAAGATGGAATGCACACATGAAACAATCACGAGAAAGAGGACGGGACGGCCGCAAACTAGCAACGGAGGTTTATTCAAGGAATCGGCATTTATACATCAGCATGTCAGCACTGGCAACAAAGGGCATCAAGGCAGAAAGGGCGGATGAAAGACGAGATAAAAACACTAGGTGGATTCAGGTCATAATGTTGTCGAGGAAACGTGCCTCTCTATTATAAAGAATGCTTGATGTGTCACTGATGCAATCTTTTCCTTTCTTTTTGATGAAATATGCCTCGAGCAGTTCCTGTGCTTTATCGTTACGGCACTTGCGTAGAATCTTCACTTGTGTCAGGAGAGGCATGCATTTGTGTTCTAAGCAATGTGACGGCAAGTGACGCTGCTCCTTGTTTTCAGTTGACCTTTCGTACTCACGAGTGCGGATATTGATACAGCGGCCTGTCTGTCCTATGTAAACCTTGCCATATGTTAATGGTATCTGATAAATTACGCCAGCATGGCAGTCCAGATAACGGTTCTTATGTTTTACGCCGCACTCATTTTTCTTCTTTTTAGAAGCATGTCTCCATTAAGGTCAGACGGGGGGATGCTAAGTTTATTGACAATATCATCAAGTACTTGCTCCAGGTGAGTAAATCGTTCAGCGATTTGAGTTTAGCCGAACTCGACTTTTTGTTTATCCTCGATCTCCCGAAGTTGTTGGATTGTTATTGTTTGCGTTCCCTCATCAACCAGGGGACGGTTTTTACAAGGAGCGAGGTCTGACTTGGGTATAGAGGTTTGCTCCAATTATTGAGACTTATCTTTAGGGTTGGATTCGTCTGTTTTCGGAGGAGGTGAATTGTGGGTTGTGGATGGGGTGGTGGGACTCGTAAGGTTATTTAAACGAGCGAAAATCTGCGCCATCTGCTGTTTAAGGATTCGATTCTCTTCCATTAGGTTGTGTATGATTTTTTGCGCTTGGGATTTTTGAGACTCTGATCAATCGCGCGAAAGATCCCTATACACCCAGCTCACCTGTTTGGATGTTCCAGACCTGGACGAGCCACTAGAGTCTCCGCTTCTTGTTGGACTTTTGCTGGAGGATCTGGAACCCTTGAGCCTGGGGAATGAGTTGGGCCTGGAGCGTGTGGTCGAGGCGCTGCCCTTGGAGCTTGCTCTTGAAGGTCGTTTCTTGGCCCACAAGAATCCCGATGCTTTTTTGGTCGTGCGCTCGAAACGATGTCTGCATCTTGCGTCTCCCGTTGTGTGGTCACCTCCACATATGATGCAGACTGGGGTGCAGACTTGCTCTGATGGATGGTGAACACCGCACCACTGGCAGTGATCTTGGACTGGCATTGGGCACACGTCACGCCTGTGTCCAACTGTGCGACAGTTCGTGCATGATTCAACTTTCGGACGGAAAGGGTAAACCGCATGTAGGATTCCGAAGAACCTGATGGATTGTGGCAGCCCGTCCGCCGCGAAGTGGATTAGAAGGGATAGGATAGGATAACTTTATTGAGCTCTAGCAAAAGTGCTTTTATGCGGTCAGATGAGTCTATCCGCAACAGTCGGTTGCCCCTATTCCAGGGCTCCGCTGGATGCTGCCGTCAGCTGAGCTCGCCGTATCAAACCGATATGGTGTTGACGTCTTTCCTAGCGAGCGTGCGTGCACTAATGGAAGGAGTGGATTTGCTCTTCTCAGTTCTTCAAAGATTTCCGTTGGAGACTCATTCCCGTAGGCCTTGTATATGATTCCCTGGATTGCAGTGTCGGGGGGGGGGGGGGTGGCAATGTAGGTTGACATTGCCACCTTGAGTCCCTGCACAGTGATGGATTTTAGCTTGACGTATTGAAGAGCGCGTTCTTTGCTGGCTGCCGCCATTGTGAGAATGTTTTTGACTGGTTTATTGCGCACTAGGTCCTCTTCGGCAGCCGCGACTTGTACCGCGCTGCCGTTCAGTATGGCTGCTCTAAGCTCACGCTCTGAGAATGTCGTGACATCAAAACCGCCGCCTGTTGGCCTAAAGACAATCTTGTAGTCGTCGCGCGGCAAGCGAGGTAAAGGCCGTGAGTTTTTGTAGCGAGGTGGAGCGGGGGGCAATTTCTCTTGTTTTCAGCTGAACCACATGCCGCGTATCCGGCTTGCGGCGTTGGCGTCTCTGTGTTGGCTGCTTGAGTTGAATTCGCAAAGTGGGCGTGATTTTCTTTTCGAGAATGTCGATCTCTCACTGTGAGGACATGTTTCCAGTCGGGAGTTCGAACCTCGTGTGGTGAAATGGGCTCACCTTGCACGGTGTACTCCATGGCGGGAGATGTGGCAGATGCGGGCCAAGCTGCCGCTGTTGCTGCGGCGTTCGGCTGAAGGCGGCCGCCGGCCACTTTTGGTCTCGAACTTACCGAAATGGTGGTAAAGGTGACAAATACGGTGTCCAACGATGCGGAACGATCTTCTGGAAGTCTAGTGGAGCAGAAGCGCGAAGTAAGCGGCAAAACTATCTCAAACACCGTGTAAAACACGAGGCTCATTCGGCGAGCGTCCGCTCCCGTTGGCCCCCTGGCGGGGAAAAAAAAAACTTTTTACTGTGGGAACCACCCTCAAGTTTGGCATTCCTCCGCCCGTGTCAAGGACTTCTCTTCCCACCTTCTGGACTCGTCCCGTGACATGAATTTCTCTTTTCCGACTTTGCCACCTGCTGACCGTGGGAGGCTTCAGAGAACGGCGGAAACTTTTTTGGGAGTTTTAATGCTAGTACATTAGAAAGATATGGTGCAAAATTAGGGGTCACTGTGATACCATGTGAGCCCTGCGACCATTGCAGCTGCGCTTAGATACCTTGCCGGCATTACAAATCTATGCATGAAAGGAAGTTATATTAAGGCGAAAGCCGTTAATGCCTCATCGTTGTAAGCAGCAGTTGTCGACAGAAAATGTCACGCTTTTCAATTGGTCGAAACGGCCGTGACGTCACAGTGCGCGAATTTCAAACGGGGCCAATTGTACTTTGCCTAGTAACCATGCAAACAATTGAAGGGATCGTATAGTGATACTCCAAGTAAGTGGGACTGAGCTTAGTTAATAGCTTAATTACTCAATTGCCCTAATTAATTTTTCTAGTCAGGTCATATTGCTACGGACGCTGGGAGGACGACGAAGTGGTTTTGTTACGAAGACGACGCTGAGGTGCGAGCTTGTGTGCTGTGAGACTACTCCAAGCCGTCGGTCCCTTGCGTAGCAGATTACCTCTGCTGTTTCTATTGCTGCATCTAGCCGCCGCGTAACATTTGGTGGAGGTGCGGGGGTCCCTTCATTGCCATCCTGGTCACGGAGCTTCGGGGTCCTGGGCCTGCCGTGGACGTCGGCCGTGAGTACCTGGTCAGCGCCGCACGGCCGTGCCCCAGCCCGCCCGACTATGCTATGGCTATGAGATGGCTATGAGATGATTTAATGGCCGCTGGCCTAGCGCGGGCGCACCGTCCCGCGCCACTGCCAGCTTCGTCTTCGTCACACTACCCGGGGCCTCCGAGCCATACATAGCCTACATACAAGACGTCCTTGCCTTGTACCGTAAAGTGGATAAAAACATGTCCGAGGCAGATCGAGTTGGCCACATACTGAAAGGCATTGCCGACGATGCCTTTAACCTGCTTCTATGCAAAGACTGTTCCACGGTCGCCTCTGTTCTTGAGGTGTGCCGGCGTTTCGAGCAAGCCAAACACCGGCGCATTTCTCACCGTTTTGACCGGCTGCCAAACACTGCTGCTAGCTCCTCCTGTGAAGATCTGCCAACATTGCGGCAGCCTTCCGACCCGGCTAACTTAACCCGTATCGTGCGCCGCGAACTGGAGGCGATGACGCCCGCTGTTTCTTCCTTGCCACTGCCGGACAACACGTTGGCCCTCATCCAAGCCGTCGTTCGACAGGAGGTTGCGAACATGGCCGTCCCTTCTCGCGTCGTGGACAACGCTCATGCCAGCCCGGACCCTCCAGTGATCGCAGCTGCCACTTACAGTCGGAGCTTCTCGCCTCGGTACCGATATCGCAATCCTGCCGAATGGCGTACCTCTGATGACAGCCCGATCTGTTTTACCTGCTCTCGCGTCGGACACATCTCCCGTCACTGCCGCAGCCGTTGGTCCCCGCCACCTCGCCCCTACTCCTTCGTCGACCGCCGCAACGACTACGGCCCGCGCCGCTTCACCCCACGTCCCGATCCGCTCCGTGACGAGCCCGCTCCGCACCCTCGTGGGTCCAGCCGCTCACCTTCCCCATTAGGCCGCCGCTCCCGTTCTCCTACCACACGCCGCAGCCCTTCTCCTTCGACCTCCCGCCACTTCTCGGAAAACTAGCCGATGCAGCCCCGGAGGTGACGCTGCATCATTGACCCGGCCTGAAAATCCTCTCTTGACCCCCGCTGCCCAACGTAATCTCTTGAATGTTCTCGTGGATGGTGTCCCGGTCCTTGCCCTCATTGATACTGGCGCCCAAGTGTCTGTCCTGAGCTCTTCTTTGCGCCGCCGTCTGAAGAAAGTTTTAACGCCTGCCGCCATGTCCACGGTTCGCGTCGCCGATGGCAGCCCCGCTGCCGTGATTGGAATGTGCACTGCGAGAGTCAGCATTGCCGGACGTCATATACCCGTTCTGTTCACCGTCCTGACCAGGTGCCCTCAGGACATAATCCTTGGCCTTGACTTTTTAACCGCCCATTCAGCTCTTATTGACTGTTCCTCAGCCCTTCTGCGATTGGATCTGCCCCTGTGCAATGACGACTCCACCAGCTCACCTCATCTTCAATCCACCGAGTTTGCTCGTCTCCCGCCACAAGCTGCTATCTACATCCCTATGTCGCCTTCTCCTCCCGTCCCTGATGGAGACTTCGTCGCCTGCCCTATCACCGCTGTGATTCTGAATCGTAACGTCCTCTTTCCCCACAGCATTGTCCACATCACCAACAACTGCACCTGCCTCCCTGTCCTCAACTTTAGCCTGTCCCCTCAGGTACTTCCGACCGGCATTTCACTTGCTGATCTGTCCCCATTGACCGATTGCACAGTCTCTGTCCTGGCTCCTGACCCAACGACTGCTGTCTCCAATGTCCCTACATCGCAGCCCTCCCGTGAGGATTCCATTTCCCGGATGATAGCGGCCGATCTACCCTCTGCTGATTCTACAGCTCTTCACAGCCTCTTGTCCTCCTACAGCGATATTTTTGACTTTGGGGACCGTCCCTTGGGTCAAACCTCTGTTGTCGCCCACCACATTGACACCGGCGAGGCCCACCCTATTCACAGACGGCCCTATAGGGTCTCCCTCGCAGAGCGCCGTGTTATTCAGGCAGAAGTGGACAAGATGCTGGCCCGCAACATCATCGAGCCTTCGAGTAGTCCTTGGGCGTCCCCTGTCGTGCTTGTTAAAAAGAAAGATCAAACTTGGCGATTCTGCGTCGATTACCGCCATCTGAATGCCGTCACAAAGAAAGACGTCTACCCTTTGCCCCGAATTGACGACGCTCTCGACTACTTGCACGGCGCCAGTTACTTTTCCTCCATCGATCTTCGCTCAGGGTACTGGCATATCGCTGTCGATGAACGGGATCGGGAGAAAACCGCCTTTGTCACCCCGGACGGCCTGTACCAATTTAAAGTCATGCCTTTTGGCCTGTGCAATGCCCCTGCAACCTTCGAGCGCGTGATGGACTCCCTCCTGCGCAGTTTTAAGTGGACGACATGCCTCTGCTACTTAGATGACGTGATTGTTTTTTTCGTCCACATTCCAAAGCCATCTTCATCGCCTTTCAACCATCCTTGCCGTTTTCCGCCGCGCTGGTCTTCAGCTGAACTCGAAGAAATGTACCTTCGGCCGCCGACAGCTCAAGGTCCTTGGCCACTTGGTCGATTCTGCTGGGATCCAACCCGACCCCGACAAGGTCCGCGCCGTGCGTTCATTTCCTACTCCGCGCTCCTCCGGTGATGGGCGCAGCTTTCTCGGCCTATGTTCCTGTTTCCGCCGGTTCATCCAGAACTTTGCGGAAATAGCCCGACCTCTTACCACGCTCCTCAAGAAGGACATCCCGTTCTCTTGGGGACCCCCCGAAGCTGACTGAAGCCTTTCATATTATCCGGAAAGATAAAGGGTGCGTGAGTGCGCCATCTGTAACATTATCTGTTAGGGAAATGAAAATGCTACACAGTGGATAGCGGTTACGGGGATACACACGTGCTTTTAAAGCGGTTTTACCTTTGTAAGCACAGTGAGAGTGTTGACTTTGCGCATGTGCGCTGTTTTTTCGTGTGTGTTGTTTTCGTGTGTGTATATTATGACATGCTTCTTCCTAATAAAAAATCAGTTGTAAGTTCAGCGCTGTGTGTGTCTTGTCTCCTTCTTGGTCTGTGTGTGTTTGCGCTGTTGAAACCATCACTTTGATAGCTTGCTTGGAGCGGAGAAGAGCAATTTTGTATCGTATCTGCTTGCAACTTTCTGAACATTATGAGAAACTCTGTGAAGGTGCGGAATTACTTGAGTTGTCATCCTCTCACTCGCTTAGCAGCGTCTCTGCAACAGCTCACAATGAATCTGGAGGAAAGCCGGACATGCGCAGTCGGTCAGTTTGCAATTGAATACTTTCAAACATTTTTTGTGGACATGGCTTGTCCAAAGCGAAATTGAGTCAATTTAATCTATTGCTTTTTTGATTATCTTCGAATGTCACTACTGTAATGGAGTAGTGCATTTGGTGACCTAGGATTGTACATTCAGCATATATGCCCATCCAAAAAATGAATTCTTAGGTCAAGAAAGTGTATACAATTTCCACTTGGGAGTTGAAAGGTAATCTTTAAGCCTTTTGCTACAATTTTGAACGATGCGAGATCACTAGCATAAGCTTCGTCAATAGATAAAACATGCGGCTTGTCCACTATTACCATATAATCATCAACATATCTAAAATTGCGAAGGTTAGGTAGTAAGCTGAGCAAGCTTTTGTACAGTTCGACATAGAGTACAGTCCGACAAAGCGGGTGGCTTTGTAGTGCTTCCCAAAGGAACGTATGAACAGAATGCTTCTCAACCCATCCAGGAAAATTTCAAGAAAACTAACTTTAAGAAGATGCTACAGAAGGCTACAGCGATCAAGTTGTTGCCGGATCTTCACCTCGAATCACTTGAGACCAGTGTCAAGAAGTCGGATATGTGCACTCTGGAAGCATTCTTCTCATGCAAAACGCACAAGGCTAATTTCAGGTGTAGAGCTATAGTGTCCGAAAAGGGTAGCTGGCAGGCAGCTACAGGAAAGTACTTCCAGAAGCAGCTGACGACACTGACGATTGAAGACCCCTTTCTTGTTAGAAGCTTTCACAAAATAGCAGAAGAATTGAAGTAAGGGCTCAGCATGTCTTCAGCAGCCACCTTGGGGTCTCCATCTATATAGAAGATCTGTACCACTCCGTACCCCGCAAAGAACTGCTTAAGGCGGTGAGATCGGTAATTGAGGATTCGGGAGAAGTGCCATTTTAAAACATGGTGGGTGTGAACAGTAACCGTTTTTTAGCCCTTTTACATTTATATATACAGTCAACTGCAATTAATTTTAACAACCGTTTTTACACACAAAAAGCAGTAATCTGCATTGTGTCGTGTGTGGCTCTCGTTCTTCGTGACATTTTTCTTTCCGACATGGACAAAAGCTTGCGCAGCTTACTCCCTAACCTAAGCATTTTCAGATATGTTGACGATCATTTGGTGATAACAGACAAGCCGCATGTTTTATCTATTGACGAAGCTGTTGCTGATGCTCTTGCATCGTCAAAACGGTAGCAAAAGGCTTAAAGTTTACCTTTGAACTCCCTAGGGGAAATTGTATACAGCTTTTTGACTTAAGAATTCTTTTTGCAGGAGCATATGTGCTGGATGTACAATTCTAGATCACAAAAGACACTCCTTCCTTACAGTAGTGCTCATTCGAAGATAATCAAAAGAACAATAGCCATGAACTACCTCAATTCCTCTTTGGAAAAGTGATTTATGTATTTATTTATTTATTTATTTATTTATACAGAATACCCCGAAAGGCCCTCGAGAGGGTATTACATGGGGGGGGGGGGGGGGGCACAGGCAATTGAACAGAATAAAACAAAACCACAAATATAAAACAATTAACAAAACCACAAATAAGACACTTTGCATGACATAAGTAAGCAAAAGAATCAAAAGAATGGCAGCGCGGCAAAGAACGAAGATTACTGCAGTATTAAAATTATACGAAGAGAACAATAATGCAATGAATCATTTTAGTAACATACCCTGCAAAAAAGGAAGCCACGAACAAATAAAATAACAATGTATGCGAAGAGTTAAGCAGTAGTTGTTGAAGATATAAGTTTAAAATATTTATCAGGATCAGTGGTGGTTGCGATATGTGAAGGCAGAGTGTTCCAGTCAGATATTGTGCGTGGTAAGAATGAATGCGCATAGTTAAATGTTCTGCACGTGAAACGTCTAACTTTAAAGGGATGATCGCGGCGGTCAAAACTCGAAGGAGGCAAAAAAAAAAGTCATTATGAAGTGATCGATGATGATAAACTTTATGAAAAAGTGATAGTCGTGCAATTTTGCGGCGGAGGCATAAATCCTGGAGACCTGCGCGTTTCTTTAAGGCTGTGATGCTGGTGTTACGTGAGTAATCGGAGTAAATAAAACGAACGGCGCGGTTCTGCAAAGATTCAATGTTATTTATTAGGTAAGATTGGTAAGAGTCCCAAATAGCCGAGGCATATTCAATTTTAGGTCGAATTAGAGTGGTATAGGCATGGGCACGGAGGCGAGGAGGAGCATGCTTTAGGTTATATTTAGTGAAGCAGCGCTACGGCACAGGGCCCAAGGGAAGAAAGGGACGAACACAGCGCTGAACTGACAACAAATGTTCATTCCGGCCATGTTAAGAACGCGGCCCGCCACATAGGTATTCACTGTCGTGAGTGCTCATGTTACCCAGAATTCAAAAACAGCCAAGTAGTTACTAAACACAAGAATAAACTTACATGAGAGATTATCGAGGCATCTGAGATCATAAAGATGGGTGCGAATTGTATCAGCACTCCTTCCGTTGCCATCTCGCTGAAAGAGCACAACTTCCTGATTTCAAAATGATCGATGTGCACTTGATACAGCTGCATGCGCATAGTGACTGGGATTAATACTTTCTGTGCTTCTCTGTTTCTTTTGTTTTTTCTAAGGTGCAAAAGAGTATATATATGCTGTTAGCATCCGGAATAAACATTTGTTGTCAGTTCAGCGCTGTGTTCGTCCCTTTCTCCCCTTTGGCTCTGTGCCGTAGCGCTGCTTCACTAGATATGTCAGACCAACTCGCCCACCAGTTGATGTTATGCTTTAGGTTTTGTTTTAAGAGACCTAATGACCGATTAGCAGATGCAAGCATAAGGTTAATATGGTGGTTCCATGCTAAGTCGGAATGAAGGTGAAGTCCTAAGTACTTATACGTGGTGACTAGCTCGATTGAGCTATTATTTAAGGAGTATGCTGTTTGAATTCGAGAATTTCGGTTAGTAAAAGACATCAATTTAGTTTTTGAATCATTAAGTTGCATAAGCCAGGTTGAGCACCATGCTGTTACTGAATCCAGGTCAGATTGAAGGGATTGGCAATCGGTGTTAGAATAAATTTTGCGATAAATTACACAATCATCAGCAAAAAGTCTGATATGGGAGAAATGTAATCCGGTAAATCGTTGATAAATATTAGGAAAAGTAAAGGGCGAAGCACACTTCCTTGTGGGACTCCAGAGCGTACTTGGCTGAAAGACGAATTGTGGTTATTGACAGATGTAAATTGAGACCTGGAAAAGAGAAATGCAATGACAAGAGGGTGAATATTAAGCAGTGCTAGTTTCATTAATAACCGGTTGTGAGGTACTGTGTCGAGAGCTTTAGAAAAATCAAGAAATATGGAGTCTACTTGAATGCCAGCATCAATCGATGAATGTATGTCTTGAATGAATCCGGTAAGTTGCGTTTCGCATGAGTAGCCTTTACGGAACCCATGTTGATATTTAAAGATAATGTTATGTTCTTCAAGGTAGTTAATTACCTGCGAGTGAATTACGTGTTCAAGAAGTTTGCAAACAGCGCTAGTTAATGAAATGGGTCGGTAATTTAGTGGTGAGGAACGATCGCCAGACTTGAAAATTGGCACAACTTAAGCTAGATGCCGATATAAAATGTTTGAAAGTGTTCAATTGCAAACTGACCGATTGCGCATGTCCGGCTTTCCTCCAGATTCATTGTCAGCTGTTGCAGAGACGTTGCTACAAAAGAAAAAGCGCATAAAAGAGACAGACAGACAAGATGAGAGGATTGCAGCTCAAGTAATTCCGTACCTTCACAGAGTTTCTCATAATGTTAAGAAAGTTGCAAGCAGATTCGATGTAAACGTACTCGTCTTCGCTCGAAGCAAGTTATCAAAAATTTGTCCTATGACGGTTAATAAGAAAAAGCCGATTTGGTCAATCAACCAACAAATGGGCTTCACCCGCTTAAATACTAGTGTAGTGTACAGCGTTCCGCTCACTTGCAACAGAGTGTGCATAGGTCAGACTGGACGCTGTTTTAATGAGAGAGCTAGGCAGCATTACACTCTGGTGAAAGAAGGGAAGAGCTGTCTGTCACCTTGCCATCCACTGCCGGGGCTGTAAGTGCAACCCTATCTTTCGGAAAACTAAGTTTATTGGGTGTGGAAAGGATCGGATGGAAAGAGAGATTATTGAGGCATATCACACCAAAAAAGCAGGTGGTCAGTGTGTCAGCACTGCTTCCTTGTCTCTTCTTGATAATGGACTCGCGTTTGTGGACCATTGCGGTTGATTGCTACGAGGCGATAGTAGCGCTGTACTTCAGCTTTGGTTTTCTCAATAAAAATCGGTTCGAAGTGCGGCAGACGTCCTGTCGTAGTAGTGTCTTTTTCGTCTCCGTTTTTTTTTTGTGCTGCTAAGTTTTTTTTTAAGATGCGCTCACACAGCACGAAAATCAGATACAGCTAGCGGAAACACAAACGGACGTGAACAATCACTCCCTCTACCTGATGGGGCCCGCCGCAGCCCCATAAAACGATAGAGGGAACAGAAACATAACAGACGCCTCAAGAAACGCATCCTCGAACTCACACAGCAGGGATTGCTACTCAGCTAGCCGACACTAACTGGGTGCAACACGGCTGCGCGCCCGATGCGTGGTCGCAACATGTGGCGCTTTTTCCGCACTCACCGATACAACACAAACACGCACGGAAACCCAACGCCACTGAAATAAGCGATCGATCGATCGATCGATCGATCGATCGATCGATCAATCAATCAATCAATCAATCAATCAATCAATCAATCAATCAATCAATCAATCAATCAATCAATCAATCAATCAATCAATCAATCAATCAATCAATCAATCAATCAATCAATCAATCAATCAACCAATCAATCAATCAATCAATCAATCAATCAAGTGATCAATCGATCAACCAATCAATCAATCAATGTAAGTAAAATTCTCTATCATCAGCTATCGACACTTGCTTCGCTAAAATCATCGCATTAACCGAAGCTTGGCTCACTGCGCATGTTCGCGAACACAGGCCACGCATTAGGTAGTGATCAATACATAACATCTACTTCCTTTCACACCACACCACAGAAAGCTTCGTTCACAAAAGCGATGGTCGCAGAGTGTGATAGGTTTAGTGATTGGCGCCACTTAAGAGCTCCCAGAACGATCACAAATCTTTCGGAATGGGTCGATTCCCAAAAGATAGACACAAAGGCTGCCACCGTCAAGCAACCGGTTGAGGAACAGTGTCAGATTTCTGACTCTAGGCTACTGCACATTCGGGAGGCCCACCTCAGCCTGCAGAAGCGGTGGAAAAAACGAAACACAAAAAATCTCTGCGCAAACGAATTTCCTAACTTGAGCGACAGGTAGAGGAGTACAGACTAGACCTACAAGACAAGCAATGGGGCCAAATATGGAATAAAATGAACGGGCATATCCCTGCTGAAAAAAGTTCTATGATGCAATAATCTCATACAGTTTATCATACAAATATCATAGACTTACCATACAAATCATAGAAAATTATCATTCAAATGTCATAAATTTCGGCAAAATCATAGTCATGAGAGAGATGTCATAGAATATCATACAAATTGTATGATATATCATAAATATTGTATGATATTCTATGATGAATGATCTATGAGGTTATTGCATCATAGAACTTTTTTTCAGCAGGGATGGGCTGTAACAGACATGGCAGCTACTGCGCCAGACAGACCAAGTCTACCGAGTGTAGTCAGCTTAGGTGACTGGTAAACAAGTGCACGGGCACTATAGCACAGAGCTTCTCGAGGACCTGCAGACGCGATTCCTAAACACTGGCCCGGGCAACCTCCTCCTCGATTACCGGGAGCTCCCCATTGACGAGTTAGACGCAGACGCAGTCAGGCGTTCATTGCTATCGCCTTTTGCCTCTGCCCCTTGGCACTACTTCTGTACTTTCTTAAGCACAATAAACAAACAAACAAACACCACGGACGCCGAGGTGTGGTACGCCCTCAGTCAACTCTGCATCACCTCAGCGGCCGGACCGGACGGAGTTACAAACAAAATGCTTAAAAACCTCGACCCTGGCTCTGCCGTGGCTTTCACAGACCTCAGGAACACCTAATGACGCGAAGGAAAAATCCCACAGGATTAGAGACACGCTAAAGTCACCTCCATTCCCAAACCGGGCAAGAAAGTTTCTGTAGAGAATCTTAGGCGTATATCACAAATTTCCTGCGCAGGCAAGTTGACGGAACACGTAATCCTCAACCGCCTACAAGGGTTTGAGGAAGACAGCGACTTACTTCCCCCCACAATGATTGGCTTCAGAGCGCATCTATCTACACAGGGTAGCATGCTTCAATTGAAGTCCGATATTTTAGACCCCGTTCAAGGGGCGGGAACGGAGGCAGTGCTCGGGCGAGACCTGAGCAAGGCATTCGACAACGTCTCGCACAAGGCTATCCTCACGAGCCTATCTGGCGTTAGTCCCGGGGAGCGGGTACCTTCCTCCTAGAGAGGACCGCGGAGCTCGCAGTGGGTGAGATCAAATCTTACCCCATTTCCCTAGGGGGCAGAGGAACACCTCAAGGTTCAGTCCTCTCGCCTTTTCGGTTCAGTCTGTCACTCATCAAACTTCTCTCTAAACTCGCCGCCTTACCTGGGTTGAATTATACTTTCTACGCGGACAAAATTACTCTGTGGGTAACAACAGGGAGTGACGGCCAAGTGGAGAGTGCACTACAGCACGCGGTGGACACGGTGGAAACATACGCCCAAGCGGCAGGCCTCTCGAGTTCGCATCAAAAATCTGAACTCTTTGTACTCAGAAGCAAGAGGCATACGTCTCAAAAACTGCGCTCCCCCACCTCCCTTAAACATATTCCTAGGAGGTTTACCCGTGAAGGAGGTGTCCACGAAACAGCATTATAGTGCTATACATGCAAACCAACCGCAAAAATACCCAAACTATTGAAAAATTCAAATCTACTCTTATTATTATGACTAGACTCATCAGACGAATAGCCAATCGCAGACGGGGCGTTAAGGAAAAGGTTATTTGTCGTATGGTTCAGGCCTTCTTTCTAAACACAGTCGGATACTCAGTCCACTACCTGCGGCTCGATGCAGCGGAGAAGAATAAAATCGATAGTATCATCGGGCAAGCGTACAAGACCGCCCTGGGTATACCGCATTACACGTCAACACATAGGCTCTTCGGCTTTGCATACACAACACGCAAGAAGAACTCTGCGAGGCATACTTCACTACCCAAGCGGCGAGACTCACTCGTAGCAGTGCGGGCAGAGCCATTCTCTACCAACTAGGAATGGGCAACGCACCTTCGAAAGCAGATGCGAAAACTCAGCTACCGAAACATATTTGTGTTTGGTTTAATGGCGCATAGGCAACTCAGACCATCATGCACCAAACTCAAGGTATAGGAATATTTTTCTGCGGCTTTTAACAGAAATGTGAAAAGTGATCAGTGGTGTAGAGGGCTTAAAAAGTTTAGGAGCACAGACCTTTGGGCTAGTTGGTTCATAGCAGACATGTACAAACGCTAAAAAACACGGACAGAGAAGAGACTTGGACAACACGAGCGCTTACTTTCAACTGAAGGTTTATTGATACACAAGCACAATTTTATACACCTTGCTGCATGACGTCAAACTGATAGCCCTCCCCACATCACGTGGCTGCTCCCAAAAACATTATTTCCTTTTTAGTCAGTGTGACAGATGGCGCGCTGACGCAGGATGGACCGGCTTTTCTAATCAAATCTGCCTCTATTATCTCTCTCACATCCTGACAACTATGTTTGGCCACAATCTTGCATGCGCTGAAGACAGGTTTACATGGTTTCTTATTCTTTACAGCACAATCATGACAATGTTCAGAAAGATTACCGTCTCTATAATTGCCTACCTTCCTCCTGTGTTCCAGTAATCTCTCGTTCAGACATCGGCCAGTTTGACCGATGTACCTAGAGCCACACGATAGAGGAATGTCATAGACCACACCAGAAACACATGGTACAAAAGGATCCCGGTGCTTGATACCGCATGGTTCTTTAGGCTTTAGAAATGGATTAGTCAACTTGACTAGTTTTTCCAACTTCTCAGGCGCCGAGAACACTACTCTGACGTCACTGCGTTTCGCAATCTTCTTTAGGCGATGGGAGGTGTTGTGCACATAGGGGATGACTACCGTTCTGTTTCCATTTGCTTCGATCTGGTTCTTGTCTTTTCTCTTTACGGTTTTTAACATTCCTTCAGATACAGATACAATGAGGCTTGTCGGATACCCAGCTGACTGAAGACGCGTCACTTGCTTTTGGAAACCATGGCTCAGTGAATGGCAACACGATTTTTTTAGTGCATTATTTAGGCATTGCTTAGCGATTGCTCTTTTAACAAGTTTTGTATGAGATGAATGAAACGGTAAGAGGGGTTTGTTAGCTCTTGGATGGTACTCCCAACACGTAGATTTGTCAGTGAAAATTAGGTTCAAATCTAAAAACTGTAAAATACCATCTTTTGGAATTTCATGCGTCAGTACTAAAGGATTAAAACACTCACCAAAAAGGGCTAAAAGCTTACTGACAGTGGTCGAGAAATCACTGCACCCTTGTAACAAAATTTAAAAATCATCGACGTATCTAAAAACAGTCACATTGTTAAAAACCTTCAGGCGGTCAGAAACGACTCTGTCACAATGAGCTAAAACTATATCGCTAAGAACTGCGGCATTGTATTGCCCCATTGGGGCATTGTAACAGTCACATTGTATTGCCCCAGTTCTTAGCGATATAGTTTTAGCTCATTGTGACAGTGTCGTTTCTGACCACATGATGGACTTTGGAATTATTTTTGCTAGGGAGTTCATTTTTACAATGAAGAGCGTAGTGCTTAATATGCATCCCTGAGGTACGCCATTCTCTTGAATGAACTTTTAGAAAGGGTGGCACTGACACGTACTTGAAATGAACGGTTGGACAAAAAGTCACTCAAGCATTTCAGCATCCTTCCGCGCATGCTGAGGTCTCTAACGTCCCGCAGAATGCCGAACCTCCATGTGGTGCCATAAGCTTTCTCTAAATCAAAAAAGACCGCAAGACAGTGTTGTCTGTGTATAAATGCTTCTCAAACTGTGTTCTGAAGGCGGACAAGATGGTCGTTTGTAGAGCATTTTTTTTAAACCTACACTAATGAATGTCGAGAAGTTCACAGGAATCAAATACAAACATTATCCTAATGTTCAAAAGATTTTCAAAGGATTTTGCATATAGTCTTGTCAGGGCTATGGGCCTGTAATTGCACGGGATGTAGACAGCTTTCCGGGCTTCAACAATGGTACCACAATGGCCTTTTTCCAAGGCTCTGGTATCTCTCCTGATACCCAAGTTTTGTTAAAAAATTTTAGAAATGATACTACAGCGGGTTCAGACAGATGGGCAAGCATATCGTAATGAATGCCATCTGGTACTGGTGCTGTCTTTTTACCGGAAGAAAGTACGCTCTTAATTTCTTGCGTAATTGGACTATTATATGCTTCGTGAGCATTGCCTGTTGTCGGCAGTTTCAGTCTTTCAACTGTGTTTTTATATTTTAAAAATGATTCTGTATAGTTAGAGGAACTCGATATAGTGGAAAAATGTTCACCTAATATATCTGCTTGTTCTTTTATATTTGTCTGCACACCAGGAGCCGACAGAAGAGCCGACCACATGTTTTTATGATTCTGTCGTACTATTCCTGAAAATTGAGGTATAGCTAAGTGTGCGGCAGCGAGAATACAAGTTGTGAACTTTTCATTTATTTCATTGACATTAAGATTCTCTAAAACAGTTTTTTCTAAAGTGGCTTGTGTTCTACAAAGTTGCCAATCTGCTAAATGAAGCTTCCAACGCCGTGGTTTTGTCGGGATTACTGATGGTTGTATGGTGATGTGTGTCGCACTAGGGATAGAGGCAACTACATGGTGGCAGGAACAAGAAGAACAGGAAGGGTTTATTAGCACGCCCTTTTATAGGCGATGGAGGCGGGCGGGGCAGTAGCAGTGCCAAGCGTACTGTTTGCGGTAGCACTGATAAGACAATGCGCTGACACGATAAGGCAGACAGCGCATGCCCGATACATCCTCCGAGGGGTAATGAAAACGACAAATGTTCCAGCTATTTGATTAAAAGCAGCGTCGTACTGAAGACGTTGAGGTGGCTTTGCTGTCCGTGCCGACCTTCTTGGAACCGGTGTGGGCCCAGGCAAAGTTAGTGGCATATGGTTCCCAGAGCCTCCGAGCGCCGAGCTGTCGGTGGCGGACTGTTGCCGAGGGAAGTCAGCAGATGTTCGTGCTGTGGCACCAGGCGAGATATTTGGAGCAGATTGGCCGGAGTTATCCGCTTCACGCTCGGACGAACTGCTGTCGTCATCACTAGTGTCTTCTGCACACTTCTCACGGGTTTGCAGAAGATGCCGCCTATTGCGCCTAAACACCCGCCGATCCTCGGTTTGCACTTTGTAGGACCTGGGAGCCGCAGTCCCAACGACAGTGCCTTTTTTTGACCATGTTTTGTCCTGGATCCTCACGACAGAACCTTCAGCCAAAGGTGGCAGAGGCTTTCCGCCACACTTCTGATGGTGCTTCTTGACCACAGTTGTCTGCACAGCGCCAAAATCTGGAAAATTAGCTCTCAAGCACCTGCCTTGGAGAAGTTCCCCAGGTGATCGGCCGTCCTCCAGTGGCGTACAGCGCTAGGCCAGCAGACCTAGCCAGAAGTCTTCCTGTGAATGTTCACATTTCTTCGTGATCCGCTTTACCACCTGGACATCTTTCTCTGCCAGTCCGTTGGATTGTGGGTAGCGGGGGCTGGATGAGACGTGAGTGAAGTCGTATGCTCTTGCAAAGGCTGCGAACTCGTGACTGGCAAATTGTGACCCGTTATCGGTGCACACTTCAAGTGGTACGCCGTACCTCGCGAACAAGGCACTGAGTCCAGAGATTGCCGTCCTTGCAGTAGTGTCGAGAAGTTTCTCAACTTCTGGGAAGTTAGAAAACGCGTCAAATGCCAGGATGTACGAGCTTCCCCCAAAAGAAAAAATATCAACACCAACGCGATACCACGCACATCGAGGAACTGGGCGCATCAGCATTGGTTCTTGCGCTTGCTTGTAAGCAAATTCGCGGCAAGTCGGGCAACCCTTGATCAATACACTGATGTCACTGCTGAGACCGGGCCAAAAAAGACGACGGACTCTTTCTTTGTATTTCTGTAGACCCAAATGCCCGGCATGAATTCTCGCTAAAATGCCACGCCGCATGGATTTTGGTATCACCACCTTCGTGCCTTTTAACAATATCCCATTTACGACGGAAAGCTCAGAAGAAAATGGTTTAAGTTCCCCGTCGACATTCTTGCCAGTTTCCAGGCAAGAAATGACTGCCTGGAGGTAGTCATCGCGGGCAGTTTCATTTACCTGCTGTTGACATGTTGTCTCCATGACCATGTAGCCCAAGGCGGCAACTGCATGTACCTCCACGTCGTCAGTTGCGCCAGTGGTGTCGTCTTGAGCAACCGGCGACGATCGTGACAGCATGTCTGCCAAGATGAGGTGCTTTCCTGGGACATACTGCAATACAAAGTCGTATTTCAAGAGTTTCAAAAAAAACCTTTGGAGGCGGGGGGGGGGCATGTCACAAATTCCTTTTGCAACTATAGAAAGTAGAGGTTTATGATCTGTCTCGATGAGAATCTTCTGTCCGTAAATGAACTAGTAAAACTTGTCGCAGCCAAATGAAATGCTAAGCGCCTCTTTTTCAATCTGAGCATAACGCTGCTCAGCTTGCGTTAGCACACGAGATGCATAAGCCACTGGCCACCATTGGCCGTTGTGGCTCTGCAAAAGGGCGGAGCCCACGCCGTCTTTCGATGCGTCGCAAGTTATCTTATGGTGTCTTCCACTGGTCGTTTCAGATCGCTCTAGAGCGGTCTGAGATGCAGCCGCACGTTCGGCTGGTCGAAATCAAGCGCTCTGACTACATTCGGCTGCTTCTTTCAGAGCGGCCGCCTCCAGCTCAGAGCGCTCTGAGGCCGGAGCGGCCCCGAGATGTGTTCACGTGACAGAGCCACTTCCGCCGTTTCGCGGAGACGGATGCGAAGCCAGGGTAGCCACGGCACACCACGACCGGTCTGGCGAGGCCTAACGCGTCAGTTTTTACGCATCCGTAGAAGCAAGTTTAGGCGCTTTAGGTATTACAGGCAGTTAAAACGTCCCTGCTGTGTGGCTCTGTGAGGCGAAATGTCGAAAAGAAGACGAATCATTGCGCTGGGTACGCCATCTGTGTTGCTGTCACATCTAGGGCATCACAACAGCGACTACAGCAGCAGCAGCTCGGACGAGGACGACGGCGCTGTTTACAGGACAATGTTTCAAGAACTCTTTAGTGTTCCTCCGTGTGTACCAAAGGTTCAGGATTACATCTGCATAGTGGTGCAACACTACTCCGGAGAAGAGGTAAGAATTTGTGTTCGTGTATGTGCCGATATGCAATGATGAATGAATAGAGCTTGCGTTATATAGCCCCCAGTGGATGGAGCCCTTAGTCCAGGGCCCCATTAGCTGCTGCAATCCGGCTTGCGCGATCGATCAGTCATATGCAGTGATGTTTTACAGTTCCACAGGAACTTCCGACTGAGACGCCAGGCCTGCTATGACCTCATTGGCAGGTTCGAGAAATCGGACTTCTTTCCATCCGATAGACACCATGGCGGTTCTCCAGCAAAGACGCCAGAGGAAAACATTCTTTCCTTTCTCTGGTGAGCTTCGTTTTAAACACCAAAAAAGTGATACGTTTGGCGGGCACGCGCATAATGCGTTATTAGAATTATTAGAATCCTGTTATTAGAATCCAGTATGTTTTTATTTGGCATACAAGGTTTGGTTCATGGGATTTACCGTCGAAAACAACTCAGGCTATGAGAGACACCGTTGTGAAGGGCTCCGGCATCGCACAGTACACGGATGCATTGCGTTTCGCCTCCATCGAAATGCGGCCGCCGCAGCCGGGTTTGAACCAGGGTATTCCGACTCAGAGGCATAGCGCCCCTAAGCACTGAGCCACCGTGGCGGGTATTTGGCATGCGAGGACACGTTAAAAACATCTTATGCAAGACCACGTGTAAGACTGAATACCAGAAGCACGGCTTACTCCAACAGCTTTGTTGAAGTGTCTTACTTTCTATTCTCTTGTGTGTTCATCTCATAACTGCAAGAATGTTTGATCTAAGCTGGTTTGATAAATTATAATCATTCGCGTTGCAATTTATTTAACAGGTATGCAGCCAACAAGGCATCGATGCGTGAGTGCTCTGCACTGTTCAACATGGCAGAGTCGACCCAGCTAGTGGTCATCAACAGGGTCCTGGATTTCCTGTGCCAGATAGCCCCGAATGTAATTCACTTCTCATCCGACAAGCACGCACTGGCCAAAGATTTCCTGAATGTGAGTGTTTAAATCTCTCTCAGGCTCCTCTTAAGCCTAGAACAACCGATTGACTAGTGCCATGCCCATAATTTTAGGCTTTTTTTTTTTCAATCGTAACACATCAAATTAAATGCTGCAATCATTCATGCATTGCATTTTCTAGCTTCTTACTCAAGCTTTAAAGAAAATACTTCTTTAAATGTCAAACTGTAGCCAATAGAAAACGCTCAGACGCATGAAGTAGTGACCGTTAGGTTTTGCTTACATTTGCACACTGCCTTAAAATGGAGGTATCAGAGTAAAATCAAAAGTACCACATGCTGCTTCTATGTAGGCTGTATTCTCCCATTGCCACAAGGTTATAGCTCCATGCTTAAGATGTTACATTGATCAACTCTGCAGAAGACCTACCTTTCCCCTAGTAACTGTAGCTCTCTCGTCTTTTCCAGCTTGCAGGCTTTCCCAATGTCATTGGGTGCATTGACGGAACATACATCCCAATACGCTGCCTAAGCAACAAGATCAGATCAACCTACATCAATAGACATGATCAAGTCTCAATCACTATGCAAGGCATATGTGATGCAAGAGGGAGATTTCTGGATGTGTTCACCGGGCCACCAAGCAAAGTGCATGATGCTCGAGTTCTGAGGTTGTCTCCAGTGCATGAAGACTTGTCAACAGTGTGTGAAGTGAACAAATTTCACATTCTGGGTGACGCTGCCTATCCCATTAGGGAGCACTTGTTAACGCCTTACAAACACTATGGGCCAATGACAGCAGCCAAAGTTGCCTATAACCAACGCCATGCAGCAACTAGGGTCATTATTGAAAATGCCTTTGGCATGCTTAAGCAAAGGTTTCGGCAGCTCCGTTATGTAGAATTCACAACTGTGGATAAAATAACAAAGTTTGTTATATCATGCTTTGTTCTACATAACATATGCTTGGATGCAGGAGATTTTGATGTCAATGATTTGCTCACAGATGCTGAAAGAAATGAACGCAGAACTGATGCTACCCTTCACAGCAGGCTCAGCCTAGCAGAGTTAAGGGCAAGTCGACAGCCAGTGTCTGCAAGTGAAAGCGCTCTTCGCAGATTGGGTAAATTGAAGCGAAATGCTTTAGCCGAGAGTTTCTAAGCTGCTTCCACAGAGACTGCAACCTTTTTTTTGTGAAAAGATTTATTGTACGCTGCAAAAGCATTTCATAAATAGACGTTTGGCTTTATGAAAAATGAGGTTGAAGTATTGCACATTGCAACAGCGTTTTACAAATAAAGGTTGGTAAATGAAGTGTTGCGTCCTACTTTTCTGCTAGTAAGACATGATGTTGGGCTAGTCGGTTCATGGTTAGAGCGAAACAAAACTGCGCGAAGAAGACGGGACAAAAGAAAGGCCTTTCTTTTGTCCCGTCTTCTTCGCGCAGTTTTGTTTTCTGCTAGAGTGCGCAAAAATGCCATGTGCTCTGAATGAGCTTTTAGCACCTCCCGGTGTCGTCGCTCCTTCCTTTCTTCTCTTTCTTCCTTTTTTTTTCTTTCTCACTGTTCAATTTGTCCATCTGTTCAAAGAACAGCTGCATATGTTGAATTCTCGTATTGCTTGCGCACATCCTGCGGTCAGCCCTTTTCTTCTTTGGTTCTTCGTCGTCCCGAGACTCTGTGCTCAGTTTCAATGAGCTGTCTCCCGATGTCAGGGGCAGGCTATCGTCGCTCATCTCCTAAGCTTTGCAGAACGTCTGTGCTTGTCGACGGTCGAGGCGTTGATTTACTGTGAGATGCTTTTTTGTGCCTCACCATGTCCACGCCACGCGGCACTTCCGGCTCAAGACTGTCATCCAGAGCCTTGATGGCATTGAATTCTTCCTCATACTCAACGCGGCAGCGGGAATTGCGTTGTTATGCTTAACTTCATTCATCTTGCGCTTTGAAAGCGTTTTGAACCGCGTTTCACACTGCACGGCATTGCGGTGTATCCCCAGAACACCGAACATGTCGCATGAAATCTGTTCAAACATTGCATGCTTGCTGCGGAATTTCTTCAGTGGGCCCACTTGTCTAGCATAGCGTGCATAGTAATCCAGCAGCAACTTCGTTTGACTTTCATCCCATGCAGCTGCACTGGAGAAGAAACAAGAGAAATAAGATTGACATCTTTGACTACAAAGTCACATGTTTTAGTGGCTGTTGAAATGCTTTCAATGTTCGTTACACCTGGACATTTAGCTTCATGCAGACCTTTTTGGGTACGTTGCAAAAGGTGAAACTGTCGAGGTTGTCCGAACAAGCAACAATTATTTTATCCATATGCTCATCCATGCTTACTATATGAACTTTTTTCTCCCAAGCATATTCACCACACCAAGTCAAATGAATGAATGCGTGCTCTTTGCAGGTACGTGCATAAAAATAAGAATGCAGCCGCAGCATTAAAGCCCAACAGTGATCGACAGACAAAACAGACAAATTGTTTAAATGCATGTAGGGTAGCCAACTTGGCTTTGTCATTTGTGTATGCACTCATTCAGCATTAACATGCATTCTGAAAAGTGAGTTGAGTATCATTTGTGAACTAAAACTAACCAATTGAGAGCACTTTTTCACTCAGCTCCTTTTCTGAGGCCCCATCCACAACTTCAGGGGTTGTTCGGTCTTCCTCCCCTGTGTAGAGGAAAATCAATACAACATAAAATAAAGAGCGTGATGTGCAGCGACTAGCGAGGTAGGTGCTGAATGCTACACAACTGACACGGGTAATGTGAACACTGATTGAATGCATCGATTGCTAGGGCATTTGTGCTGACCACGTGAAAAATCATTTCTCGCGCCAGTTGTATTTTGGTGAAGGCTTATTCCAACAGCACAAATAATTCTGTTACTCATTCCCGGGCAGACAAACTGCACCGAAGTTTTTCTGGAGATGGTAATGCAAGGGATAAACTATGCACAAATATCCTTTGTCAGCCGCTACAAAATGTGCAGAGCACGAGGGAAAGGCAAAAAAAAAACGTGAAGTTGAAAGCACTCATACGTGAGCAAATGTTATTGTCCGAGAGCAGATTGTAGCTATTTCGCGCAGTTTATTTTTTTTTATGCGAAGCATATTACTAGAGCTACACTACAGCCTGTCGAGCGCGGCGGTGGAGCTACCATTGACCTTTAGCGTGACAACATGACGTCACAGCAGAGGAGAGATGGGCTGCCGGCTCGCGCGGTCGGCCGCGGTGGTGGAGGCTCCACATCAGAGGCGCGGCGGCTGACCACGTGACGCTACAGCAGCGGTATAAAGCTGAGCTTGCCTCGCTCTCCGGGCACTTAGGAGGCGGCCAGGTGTTGGGATGCCGCCTAGAAGCAGGGCTGATTTGAACGAGAAGCGAAAGCTTCAGCGTGCCACAGAGACCGATGAAGAGCGGGATGAACGTCAACCAAGGAAAGCCATGTATTACCAAGCCTAGCCATCAATATGCTTCGCATCTGGCTAGGCTTAACCTTAGCTAAGCCTCAGCCATTTTTTTACTTCTCGCACCAGCATTCACACGTAGTACGAATGCCAATGCGTAGGATATTCGCTATATCATGCGCACTTAGGGCAGAAAGCACAATGCTGCCTTCGGCATCATCGCTGGAAACTTTCACAGCCTTCTAGTAGAACTGTGGCAGGTCCGTTTTCCCCCACACCTGCCGCCATTAAGCGCGCGCTGCGAAAAGGCGCCAAACCACGTTGTCCGTACTGAAGACGAATAAGGCTGGACTTACCGTCCACTGTGGCAAACATCACGACTTCGGCAGGTGAAGGGCTTTCGGGGCGTTGAGGGGTTGCCGCGGCATATCCAGAGTGGTACCACGGGACACTCATTTTTTTTTTTTCGACGCGAGCCGAGGCGGAGACAGCTGAGGCAGCGATACAGGTTCAGCGGCGTGGGCGGTGCGGACTGTGTGATTGCTGCCGTTGACACCAGCGGCAGCGGCGGAACCACTGCGGTGTGGCGGTTCCGGAAGTTACGTCCTTTTTCTGCTTCCTGCGCTTTCGCTCTGAAAACTTGCTGACTATTCGGCTTGACCGGTCTCGCTATGCGCTCGGAGCTAGAGCGGCTCTCACTTTACGAAATCCGAAGCGGATCGTGGGAGCGATCAGTCGAAGACACCATTGGATTCTTTTCGGGGATCAAAGATGGCTAACACGGGAGTCGTGCTTAAAATCTGGACGACACTTTTCCACTCCCTCGTGTGGTTTTCAGTCCACTGCAACTCTGAGTGCGACTTGATAAGGGCTCGCAGCAACACGGTTCGCTCAGACAGGCGCGGAACGTATTTGCCAAAATAGCTCAACACACCGAGCATGCGCTGAACATCGGATTTGTTCTTGGGCACTGGCGTTTGCAGCAAACTTTCCACAAGCTTTGGGTTTGGCGAGATGCCCTTGCGTGTGATGATATCGCCTAGGAACTGCACTTGGTGACGCAAAACTTGCATTTCTCTGCGTTGAACGTTAGGCCGGCTTTTTCAGCTGCTTTCATTGCTGCCACTAGTCTCTGGTCATGCTCTTGCTTGGTTTCGCCCCACACCCAAAATATCATCGATGTAAACGTGTACACCGTGAAGGCCATCGAAGACTTCACTCATCCGCTGTTGAAAAACTTCGGGAGCAGATGAGATACCGAAAGGCAACCGGAGATAACGGTATCTTCCAAAGGGTGTAGAAAAAGTGCATATTTTGTACGTCTTTTCGTGAAGTGGTATCTGGTGAAAACCAGAATTTGCGTCCAAACAGCTGAAATAGGCTGCGCCGGCCAATTCCCCTTCCATGTCCTCACGCTTTGGGAGCTGGTAGTGCTGCCTTTTTACGTGCTCGTTTATTTTCCTTGGGTCCATGCAAACCCTAAGTTTGCCATCCTTTTTCTTAACCAAAACCAATGGGCTTACCCAGTCTGTCGGGCCATCCTGTTTGACGATGACGCCTGCACGCTCCATTCTACGCAGCTCCTCCCGAAGTGGTTGTCGCAGGGACAGGGGTACCCGTCGAGCTGGTTGAACAACTGGAATCACGGATGGTTCCATGACCATGCTGTATGGTTGCTTCAGGCAGCCTAGCCCCTGAAAGACATGTTTGAAATTCTTGAGAGCTTGGTACTCCGAAGCATTTACAGTAGCCACCGTGCGATGGACAAATCCCAGAGCTTCGCTTGCATCTAGTCCCAGAATGGCTTGACGGCCATTCTTTACAACAAAGAACTTCACGGTGGCGGAAGCGTTACCGATAGTTACTTCCTGTGTCGTTGTTCTGAAGTGACTTATGACACCCCCGGTGTAAGCTCTCAGAACCGCACTTGTGGGCGTTAACTGCTGTGACTCCCGAGTCTTGCGGTACATACAGAATGGTAACAGACTGGCCTGGGACCCGGTGTCTACTTTGAAGCAAATATTTCTTCCGGCAACTTGTGCTTCCACTATCCAGTCTTTGCTGCTTCCTTTTTCAGTTCCTACTTCTAGAATGTCAAAGTCGTCATCGCTGCTGTGTTTACTAACTTGTTCAACTTTAGATAGTCCTTCACAGCAAACCGCGAAGTGGTGAAGTTTTCGACATTCATGGCACTTTTTCCCGTAGGCTGGGCACTGTGTGGGCCTGTGCCGCCGGTTGCACTTTTTGCAATGGTACTGCTTCTTGCAGTCATCACTTTTGCTTCGCGATGGTGGCGCATGCCTTGAAACAGCATCGACCCTGTCATCCGCGGCTTTCCAGACCTCGTTTCGTTGTGCGAGAGACTCTGCTACCTTGCACAATTCTTCAGCTTTAAGCAACGTTAAAGATTTCTCTTGAAGCATTTTCTCGCGCAACCGAAGCGTGGCCTTGCAATAAAGAAAAAAAAAGCGTGGCCTTGTGGTAGAGCATCCGCCTCGCATTCGGGAGGTGGTGGGTTCGATCCCCAGTGTCGCCGGGTACCCACCGGTTTCTTTAATGGGTACAAGATTTCCACTGGCCTGGTGCTCGGCTCTTCTAGGGTGAAATGCTTGGGAAAAGGGTCTTAGACCAAACAGTTGCCTTGCCGGCCAAACAGTTCCCCCGCCAAGCAACCATAAGTCCGCCTTGTGCGGCGTAAGCCCAATTTGTGGCCCTTTTTTCGTGCCAAACACGATCTGATCCCTGATCAGCGAATCATGCTGATCTCCGAAATTGGATTGCGCGGCTTGCTTTTTGAGGTCCCGGACAAACTTCTCGAAAGGTTCTCCATCTGCCTGCTTCCTTGAGCGAAACACATAACTTCGGGGATGACAGGCTAATTTCCACAGGCTGATGATCGTTTCCATACCGGTTGTCTAAAACATCCCATTTAAAATCGCTAAAAGCAGATGGATAACTAAAAGACAAATCTAAAACACACATTCTTCCTGAGCTAGGACAGCAATAAGCGGGCTTACCGGTGTTTAGTAGACAAATATTATTAGAAAGTATAAAATCCTCAACGACATGACCCCTGCTATCCGTTTTCTCACTGTCCTCAGAAAAGATTGTGCATTAAAATCTGCCACTGCCAATTATGGCTCGGCAACTGTTCTGAAAGGTTCTCTAATTAATGGTGTGTTACTTCGTGGTGCGGTTGAAGATATATGAAGCAAAGTGTGATGGTTTTGTGAGCAACCACAGTGGCTGCTACGGCTTCAAATCTAGTTTTCAGTTTGAGCCTGCGAGCTGCTACTCCAGGCTGCACAACGATGGCTACGCCTCCCGAGAGTCTACGCTCCTTTTCTCGGTCATGGCGGAAGACAGTGTATTTCTTTAGCACCTTTATGTGCCGAGGACCTAAATTGGTTTCCTGCAGGCATAAAGCAACAGGAAAATTTGTGCTTAAAATGTCTTTTATATCAGTGTAGTTATTTACGAGTCCTCGGCAGTTCCAGTGTATTATAAAGCCGTCTTTATGTTCGGTGCGCGTGAAGAGAAAACTGAATTAACTTGGATTCGGCCCCGTGACTCGGGACCTCCAATTTTTCGATCGATCCAAGGAGCTTCGCCGTCCGTCCGACGTGGACGGCACGGGGCTGCCTTGGGTTGTGTCCATCGCCTCGGCAGAGGCGCTGGACGACCGTGCAGGAGGCATGTTGATTTTCAAGGTAGACCTCGACCTGTGGGAAGAGGTCTTGAGGCAGGCCCGCCGACCCGGGGGTCTGCGTTGCTTCCTTTGGGGTTTGCGGAGTAGCGCTGCCTACTCCACACGGGGGCGCGGATGGCCCCGCCACAGGCTCACTGCGTGTGGCCTGGACAGGTGCCGAAGCCGGGTGTGGTGTGCCGCGCCCACGCACCACATCGGCGAAGTATGCTTTTGCGCTGAGGGAGAATGTGTTTGTTTGAGCACATCGTCTTCGTGCTTCCTTGAAAGAAATGTTTTCAGTAGTCTTGAGAGTAATTATTTCTTTTTCTTTCTTCCAGGATGGACAAGGCCTGGAGTAGGCAGCATGGACTCTTTCACAGTTTGCACACCGCGGTGTAGCAACACATTCTTCAGATTAGTGTTCCTTCGACGAGCATTTTGCGCAAGTTTTGCGGCCGCGACAACTCTGTGAGCCATGGCCGAATCTCTGACAATTGAAACATCTTCGTGTGTTGGGTATATATTAATTTATTTATTTCAAGATACCCCTAAAGGCCCTCTTCACGAGGGTATTACATAGGGGTGGTAAAAATTACAAGTTGTATACATAAAAGGAACATTTAACATGAGTAACAGGGCAAAAAAGAAGCAAGAAAAGAGCAATAACTGGTAGTCAGGAACAATCGAAATGTGGCGGAACAACAAGACGCAAAAAAACAAAAAAAAAATAAAAACATCGGAATAAACAGAACGAAAAGCGAAACTCAAACATATTACGGTGAACAGAACATAACTAGAAGAAAACTACACATCGCTTTGATTTTTTAAAAGTTCATGAAATGATGTCGCGTTAGTTTCAGTTGCGATTGTGGAAGCCAGCCGGTTCCAATCAATAATGGTTTTGGGTATGAATGATTTGGCAAAACTTGAAGTGCGACATGTGATGCGTTTGATCTTGAAAGGATGGTCACGGCGTGGAAACACTGCTGTGGGTAAGTGAAAGAAATCGTCGTGAAGGAAAGGGTGATGGTAAATTTTGTGAAAAAGAGTTAATCGGGAGAGTTTACGACGATGGGAAAGGCTGCCAAGACCAGCACGAGCTTTTAACGCCGTGACGCTAGTAAAACGTGAGTAGTCGGAATAAATGAAACGAGCAGCACGGTTTTGCAGGGATTCTATGTTATCTTTGATGTAGGCTTGATCTGGGTCCCATTTGCTATTAGTCCAAATAAGCTACTGCTACTGCTGCTGCCCTTGGCGTCTTTTCTTGTTCGGTTTTTTGGCCGTCACTTGCTAAAAGTGCGTTATGCCTGATAAGTGCTCGTCCTGCCATGAAGTCTTTGATAAAGACGACTTGATAATGACATGTTCTGAATGTGACTTGCAGTTCCATCTTGGAAAGTGCAGTGGCATATCAGAACGGTCCTTTCGACAAATGAAAGAATCAACTAGAAAAAAACAAAAATGCTCATCTTGCAAGCCTTCTGGAAGCGAACATGAAACACAAAATCCGTCTGAAAATATACATGCAGAGCTGGCGAAAATCAACAGAAAGCTGTCCCTAATTCCGGCACTCGAAGGTAAATTGGATAAATTGATGAACTTGCAGGAAACTGTTGCAAGTATCGAGAAATCCGTCCAGCATTTGTCGGATACTTATGACGACATAAGAACCACACAAAACAGGCACGACCAGGAAATTAGCGACCTGCGTCGACGGGTAGAGGCTATGGAAAGTTCCCCAGAACTGGAAACTGTGCGCGGACTAAAACAACAGATAAACGATCTAGAGCAGTACAGTCGAAGGCAAAACATCGAAATCCACGGTCTTAAGCCACAGGAAGATGAGGACATCTTGGAAGAAGTAAATAAAATAGCTCAGCACCTTGAAATCGCAGAACTGTCTAAAGATGACATTGAAGGATTGCACAGACTGTCCTCTAAACCCGGCAGGCCAGATGTGGTAATTGTCAGATTTGTGTCGCGAGCTCTCAGATCAAAATGGTTTAAAAGAAGGAAGCAGTTGCAGACTAAGAAACCTGGAGTCATATTCTTTGACAACCTGACGGCAACCAACAAGCGTCTGCGCTGGCTCGCGAAACGTAAAGCGAAAGAAAATGGGTATCAGTACGTTTGGATTTCAGAAGGACGAGTCTTCGTGCGCAAATTCCCTGGTGCAACTGCTGTCAGGATCTAAAACGAAGATGACCTCGAACAAATTGTCTAGCGTTCAGTTCATGCACAGTGCGGCATCCAAATCAAATCATGGCCACTTACACGACTGAATCCTTTAACAGACTGTATAACAGTGAAAACTGGTTGCGTGGGAAGCACGTTGCTGTCTTTCATATGAATGCGAGAAGCCTCCGGAACAAACATGTGGAAATCGAAACATATCTTTCTCTTATTGCATGTGCTTTTGACTTCTTGGTTTTTACAGAAACTTGGTATTCTGATAGCTCAGAGGTACTCAGTTTTTGTGATTATAGACACGTTTCTGTTTATCGCTCGGAAAGACGCGGTGGGGGCGTTTCCATTTATGTTCGGCAGCATCATCTGTTTGAATGTTTGCAAGATTTCACATTCAAACACGTTGATTGACCTGTGTTTTACAAACATTCCAAAGGATATAACTTTGTCCGGTGTCCTTTGTTCTGATATTAGCGACCATCTATCTATATTTTCAGCCCTTCCAATAGATGAAAATTTTCAAAGTATCAAATACACTAGAAGGCATATTAATCACCAGAGTGTCAGTTTTTTCACGTCTTTAGTTGCTAGCTCACAATGGGTAAATGTGTACTCTGAAAGTGATCCCTCTCAGTCATACGATGCATTCATTTCCACACTACAACACTGCTATAATGCTGCCTTCCCTTTATCAACTGTGCTTCAGTACAAAAAAGCCCGGAAACCATGGATAACTAAGGATCTTTATAAGCGCATCAAGCAGAAGGAAATAATGTTTAGTCTGTTTCTGAAAACACGTGACGTTGAAACACTGCATGAATTTAAACGCTTCAGGAACAGGTTAAATTCAGATTTAAAAAAAGCCAAATTCGCGTTTTTTCAACATAAACTTGAGAACTTATCGCGAAATAGCAGCAGAGCGTGGAAAGTTTTTCGCGAGTTGACCAATGCTCCTACAGCAGACTTACCATCTGAATTACAAATAAATGGAAAAACATATTCTCGCGAATCGCTAGCCGGTCTGTTTAATGATTATTTCATAAATGCCGGAGCTCCAGTGACCATTCCCGATAACCAACCAGAGTGCAGCCCTTTATATTATATTAACGATGTCATAAATGACAGTGTATTTCTTACTCCTACTTCTGAAGATGAAGTTATTTCTCTGTTAAGTTCCCTTGACAACAAATCCGCAGCTGGCGAAGATGATATTAAAGCCCTACCGATTAAAGGAGTTGCTAGTGTTATCGCAAAGCCCCTAACCCATATTTACAATCAAATGTTATCCCTTGGTGTTTTTCCACAAAGATTAAAAATTGGTCGTGTTACTTTAATACACAAAGGTGGTCAATACAATGAGTTAAACAATTACAGACCAATCTCAGTCTTATCACTGTTCTCCAAAGTTGCAGAGCGTATCCTATATAAACGATTTAGTACCTTTTTATTGTCAAAGAAAGTTATTGTCGAACAGCAGTATGGATTTCAAAAAGGGAAATCAACAGAAACTGCGCTGCTGCGCATTAAGGACAAAATCATTCGGAATATTGAAGCTAAGTTATTTACAGTTGGAATTTACTTAGATTTTCGGAAGGCATTCGATTCTATACAGCACCATATCTTGTTGAACAAGCTTGAAGCATATGGCTTTAGAGGCATCACACAAAGTCTTATACGCAGTTATCTGCATGAGAGGTCCCAGTTCACATCCATACACGGCATTGCATCGGGGAAAGGTAACATTAAATACGGCGTTCCTCAGGGCTCTGTACTCGGGTCGCTATTATTTGTCCTGTATATAAATGACATCGTTAAAATTTCGTCAGCGGAAGAAGTGTTGCTCTATGCTGACGACACAAGTGTATTTTTTTCCGGAGAGAGCCTTGAGGAACTTGAGGCGACGTCAAACGCATGGCTGCATGAGCTTACTTTGGGTATTAACAAACAAGCTTCAAATAAATACAAAGAAAACAAAATATATAATATTTTCTTCAAAAAATAAACCCAGTGTCTTCAACCTAAACCTGAACTTTAATGATGCATTGCTTAAGCGCGTAGATTGTCATTCCTTTCTAGGTGTTACTTTTCAGTCGAACTTGTCATGGTCCTATCATGTAGAAAATATAAGAATGAAAATAGCCAGATCTATTGGAATGTTATGCCGCCTTCGAAATCTCGTCCCTGCCAGGCTCAAAAAACAGCTTTATTTTTCACTTGTACACTAACACTTTAATTACTGTGCTTTAATATGGGGAACCGGAATTAAGACCGATAATGATAGATTATCTGCACTGCAGTGAAGGGCGATTAGAACATTACATAAAGATAATGTACACCCTGAAACCTTAATGAGAACACAAAATATCCGACCTTTTCACGAAATATACACAGAAATTATCTGCCTACATATTCTCTGAAGTATCAAGCAATTACACTAGATTTGTTAGTCATTATCTAAATAGAGATACTGGACACAATTTGCGTAGGACTTTCATTGGCATAGAAAAACCAAGGACAAATTATGCTAAACAGACAATTGATCATCAAATTATGAAACTATGTAATAATTACCCAGACATTCTCGAGATCGCAAAATCATGTAGAAGTCTGAGAACTTTCAAGCGCAGAATACAACTTCTTTTCCCTACAAATAGCTTGCCAAACATATACGAATAATGATTTCTAATTGCAAACTTATTGTGTTCTGGTTTCTATATTTGTGTACAAAGTGTTAACAATATGTGTTTTTCTTTTTGAACTTGCACCATGTGCATTTTTGTACGGTGATGACTGCTGTATCCAGTTGTATGTGTACTGTCTCCATGTATTTTGTAACCTGAATTGTATTTTGTAACCGCTGCTGTTGTGCCCAGTGGGGCCAGGGCCTCGTCAGGAGACAATTAACTCCTTTTGTCGTGCCCCACGGGCAGTACCATGTATTGCCCATTCAATAAACAAATAAATAAATATGGCGGAAGCGTACTCAATTTTAGGTCGAATTAGTGTAATATAAGAAAGTTTACGCACGTGTGCCGGAGCATGTCGAAGGTTACGTTTTAAAAGGCCAAGAGAACGGTTAGCAGCTGCTAGAATGAAGTTAATATGATAGTTCCAGGTTAAGTCTGATTGAAGGTAAATCCTAGATACTTGTAAGTGGAAGTTGTTTCAACTGTTATGTCATTAAGAGAGTATGTGGTTGGGATGCGATAAGAATTTCTAGTGAAGGAGACGAGCTTTGTCTTAGAGGGATTTAGGGTCATAAGCCACTGCTGGCACCAAGTGTTAATAGAATCGAGGTCAATTTGTAAAGATTGTCGGTCAGAGTCGTTTGTAATGGTTCGGTACACAACACAGTCGTCAGCAAACAGTCTAATGTGTGAATAAATGCAACTTGGTAAGTCATTAATAAATATTAGAAAGAGAAGGGGACCAAGAACACTTCCCTGGGGCACACGAGATGTGTCATGCGCCTATGTAGAGTTAGAACCATTAACAGAAGTGAACTGAACGCGAGATGAAAGGAAGTCTTTAATCCATGCTAGTACCTGAGGGTGAATATGAAAAATGCGATAGCTTGAGAAGTAGTCGATGGTCTGGAACCCGATCAATTGCCTTTAAGAAATCTAAAAACAAAGCATCGACTTGAATTGCTGCATCCAAAGAAGTAAATAAGTCGTTAGTAAATCCGGCGAGCTGAGTGTCGCAAGAAAAGCCCTTGCGAAAACCGTGCTGATATTTAAATATGATGTTATGATCTTCAAGATAATGAATGATCTGAGTGTGTAGGACGTGTTCAAGGAGCTTGGAGAAGGTGCAAGCCAATGAAATGGGTCTATAGTTTAGAGGATCAGAGCGGACGCCAGATTTGAAAATTGGAATCACTTTGGTTACACGCCAGTCGTGAGGGATGGAGCCAGATGATAAAGACTGAGAAAAGAGTGCAGACAAAACTTCGAAAATACTGTGAGATATCTTTTTTAGTATTATATTGTTAAAGCCCAGTGAATCCGTGCTTGTGGTAATTTTAAGATTATTTAACAAAGAAAGAATTCCATCTTCTCTAATGACTATTGGGGGCATAGAATAATCATGAAATGGGTCGAGAACTGGAGAGGTAGTGATGACTTCTTGAGTGAAAACAGATGAGAAGGCATTCTTGAAGAGCTGAGCAGAATGGACATCGTCCAGCTGGTCACCATTAGAATTTGTCAAAAAAGAATCAGCACGCGAATGAGGGTTAATAACGCTCCAAAACCTACGGGGGTTATTTGATAGCATGGTGGGCAAAACACCACTACAAAACTGGCGACGGGTAGCTTTAAGCATTTTTTGGTAATTTTTATCACTTTGTCTGTATTTTTCCCATGTGTTTAATTGGTTGTTAGCAACTGCCTGCCTATACAAACGTTTTTTCTTATTGTTAGCTCTTCGCAGCCGCCCACTGAACCAGGGCGCACTTTTGCTGCACTTAATTGTGATAACCGGAATGTATTTTGTAATGAGAATAATTAGAGTAGTTTTAAACACTATCCAGTCCTGTTCAATGGAACGGAAGGAAGATTCAGCCAAGAACCGCCCAGAAAAAGAGGTTAATTCAAGGTTCATTTGGTCAAAATTAGCTCTGCTGTAACACCTGATTATCTTGGTGGTAGTTTTTCTCTCGATAATTCTGCCATTGATGCACCCAGTAATAATATTGTCCCGAGTGGAAGAAAAAGACGAGGAGTGTTTGCCGCGCGCCGACGACGACGTTGCTGCTGGTGGACCTCCCTGTGTTTTCTGTGCTCCCTGTCTTCACCCGTTCTCGCCGCCGGTCTGTACGTCAAGCCGTGACATTTGGTGGAGGTGCTGGGTAACGCATCTCATGCAGCGCACCCCGCCTCGTAGTTCGAGCCCCGTCCTAAGTCCTGGCCGTCGAGTTTTCTTGGAGGAGCCCTCGGCGGAAACTGAGACTCGCGCTAGCCGACGCCAGCAAGGCCAAACGCCGGAATTCGGACTCTTGCCCGAGGGATCGCGGACATCTAGGACAGCCAACGTCACCATGGCGTCCCAGTCACAACAAACCGACCCCGCGATTGCATCGAGGATCGTCTACGTGCCTCTCACTCCAAGATCTGTCGTGCCGTTCCGTGGCGATGGCCTTGACGATGTTGAAGACTGGGTCCAAAATTATGAAAGAGTAGCGCGACATAACGGGTGGACTCCAGACCAATGCCTGCAAAACCTGTACTTCTCCCTGGAAGCCACAGCGAAGTAATGGTTTGAGAACCATGAGGCTTCCTTAACATCATGGGAGACGTGCAAGAGCGAACTGGTCCGCACGTTCGCGAACCAGCACCGGCGACAGCAAGCTGAAGATCTGCTCCACGCTCGCATCCAGGGACCTACCGAAAGCGTCAGGAGCTTCGTCGAAGACGTGCTGCGTCTGAGTGCTCGCACCGACCCGCGGGCTACTGAGGAGAAAAAGGTACGGGCGTTGATGAGGGGTGTCCGGAATGACATCTTTGGAGGCCTCATCCGCAATCCTCCGATCACAGTGGCCGGATTCGTCGCCGAAGCTACAAACATCGAGCAGGCATTGGCGACAAGAACCAGTCACTTTCAGAGACTGAGCGCCCTTCCTGTCGTCTCAAGTCTTGCCTCGTCTGACCTGGGCGAAGTTGGTCTCGCCGATGTTCGAGAAATAATTCGCGACGTCATCCGGGAGCAGCTGAAAAAGCTCTTCCCTACTCCTGAGCAGCCCGCCTCTGTCTCCATCGCGTCGGCCGTTCGCGAAGAACTGCGACACGCGCTGGCGCCAGAAGACGTCCCAATTGTAGCTGCAGCCGACCCACCAGCTCTGAGCTACGCCGCCGCAGTTCGTCGTCCTCCTCCCGCCCATCGCCAGGACCAGAGCGCTCCCGATTCCGGCCTTCGACGCCGTGAGTTCCTGCACTCGTCTGATGCACGCCTGGGACCGCCGAGACGCAGGAAGACCGACATCTGGAGGACTGCGGACCGGCGCCCACTGTGTTTTCACTGCGGTGAGCCTGCGGTGAGCTCCTGTCCATGCCCTGAACTCGGCCTAAGGGGTTTTCACCGGGCCGATCCGTGCCCCCGCTACGGTGAGCAGCCCCGCGACATACAAGACTACCTTCGACGTTCTCCATCACCGGTTACAGCTGCTCCTCGCACCTCTCGGTCGCCGCCACCTCGCCGCCCACCATCCCCTTCTCGCGGGTCTCGCCGTGAGAGCCTTTCGTCACTTCGGGAAAACTGAGTACGGCGGCGCCTGGAGGTGGCGTTGCCGGAGTCGCACGAAGCAAAGAACCTCCGTCTACGTTAGTGTGTCCCAGCTCGACTGATGGTATCCTTGGAAACGCAAACCGTTTTGAAACCTCTAGCAATGGGAACATTCTGATTGACGGGCGCGACGTAACGGCGCTTGTGGACACCGGCGCTGATTAATCGCTCTTCAGCGGCAGTTTCTCTCGGCGTCTTCGCAAGGTTACCACCCAGTGGGACGGACCGCCCATACGTACCGCGGGCGGCCACATCGTAAACCCTGTTGGCAAGTGCACTGCCCGCCTCGAGATCCACGGTGAGACGTGCCCCGCCACTTTCGTGATATTGGAGAATTGCTCTAAAGATGTTATTCTGGGCATGGACTTTCTCCGTGAATATGGCGCCGTAATCGACATAGGGCAGAACAGGTTGACCCTCCGCGCAAGTTCTTCATCGCCAGTACCGCCCCGGGCCACAGGCTTTGCGATGAAAATTGATGCCGACCATGTCCACTTGCCGCCGTTGTCGACAGTTTTCCTGCCGGTCCGAGCCGATACAACAGCATGTGGAGAAGGCGTTCTGGAAGGCAGTGTCCAGATGTTACTTACGCGCGGCATTGGTGTTGCCCGAGGGGTCGCAAATGTTCAACGAGGGCGAGCCAACATCTTCGTGACCAACTTCAGGAACGAGCCGCAGCACCTGACGAAAGGGTCAGTAATAGCCCAAATGGAAGAGCTTAGCGACGTTCGTGAAGCAGTTGCGCTGCCTAAGGAGGCGGCCCCGCCCGGGTCACGAGACCCTACAACGTTGCCCCTGGATATCGATCCCAAACTTGAGCCTTCCCAAACACGCGAACTGCTCTCCCTTTTGCATCGGTACAACGACTGTTTCGCGACGACATCCCGAGTTCGACAGACGCCAGTCGCCAAGCATCGAATTATTGTCGACACCGCAACGCACCCGATTCGCCAACCGCCGTACCGCGTTTCCTTGAAGGAAAGGGAAACCATCCAGGAGCAAGTGCGCGAAATGATACGCGACGACGTCATCCAGCCATCCAACAGTCCGTGGTCCGCACCTGTAGTGCTGGTCAAGAAAAGAGACGGGACCCTTCGATTTTGCGTGGACTACCGGCGACTCAATAAGGTGACCAAGAAGGACGTGTATCCACTCCAACGCATCGACGACACCCTCGACCGTCTTCGTCATGCCCGCTATTTTTCGTCCATCGACTTGAAGAGTGGATACTGGCAAATTGAAGTGGATGAGCGCGACCGCGAGAAGACCCCATTTATAACCCCGGATGACCTCTACGAGTTTAAGGTGATGCAGTTTGGCCTGTGTACAGCGCCCGCGACATTTCAACGAGTCATGGATACTGTGCTAGCCGGTCTGAAGTGGCAGACATGTCTAGTGTATCTGGATGACGTTGTCATCTTCTCAAGCACTTTCAGCGACCATCTGGTGCGTCTTGAAGCAGTTCTTCAAGCTCTTCTGAACGCCGGACTTACGCTCAAGCCTTCGAAGTGACGCTTCGCATACAGTGAACTGAAGTTCCTTGGTCATATCGTCAGCCAAGTGGGTGTGAAGCCAGATCCCGAGAAAACGGCTGCCGTTGCATCCTTCCTTCCACCGTCGGACAAGAAGACCGTCAGAAGCTTTCTCGGTCTTTGCGCATACTTCAGGCGTTTCGTTCGAAACTTTGTCCAGATCGCGGCGCCACTTTACCGCCTTACGAAGGATAGCGTTGCCTTTGAGTGGAACGAGCAGCAACAATCAGCATTCCGCCAATTAAAACACGCCCTCGCAACATCTCCCATACTAGGCCATTTTGATCAAGACGCCGACACTGAACTCCACACGGACGCCAGCAACAAAGGACTAGGAGCAGTGCTTGTGCAATTCCAGGATGGCGCTGAGAGGGTTATTGCGTATGCCAGCCGAGCTCTTTCGCAGGCGGAGGGCAATTACTCGACAACTGAAAAAGAGTGCCTCGCTGTCATCTGGGCCATCACCAAATTCCGGCCTATCTGTACGGTCGCCCTTTTCGTGTCGTCACCGACCACCATTCGCTGTGCTAGCTCGATAATATTACGGATCCCGCAGGCCGCCTTGCTCGGTGGAGCCTTCGGCTACAGGAGTACGATGTCACCATCACCTACAAGTCCGGCCGCACCGGGAGGCGAAAATGACGAAGAGGACGGCTTTGTTGGGGCATTGGACACGGCAGATATGGCTGCTCGGCAACGCAGTGATCCTCAGATTGGTCAGCTGATGGCGCACTTGGAAGGCAACGAAGCTGCGGTGCCTCGCCTTTTCCAGCGCATGCTGCCGACGTTCAAGATAATGCACGACGTATTGTACAAGCAGAACTTCGACAGCAGCCCGAGGTCGTGGCTCCTTGTTGTGCCGGAGGACCTGCGCTCCGAGGTCGCCCAAGCTTGCCACGACGATCCTACAGCTGGTCACCTTGGCTACAGCCGGACGCTTTCACGTATTCGAGAACGGTACTACTGGCCGACACTGTCAAAGGCGCAAAACACCACCCATACGACCAGCTGGTCTTCTCCAACCACTCGAACCACCGCTTGTTCCGTTCCACACCGTCGGAATGGATTTTCTTGGTCCATTCCCGACGTCGCAGTCGGGCAACAGGTACATTATTATAGCGACGGACTACCTAACGCGATACGCGGAGTCCCGAGCACTTCCGTCTGCGACAGCTGTTGAAGCAGCCAAATTTTTTATTGAGTGCACTCTGATCCGTCACGGTGGCCCTGCCGTTTTGATCACTGACCGGGGTGCCGCGTTTCTGGCCAAGCTCACACAGGAGACCCTCCGTCTCAGCTGCACCAGCCACCGCCGAACTACTGCGTACCATCCGCAAACGAATGGGCTGACGGAGCGGCTGAACAAGCCCATGGCCGACATGATCGCCATGTACGTGGATGTCGCCCATCGCAGTTGGGACTCGGTACTGCCCTACGTTACATTCGCTTATAATACCGCTTTCCAGGAGACGACCGGTATGACCCCTTTCCAGCTGGTCCACGGCAGACAGGTCACCACGATGCTTGACGCTATGCTACCGCACGAGCCGCCTGTCGACGTTGACGATGGTGCCCGAATAGTATGCGAGCGCGCGGAAGAAGCTCGGCAACTCGCTAGACTCCGCATCCAACAGCAACAGCATGCCGACGCTCGTCGGTACGATCTCCGTCGACGCGACGTACATTTTTACCCTGGAGACAAGGTCTGGGTGTGGACGCCAGTACGCCGTCGAGATCTCTCCGACAAACTCATAAAGCGGTACTTTGGCCCGTATACAGTTCTTCGCCGCATCGGTGAACTTAACTACGAGGTGCTGCCCGAAGGAACACGACCGTCATCACGTCGTTCACCCCACGCTGAAATTGTGCACGTAGTGCGGCTTAAGCCGTATTATGCGCGATGATCGTCTGCCCCGAACTAATTTTCCCACCTCCTTCTGCACTGGCCAGCAGGAGTTTTTGTGCACGTGTGCGGTTTTCCGCCCTGTGCCTTTGTTTTCGTGTTAGCATCGGGACGATGCTTCTTTATAGGGGGAGGTAGTGTCGCGAGTGGAAGAAAAAGACGAGGAGTGTTTGCCGCGCGCCGACGACGACGTTGCTGCTGGTGGACCTCCCTGTTTTTTCTGTGCTCCCTGTCTTCACCCGTTCTCGCCGCCGGTCTGTGCGTCAAGCCGTGACAATATCATGGTCAGAAAGACGATTAAGATGAAATATTTTAGAACAAGCATCGGGATTATTGGTTAGAATCAAGTCGAGAATGTTTGCAGTGGTACCTGATGATCGCGTGGGCTTTGTAATGAACTGAGTTAGGTGAAAATCAAGACAAGTCTGTAGGAAAGCGTGCGCATCCTTATCACTTGGAGAAACAGATAGTGTTTCCCAATTGATACCAGGAAAATTAAAGTCGCGAAACATAATTAGGACAGAATTTGGAAAGCGCGTACACACATCGGCCAGCAAGCGACAAAATTCATCTGCAAAGCCATCACACAGGTCGGGTGGACGATACAACACACCAGCAGTAATGTTCGTAGTAGTACATTTCAAGGATGCGAATACACACTCGAGAAAAGTAGAAGCAACGATTGCTATAGATATCAGCTGCTGCTTAATCGCATGAAGCACACCACCTCCTCTTCTGTTCTTTCTGTCGCACCGAAAAAATTTAAAGCATGATTCGCATGAAAGGATGTCATCATCTGAGATATAATCTGTTAGCCACGTTTCAGTTAATGCTATTAACGAGGTTCCAGAGGAGTCGATGAGGGAGGAGAGGGCATCACTTTTCGCTGTAACGCTTCTGATGTTAGTATATAGGAAGAAAATGTTATCTAAACACTTCGGTCCCGGCAAGATTGGCAGTGCACGATCGGAAGCACCATGATGATTTGAATGTTCTCAATTGGTAGAAGGCTCACTTAGACGCACAGCCCGGTAGCCAGTAGTGTCCCAGAGATAAACGTCGTCGTTTACATGAAGTTTATTAAAATACAAATGAATCCGGTCCCCCTCCTTCTTTATCGTCTTTGAAAACTGCCACAGTTTACGGCGCTTATCACGAACAGCCTCAGAGTAGTCGCGTGATATGCTAATATTGGTATTCTTTAGTTTGTAGCCAAGACTAATGACAGATTCTACTTCTTATGATTATAAAATTTGGCAATAATAGGACGTTTCTTGTCAGTCGAAAGACGCCCTAAGCGGTGTGCTCTGGCAACTGAAGTGACAGTAATGCCAAGTTTATCCGTGCAAAATTCTCTTACATACCGCTCCGAGTCTTCCCAAGGCTCAGATGGATCAGAATCATCGATGCCAAAAAACAACAGGTTCTTGTGAAGGTATAGGTTGCGCAATCAAAGGACGAACCACGAAGAAAGACACAGAGACACACACAAGCGCTTGTGTGTGTCTCTGTGTCTTTCTTCGTGGTTCGTCCTTTGACTGCGCAACCTATACCTTCACAACATCATGTACCAACTAGGCCCAACCCAAGTTTTATTGAACAACAGGTTCGACCGCCTTGGCGATTTTCCAAGTCATCAACTTTGTCCTGAATGTTTTTAGAGATATGGTCTTACATTTATTTTCAGGTAACCGGCTTCAATGCTTTCAGGCAGTGTGCTGGCATTGAAAGTGAGGACCAGGTGTTTCGTGTCTATTTACTTGTTATCCTTGCAGATTTTTATGCGCTGAACATTTATGACATCTTCGTCAGTAAGGCCCTCAAGCATTTTTTTCTAAGAGAGGTGGATAAAGTCGATTTCAGATTTGACGCCTCGGACAGTGTTTAAAATCGATGTGATGTGACGGAGACTGGGATTTCCCCAATGGACACAAGGTTTGAGAGTTGGAACACCACGGGTTCCTGAGCATCCGCAGGGACATCCCCGAGGGGGATGATGGTGAGCGGTGCGCCACCACGTACCCGAGCTCCCTCGCTTAGCCGTGGGTAGCATCGCCGTGTCCGGGGAAAACGGGATCCTGGTGGTTGAGCCAATGCCGAGCGTTTGGACCTTTAAGGCCCCTCGGCGGAGGCAACACACCACTTTGGCCACAGCTTCCTGTAGACGACACCTCCGGCCTGACCCGACCGGGGGACATCGGCAGTCGCCTTTTCCTGTTCTCCCCTCTATAACTTTCCTATCTATTTCTTCCAACTCCCGTGTCTCCTCCTCTTTTCTTCGCTTTTTTCACTCTTCATAGGCGGCTAGGGATAACCTTGTGTGGCCAACTACCCTTAGTTGCGTCATGTTTGGTTATAGTTGAGGTGTACAGCTGGTGTGGACAGGGCTCGCTTGCAAGTTCCTGATACCTTGTACCCAAGCCCAAGGTATCAGTAAGACACTTTGCTACCACGAACGGAGATATCAGTCTTTCTTGTTTTCTTGTGCTTCGCTATGGACATCATGGAATTTTGGGAAAGATAGCTTTCTTTTCTGAAAAAAAAAAAATCATCTGCATCGTTCCGCCCTCTTTTTGAGAGAGTGATCTGGTTTGGAAAGGAGAGAGCCACAAAAAAATTAGTTTTTCGGTCATGGTGCCAGCCACCCACCATGGAGCCCAATAAGGGGACGGGACAGGAACTTGCAAGCAAGTTCTGCCCACGCCAGCTGTACACCTCAACTATAACCAAATATGACGCAACTAAGGGTAGTTGGCAACACAAGGTTAACCCTAGCCGCCTATGGAGAGTGAAAAAAACGAAGAAAAGAGGAGGAGACAGGAGTGTTGTAAGAAAGAGATAGGAAAGTTAGATAGAGGGGAGGACAGGAAAAGGCGACTGCTGATTTCCCTCCTTCGGGTCAGGCTGGAGGTGTCGTCTACAGGAAGCTGTGGCCAAACTTGTGTGTTGCATCCGCCGAGGGGCCTTAAAGGTCCAAACGCTCGGCATTGGCTCAACCACCAGAATCCCGTTTTCCTCGGACACGGCGATGCCACCCACGGCTAAGCGTGGGTGCTCGGGTCAGTGGTGGCGGACTGCTCACCATCATCCCTCTCGGGGATGTCCCTGTGGATGCACAGGAACCCGTGGTGTCGCAACGTCGGCATGAATCAGATGCCCCTGCGCGGTACTGAAACATACTACGAAGAGCGTGCTCATAAAACCACTCCCCAAGAACATGCATCCCGTGCATCACGAGGGCCGTCGTCGAGCCAGAGCAAGCGCTCCGCAATGAACGTACGGGCAGCTTTCGGAAGTGGTGTACGTGGATTCTGCGGAGTACCAACACCACAAGGACTGCGCGCTGGTGGCGGTGGATGCGCCCGACGGACTTCTCCCAGCCGCGACTATGAAAACAAGCTCCTCCGAGATCGTGGTTGAAGCGGCAATAGCTTTAGCTATAGCTAACATCACCACTAATATTATTTTCAGCGGCTCAAAATTCGCCGTTCGCCATTTTGTTGAGGGGCCGAATAGCACCCACCACCCTTAGCATTCTTGAAAAAGCAGCCCAACCTCCCCGAGAGGTCCAAATGATTTGAGTGCCGACCCATTCGGACAATTCGGGGACTGAAGCAGCTCACAACCAATCCCGAGGTTTCGTAAACCGGGCAGGGAGCTCACCCATTTAGTAAAGTTAGTTGCTTAGCTCGTTGGTATTCTCGAAATTAATTCATAGGAAACAGCGCAAAGGCCCAAGGCCAAACAAATAAAGCGAGGCGACGGACGGGAAGGAAGACGAACACAGGGCTGACAGACAACTGTTTCTTCATAGGCACCCACACAGCTTAAATACCCTCAGACAAACGCAGGCGCACATCATAACAGGAGAAAGCAAGGAAAAAGAAAGAAAAAACTGTCACACGTTTTCCTCTGAAACTTCGAAAGAAACATCTTTTCTGCTTGATGCAAAGCAACTGAAGTGTCACTAACACTTTTCGAACCAGCTTTCTTGACATAATACGCCTCTATCGTTTCACGTGTGGTCTCCAGTTTGCTCCTGCTAAGAGTCGTCACGCTCGAAAACCTCAGAGTACAGTCCTTGCAAGTTCTTCGCTTTCTGCATTAAGAAGTGTATGACCGCAGCTGTAGTGAGTGCCTTGTCTGAGGCTGTTCCGCCTTCGTGGGGGCATGTGAAACGAGTGTGCAAACTCTTACGGCTTGAACTCTGGAGACAGGTACGGTTATACACCGAATGGCTACGCGCGGCTTGCTTTGCTCGCAACCCGTATTGGATTGCCGCAAGACGGTTTCACCCCCTCAGGAGTGAAGCGCCAAGACTGACGGAAGTTTGGTGGAACGAGAACTTGAAATGGATTCTTGCCACCTTGAGGAAACCTGAGAAACAAGGGCGCAGCAAGGGTGCATTTGTAGTGATGGGCGAAGCTTTTGTCGCTGCCTTCATTTCGAACACTCTTGACAAAGGTCCAAAATTCGGACTGGATCCCTGTGTGCAACCCATGAGCTCGTGGGCTAAACCGACGCATAGCTGAGAACACTGCTCAAGAAGGTCGGGGACGTTGCCTTTTAGATGGCATAGACGGTCTGGCAAAGAACGTTAAACTTAAAAGACGAGACAAGAATAAAAAATGTTTGGAAGGTATAGTCAACTTTTGTCCACCTTTTGCAGGCAGACAAAGTCACTGGCTTCGTGGCCATGCTTAAAGCTGTTTTTAATAAAAAACCTTTGCAAGCAGTGAGGAAAATTTTCGTAGCCGTTAAAAAGCGATATGCAAAGATTAAAGGCAAATTCGCGGACTCTTGCAAGCGTTTACTGTTTGCTAACGCAATCACAAATAGCGATAGTGATGGGTTGCAGGTGTTTTTCTCTGAGAATACCCATAAAAGTTAAGGTCCTCTTCGCACAACTGTAAGCGGAAGGGGCACATGGCAGTACAAAGTTAGCAGATTCCTTTAAAGATTATTGAATGGTCTTGAGAATAACGATCCCTTTATGGCAAAGAGTTCCACTGATGTAGTCCAGTTCCTAAAAGAAAACCTTTATATAAGATGTGCGTTTTCGCTCGATTTTGACGGACTGTTCTACTCCATTCCGCATCAACAATGTTTTACTGCTACCAAGGAATGTTTTGATGATAACGGTCCAGTGTCGTTTCAGAATGCTTCAGGGATGATGGTCTAAAATTTTTTGTCGCTTTTAGAACTTTATCTGTGTAGTACGTTTATTGTCTTTGACAATGAGTTTTACCTACAAAAGAAGGGGATTTGCATTGGGTCGTCTGTTGCCCCTGTTATATGTAATATCTTTTTGCTAGTATTGACCGCAGTTTGCACTATATCTTTAACTTTTAAGGAGTGTTTCTTTGCGTGGATGACTTTTTATTTGTTTTAAACAAAAACTGTACCATTGCCGATAAAGACACACTGAAGAGTGTGCTGAATGGCTTACAAAAGTATGGCAAAGGACTCATTTTCGCTTACAAGCTCCCAGCTGAAGCCAGGCTGCAGTTCTCGGACTTAAGAATCGGGTACTCGAGTAGGCACGTCTGGTGGTCGTATTCACACAAGGCACAAAAAGAACTACTACCTCACACTTCATCCCTTCAAAAATAGTAAAGAGGGGGATCGCTCAACTCTGCTTGGAATCGGCACTCAGAAAATCATGTGTACATGATAGGCAAGATAGCTTCAATAATCAATTGGATAGGCTTGAGGCCGCAGGCTTTCCTGCGTCGGCTGTTACGGCGGTGGCAGAAACATTCCTGAAGATGAAGCCCAGATCTGACAAGGAAGCAATGCCCCCTCCGTAGGATAAAGGGCCCGAAGTGATGCCTTACGTGCACAAGATCTCCCATGGCCTCAAGACGGTAGCAGACCGGCATAAGGTGCCGTTGGTCTTTTCCGCCCATAGAAAGCTGGGCCAGCTGTCCCGACGCATCACCATTTACATCAGGAAGCCTGGACGCAGAAAGAGGCACAAGAAACTTTTTGTGGATTGGCCCACTGGCGTTGTGTACCAAATTCCTTTGACACGTTGCAGATCGTACATTTATTTATTTATTTATTTATTTATTCAAGTACCTACATATCGCCCTGGTGGGCATTACAGTAGGGGGGACGAGGCAGAAAACTGGAACACTTGTCAGCGCCAAAGTTCTAAAGTGTAAACAGTACAGGCATCAAATACATTGTCCTGATGGGCATTGCAGAATTGAGGAACGATAGAAACCCATTTCAAAGCATCAGAGTGATAACAAATACAAGAAACAAACGCGGGCAATCAATAATTGCTCCAAAGTAATAAATAAACACACGCAACATACACGGGTAATCAATCAGTAGACACAAAGGGGAAAAATGAAGAAAGTTACGCGTAATGACTAAGTGCATCGACAAACTTTGCACGATCAGCAGTTTCAACAATGTCAGGACGCAGCTGGTTCCATTTACTGATAGTGCACGGAAAAAACGACTTCTTATAAACAGATGTGCGGGCAAAAATTTCTTTAATCTTTAGGCTGTGATCTCGCCGCTCAGATACATAACTCGGTGTCTGTAAATATCTACTTTTAGCTAACGGTGTTTCGTTGTACAGAACGTCCCGCAAGAATAAAAGGCGAAATCGTTCACGGCGCAGGGAAAGGTCCTCCCAGTTAATCTGACGTTTTATACCGGAGATGCTGCTGGGAAATTGGTAACAACTAGTTACAAAGCGAGCGGCACGATTCTGAATGGCTTCTATACTGTTAATAAGATGCTGTGTGGGAGGGTCCCACACAATACAGGCATATTCAAGAATAGGGCGGACATTGGTAACGTAAAGTGTTTCCCTAACGTTTTGTGGGGCTTGTTTGAAGTTTCTTTTAATAAAGTTCAGAACGCGACCTGCCTTCTGGGTTATACATTGAACGTGATGATTCCATGTTAAGTCTGAAGAAAATGTGACACCTAGGTATTTAGCTTCGTTAACTGACGCGAGGGGCTGACCATCGATGTAATAATTTGACTGCATGAAATTACGCTTTCTGGTGAAACGGATATAAGAGCACTTGGAAACGTTTATAGACATAAGCCAGTTTTGACACCAATGGGATATTCTATGGAGGTCGGACTGTAAAGCTAATCGATCTGAATCATGTTTAATTTCCCTGTATAAAACACAATCATCAGCGTAGAGCCTGATTTTTGAAGTTATTCCAGTACCAATGTCATTAACGTAAATTAAAAAAAGAAGAGGCCCTAATACAGAGCCCTGTGGTACCCCGGATGTCACAGAAGCGGTAGCAGATTCAGCTCCATTTACGATTACTTTCTGCGAACGGCCAGTTAGGTAATTTTGCAGCCAGAAAAGAATATGCTGAGGTAAACCGAGAGCAGATAGTTTGCAAAAGAGAAGAGCGTGACAAACTTTGTCGAATGCTTTCTGAAAATCAAGGAGAATGCAGTAAGTTTGGAAACCATTATCGAATGAGCTAAATATGTCTTCAGAAAATTCAATTAGTTGGGTAACACACGACCTCCCTGATCTAAACCCATGCTGATAATCTACAAAGAAATTGTTATTATCAAGATGGGAACAAATATTAGTGTAAATTATGTGTTCAAGTGTCTTACAGGAAACGCTAGTTAAGGAAATTGGTCTGTAATTTGAGACGCAGTCCCTCAGTCCTTTCTTATGAATTGGAACTACATTCCCTATTTTCCATTCATGGGGGAGTTCAGTTGTGGCCAGAGATTTTGTGAACAATATGGATAAATAATAAGATATAATGTCTGCACAAGATTTAAGAACAAAGTTCGGTATTCCATCAGGGCCAGGAGCAGAATTGTGTTTTAGCTTTCGTAGAAGATTAAAGATACCAGACCTACTAATCGTAATGTCAGGCATGGTCTCAGTACCCGTAGTAACTGAAGTAAGCCCTGGTGCTAAGTCCGAGAAAACAGAGGTGAAATACTGATTAAAACAGGTTGCCTTATCTGCATCACTAGTAAGAATGTTACCTTCATCTTTTATCGGAGGTATTCCGACCTCGTCTTTGTTATTGGCTTTAACTAAATGCCACAGAGTTTTTGGATTACTTGCAATTTTCGGTCCTAGTGAAACAAAGAACTCTTTTTTTGCTATTTTGATTTTAGACTTGATTTCCGCACTCAACCGCTCAAGTCTCTGAAAAGCAGGAGAGTTAGTCTGGTCTCTATAGGTTCTAAACATGCGATTTCTTTTGTTAATAAGTGTCTTTATTTCTTTCGTGAACCATGGCTTAGACCTTCTGCGTTTTACCGAAAGTATTTGGTAAGGTATATAAGTATCAATTAAGCTCAGGACCTTATCTTTGAAGTCGGACCACAATTCATCTACATTTCGGCTACCGCTAATCTGAACAAGGCTTTCGAGTTCACATTGTAGGGCAACGATAATACTATTATAATCTCCTCTTTCGAAGTTGTAGACTTTGCGAGGCCACGGCACAGGAATGATCGGTTTTGGACTTACAACGCGGGCTACTACAACGTCATGATCGCTTATTCCAGGCACAACCGAGAGAGAGTCGAGCAATGAAGGGGAGTTTGAAAACAAGAGATCAAGAATAGAACTTGTCCCTCTTTGTCGTCTGGTCGGAGTTGCCACAAATTGAAAAAGACCATGTGTTGAGATAAGATTATTAAAGGCGTAGGACAAAGACGAGTGGGAGGAGAGCACTGGTAATTTATTCTGCCACTGAACGTCAGGCATGTTAAAGTCCCCTCCGATCAGGAAATAATCAGTTGTAACTTTCAGCAAAACATTCGAAAGGGCACTGAGGGAATGGGAGTCGTTATTAGGCGGGCGATAAAAAGCGCCGATAGTAAGGTATTCATGATTTTCAAGCACCAATTTACACCACACCGATTCACATTTGATATCACCAGTAGTGACCGCAAAGCTTGCTATATTTTGCCTTACGAGCAAGAACACGCCTCCTCCGTGTGTGTTTCTATCTTTTCGGAAAGACACATATTCAGAAGGAAACACTTCAGCGCTGCAAATGGATTCATCTAACCATGATTCGCAGCCGATAACAACATCCGTGTTCGAAGAAGATATTAAAGCAGCTAGTTCATCACTTTTATTCTTTACACTTCGACAATTGATAAGCATGACACTGATGCCTGCCTGATGAGAGGAAAAACGGGGGTTAGATTTAATACGAGCATCACATGCAGGTTGACGCGGTCGAGATTGATTGCGTGCTACTTTTTTTGTAGAATCACAGTATCTGAGCTAGCATCGTAGACATAGCTTTTACCATCAATGACAAGTTTGTTGTGCCGCAATTTATAAGATAAGTCTTGGCCACTTGCAAAATCAAGCAGCTTTTTGCGGGCGAGACGAAGTGGGCGTGAAAGGTCTTCGCGAACATAAAAGTCAGTATCTTTAAGCTTGTGACACAAACCAAGAACAGCATCCTTGTCTTTAAATCTGGCAAAACGCACAATAATGGGGCGACTTTTGTCCTCTTGGAAAGAGCCAACCCTGTGAGCATGATCTATGTTAACTGGGTCGATTGAGATACCAAGTTTAGTAGCACAAAGGGAGACAACAGCCTCTTCGGATTGCTTCCACGTCTCAGATACGTTATCTTTGAAACCAAAAAAGAGAATATTGTTCTTTCGAAGTCTGTTTTCGGCATCATCAAGAGTAGCCTTCAAGGTCGCTATTTCGGTAGACGGGACTTGCGCAGTGTCGCCAGTTGAATTCACATTAACACATTGCTCCAGTACTTTGACTCTCTCCGAAAGGCCTTTGATTTCTTCATCAGTAGAACATTGTCTATTGCGTATTTCCGCAAGGTCCGATAGAATCTGCACCTGGCCCGACTCAATTCTACTTATGGCTTGTAGAACCATTGACAGATCTAGAGTATCTGTCTGCGTACAGGAATCACATGCAACTGAGGGGCCAGGATTTAACTCGACATCACCTGATAAGAAAATGAGCAATTTGGAAAGGTAAACATTGCACACAAGCAGCGCAGAGCACTCAGCGAAGCACAATAACCATTTTTTAACATGAAAGAGCTCAATGGGGCACGACACTGCGAAAAAGCAAGGGTTTGACGTCTTAATGCAAAGAGAATTCTGACGGTAACTAACCTGTACGAAAAGCACAAGTGAGCGCATGGTGCGACGAGCAGTGTCGTGTCCCAATGGAAATGCCGGTGGTGGGCGTTTAAATACGTCTGCTGCAGTTCCAGGTTGGCAGACGTGAATTCCACTGTGTTCCAACTTTGGCATGAAGACCGGGCTTTTTCGTGGGGGCGGAGAGGCGTGCAATTCCAGGCTTGCATGCTCCAGCAGATAAGGCGATGAGGGGCAGTCGATGAAATCACCCGCACGTCGTGAACAGGTAGCGAAGATTACCTGTACGAAAAGCACAAGTGAGCGCATGGTGCGACGAGCAGTGTCGTGTCCCCATCGGACGGACAGGCCGTTGCAGCAACGACAGGATAGGGAGCACGCAAAAGATCTAGAAAAAAGAGAAGACGCCAACCTTCTTGGCCACTGCAGTACATGCAAGGACTGTACTCCAAGGTTTTTGAGCTTGACGATTCTTAGCAGGAGCAAACTGCAGACCACACGTGAAACGATAGAGGCGTTTCTAACAAGAAAGCTTGTCCGGAATTTGTTAGTGACCCTTCAGTTGTAATGTCATCATCATCATCATGAGCCTGACTACACCCACTGCAGGGCAAAGGCCTCTCCCATGTCTCTCCAATTAACCCTGTCCTTTGCTAGTTGCCGCCACTGTATCCCCGCAAACTTCTTAATCTCATCCGCCCACCTAACTTTCTGCCGTCCCCTGCTACGTTTGCTTTCTCTTGGAATCCTTGCGTTTGCTTTCTCTTGGCCTTTGCCCTTAAGGACCAGCGGTTATCTTGCCTTCGCATTACATGCCCTGCCCAAGCCCACTTCTTCCTCTTGATTTCAACTAGGATGTCATTAACCCGCGTTTGTTCCCTCACCCACTCCGCCCGCTTTCGATCTCTTAACGTTACACCTATCATTTTCCTTTCCATAGCTCGCTGCGTTGTTCTTAACTTAAGCTGAACCCTCTTTGTTAGCCTCCTCGTTTCTGCCCCATAGGTGAGTACCGGTAGGGTACAGCTGTTGTATACTTTTCTCTTCAGAGATATTGGTAAGCTACCATTCATGATCTGAGAGAACCTGCCATATGCGCTCCACCCCATTCTTATTCTTCTAGTTATTTCCCTCTCATGATCCGGATCTGCGGTCACTACCTGCCCTAAGTAGACATATTCTCTTACTACTTCCAGCACCTCGCTAACAATGGCGAACTGCTGTTCCCTTGCTAGGGTGTTAAACATTACTTTGGTTTTCTGAATGTTAATTCTTAACCCCACCGTCCTGCTCTGCCTGTATAACTGATTGATCATGCTTTGCAGTTCATGTCGTGAGTGGCTTAGCAAGGCAATGTCATCAGCGAATCGCAAATTACTCAGGTATTCTCCATTAACTCTTATCCCCAACTGTTCCCATTCCAGACCCCGGAATACCTCCTGTAAGCAGGCAGTGAAGAGCATTGGCGAGATCGTGTCTTCCTGCCTGACACCTTTCCGTATTGGAATTTTATTGCTGACTTTATGGAGAACTATAGTAGCTGTGCAATCGTTATAAATATCTTCCAATATTTTCACATAGCACTCTTCTACACCCTGATTCCGCAATGCCTGCATGACAGCTGAGGTTTCCACTGAGTGAAATGCTTTCTCGTAATCAAAGAAGGCTATATATAGGGATTGGTTATATTCTGCGCATTTCTCTATCACCTGATTGATAGTGTGAATGTGATCTATTGTCGAGTATCCTTTACGAAAGCCTGCCTGATCATTTGGTTGACCAAAGTCCAAGGTTGTCCTGACTCTATTAGCGATTACCTTAGTAAATACTGTCGCGAATCTTTGTAGCGTTTGTTTGTTGTGTTTATTTGTTCATGCTTCAAGGCTGCCGGCACGCCGCTTTATCGCTTCGTTTGTGACGCAAGATACGCCTAGAATTATCTCGATTTATCGCATCCAGGCGGACCCGATTCTACTTTGTGCCAGAAAGTTCTAGAACCTTCCACGCGTTATCTGGAAGCTTTAAAAAGAGCACGGCCGACAGCGGCGGGGATTCTGTTCGACGACCGCCGAGCACGCTTGTTGCTGTCGGCCGAGCTCGTCCAGACCCAGCGAAGATTTTTCGGCGCTGGCTTGCTGAGAAGTTTTGACAAGTGCAGGCGGGCCTCGGATCCACTGCGACCCCGAGGTTCCGCAACCAGCCTCCCAGCCCAGGCGCCGTGCCTTTGCCGGTGCTCGGGCAACTTCCAGACCTTCAAGCAGCAGCCCATTCGGCCGCCCGTGACGTCATGGGAGGCCCGGGACCTGCTGCCCCTCCGGTGTTCCGTGCGCCGCCCCCAAAGGCGCACTGTTTTAGAGCGCAGCTCTTTGGCGTCCGTTCCTGGGTTTCGCGTCGGCGTCGGCGTCGGCGTCGGCGTCGGCCTCGTAACCAGCTCCGCCCCCAATGTCATGCTTTTCAATTGGTCGAAATGCTCGTGACGTCACAGTGCGCGAATTTCAAATGGGGCCAATTGTACTTTGGCTAGTAACCATGCAACCAATCAAATGGATCGTATAGTGATGCTGCAACTAAGTTGGACTGAGTTTAGTTAATTGCTTAATTAATCAATTAGCCTAATTAATATAGAGGAGAATGAAGAGGTCAGAAGAAAAGAAAAGAAAGACGCGCGCCGCAGCGACAACAGCGTCCGCGGAAGGAGACGCTGCTGAAAAAAAAAACAGATAAGTACGAAGCCGCGTTCCCTCCACCACCACGCACTTCCCCACTCAGTAAGACGTTGCTCGTTTCATATACGTTGTGTCGAACATCCTAGACAGTTCCAACAATTGACAGGTTAATGACAGAACACGATGGATAGAAATGCAATAATGTAAATATGAAATAGCCTAATTAACCTTTCTTGTTAGACCGCATAAATCTATAAAACTGAGAACGAAACTGGTCGAGTTGGGGAATCGAACCAGGGTCTCCGGAGTGCGATACGAGCACGCTAGCCACTCCGTAATGCCAGCTGAATGGTTTGGAATGAACAAAGGCGCGTCTAGCTAATACGGCGTCTTCGTTCACTCCCATCTTCCCCCTTCCCCTTACGGCGAGGTGCAGGTGTCCACCCAGATATGCGAGAGAGATACATTTCCTTTCCTCAAAAAATAAATTTACCGTCCAGCAAGGCGTACAGCCGAATTGGCGATGGCGTTCTGTGGACTCCCTGGCAGCGTTGCAAGACGCTGTCGCGTTCCACTCTTACAGGCGAAGCTTAACATGTTAACCACACATCAGTAACACACGCAGACAGCCAATGGACGCGTCATTCGCTGGCAGCACTTGATTCATCATTCACAACCACATTCTTAACGTACGCTCCCTTGCCGCACATGCCAAGGACGTACACCACGATCACATTCTGCGCCATTCCTCTGTACTTTGCTTTGCTGAAACCTGGATGGATCCCGAAGAGCCTCTCGAAATCATAGATTTCCTATACTGCTGTGGTGCTCGCAGAGACCACAACACAGCGGCGGGAGTCGCTATCTACTTGCGCACAGGTCTCTCTGCAATACCAGTCGAAATGTTTGGCACGTCACATGAACTTGGCGAACTGTGCGCCGCAAAGTTGCCCAACGGCTTGCTGGTAGTAGCTGCCTACTTCGCCCCTACCGCACTCACGAAAGACGTCGTGCACTTCCTGCAACTCGCATTAACCGTCCATCGATCCACACCGATGTTAGTAGTGGGGGACTTTAATGTTGACATAAAGACAAACAGCAATTTCCTAACACTTATGCGGGAGAACATCCCGTTCCTCTCGCTCGTAACGCGTCCCACGGCTGACAACCTCGCGAGGCACTTGTATAGATCTCGTCTTTGAGAATCAAGCATTGGTGTACCAAGTCGAACATATATCAGTCTATTTCTCCGACCACAAAGCTTCCTTCATGACTGTCAAGAACTGTTAGTGGAATCTTTGTTAAAGGAATACGTGTGAAAAAATAAAAAAAAAACTCTGTGATAGCGCATACATGTGTTGCTCGATTTCTTTGCCTCAATCTATCGAAAAGGCGAAACAGCTTTTTGCTGCGCTCAAATTTCGCATTAGGAAGTAACGTAATCGTCGGTAATTTTTTCGTTCACAGTTACTTCCGATGCGACAGCTGACGACATCTTCGACGGCATCGAGTCGGTTGTCGGCCCGAAAGGGCTAGAGAGCCTCCAGCACCATGGAGGCATGAAGTTTTGCGTCGCCATGGCCTCGGCTGCGGCGGCGGAGAAGATGCTCGTGGAAGGCGCCTTCAACGTGAACGGCACTTCCGTCCCAGTAGCCTGCGTGGGTCCTGCCGTGGTCCACGTGACGGCTTTTCGTGTGCCGCTGTTCGTGGGAGACGCGGCGCTGGCGGCGGCACTGAGCTCTTTCGGCAAGGTGCTGGACATCACCCACCCCGTCCTCAAGGGCCGTCGTCACGTCGGCAACGGGACGCGCGTTGTCCGGATCGAGATGAAGCAGGCGGTGCCGAACTTCTTGACCGTCCAGGGCCACCGCGTCATGTTTGACTACCGAGGCGTCCGGAAGGTGTGTTCCCACTGCGGGCAGGACGGCCACATCGGCGCGGCGTGCCGAACGCCGCGGTGCGCTCGCTGCGAGGTGTTCGGCCACGACACGGCCGGATGCGGAGCGGCTTGCAGGCGCTGCGGTGGAAGCCACGCCATAGCGGACTGCCTGCGGCCACGGTCCTATCCGGCGGCCGCCGCCTCGAGGAAGGAACCGAGTAAGGACAACGTGGCCGCAGAAACGCGGAGCCCTCCAACCGTCCGGACGCCTGTTGCCGACGCGGACCCTACGACCAGCAGCCCGAGGGAGCCCGAGCCCACCCCCGCGACGGAGGTGCCCGTGAAGGAGCAGCTCGAGGGGACGCCTTCAAACGAGGTGGAGCCGTTCGGTGCTGTTTTCGCGGAACCCTTACCGCCGCTACCCCGCACAGCTTCCTTCAACACCGAGAGCAGCAGCGGCGATGAGTCGAGCGTGGCGTCGGGCGACCTGGTGGACCTACCGGACAAAGTCACGCCGCTTCGCCTGACAGGCGACTTGACGTGCGGCCAGGGTTCAGGACCGACGACTCCTGGAGTTGCAGACGACGCGCGCTTCCCGTCACCAGCCAGCCACACCCTCCCATCGGCGACCCTGGCGTCGGCATCGGCTTCAGCTGCGAGCGTCGCCAAGACCACGCAGCAACCGGCGAGCGAGGCCACAAGCCCCGACGACCCCGAAAACATGGACTTTTCCCGACCAGACTTTTCCCGACCCGATGTGCTTGACTAATCAGAGCATTGAGTTCAGCAGTTTCTTTGTATTTTTTGTTGACATTAGAAAAAAATAAACTTCTCTTTCTACGCCGCCGCCGAGTGATTCAGTTCTTTGCGGGCGCAAGTCAGCCCGAATAAAGCATTTCGTTTCGAAGACGTTCTCGCTGTTTTCCTGTTCGCCGTACTGCAGTCACCACTACGTGACATCTGGTGTAGGTGCTGGCCTGCTATGCCCCCCAAGATGGAACCTGGTGCACAGCCAACGCCCGTCGTGCTTCGCCAGCCCCGTGAGCCACCGACTTTTCGTGGAGAACCATACCAAGATGGGGAAGACTGGCTGGACATGTACGATCGTGTAACAGCGCTGAACGCGTAGGACGACTGCGCTAAGCTTCGTAACGTTTATTTTGCATTGGACGGCTCCGCCAGAACGTGGTTCGAAAACCACGAATCTTCCCTCACGACCTGGGCGACCTTCAAGAAGCAACTACTGGCTACGTTCACAAGCGTCGTACGCAAGGAAAGAGTGGAGATCCTGCTGCAGTCGCGATTTCAACGCCCAAACGAGACCGTACTGCGTATGTGGAAGATTTGAAACGCCTTTTCAAGCCCGCCAACCCTGACATGAACGAAGAACAGAAACCCTCCTTCCTAATGCGAGGCGTGAGGAGCAACTCTTCGCTGGACTGATCCGGGATCCTCCAACAACCGTCGCCGAGTTTGCAGCTGAAGCTTCAACCATCGAAAAGACCCTGAACGCCCGGACCCGGCACTACAACCGACCACTTGAAGTACTGTCGGCGAGCCCCCCAGAAGATACCCCTGCAAGTGGAGGTAACCTTCGTGATCTCATACGCGAAATTGTTCGCGAAGAACTTCGCCGACGCTGCCATCGCCAACACAGCCGACGCAGCAGACTCAGGTTAATGCGATCGTTCACAGACACTTCATGTGTAATTTCCTGACAAGACCAAGTCATTACGCGCATCTTCCATTGGCGCGAAAGACCTGTATTATTCCATCCTTCATGACAAGCTGTTAAAGTGCGTTAGTGAAGCGATTGACGACTACGGAGCGGTAGCATTTAAGAATGCCGGTGGCATTTCTGCAGAAAGCTTTTTAGACCTGCTGAAAGTGTACCTTCAGTCAACCTATGCAGAATGGGAAGGCACTGTTTTTATTCAAAAGAATGGGATCTGCATAGGGTCTTGCATCGCTCCTTTGCTAAGTGACATCTTTCTAGCTAAGCTTGACAGGGCACTCGAACAATCGCTGATGAACTCTACAGTTGCCAGAGTGTTCAGATGTGTAAAGGATTACCTTATTATGCTAGATTGTGACCCGGCTAGGTTCGCTTCGGAAGTGAATGACCTGTGCGCGATGTTCTCGAAAGTGCTTTCGCCGCTGGAAATTACACATGAACGATCGCATTAAGTTCCTTGATTTGACCTTGTATTTCACTGATTTCCATGTATGCTGGGCTTTTGAACCTACAAGTAAAAAGCCCTTAATTCCCTATAGTTCAGCCCATTGAAAGCTCGTGAAAAGAGGCATTGTGGCGTCATGCTTTCAAAATGCCTTGAAAAAATCCTGTTCACACAAGATAAAACATAGTTTCTCCAATCAGGTTGAAAGACTAACCAATGCAAAATACCCCCTTCATATTCTGGCGTCAGCAGCAGAAGGGATTTTGAAAAATCTAGAGGGGGGCAACGCTTTCCTCCGTTCTAAACAAAGAAATCTGGCAGTAATACCCTATGTCCTTGTTGTGTCCTACAATCTGAAGAGAATAGGTAAAATGGCTGGAGTTGATGTTGTTTTTTCGGCGCCTGTGAGACTCAGTGGCTTGTGTGCGAGGGTAAATGGCCCGGATAAAAGATCAGAATCTGGCCATGACTGCAAGAAAAACCACAGGACGAGGTACGTGCCATGCCAAGATAACGTGGTGTATTCAGTCCCGTTGACGTGTGGTGCTTCATACATCGGCCAAACGGGCCGTTGTCTAAATGAAAGATTTAGAGAGCATAGAAACAACCTTAAGAATGCGGCCCGCCACATAGGTATTCACTGTCGGGATTGTTCCTGTTTTCCGAAATTCAAAAACAGCCATGTGGTTACCAAACACAAAGATAAACTTACTAGAGAGATAATCGAGGCATCTAAAATCATGAAGCTGGGTGCGAATTGTATCAGCACCCCTTCCGTAGCCATTTCGTTGAAAGAGCACAACTATCTGATGTCATATGACCGATGTCTCGCAGTCCGGTGGAGCACCGAGCTACGTGCTGATCTTGCTGCTTACTTCTAGGTCCTGTTTTTGCGATCGCCTGCTGCCCCCGTTCACTTTGCCGCCTGCCGGCTACTTGCCGGCTGATCAACGAGCGAGCAACGGAATACGCACGGCGCAACATCTAAGCCAAGAGCGTGGGCGGGCCAGCGATAACATCATCGCTTGATGTTCAACGGCAGCGGTGACGTCAGGGGCCTGGAAGGAGCTGAAGCCTACAAAAAGAAGAGCCAAACGATGCTGGGGCGCAGTCCGGTGGAGCACCGAGCTACGTGCTGATCTTGCTGCTTACTTCTAGGTAAGAGGCCTTTCAGCTGAGTTCAGACGTCTTTCTTTGCTCCACTGGACTGCATTCCTGTATTGAACCATGCCGCCGCGAGATTGCATGAAATGTTCAAAGTTGCTTGAAAACGGTCAAGAGAGTGTATCATGTGCTAAATGCAAAAAAGTATACCATGCAGGTAAATGTGCGGGAATGACTAAAAAAACTTTCAAAAACATGACAGCACGCGAAATCGACCGCTGGATGTGTGAGAGCTGTAAAAAGAAGGACACAGAGGAAGAAACATCAGAAACCAGTGACCCAGAACTAAGTAGAGAACGAAGGGGAGAAAAGTCGAATGAGTCATGTAGCAAAACTGATTGAGGAGATTAGCCAAAAGATGGCTGCAGTCTTGGTTCGGCTGGAAGCGCTGGAAACAAAGGTAGACAGCCAGTGCACGACAACAGCAGGAATAGAAGCATCGATGGAACTCCTGTCGCATAAATATGACGAAGTTATCGCCACCATGGCAAGGCAAGAAAAGGATATTGCTGAACTAAAAACCACTTCAGCAGAGCTGATGCAAAGGATTTCAGAAAAGGACACTGAAATCGCACGACTGAAGGAAAACGTTGAGAGTGCTGAACAGTACTCAAGGCGGAAGAACGTCGAGCTGCATGGCGTTCCCTATAAGCAGAGCGAAGATCTGTACAAAGTTCTAGCGGAACTGAGCGCAAAGCTAGAAATAGCGACAGTCGAGCGTCACTCACTAGAAGCCGTTCACAGGTTAAAAGAGCAGAAAGATAAGATACCCCCAATCATTGTCAGATTTAAGGACTTGGCTGATCGTGACCTTTGGATTTCGAAGAAGTATGCACTGAAGTCTGATGACATTTACATAAATGAAAATCTGACACGAGCACAAAAGAAGTTATTTTGGCAGAGTAAACAGAGGGTCAAACAGCAGGGCTACAAGTTTGTCTGGATGCGCAATGGCAAAATCTTTGCAAGGCGGGAAGAAGGAAGTACTGCTATCAACATTGCAACGGAAAGTGATTTGGAAAAAATTAATTAATGGCTGAGTTCATGTCTTTTTTTGAGTGGGATTCTCATGTAAAACAGGTTGCAAAAGAAGAAGGGTTGATTCAGGAACTAAGTTTATTGCATGTAAACATACGTAGCATAAAAAAAACTGGGATCAGCTATGTGCTTATGTGAATAGCCGGCAGAAGAAAGAAGATGTAATTGTCCTAACCGAGGTTAATCTAGACGCAACCCAACAAAACATTTACAGCCTTGTTGGTTACTCTCATTACACTTGGTGTCGAGAAAACAGAAAAGGAGGAGGTGTGATCGTGTTTGTTAATGATACCTGGCTGTCATACGAAATTCAGGTATCCATAGACAACGCAGAAATGATTGTTGTTTCTCTTAACAAATTGAATGTAACTTACACTGTGTGTGCAATATACAGACCACCCAGCAAGAACACCACTTTATTCCTGGAAGAACTTAGCTCACTAGTAAAAACATATATGAACGAGAAGCATTTTATTTTAGCCGGAGATCTAAATAAAATTCAGGGGGCACTTTGACTGTCTAAAGTGGGTAGAGGCGGAAGCGTTTTCCGCACCACCTTCGCTGTTTCTGTGGCAGTGGTGGCCTCACATATATTTGAGTACTAATTACTAAGTGATGGCAAATTACTAATTAATTGTTAATTACTGATTAGTGCCCGAATGCTAATTAACTGCTAATTAATGACGCTTAAGCTTCGCCTTTAGGAGTGGAACGCGACAGCGCGTTGTAGCGCTGCCAGGGAGTCCACGGAACGCCACCACCCGTTCGGCGCGATGCCTTGCCCTTTGAACGCAACGCTTTTTGAGGAAAGGAAATGGCGCAGTAATTCTCTGTCATCTCGGTGGACACCTGAACCGCACCGTAGAGGAAGGGAGGTGGGAGCGAAAGAACATAGATAAAGAGGAGCCGTAATGAAGAAAATGAAAATTGTATTTGAGGAAAGGAAATTAGGCAGTAACTGTCTCACATATCTCGGTGGCCACCCGTCAAAATTCAGGGGGGCACTTTTTTGACCTAAAGTGTGGTCACTGATGTGTGGTTAAGATAAGCTTCGCCCCTAAGACTGGAACGCGACAGCGTCTTGCAACGCTGCCAAGGAGTCCATAGAACGCCATCGCCCATTCGGTTCTACGCCTCGCTCGTCGGTAAATTGGGTTTTGAGGAAAGGAAATGTATCTGTCTCTCATTTGTCGGTGGACACCTAAACCTCGCCGGAAGGGAATGGAGGAGGATGAGAGTGAGTGAAGACACCGTATTCACTAGACGCGCCTTTGTTCATTCCAAACCATCGAGCTGGCATGGCGGAGTCATGCCAGCTCGATGGTTTGGATGGCGGAGTCATTCTGCTTCCGGCAGCCGAGCTGAACGGATCGCAGGGTCATGGGCTCCAGCGGAGCAGCGATAGCGGCCTTTGACGGCCGCGGAAACAGGATCGATGACTGCGGTGATAAGGATTACCAGATTATTTTGCCGACACTGCCAACAGGACGTGTTGTTTTCAACACCGTTTTTCTTCACGGCGACGTGCGAGCGAGGCCGTTCCGGGTCGAGGATTTCCGTGACGCCCTGGCCGAGACCGGTACGCTCCCCGACGTGGTCGCGTTGGGGGCGTACCAAATCAACCACGTGTGGGCGGTTACCCTGCGGAACACGGAGGCAGCAAAGAAGTTGCTCGCCTTCAACGAGCTGCAAGTTAAGAAACGCCGCTGCCTCATTATCGACCCGGAAGACCAGCAGGTAAAGCTGCGGCTACACTGGATGCTTCACGGTGTGGCCGACGACGACATCCGGACGGCATTCGCGGCGTTTGGCAAAGTGACCGACGTTACGCGTGAGCGGTGGCGGATACAAGGCGTCAATGACAAGAGCTCAACGACAAGAACGGTCCTACTGAAGTTGAAGCCCGGCTTGAAAGTGGATGACCTGCCACACCAGGTACGTGTCGCCGGAGAGTTGGCTCTTGTCGTAGCGCCTGGGCGTCCAATGCAGTGCTTGCGCTGCCATGGTACAGGCCACGTGCGGCGTGAATGCAAGGTTCCCCGCTGTACGAAATGCCGGCGGTACGGCTACGCGGATAATGAGTGTGTCCGCACTTACGCGGTGGCTACGGGCGGGGCGTCGAAAGACGACTCTGCGGAACTCCTGATGGATGTAGTCGAGGCTGAAGAATCTGCGAAAGGCATAGAGGAACCCGAAACGCAAGCAGGATCGACGGGCTCTTCGATGCCGGACGCAAGCCGATGCCGGACGCAGCAAGCCGATGCCGGACGCAGCAAGCCGATGCCGGACGCAAGCCTGAAGGGGCAGTACCTACTAGAAAGGAGACGGAGGCGTCGAGCGGTGAAGTAAGCGTGCCAGCGCTCCCAGAAACCGAGCCAGCGACTCTGACCGAGGAGAACCTTGACCAGAGCGGCGCCCGCACGACCTGCGTCCCTGCCCCAGCGAAGCGGCCACACGCCCAGACCGGAACCGAAGACGACAAGGCGGAAGCCCCCAGCGTCGAAGAGCCGCCGGCAAAAACGACCCAAGGACGGCGGTCGTCCATCCGGCCACGATCAAATGTGTCGACGGAGAGGAGAGCCCTTGACAAGCCGCCCCCGCTGCCAGGCCTGGCACCAGCACCGGATGGCTCCGGTGTCAATGATGTCGTCTAGCCAAGCGCTAGACGTGAAGGGTAAGCACCATGTTCCCGGCCTCTTTCTTCTGCATTAAAATGGCTCATGCGTTCCCCATGAAAGTCGGTACACTTAATGTCAGGGGACTGGCAAGTAAGAAGAAGCAGAGCCAGGTGTACCGCCTTTTAACTGAGCACGACATTGACGTCCTGGCAGTGCAGGAAACGAAAATTGACGGGGAAGAGGAGACCGGGAGCATGGTGAGACGTTTCACGTCTAGGTTTTTTGCAGTTGTCGCCCACGCTGTAGGAACGTCTGCGGGTTGTGTCATCTTTGTAAAGAATGTACCGGGACTTGAGGTTCAGGCATATACGGCGTGTCCTTCGGGTCGATTTGTTTTGGTTGACCTCCTGTACGACAAAACATATTGGCGCATCATTTGTGTGTACGCCCCAAATGCGGTGGATGAGAGGACAGCGTTTTTTCAACGTGTACAAAAGCACTTCAGTTGTGAGAAATGCCTGATCGTAATGGGTGACTTCAATTGCGTCCTGAGGGGCTGTGACAAAACCAGTGCAAGGGCATTTAGGGACAGAAGCACTGAAGTACTCTCAGAAATTATAGACACGTGCAACCTCGATGATGTGGCCGAATGTTTAGAAGGCGAGCGTTGTGTGAGACTCACCCATTTTCAACGGTCAAGCCATGCACGGCTAGATCGCATTTATGTGTCACCGAACGTTATTTCAAAATGCAGTAGCTACAATGTAGTACCGGTATCATTTTCGGATCATTGTTTAGTGAAGTGTGGGATAGGGACAAAGAAACGAGGAAATCAGTTTTCTTGGGAGATGTGGAAATTAAATAATAAGCTCATTACAGACGACATCTTTAGAAGGAAAGTAAACGAAGAAATCAGTAAATTAAAGCCGAGCGGGGAACTGAAAGTATGGCAGCAGTGGGAACTTTGCAAACAACAAATAAAAATAGCTGCAATCGAAAGGTCAAGCTGCATACGACAAGAGGAGAAGCGTGAGGAGGACAATTTAAGATCTTTACTAGCTAGACTTCTCGAAAGAGGAAGCGAAGAGCCTGGCAAATGGATGGATGACATTAGGAAAATAAAAAATAAGATTGAACTCTTTGAAGAAGAACGCTATCGTGGCGCACTGGTGCGGGCTAGGGCGCAAGATATAGCTGATGGGGAGACACCTTCATAACGAGCGCTAGGAATGGAAAAAACGCATGCTCAACGAAACCACATTGAACAGATTGAATGGGGCGGGGCGTTATCTGGAGAAAGCGGGCATATCCAGCAGGCATTTCTTGAATATTATCAGGCGCTGTTTGCAAAGCAAGAAGTGGATGTGAGCGCATTCAAGGAAAAGTTTCTTGGCGCTTTGCCGCGATTAGATGACGAACAGAAAGAAAGGCTGGAGCTGTCGATAACTGCGTCGGAGGTCGAGCAAGCGATAGAAAATTTGAACCTGGGAAAATCTCCTGGACCTGATGGGTTAAGCGCCGCTTTTTACAAAGCATATAAACACGAAATAGTGCCAGTACTGACAGCAGTTTTTAACGAAGCCTACAAAGAAAATGAATTGCCCCCGTCTTATGGTAAATCCCATACAGTGCTAATCCCTAAATCCGATGACGCAGAAAAGTTAAAGCAGGTCACAGCATATCGTCCTATCGCCCTCACAAACGTGGATTATAAAGTTTTCATGAAGATTTTAGCCCGTAGACTACAGTCAGTAATTCAGGATATAGTCGGTCCCCACCAGACGTGTGGGATCAAGCGACGCTCTATTGTTTCCAATATTCATAAAGCGAGGTGTGTGCTGGAATGTTGTGATTACACAAATAGCTGTGTAGCCATCCTTCAGCTAGATCTTGAGAAGGCATTCGATTGTGTTTCGCACGATATCCTGTTCTGCATACTCGACCATGCGAATTTAGGGTCCATTATTTGTGAGGGAGTGGCCTTGGCGTACCGGAGCTGCACGACAAGATTAATTGTAAATAAGAGTTTGGGGGCCCCCATTAGCCTGCAGCGTTCGGTGCGCCAGGGTTGTCCCCTCAGCCCTTTTCTATTCTGCATTTACATTGAAGCGTTGTGTTTGAATATCATGGAAAGTGAAAAAATTCGAGGATTCCAGCTACAGGCAGCAGAAGTTAAGCTGCTGGCTTATGCGGATGATGTCGCGGTGTTCACAGTGAACCGGGAAGGTATAATCGAGGCCGTGGCATGCGTAAAAGAATTCACCAAGATCACCGGTAGTAAAGTGAATTGGTCAAAGTCCCTGGCCGAGTGGCTCGAAAGAGTCGAGCCTTTGGTGACGCTTAAGGAGTTTTAATATGATGAAGCCACGCACCCCCGGGCGGATAGTGTTGTTAATTATTGCTCATTGCGCTCTGTAAGTGTATTTGTGTACTGTGGTTCTTGCCGAAGTCAGGCAATAAATAAAAAAAAAAGCTGGCATGGCGGAGTGGATAGCGTGCTCGTCTCTCACGCCGAAGACCGGGGTTAGATTCCTGAGCTCGACCAATTTCTTAATCGCTTTTATTTATTTATATGGCCTGACTAGTAAAGCTAATTAGGTTAAGCAATTAACTAAACTCAGTCCCACTTACTTGGAGCATGACTATACGATCCTTTCAATTGGTTGTATGGTTACTAGCCAAAGTGCAATTGGCCCCGTTTGAAATTCGCGCACTGTGACGTCCCGACCGTTTTAACCAATTGAAAAGCGTGACATTTTCTGTCGACAACTGCTGCTTACAACGATGAGACATTAAAGGCTTCCGCCTTAATATAGATATAATGCAAGAGTTAAAGAGGGTAGTCAGGGACTATCTTGATCTACTGGCAGAGTTTGGCTTAGCTAACCTTATTAATAAATGTACTAGAGAGGAATTTTTAGGTTCCAAGATAACGACATCGTGCATCGACCATATAGTTGTTCCAATGGCAGACAAACACTGCTCTTCAGGAGTAATTAAGCTGAAACTCGCAGATCACTACTTTGTGGCACTAGTAACCATGACAGAAACTTCCAACTACGAAGGTAGTGCGAACATAAGACCTATAGCTAGGAAAATTTTAGAAGACAGGAGTGTAGACAATGCAATTCAGCAAACAAACTGGGATGCGATGTTATCTCTGGATCACATGACTTTGTATAATACATTTCTTGCAAAGTTGCACCTAATATACTCGACATCATACAAATCTGTCAAAATTAAACAAAGAAAACCAGACAACCACTGGATAACGCAGGAAATTATGGAGTTGTGTTACTTAAAGGATAATGCCTGGCAAAACTGTAGGAAGGACCCTGAAAACACTGCACTTAGACAGCAATTTCGCACATTGCGAAATCTTGTAACAGCCAAAACGCGACTGGCTAAAAGAAGATACCTATCCCAGCAGTTTGCACTGAACAAGAACGACGGAAAAAAGACATGGAAATTAGCAAACAGTTTAATGGGCCGGGTCAAACAGTCTACGATTGAGGAGACGATCGAAAAAAACTTTCCGAAGGAAGAAACACAGTCATTGTGTGAACTGTTTAACGACACATTCATTCACGCAACAGATAAGCTGCGCGTCGCTCATGGAACAAAACGTCTAGAATACAAGCCAATACTTACATGCGCACAAACAGCGTACCTTCCCGAGTTAACAGATACTGAGTTGTGGAACATCATACGTAGAATGAAGATGTTCAAGCCGCCAGGTTTTGATAAGATCCGTGTGCGCGATCTGTACTGCAACATTAACATACTAAAAGGTGTGATCCTCAAAATACTAAACGGCATATTAGAAACCGGAATAATGCCCAGACAACTGAAAATATCGATAGTGAGGCCTGTGTATAAAACCGGAAAAAGAAATGACTGCGCAAACTACAGACCGATTTCTATTATATCTGCTCTTGCGCATATTTTGGAAAAACACGTGGGATTAGTTATGCAGTCTTTTTGCGAGAAGTTTTCTTTAAATAACCCGGCACAATACGGCTTTACAAAGGACCGGAACACAACTACGCTCTTAGAAGAATTCTCGGATTACGTTAACACCGCAATTGAAAACAATCATCTTACATTAGCACTATTTTTAGACCTATCGAAAGCCTTTGACACTATTGATCACGCATTAATGTTGCAAAAGTTAGAAAACATGGGTTTCCGGGGACGATTTCATCAATTCTTTCAGGGCTATTTCACAGACAGAGCGCAGTGCGTTAGAATTGATGATAAATACAGTGAATTTAGGGCGATCAAATTTGGTGTTCCACAAGGAAGTACACTGGGCCCATTACTATTCAATATGTACGTCTCTGAACTCGGTTTTTTGGAATTAACGTCGAGAATCTTTCAGTATGCAGACGACACAGCACTAGCACTAGAATTCACTGATCTTCATTTTGCAAGCAAAAGCTTTCAGCAGGATATATGCAAGGTAATAGACTGGCTTGCTCAAAACTCAATTTATTTAAACCAGCAAAAAACGAAACTTCTCTGTTTTAGAAACCCGCACAAGCGAGTACTCCTAAATGAGTCACTTTTTTTTACATGGCTCGCATTGTGATTCGCGCACATGTATTGTCATACCATTTGAACCTTCAGTAAAATATCTCGGAATAATATTTGATGAGCATATGACATGGACTAATCATGTGCAGTATGTATGTAACAGGCTTAGAGCCGTGTCCGCGATGATGTACAACCTCAGAGGTAAGACTTCGATGCACTTAAGGCGCGTCATATTCAAGGCACTAGCTGAATCTATTATAACCTACGGCATTACATTATATGGCACCTGCTCTGATCACAAAATGTGATCCATAAATCGCATAATTAAAAGAATTGTAAACAGTATAACTTATGGTACTATGCTGCAGGAGGTTGATAAGGAGGAAAAATACAGTATACTAGGTGTACTGGAAATGCGGGAACTATTTTATTACACAGTGCTCACACGTCATTACTTTACAAATGCTTTCAAAATACCCGTCAAGAAAAACGCTGCCTTAAGAAAGACAGAAGCTTATATTAAGCCGCGCTGCTTCACGCATTATGGGAAAAAGATATGGAGATATTACGTACCACAGGTATTCAATACACTTGGTGAAGAATTTTACAATTTCAAAACAAAACGTAAAATGACTAAAGCAATAAGAAAATGGTGCATATCCTTGCAGATAAATCACTGATGGCCTCTTACATGTTATAATCTACTTTCTCTGTTTTTGCTATAATCTACTTTCCCTTTTGCTTCAGATTTTAGAGTTGTTTAGATATTTTTAGATTTGTTCAGTTGTTTAGATGGCTCATTTCAAGTTGTGATGACGTCTGTTCATGTTTGTTTTCGTTTTTCTCGAGTTGCATTTCTATTTGCTCAATATGCATACATAATTTTTGTATAATATGCATGCATTAGTGTTCTCAAATTTATTGTTTTGTGCATAATTTTTTGTACACATTCGGTGATTCACTGTACTGCCTGAACAACCAACAAGCACGCTGTGCTTAGGTTGGACGGGAAAACTCATGTACTAAATGAAAATGAATAAATTTGATTTGATTTGATTTGATTGATGTACACGCGATGCAGCTGCATGCGCATAGTGACTGGGATGAAACTTTCCTCTCCTCTCTCTTTCTTTTTGTTTTTTTTTCCAAGGTGCTAAAGTATATATATGCTGATTGCATCCGGAATAAACATGTGTTGTCAGTTCAGCGCTGTGCTTGTCCTCTTCTTCCCTTGGCCTTGTGCCGTTGCACTGCTTCACTAGATAAGAGAGGAAGAACCAGCTCCGACAACTGCAGGAAAGTTTCTTGTGAATTGCAGCGTGAAGTTTGCAACTGTAGATTATTTCAAAAGTACGCTCTTTGCTCTCTCTTGTTAGGCTCCTGTCATTTACTATAATTCGAATTTACCGTCGTGAAGTCGTGGTGGTGTCTTTACTCGATGAATATTGCCGCGTCTACAACAATAGCCGCTCGGCGGCTGTTCGGCACGCAGCTCGTGCGCCACGCGGTTCGCTGCTGAAGAAGACGAAGCTCGACGTTCCATCCTGGCCGTCTCGGTGTGCGCTGGCATCATCTCGGTGTTGGCGTTCCTCTGCCGTCTGGACGCGGCGCTACCTGTACCAACTGCTACGTGACACTGGTGGAGGTGCGGGCTCGACGTCCCATGTCCAACACCTCTTCAGACAGCCGCTCATCGAGTCCCGACCAGCTACCCCTTGTCTGCACGCCCGTTCACCGCAGCAGCCGCCGCCTCCTGGGACTGGTCCCAGAGTTTGGTCTTCTCCCAAAAGAGGCACGCACTCATCGACCTGGTGAGCATACCACCATGGCGCAGGCTAGCGCTTCACACTTGACGCTCCAGCAACCCCGCGTGCCAGCCAGCTTCCATGGCGTCACCTTCGAAGACGTTGAAGACTGGCTTGACCAGTTTGAGCGGGTTGCCGATTTCAACCAATGGAGCCCTGCGCAGAAGCTGCGGAACGTGTATTTCGCCCTCGAAGACGGAGCCAAGATTTGGTTCGAGAACAGGGAGGCCGATCTCCAAAGCTGGGATACCTTTCGCCAGCAGGTCCGGGACACCTTTGCTAGCACGGACCGCCGGGATCGTGCGCGGCGCCTCCTGGACGCCCGCGTCCAAAAGCCTAATGAGAGCGTTGCCATGTTCGCCGAGGACGTGACCCGTCTTTGTCGGCGCGCTGACCCAGATATGGCGGAATCCACAAAGCTCCGCCACCTGATGCAAGGTGTGAAGGACCACCTCTTCGCTGGTTTGGTCCGCAATCCCCCGCAGACGGTAGCCGACTTCATCAAAGAGGCGACCGCCATTGAGCGGGCCTTGCATCAGCGCTGCCGCCGAAATGACTCCTTGTGCGGTGAGCCAAGCGCCAGTGCGGCTTCTTTGAGCGTGTCCAGCGACAATGCGTCGCTGCGTGAGCTCATACGCGCGGTGGTCCGTGAAGAGCTGCAGAACCTGACCCTTGCCTCTTCTGATCCGACGGCTGCGGCTCTTACCGAGGTTGTGCGCGGCGAGATTCGCCAAGCATTTTCACCGCCTCCTCCAGTCATGCCGGAGCCACGCCCCATGAGCTACGCCGCGGCTCTCCGTTCCGAGTTGCCACCTGTGCAACGCTTGCCGTACCACCCGCCGCCGCCAACCGCTCCGTCACCGTCATTCTACCAGCGGCCTCAGCGAGGACCTGCCATGCGTCCACCGGCCCGGAAGGCGGCTGTTTGGCGCACTTCTGATCAGCAGCCGCTCTGTTACCATTGCGGGGAAGCCGGCCACCTGTATCGCCGTTGCCCATACCGTGAAATCGGCCTCCGGGGTTTCCCACGTGACGCTCCCTGTCCCCGTTTCGGTGAGCGACCCCACGAAATAGAGGAGTACCTTGCTGCCCATGACACCACCTCTACCTGCCGACCCCGATCTCCGTCTCCCGCACGCATCACGTCGCCCAGTCGCCAGGCTTTCCCAGATGGACGGCGGGGCCGGTCTCCAAGCCCGCGCCGGGGAAACTGAAAGCGGCGACCTCAGGGGGGAAGGTTACTGACAGCGGATATAACGAAGACCCCCGAACGCCGCCGGAGCGCGATGCCGAGATCCCGATGCCGCCGCAGCCCGATTCTGTGAACCCGAGTTTCCCTGACACCGATGCAGTTAGCGCCGACCTCCGCATTCACGTTGACGGGCACCCAGTGACTGCTTTAGTTGATACAGGCGCGGACTTTTCGATAATAAGCAAGCACCTCGCGGATCGCCTCAGCAAGGTAAAGACAGCATGGGATGGACCTCAAATTCGTACTGCTGGCGGTCACCTCATGACGCCTGTCGGAAGATGCACTGCTCGAGTCACCATTGCCAATTCTGCTTTTGTTGGCACTTTTGTTGTTCTGCCGCACTGCTGCAAAGACCTGATCCTCGGAATGGACTTCTTGCGTGAGCATGGTGCCATCATAAACCTTCCTGATCGTCTGGTAACATTTTCGACCCCTGGAACGATTTCAGCCGACACCGAACCACGCAGAGTGGCCCTGCGCATAATCGACGCCGATGTGACCGTGCCTCCGCGATCCTGTGCCCTCGTTACTGTCATTTGTGACGACCGGTGCAGTGCTGACGGCGTAGCAGAACAGAACACTGCGCTTGTGCTCTCTCATGGGGTCTGCATCGCGAGGGGTATCGTCACGCTACGGAACGGCCTGGCAGATGTCCTTCTAACGAATTTCGGGACCGAACGGCAACACATCGCCAAGGGCACTGCGGTCGCATACTTCGAGGGAATCGCTGAAATTAACGACTGCCTTGCCCTCCAGAGCGAAACGTGCAATTCTTGCACACCTCAGCTGATCCTCGACGTGAACCCAGACTTACCCCCAGCCGATAGGGAGAGCCTAGTCGGCCTACTGCATCAGTTCCAAGACTGTTTCTCGTCTACGTCGGCAGTCAAACAGACGCCTCTCGCTAAGCACCGCATCATTACGGACTACAGTACCCGACCAATTCGACAAAACCCATACCGTGTCTCACTGAGGGAGCGTGAAGCCATAGCTGAACAAGTCAAAGAGATGCTGCAGGATGGTGTTATTCAGCCGTCGAGGAGCCCGTGGGCTTCGCCTGTGGTTTTGGTTAAGAAGAAGGATGGTAGTCTGCGATTTTGCGTTGACTACCGGAAGCTTAACCAGGTTACCAAGAAGGACGTCTACCCGTTACCACGCATTGACGACTCTCTTGACCGGCTGCGGCACGCGCGCTACTTTTCTTCGCTGGACTTAAAAAGTGGTTACTGGCAGATCGAAGTTGACGAGCGGGATCGCGAGAAGACAGCGTTCGTGACGCCGGATGGCCTTTATGAGTTCAAGGTCCTTCCTTTCGGTTTGTGTTCAGCTCCGGCAACATTTCAGAGAATGATGGACGCTGTTTTGTCGGGCCTGAAATGGCAGACGTGCTTGGTATACCTGGACGACGTTGTTGTATTTTCGCCAACGTTCGAAGAACACCTCCAGCGCCTCTTGACCGTGCTACAGGCTATAAGATCTGCCGGCCTGACGTTGAAGCCCGAGAAATGCCACTTTGGTTATGAGGAGCTCCTTTTCCTGGGCCATGTCGTCAGCCATCGTGGAGTCCGGCCGGATCCTGCTAAAACAGCTGCCGTCGCCAACTTTCCCACTCCTTCGGACAAGAAAACGGTCCGGCGTTTTTTGGGCCTTTGCGCTTATTACCGGCGGTTCATTGCCAACTTTTCCCGACTTGCGGCACCGTTGACGCATCTTACAAGAGAGGACGTCCCATTCGCGTGGACAGAACAGCAGCAGCAGGCATTTGATGAATTACGGCGACGCTTGCAATCCACGCCTGTCCTTGGTCATTTCGATTCTCGTGCGGAGACTCTCGTCCACACAGATGCCAGCAACGTGGGTCTCGGTGCTGTACTCGTCCAGTGGCAGGACGGCGCTGAGCGTGTAATAGCATACGCCAGCCGCACTCTGTCTCGTGCTGAATTTAATTATTCCACGACCGAAAAAGAATGCCTTGCCGTGGTATGGGCTGTGACAAAATTTCGACCTTACCTGTACGGCCGGCATTTTCAAGTTGTAACCGACCACCACTGTCTCTGCTGGTTGACGAACTTACGGGATCCCTCTGGCCGCCTTGCGCGTTGGAGCTTACGCCTTCAGGAGTTTGACATGTCCATCGTGTATAAATCAGGGCGCCAGCACAACGATGCCGACTGCTTGTCCAGATATCCAGTCGAAGCTGCGCTCGACGACGACGAACCGGACTTTCCTCTCATCGCAGCCGTAGACGCAGCGACTATTTCCAGTCAGCAACGTGAAGACCCGGCGTTGAAACCTCTCATCTACTTCCTGGAAGCACGTACCGAGGAGGTTCCCCAGCCCTTCGCAAGAACCCAGTCCTCCTTTTGTCTGCGCAACAACGTGCTGTACAAAGCCAACTTTTCTCCAACCGGAAGCGACTACCTCCTCGTCGTTCCAGCGAATCTCCGTGAAGAAATCTTGCAGGCGTGTCACGACGAGCCCACCGCAGGTCACCTCGGCTACGCCCGCACTCTGGCTCGGATCAAAAAGAGCTATTACTGGCCTAAGCTTGCAGCGACTGTACGACACTATGTGCGCACGTGCCGTAATTGTCAACGAAGAAAAACACCCCCTGTCAAGCCAGCTGGACTTTTGCATCCCGTTCAAGTGCCCAGACTCCCGTTTGAGCAAGTTGGCATGGACCTTCTCGGCCCTTTTCCAACATCATCTTCGGGAAACCGGTGGATTATCGTTGCCACCGATTACCTTACGCGCTACGCTGAAACCAAGGCCCTCCAGCGCGGCACAGCAGCCGAGGCTGCGAAATTTTTCGTGGAATGCATCGTCCTCCGCCATGGCGCTCCAGAACTAATTATCACAGATAGAGGCACCGCTTTCACTGCCAAACTCTTGGAATCCCTCATGCGGCTGAGTGGCACTACTCACAGGAAAACAACCGCCTACCATCCCCAGACGAATGGCCTGACCGAGCGCCTCAACAAAACTCTCGTCGACATGCTGTCCATGTATGTTGACGTTGAGCATCGATCTTGGGACGATATCCTGCCATATATTACTTTCGCGTATAACACGGCTCAACAGGAAACAACGCGGAGGACGCCCTTCTGTCTGTTGTACGGCCGCGAAGTGTCGACAATGTTGGAAGCAATGCTGCCCCATGATGGCCGCGACCCCGACGTTGGCGCCCAGGAGTTCACGCTTCGCGCAGAAGAAGCTCGACAACTTGCAAGAGTGCGCATCATGAACCAACAAGACCGTGACGCCCGACGTTACAACCGCCGCCACAGACTGATGACGTTCGCCCCGGACGACAAAGTGTGGGTATGGACCCCCATTCGACGCCGTGGTCTTTCCGAAAAACTGCTCAAGCAGTATTTCGGCCCCTACCGAGTTCTCCGTCAGCTAAGTGACGTAACCTATGAAGTTCTCCCGGATGGGGCTTCCCAGACTACTCGCCGTCAGCAGAGACCAGAGATTGTTCATGTAGTGCGGATGAAGCCCTATTTTTCGCGAGACATTCAGTGACTAAGTGCTGTGTGTTACTGTGTTTTTTTTTTATTTCTTTCTCTCTATTTTCTTGTTAAAGCATCGGGCCGATGCTCTTTCCGAGAGGGAGGGTAATGCCGCGTCTACAACAATAGCCGCTCGGCGGCTGTTCGGCACGCAGCTCGTGCGCCACGCGGTTCGCTGCTGAAGAAGACGAAGCTCGACGTTCCATCCTGGCCGTCTCGGTGTGCGCTGGCATCATCTCGGTGTTGGCGTTCCTCTGCCGTCTGGACGCGGCGCTACCTGTACCAACTGCTACGTGACAATATCATGGAAATATAAATTGGTGCACTGTTCCAGAAATCATGCAAACTTTATTCTGTAGCGAACCAAAATATTTTTTATGGCAGCGTGTTCTGAGCTTGACTGTTCCGCTTTTTGTATTGAGGCTCACTGGTAGAATGTATAGGACGGCTGCTTGGCTTAACCTAATTCCATACTAGTTTTGTTTTTGTGCGCTGAGTTATGGGGTCGGTGCACTTATCAGGTTTTTAACGTTGATCCGGTGCAAAGCACAATGGGCTAAACAAAAGGACGACGATTTGGTCGGAGCGCAAAAGGAGCACAGAGGGTGCCCCTGTCGTCAATTCCCCCGAGTTCATTGCACTGGTTGGTCAAAACCATGGAAGCCTAAGGGCAAGCGTTAGGTTGTCAGATGTTGTGTTACTCGGGGCCCTTTTAGGCTGCGTCTAAGGAAATGATAAACAAAGAAAGAATGAAAAGAAATAAAGAAGGAAAGAAAGTAAGAAAGAGAGAAAGAAAGGAATGAAGAAAGGAAGAAAGAAACAAAGGAAGAAAGAAAAAAGCAAATTGAAAGGATGAAAAAAAGAAGTAAAGTAACAAAGAAAGGAAGAGAGAAAGAAAGAAAGAAAGAAAGAAGGGAGAGGGAAGGAAAGGGAGGAAGAAAGAAAGGAAGAAAGAAAGAAAGAGAGAAGGAAAGAAAGCAGAAAAAAAGCTACATACAGAGAGAGCCGTCCGACCATGGCGATTAGCTACGCGCGAAGCTCGCGAGCTTTCATCACCTGTAAGGGATTGTCATGTCATGAACACGTGCTTAATTTTATGTGTGTTTCTGTCCCCACCAGGAGGGTCATATATTTTTTTTAATTTTGAAGGCGGAGGGACTCTCACCAGCTGAGAAGAGGCTTTACTGTCGCCACACGAGTGTAATCACGAGGGATTATTTCCCTGGAGCTGCACTAAATGACACTGCTGAAGGTTTAGCACAGACGCAGTGACAGAGAAGTACACACCACAACGCCAACTTTCAACTGGACGTTTTATTAGCCCTTCACCCAGACAAAAAAAAAGAGCATGTGCCCAGGGGCGCAGCCAGAGGGGGGGGGGGGGCTTATGGGGCTTCAGCTCCACCCCCCCTCCGGAAACTTTTTCGAACTGTCACGCACCGCTGGCCAAAAGAACCACTGGCGCCGGAAGTCATTCTGGATTTTATCACCTACAATGTCTTTTTTCAGACTAGAAAAGACATTTTGGCGCGAACATTGCTAACTCGGGTTGGATTTCGGGGCAACGCCCATACACCTGGAGTCACGTAACGCAAGCATCAACATTAATGTCAAAATTACGATGCGAATTCGAAAATTCTGAAGTAAAAGTAAAAGTCTTGTTTTGGCGAGTTGGTTCATCTTTCAACACACGACATATACAGAGCGCAACTTCCTACTGGTTTATTTTCGTAGAAGACAGATACATTTATACCGGCGCTGGGCAATCACAAGATTAACAGGCAAATATACGCACTGTTCATGTCAGCATCCCGCCGGCAAGTATGCCACCATATAGCAAAACTTGTAAAATTGATATCCTTCAATACAATAATCAAATACAAGAAAACACCATGACACAGACAAAAGAAAAGCTGATGCATGATGTGAACGATGAACATAGCATAAAAAAACATCTCTTAGCAAAGGCAGTGTCAAAGTAAATAAAAACAACAAAGGAGTCAATGCGTAAAATTTGCATATCGTAGGAATAGCAGAGACAAAAATGGCCTGGCTTAGCTTATGGTTAAGCCTAGGATGCGAAGCATAGGCCGCCGGCGAAGGCTGCGTCCGCAAGCGAGCGCACGAGTTGAGCCCCAGCTTTCACAGCTGTTGTGACGTCAGCGCCCCTAGCGGAAGAAGCGGGAGTTAGGCTGCCGGTGGAGACTGCGCGTCCGCAAGCGAGCGCATGAGTTGAGTCCACGGTGTAAGAAGTAGCTTAGGTGAGAGGGCGGCGGCGCGGGCCGCACGGCGGAAAGGCTCTGCTTCTAGAGAGCGCCTACAGATGGCGCGAGCAACTGCGCCCCTTTGGCCCGGTCTCCCGCACGCCCCGTCAATGCGAAAACTGCGCCCCGCTCATGGTGCTGACGGCACGGTGTTAGCTGAGGGCATCGGCATTTTCCGTTTTAACACAGTGCTTTCAAAAACCTTCGAGCGGTTTGTGCTTAATATGAGGTCTGCTCGTTTAACCCCTGTTCATACTTAGTTGTGGGGTGCCGACAGAGTCTGACACCCTGATTATAAACCGCGCGCAGTAAGAAAGAAATCTGGCCGAGGAACGGTTTGGTTCAGTTTTGCGGGAGGCTGGATATAAATCATTACCTCTCCTAAACAACAAAAGCCGAGGCCTGAGCAATTAATTCGTATTGACAGGATGTTATAGGGTTATGGAACAGCTACTGTTGCGGCCGTGCTTGCTGTCGCAATCGCGTTATGATACAAGCTAACAGCGGTTTTTTTTTTCATTACGCGTGCAGTATTTTAATCAACCTTATTTGGCGTCGCTAGTTAAAAAGCCACCGGCATTATTTCTTTGCTATTCCGCGCATATGTAGCATAGCATCGCATCAAAACACTTTTTTTCATGTCATTTATTTAGTGAATTTTAGAATTTTCAGGCAAGAAAGCATGTAATACAAAACGTCAATACAAATAACATGCTCGATAAAAGAAGTGAATAAAGCGCGAATAAGCAAGAAAAGGCATGTTCAGTTCGTTGAAGCGGTCCTGCTTACACAAGCTTAGACATTTTGCGCAAGTCTTGGCTCTTCTTTTCATGCTTGTTCTTCAGTTGCCTGCAGTACTGACGCATGCGTAGGCATATGTAGTAATGTAGCAACTTGGCGAGCATTTCTTCTTTGTGCGTACCACAAGGAAACGTGAAGTGGAAATTCTCTAGCACGGCATCAGTAGTTTTGTCGTATGCATCCCTGTTATCTGCGTACTTAGCAAACCTTTCCTCAGTGTATTTGAACAAGTCAAAGAGGTGCATATTTGGATGCGTGAGCCAGCCCCTGGTTTTGCAGTTCACGAGATCGGCTTCAGGCACATTTGCGAGACCTTTCTGTCCTTCAAGAGCACCCTTGCAAACGGAGCAGTTTGTAACATTGCGAAGTTTTCTTGACACAAACCCTGTAACGTAGTAGACAATGCAGTCAACTACAGTTGCATCTGTGTCAGGGCCGTCGAAATCGAAGACATCGTCGCACTCCCAGTTTCCACCATCGATGAGCCCGTCAAGTCTTTGCTTCAGTTCATGCAACTTTCCCGCATGTTGCGCAGCTGAGCCCTTATATATTTCTCTGATGTCAGCCAAAGTCACAACAGCTGCTTGCCTTTTATCAAGCACCGTGCAATTCCCAAACTTCGGCGGTTTTACCAAAGAATATAAGCTGAGCATGCGGTACAGCTGTAGGAAGGTGGGAAACGTCGGGTGCTCATTCTGCCCACCAGCTTGCCTGATTATGCCAAAGAAGCGCTCCAGCGGGTCTTGGTTCATCTTTGCCGTCAATACATACTTGAAGCCGCAGTTCTTCAGCAGGTGAATTGACAGCTCCCGCACAGATTGCAATGTTACGCGTAGGCCTTCGGCAGTTGACTGCGTCAGAAAGAGGTCCTTGTGGATTTCACCGCTAACGACCTGTTGTTCCCACGAATCCAGCCACTCGGATGCAGATTCCAGGACACCGAAATCCTTGCCCTCCAGTTTTAAACCTTCTGCAGGAAAGCGCCGGTTTAAAGCGTCAAACAAGTCATTTAAAAAAAGCGTGAATTCGACCGTCGGCTCCACATTGGTTAGACGAGGCGCACCCCTCTTTGCATAAAAAAGAATTCCTTTAGCCACAGAGTTGCTGAACACCTGGGTGGCAAGCTTTACCCTCATCCTGAGCATCTTGGAAGGGTTTATGTGGCTGTATGTTATTTTGGGACATACTTTGAGCTCTGTTTTGTTCTTGCTGTCTGCAACGAACAAGGCATCATAGCAGGACCACCTTATCAGCCTCCCGTCTTTTTTGAGAACCTTCTTGTCTAATAGCCTGTTTCTGATGCACTTGAAAAGATGAGGTGTATCAGACAGTACGTACACATTTCTTGAACTGTCCATTGGGTGCTCAAATGAATTACGAACGTGACCCAGAGAACCAGTGATACCGAGCTGCTTCCACATCGCGCGGTTGGTGGAAGCACCGTCACACACTACTCCGTCGACGAACAAGCCGGCGTTTTCAAGGTGTACGATACACTGGATCAGGAGTTGAGAAAGCAGCGTTCCCTTAGTTGGTCCTTTCGACGCAAACACGGCTACTGGCTGTAAGTATGTTTCACCAAACGGTGCAAAAGCAAAGACGAGGCCATGATCTGCGATTTCATTGCTTTGATTTTTTTCTCCATAATCAACAAGACCGGTGTACGTCATTGTCTGCGAGTTGACGGCCACTTCTTTTCTTACTTGAATTTCGTCCAAGATAAGGATTCCCCTCCGCTGGAAAGCGGTCTTTGCGGCAACCTTTATCTTGAGGGCTTTGAAGAAGTTCTCATCAAAACCGCACTTCTGGCCAACCATGCTAATATATTTTCTCACGGTGGTGACGCACGGCAAAGGCAATATGTCATTGTTGCGTAAAAAAGAGTAGGTGGCCGGGCTCCGTATATGCAGCAAGAGGCACAACAGGATCCAGTCGTCCGTGTACCGTCTGCTTGATTTTGATGCGCACTTAGCCGCTGCTATACATTCTTCTAACAAAAGCAGCTGTGCTGGCGGTATATCAAGTCCCTTCAGTTTCTCCTTGATATCTTGTTCCTGCAAATCTGTTAGCTGCTTCATCGCCGCCTGCAACTGCCCCAGTAGAAGCTTGTTGCGCTTTGCCAGTCGTGCTCTTGAACGCTGAAGGGCTGACCTTGCACGTCGCAAAGCAGAAAGCTTCTGTTGCTGGACAGGCCCCACCGACAACCTGAAACGCTTGAAAGGTATTTGCTGCTTGGCTCGCGCAGCTCGGCGATCAGCATGTATCCTTAGGGTGTCAGCAAGGCCAGAACACAGACGACAGATGGCACCCCGAAATGTCACCAAAAGGCATTTGTTGTGTCTCCAGTTTTTTTGACAGTCCACAAAAGCACATTCAAGGGACACATCAGGGAAGTCCTTCAAACTAGGTCCTCCCCCACAGACATCTGTGTTGTCAACAACTTTCAGCATGGTTTGAACTTCAAGGGGTGACGTGGCGAAGGGGCTTATGCCCACTGCAGTAGGGTCGATCAACTTGTCGCATATGTAGACTTGCACGGTCATGTCGCTTTTGATGTGCACCGCCTTCCTGTTAAACAGTACCGACGATCCGTCGCTTGTCCTATGCGCTACCGCGGCGTCAATAAACACGACGTCCCTCACTCCTGCTACATTGATGAGATGCGCTGCCCATGAAGGCTGTGGTAGGCTAATGCAAGATACTCCACTGAAAAGCTGCTCGAACGATGAGTGAGATGAGTTATTCTCACTGGATTTTGCAACACAAGCGTTGTCGTCAGAAGATGTTTCCATACTGTCCGCTGGAAAAACATCTATGTTGCTAGCTGACATCAGCACGCTGCTGCTGTCACTGTTCTGGTCACTCACAGAAGCAGCCACAGGAAGCGCTAGCCGTTTCACATGCTTTCGAGGGCTTTTAATCTTTTTCGAGAGGTAGCTTGGAGCGCCTTCGAAAATTGACGGCACAGCGTCTTTTGAAAGGCCCGCTCTTCTTGTTGCAGACATCAACACATGACCGTCGATTTCCGCAGACCACGTCTTCAGGATAAAATGAGAAGCGAAATGCTTTTCACAAACACGGTCCGTCCTTTGGAGTATGCGGTCTTTACGAGGTATAGCCCGTCTCCATGCTTCAAGTCTTGCTTCATCGTTTGGCGGCTTGAAAAGCGAGTACTTTTCTTTGCAAGACTTGTAACCAGTGTTGCAAAACGGTACGAAGCACTTTCCCATTATGCAGGCTCATGAAACAGTCCGAAGGTTCAGACGTACCTGACGGCCAAGTGAAAAATGCGTTGAGAAAACACGGTGGGCAGCAAACACGTGGCCACGCTGCACGTGGCAGCAACACAGCGGTAACCAGCCGATGATGTAGGCGCGCGCGAAGACGGCGCGCGGGGGTCTTAGCGGGCGCAAGTTGCTAGCGCCCTCTCTTGACGCGTGGAGAAAGGAGAACTCCACGCCTTCTCCTCCGCTTCGCGCCCAGCCCGCGCCGCTCAGTCACCGTGGTTGAGTCCCAGCTTTCACAGCTGTTGTGACGTCATATCAAGTGGTGCGCCGATGTAGGTCAAGTGGTAGCTACGCGGCCGCGCGCGGCGCAGCAAGGAAGAGCTTGGTTGTGCGGCTAGTATGCTTCGCATAAAAGTAAGAACCAACTAGAAGCCGAAAGGCCAGTAACATGGTAAAGCCAGTGGACAAAGACATAACATTCTTAGATGGACACGTGTGAATCGCTTTTCTTGTTTGCCTTACCTTAGTTTTCTTGGTGGTTTTTGCTGGCCTAGCCTTCGATTGGTGTTTCGTTCAATCAGCCTTTCTCCACTGGTTTACCATGTTGCTGGCCTTTCGGCTAGTTGTTTTTTACTTTTTGACACCGCTACTGCTACGATGCGCAAATTTTAAGCATTGACCGCTTTATTGTTTTTTGGTCACTTTTACACTGTCTTTGCTAAGAGGTGTTTTTTATCACTCACCTCATGCATCAACTTACCTTTTGTCAGTGTCATGGTCTTTTCTTGTATTTGATTATTCTATTGAAGGATACCAATTTTACACGTCTTGCTATCTGGTGCCACACTTGGCGGCGGGATGCTGACATGAAAAGTGCGTATATTTGCCGGTTAATCTTGTGATTTCCCTGCGCCGGTATAAATGCATCTGCCTTCTACGAAAATAAACCAGTTGGAAGTTGCGCTCTGTATATGTCGTGTGTGTTCCTTTGTTGTGTCCCGTCTTCTTCTTCGCGCAAGTACGTACACGTTAGAAAATCTTGAGGACGTCAATAACTTATCGCAATTGCACTTGCTTATTGAAAGCCCTGCCCACGCGGCGTTTCCCAACATACAGGGTCTGTTATGAAAGTAGTAGGACTGGTTTTTTCCGGGGCGAACGGGCGGACGAGAGGTGGTCTGCGCGTGCAGGATCGTTGAAGGGGGATATTGGGAATGCTGGGGAAAATCGGCTGTCGGCTCTCGGCCGTTGAAGAGAGGAGGTCGTTTGTACTGTGAACCCCTGTCGAAACGTCTCGTCACGCAGAATCGTCGAGCGTTTACTGGATCAGCGATACGCTATCAAATTTTGTGTAAATCTTGGTAAAACGGGCAAAGAGACTCATACCATGATTAAGGAGGCCTACGGTGACGCTTCCATGGGTAGATCAGGTGTTTTTGAGTGGCACAAGCTGTTCCGAAAAGGTAAGGAAATAGTGGAGGAAGACGACCGCTCTAGACGCCCTTCGACCAGCAAGACCAACGAAAATGTGTAGCGAGTGAAACATTTACTTAACAGTGATCGTGGAATGAGTATCAGAATGATTGCTGATGACTTGAGCATTCCTCAAACCCAAGTTTTTGAGATCTTGACAGAAAACTTATCCATGAGGAAAGCGTGCGCGAAGTTGGTGCCGGGAGTGTTGTCAGAGAAGGAAAAGGCCAACCGGAAAGCGATCTGCCAGGGATCCTCTTCATCATGTGAATCAGGACCCCGATTTTTTGCCCAGCACGAGGCGGCAACGCTGCCTCAGCCCCCTTACAGTCTCAACTTGGCCCCGCCAGACCTTTTCTATTCCCGAGAATAAAATCGACGCACAAGGGGAAACATCACGGATCGGTAGAGGTGGTTCAACAGGCCGTGACGAGGGAGTTAAACAGCATTCCGGTCCAGGCGTTCCCGGAGGCGTACGAAAACTGTGAAACTCATTGGCAGCAGCGTGTAGGTGCGGAAGGGTGCTACCTTGAAAAATTGTAATCGTCTGTACTATTCTCTTGAATAAATTTTGTTTAAAAAAATGAGTCCTGCTACTTTCAGAACGGACCATGTATACATTCGGATAATGGTTATTTCAACTTGCGGCATCATTCGTGGCTTTCGTTTGTCCTTCCCTTTCCTTTTTAGCTAACTGGTTTCGCTTTTTTTTTTATTCAAAGGAATACCCTTCTGTAATTATGGATCCAGAATAATTGTCGGCGTGCAGGCAGTTAAAAAATACATGCTTTCATATTGATTTCTGCATTGTTCCTCTATTTTTCTAACCATATGGTCCCGTCGCGGCCGCAGCATGGCCCAGGTACACATCGCGTCTTAAGCTATCATAGTTTTGTTCTTGACTAGATCGTCTGTCTTTCCGTGTATAAAGCATACCATCTGTGATTGCGCAAGATGTTTATTTGCCTTTTTTGGTGCATTACATGGAGTAACTTTTGCTTAGATACGTAGATTTAATGGAGACATACGTGTATTTAAATATCTTGTTGCGAGGTTTTGTGTATACATACAGTGACTTTGTTTCCATTGGTACTTTTTTGTTCTTTATGAAGTTGTATTTTCGCACTTCTAAGGCATATTTTGCAGAACTCCTCGTTTATAGCTGTGCTCGTTGTTGCGACTAAAAATGTCGGTGCGATTACTCGCAATACATGACCGGGGACCGCTGCTGCTGCGCAGTACACTGGAACGAAGGACAGCGTCGGTGAGAGTTTTCCTGGCCATTGCAATGCGCAGAAATGTAAAAGTTCTTCAACGACAAAGATTCATTATAATTTTTTCAACAGCGCATGCTACACAAGGACACAAGACGAGGAAACACACACACGAGCGCTGACTGCAACTGCAGTCAGGCTGCAAGTTGCAGTCAGCGCTCGTGTGTGTGTTTCCTCGTCTTGTGTCCTTGTGTAGCATGCGCTGTTGAAAAAATTATTATGAATAACCAACTAGCCCGTGAGCTCACCCTGTTCAAGTAATTGCTTATGGCTTGACACGTGCAGTGATTTTAGGTTTTACCCTAGTGGGCGGTTCCTTGAGGGTATATATGTAGAGGTTGGCGCCTTTTCTCAAATAAAGTTGCAGTTCAGCGCTCGTGTGTGTGTTTCCTCGTCTTGTGTCCTTGTGTAGCATGCGCTGTTGAAAAAATTATTATGAATAACCAACTAGCCCGTGAGCTCACCCTGTTCAAGTAATTGCTTATGGCTTGACACGTGCAGTGATTTTAGGTTTTACCCTAGTGGGCGGTTCCTTGAGGGTATATATGTAGAGGTTGGCGCCTTTTCTCAAATAAAGTTGCAGTTCAGCGCTCGTGTGTGTGTTTCCTCGTCTTGTGTCCTTGTGTAGCATGCGCTGTTGAAAAAATTATTATGAATAACCAACTAGCCCGTGAGCTCACCCTGTTCAAAGATTCATTAACATATTTGTCCTCTACTTGCTAATTTCATGGCCTTTAAGTTTTTTATGTCAGCGGCATACACTGATTTGCTGGTTTCAGACTGATATAGTTCTTGACTTCATGTGATATTTTCTTTACTCATTAAATACGCAAAAACACGGAAGCATTGGTATCATGCAGTTATGTCTGCCACGATTTTTAAGACACACGAATACATTTCTTTTATTTAAAAAATACATATTTCACTTTTCTAGACAGTGCGCAGCGTTATGTGATACACAATGGCATTATCAATGGCAATGCAGTTATTACCCCCCCCCCCCCCCCCGAATAAAATTTCTGGTTACGCCACTGTGTGCGGCCCACTGAATAGCAAACACGTCACAGTAGTTTCTGATACAACGCGGGAGCTCATGAAGAGATTGTGACATTTTTCAATGGAACTTTGTGCGGGGCTTGCTGGTGAAAGTAAAGAATATGGGCGACACGACTCTATCTGCCCGTGCTTTCAAAGGCGTAGCAAACACGTTAACCTTGCAGTGTACGAGCGGCATATTTTTTTTCAGTTGTTGCTTGTCAACATACAGCTGCTAGCCTACGCTATGTTTACTCGGCTGTTTTGTCTCCATGTTCCAGCTCTTTTGCAGCGAACCTCCGCGCTCGTAAGAAATGCGACGTCGAAATGGTGGTGTCACAGAAGAGCCCCCATTAGCGTATTCCGTGTTCTTCAATATATCAAGCTTTATGTTTCGGTATATTCCAAAGACATCCCGTTTTCTCTGTTTGCAGCGATTTGAGATAATAAAATGTGGGTATTTATTTTTAGTTTGGTCTTCTTCTTTCACGGCGCAAGAAGTGGCGATCAGCGCTGTAGCATTTTCGCTCCCTTCCGCTGGGGGACAGCGGGTGCCATCAAAATCCCAGTTTTGGCCAAGAGTGGCTCTTGTACATTGAGGAAGGAGCGCGAAAGTAGAGGGTGAACAAAGACTAACTTACTAACAGCTCTGGCGGCAGCCGCAGTGGGCCTCTGCTCGCCCCGCCTTTCCGTTCTAGTGCGAGACTGAACCATTCGTGGCCGATGTTGGATGGTGGCTGGAATGTTTTGGTTTATTAATGCAGCATGTGGCATGGCAGCATCGCACAACGTCGTGTTGCACGCCGGTGGCCGGGCTTCCATGCGGATACCTTGGATGGGCGCCTCTGAGAGCAGGAACGAAGGTGCGGCGGCAGAGAAGTTGCTGCAACACGAAGCAACCGCGTTAGTCTCGAGTGCACGTCTATCGCGCAGCTTCTCCTAAGTTCTTCACAACTTTCACTATTGTTCCAGGCTACCCTTTCGCCAGCACGTTTGGCCCGCTTCGATCACGCAGTCGACAATAAAAAGGCTCAACTTGAATGTCTGAACATTTACAGCTTCCTGGATGAAACAAACGGCACAATATCGAGCAAAGGAAATATTTACGGCAGCTCAGAATAACAGAACACCAAATACCAGAACTGTTGATCTACGGCAGCCGACGTCCGACAGTGCTGCACCAACTCCATTCTGTCGCCACAAACCAGTTATATTTATAGCCCTAGTTTACGCGATCAAGCACACATAAAGGCGCCAAAACCACACACACACAACAGGATAGAACGGGACGCAGCGTGTCACTAACGCCTCCTGAAAAAATTTGGCGCTTCCCATTCTCTTCTCTTGTGCATGCGTGCGTGTGTGTGCGCTGCGTGCGCGCACGCGCGTGTGTGTGCGTGCGTTGTTTTCGAGCCTTTAAATTACATTTATTGCATGATTACAGCTTCTACTGGCACATGAATGCAACTGCTGCATACAACTACTGGCACATGGAAGAGGAATTCAAAACCCACCTAAAATGACTGGATTACATTTACTTCCAGCCGCAATCAGGAAAATGGCCGACTAGTCAGCAGTCATAACTGGCGTATGTTCATCGTATCGTTCCCTTAAAAGGCAACCGGAATATCCCTCAATATTTAGAGGACACTTGCGGGTAGCAAATCAGAATTTTGAATTTAGATTTAGTGCGGATAAGTGGGGGGTAATAGGCTAGGGGTAAAATGATGATTGGCGCGCAATAACTGCGCAGAATACGGAACCAGAATGAGCTTCCGATGATTAGTTATTACCCCAGAGCTTCTTATACAGTTCTCTAAAAAGAAAAATGATATTGCCACGTATCATTGTAGTATTTGTTCGTTCACGCTCAAGGCTGCAGGAAAGGGTTGTTATCACTTTTGTTCGTGGCGCGAGAAGCGACCAGACTAATCTCGATTGATCGCAGCCATGAAGGGCTGCATCTAGGTTTTTCTAGATTACTGTAGATGATCTTGTCCTGTTATCTGGAAGTTTCCTTGCCGCCTTTAAATTGAGCGATGCCGCGAGCGGCGGACATTCGTAGTTCGACGACCGCCGAGCACGCCTGTTGCTTACGCCGCCGCCGAGTGATTCAGTTCTTTTGAGGGCGCAAGTCAGCCCAAATAAAGAGCTTCGTTTGCAAGTATTTCTGGTGTCTTCCTGACCGCTGGACTGCCGTCACTACAACGTGACATCTGGTGGAGGTGCTGGGTAGCCTCCCATGTTCCGGACACCCCCTACAAGTCGAGACGCCAGCCCTTTGAGTCATCTACCGCAGGACCTGAGTCCAGTCCACCGCGCAAGCCGACGCCTGCAAGGGGACGCACCTGAGTTCGGGACCCTGCCGGACCCTACCCGGAAGCGAAAGCAAGTACCAACGTCCATCATGACCTTGCCCCAGACGACCACTCCAATCATTCTGCAGCAGCCCCGGGTGCCACCAACCTTCGACGCTTCGCCTGGCGCCGACCCCGAGGAATGGCTGGAGCAGTTCGACCGTGTGGCTGTCTTCAACAACTGGGACGACGCCATGAAATTTAGGTACGTCTTCTTCGCCCTGGAGGGACCAGCAAGAGTCTGGTTCGAGAATGAGGAAGCCAGCCTTGCCAACTGGGAAACCTTCAAGGAACAGCTTCTGAAGACCTTCGCAAACGTCGTGCGAAAGGAGAGAGCCCAGCAGCTGCTACAGTCTCGCATACAACACCCAAACGAGACCGTTGCAGTGTATACTGAGGAGATGAAGCGTCTCTTCCGGCGTGCCGACATGAACATGAAGGAAGAAGAGAAGGTGAAGTTGCTTATGCGAGGAGTTAAAGAGCAACTATTTGCCGGCCTCGTTCGCAACCCACCGAAAACCGTCGCTGAATTCGTAGAAGAGGCTTCCACAATGGAGAAAACTCTCGACGCCCGAGCCCGCCAGTATGACCGCCAGCAGCGCTTTTTGTCAGCAAGCTGCATGGACACCGCTAACAATGATAACCTGCGGGAGGTTATACGTGAAGTTGTGCGAGAGGAGCTCCGACGGTTGCTGCCAAATGGAACGCAGCCGCAGGTTTCACCACTTACTGACGTAATCCGGGACGAAGTTCAACAGGCCTTGGGTGTGACGCCGACACCCACGCAGCCTCTGCAGCCCCCAGCCATGACTTACGCCGCAGCTGTGCGCCGTCCTGCACCTCGACGACCGGACCCAAGCCCCTATCGCCCTCAGCCAGCTGCGTGACCGTCGACCGTAACTTCAAGGTCACTTGTTCGCGTTCTGGTATTGTACGTTGTCTTCGGTGTCCGATCTCGGCTTCGTCGAGTAGTGAGGCTGCGGTGGGCGTACTGCGACGTTACTTCACTGGGCAGCGGTAAAAGCTTCAAGTCTGGCCGCGTCGTCGTCGGTGTCGTCGTCGTCGGTGTCGTCGTTGTCGGCGTTGTCGTCGTCGGTGTTGTCGTCGTCGGTGTTGTCGTCGTCTACTTAGATGACGTTGTTGTCTTCTCCTCAAGCTTTGAAGACCACCTCAGAAGGCTTCGGATAGTGCTGGAAACGATCAAGTCTTCAGGCCTGACACTGAAACGAGAGAAGTGCCACTTCGCTTACGAGGAGCTGCTGTTCCTTGGTCACGTCGTAAGCAAGGATGGAGTTCGCCCAGACCCCGAGAAGACGGCTGCGATCGCAGAGTTTCCACAGCCTAATGACAAGAAGGCTATACGCAGATTCCTTGGATTATGCGCTTATTACCGGCGATTCGTCAAGAACTTTTCGCGCATCGCTGAACCTTTGACCCAACTTACCAAGGCTGACGTGCCTTTTAAATGGGAAAGGCCGCAAGAGGAAGCTTTCAACGAACTGAAGCGCCGCTTACAGTCCCCTCCTGTGCTCGGGCACTTTGATGAAAACGCCGAAACCGAAGTTCATACCGATGCAAGCAGTGTGGGCTTAGGAGCGGTCCTCGTTCAGAAAAATGGCAGACAGGAGAAGGTTATCGCGTACGCTAGCCGTTCACTGTCGAAAGCCGAGGCCAACTACTCGACCACCGAGAAAGAATGTCTCGCCATTATTTGGGCCACGTCGAAATTTCGCCCCTACCTGTACGGACGAGCATTCAAGGTTGTGAGCGATCACCATGCTCTGTGCTGGCTAGCCAGTTTGAAAGATCCCTCCGGCCGCCTTGCTCGTTGGAGCCTGCGCCTTCAAGAATTCGACATAACTGTAGTCTATAAATCTGGCCGCAAGCATTCCGACGCAGACTGCTTGTCGCGAGCCCCCGTCGACGCAGCACCGGAAGAGGAAGACGACGACGCTTTCTTAGGACCGGTAAGCGCGAGCAGTTTCGCGCAGCAGCAGCGCTCGGATCCTGAGTTGCAAAGCCTGGTTGATTATCTGCAAGGCAAGACCGCATCGCCTCCCCGAGGGTTCAAGCGCCAACTGTCGTCCTTCGTCCTTCACAATAATGTCCTTCTGAAGAAGAACTTCGCGCCCAACAGGACAGTGCATCTTCTTGTCGTGCCCAAAAATCTCAGGCAAGAAATTATGCAGGCATGTCATGATGAGCCGACTGCAGGGCATCTCGGGATTGCTCGCACGTTGCACCGCATCCAGGAGAAGTACTATTGGCCGCGGCTAGCTACCGACGTTTCGCATTACGTGAAAACGTGCCGTGAGTGTCAACGACGCAAAACGCCTCCGACTAGACCAGCCGGACTCCTGAACCCCATACCACCGCCAACTAAACCCTTTCAGCAAATCGGGATGGACCTACTCGGCCCCTTTCCTACTTCATCATCAGGTAACAAGTGGATCATCGTGGCCACCGACTACATGACCCGCTACGCCGAAGCAAAAGCGTTGCCTAGTGGTACCGCAACAGAAGTTGCAAAATTTTTTGTCGAACAAATTCTCCTCCGACACGGCGCACCCGAAGTACTCATCACAGACAGAGGAACAGCATTTACAGCGGAACTGACGCAAGCCATTTTAAAGTACAGCCAGACAAGTCATCGGAGGACAACTGCCTATCATCCGCAAACCAACGGACTCACAGAGCGTCTGAACAAGACCATCGCAGACATGCTCTCCATGTTCATCGACGCCGAACACAAGACGTGGGACTCTATTCTGCCCTACGTGATCTTCGCCTATAATACTGCCACCCAGGAGACAACCAGGTTTACTCCATTCCAGCTGGTATACGGCAGGAAGCCCACAACAACACTCGACGCAATGCTCCCGCACGTTTCCGACGAAGACAACCTCGACGTCGCCGCCTACCTTCATCGCGCCGAGGAAGCCCGAAGACTTGCACGGCTTCGCATTCAAGACCAGCAGCACACCGACGCCCGACGCTACAATCTGCGCCGACGAGACGCGCATTACAAGCCAGGTGATCGGGTTTGGATATGGACGCCAGTTCGCCGCCGCGGATTGAGCGAAAAGTTGCTGCGACGCTACTTTGGCCCGTACAGGGTTCTCCGTCGCATCGGTGACCTCGACTATGAAGTCATCCCCGACGGCACGACAGCATCTCAGCGACGCCGCCCACGCCCGGAAGTCGTACATGTCGTACGCCTGAAGCCATATTATGAACGCTGAAGGACTCGAAGTTTCATTCTCCGTGTTTATTTTTCATTTTAAAGCATCGAGACGATGCTTCTTTGGAAGGGGGGTAATGCCACGTATCATTGTAGTATTTGTTCGTTCACGCTCAAGGCTGCAGGAAAGGGTTGTTATCACTTTTGTTCGTGGCGCGAGAAGCGACCAGACTAATCTCGATTGATCGCAGCCATGAAGGGCTGCATCTAGGTTTTTCTAGATTACTGTAGATGATCTTGTCCTGTTATCTGGAAGTTTCCTTGCCGCCTTTAAATTGAGCGATGCCGCGAGCGGCGGACATTCGTAGTTCGACGACCGCCGAGCACGCCTGTTGCTTACGCCGCCGCCGAGTGATTCAGTTCTTTTGAGGGCGCAAGTCAGCCCAAATAAAGAGCTTCGTTTGCAAGTATTTCTGGTGTCTTCCTGACCGCTGGACTGCCGTCACTACAACGTGACAATATTGCAGTTCGTTTACTGTGCACAGTGCCGCCACTGAGTGTAAATTTAGCCCTTCACTCGCGTAGCGTTTTGACGAGAACGAGAATTTTCATGAAGAAGGTTGACTCTTGATAACATAAACCTCATATTGATGCACATTAGTTTCGAGTTATGCTCACATGCATTGAAACAAACTCTTTCGAGGAAGAATTCTTTTCATCTTATGTCCAAACTAAGAAGCTATCTAATAGTTGAGAGCGCTCACTGATTTTAGCGGTAGAAATCGTAGTTGTTTGCAACCTCATGCATAAAGATAAGTGGGCGCGAACCTCACCGACAAAACAAAAAATAAACAACATGCGCGCGGTGCCTTGGTCAACTTCCAATTCGCTAAGTTTTTTATTTTGCTGATTTCTAACCTCCTATACTTTCGCGGATGGGTGCACGTTTCAGGTGAAGCTCTTATAGGCAAAGGGCGCAGTGACAGCGGAACTCGGACAGGCAGCGGAACCTCTCTTGCTCTGGGCAATTTCTGCAGCCACTGAAGCGATCGCCACTCAGTCGGGAAGTGGCCAACTCGTCGGCTTACACGCGTGGTACAGCGGGCTAGGCTGTTGCACCTGGTGACGCTTTTTCGTCTGGTTGTGTGCCGAAGCCTGTGGTAGTTATTTTGTCTTTTTCTTTCATCTTCGTTTCGCGGCCAGGCTGCTTTTTCCAGCGTCGGAGCTTCGCGATTTGAGCATGATAATCGATATGTGCTGCGCTTCGTCTTTCATTTGCTCGTCAGCTTCCTTTGCCTGATGCTCTGCACTGGACCTTGGCGGGGCGGAAAAGAGGGACAAGAACCGCAAGGGGCGCCCACTCTGCGATCGCGTGCTGCCATTGATTCGGAGAACCGCAAAAGCAACCAGACAAACGAGTGTGAGTGGATCTGTCTGCTGGCCTAAGGATAGGCTTCTTCTTTAAGTCCTAAATGGTTTTGAACGCACAATTGCAAGAGGCTACCTTTAAAGCCTCCCCGTTGTACAGAAAACCGTTCCCTCAGAACCACGTGTGAATTCCTTGCCAAAATAAAAATATTCCCTTTTGTGCCTGAAAAAAAAAACACAAAAAAACATGAAGAGTAGAACGAGATAGCGTTAACACATTTGTCGCAGCTTCTGTTGCAACTTCTGTGTGCGTTTGCGTCACTTTCTTTGGAATTTTCGCCATAGTCACACCGCCAGCTGCGAAAGCAGGTATCCAGTATGCTGTGGTGGGGCCGAGATTTGCATACTTTACTCGTTTTGTTTTAGCCGCCGCGGTGGCTCAGCGGTTATGGTGCTCGGCTGCTGACCCAAAAGACGCGGGTTCGATCCCGGTCGCGGCGGCTAGAATTTCTTTGGAGGAGAAATTCTAGAGGCCCGTGTGCTGTGCGATGTCAGTGCACGTTAAAGAACCCCAGGTGGTCGAAATTTCCGGAGCCCTCCACTACGGCGTCTCTCATAGCCTTAGTCGCTTTGGGACGTTAAACCCCATAAACCAAACCAATCGTTTTGTTTTTTCATTTTGGTTTCGACTCTCTTATTTGCTGTCTAGAAACTAGGTTGCTCACAACCTGGTGGACAGGTTGTGATAGCACCACAAGGTCATGCGACCTCTTTCGATCAGTCAGCGTATTTTTTTCTCGGAAATTGGCGTGGTATTGGTGTGACGAGAAGGGTAATGCTGCCGCAGTGAAACCGTCCTGCGCGGGAATAAATTGCTTATTTATTCCCCTTTGACGGAATAACGTCGATATCCCTGAGGGATTGCCCTACAGAACAAATTATTTTATATCCGCCTGGGAGTCTGTGCGGCTTATAGTGGTGGAGCGCGAGCCGTAGTTTCTCCTGAACAGTGCCAGCAGCGAACCGGTTTGGTTCGTCGCATGACGTCATTGAGGCTGCCGCCAATAATGTTTACTTCGCGTTCGTGGTGAATACTCTCGGACCCTTGACTAGCGAAGACGGTGCGCCAGCGAACGCGAGAGCGGTCTTTTGAAAGAGGGACTCCGGGGTGCGAGTGGCCGAAGCGGAAGCAATGCGTAGAGAACGAAACCGCCGGCGAGACAGTTGACGCCCCGCTGTCGCAGATATACCGCGTCACTATGCACGATTGCCCAGTTTTTCTGTCATTGTTCGTTCTTTGTTTTCTAAGCGCTTCTTGCTACCTGCCCGCTACTTCCACATTTCGCGGGCTTTACATTTATCTCTGATGCCTTCTAACCAACAGGAATTAATGCCAAGTTTATAAATATGTGAGCAGCCTAAGTGTCTTGTTTTTTTTTCTTTTTTTCCGGCTATCTTTGCGTGCTTCGCAATGCCTGCCGGAAGCGTCCTTATGATGCGGATTTTTGACACAAAGAGCTCTCTCGCAGAATTAATTGGACCATTCTGTGCATTGCATTGCAGTTTACTTAATCACGTAAATAAAGCGCAAAACATGACGACAGTGCAAGACATGACACTACGTGAGCGCTGACTTGCGACTTATTAACTTTAAGCGGACGGCTCTCACGTGCTCTACACAAAAAGATCCTAGTCAGAAGCAGGTGAAAGCTGGCTTTCTACAACGTTGGTAACAGCACGAAGACGGGAGGACAGAAAAAACACACCACCGCTGGTTTGGCGTTTTTTCTGCCATCCCGTCTTCGCGCTGTTTCCAACATGATCGTGAACTAAAAAGCCCAACTCACCGCTGTTGCTTTCTAGAGGCGCACACATTTTCCTTGTCGCAATGCGTGCGGCCCAAACTATTCAGTGTACCACAGTGCGGTTTTAGTGTAATGATTCACCGAGTGTTCAAGACCACTATCGAGGAAGCCCATTCATCAATGTAATTTTTGTCCATTTTCTTATTAATGTATAATATTTTGTTGCCGTGTTATCCCCACCCCTCATGTAATGTCCCGAAAGGGACCTTTGAGGAATAATAAATAAATAAATAAAGCACTCTCTGGGTAACCAGCGAGAAAGGCGTGGGTGAAGCCAGAGGCGCTGAGGGTCACGTGGCCCGCTCGGTTCGGCAGGGACCTGAACTGCGGCGCCCAAATTGTTCCATTGGGTGAGTAGAAAAAAACTGTACCACTGAGCCACTGGACCACTACGAACGCTGGACCATATTCTAAACGGCCCTCGTTTGGCAGAAAGCATTGTATTGCCACCTGGTGTTCCCAGGTGGCGCCTAAAAAGGAAGACGTTGAAGTGCCTCGCGCTGGCTGGCTGCCGTATTCTACTTGTTAGCGACCTGTCGCCCTGTCTTCCTTGACAATATGTAGCCAAAGCTAGGCAGGAAAAGAACAAGTTCCTCTGTCTCCTTGTAATGTTACTGCCCCAAATAGTCACTAATTAAACGAGGGTTTGTTACCTCCGCCTCCGGAGACAGAAGAGAAGGCGGCTCGCTGGGTTGCTCTGTTAGGGCCCCGCCCCTTGACCCTCTCTTTATCGCCAACCACCTAATACTAAAATTGCGAGGGGCGACTGGCAGGGGCATTAAATTGTTAAACCCGAAAGAGGGTCGGTTCTTTTGTGCGAACTTGTTGACCTGGTCCCCGTCGTCTTCATGACTGGTCCTCGTCGTCTTCATGACACTTGCGCATCGGTACTGAAGCCTTGAAGAAACAAATGTCCGTCTTCCTTGCCTAGCCTGACGCACGCCGCGTGTGGTTTGCACAGCGCGCGCAGGATTTCTACAGCGTTTGCTTCGCAAAACCGTCGCGGTCCTCTCACGCCGGGACTTGTAATGTCGATCCAGATGCTTTGAACCGGGCAAAACGGGCTCAACACCAGCGTAATAGACGGAAACAACAGCATGCGACCCTACGGTCAGAGCGGACGCAGTGCGGCATCAATGCCAAAATCGTGCAAGTTGAAGCTGCCGAAGAACGAGCGTAGCTCCTACATGCAGATGCCTTTACGAAGCGGGAACCAATGTCAAAGAATTGCGTGGAGGGTGCTGTCGAAATGCGGCATGGACAAGCTTCGCGAACTGCAGAGGAGGGACTGGAAGCGGACCGCTAGGGTAAGGCAGCTCAACGGAAGCGGAAATGAAGGAACGAACGGAGCAGCACGTTGCCGCGACATATATATTCAATTGGGAGAATACATGTGACCATGCGTGTTCTTTGTGCAACCGACTCTGGCACAAGTGGTACACCAGTGACATGAGAACATGTTAGACAATCTTTCCGGACGTGAGTTACGCAAGTGGGTTTGGTGGGTTTAGGATTTTGTAATGCGTCCTTGAGACAACAAAAATTTTGTTTATACTGCGTGGTCATGTCCATAAGGCCAAACCTACAAATTTTCTTCCGTGATCTGGTTGCGGAACGGCTTACCTCCTGCCGAATTCCGTTTATCCAGGTTGGCCGACTGCAGTAAAATTTTCTCCAGCATCAGGAAGCCGATTGTGAATGTTGCAGTAGCGACAGAAACCATGCTGAGGGCTTTGCCTAGTAAAATTTAGGACGGCCATTCCAGTTTGGTAAGCAATAAACGGAAATTGGTTAGCAAAACTGCCTACCTTTCGCATTTGGTTGCAAGAGACATGCTTATGTCGAGGATCTCAGTTCTTCGTATCCTGACAGAGCTGCACAGGGGCGGAAAACTACTATCGCACATGTAACGCATTTACAAACAGGGCAAAATATTCAATTTTTTTTCTCTACAGTGCTGCCCCGATCTTACAGAGTGTTCTGGCGCACGAGACAAGTGAAGCGGGATGGACGGTGCGCACCGTGCGCGAGTGCAAAATGAGGCCACACCACCCACCGGCGGGGCAGTATGTACAGCCGAGGCGGCCCCGTCCTCCGGCCCCGGTGGTGCAGCCGCCCTACGAGGTGGCCGCCTGGTCCGCGCTCGTCGTCGTCGTCGTCGTCGTGGGCGCCGCCGTCGTGCTGCCGCCAGCGTCCGTCGTCGTGCTCTGCGAAAGGCGCCACGCCGTCAGATCTCGGTTATAAGGAAAAAAAAAAGGGTTCGTGAGTAACAGCCGCTAAAAACGCATCTGCTGCTGGAAGAAAATTCCTTTAAGAGAAGAGCATTTCCCTGTTAGTCGAGTGAAAGCTGTGACGTGAAGGCGTAAAATTAGGCTGCATTTATCGCAGCGAAGAGAATGGGGGTGAATCTGAGACCCGCGCTTAAGTAACTGTGTTCAAGCCGTCGCAATTAGCTTGCGAAAACGGCGATACCTGCCTCTTATTCGTTTCTGGCTACATCTGTTCACATGAGAGGCTTTTCTTTAGGATGAGCTGCGGACTAACGAGGCACTTTTAGGTTCCTGACAATGAACACTGAGGACTGTATCCAGAAAAGCCAGCAGGGAAACGCCGCGCGCACGAGCCACGGCTCCAGCTATTGGTTGCGCAGTGTGGTTTTATCTGAACATTGCATTTGTGTGCCGCAGGTGGCAGCGATAACCACCGACTATTCATCCAATATTGGACTGGAACGGGAGCGCTTCTGCCGCATACAGAGAGATCTTCAGCTGCTACAACCGTAACGTTTCCATAACACCATTCATTTAGATTCAACAAGAAGCAGTAAACCTTTTCAGTACACACCTGAGTGGGCGCTTTAAGGTACAGCGAGCTCTCGCACATTTATACTTTAATTCCTATCGGATCACATTTGCGCGATTTCGTTCGTAGTAACAAAAATCCGCTCACTAAACTACGACGGTTCAGATATCTTGCGCTGAGAGTCAATCTGGATCGACGGAATGCTATGATGGGGAAGGATAGAATAAATAAATTGTTGGCTAGGCATCCAGGACCTGCAGGAAGCTAGCATGGACAGTTCTTTTGCAAGGCATGCGAAGGAACAGTGTAAAATCAAACGAGCTACTACTGGGGCGAGTTGGAAATACATTCTTGAAGGTATTGGTGAGCGCTGTCACAATACGGAAAGCACTTCGTCCGCTGCGTTCGACCTTTTCTGTATTGTGATAGCACTCATCAATACCTTCAAGAAGAGTTTGAGATCGTGCTGGCAAATAAGAAATGCCAAGGTCAGATTTCATACGAAAGAATGCTGCTTATTCCACACTCATTTAAAAAAAAAACATTTAAAAACTTTATTTATTTTAGTGTATTGTCATATTTAGGGACGTTATTTGAAACAAATCTTAGATCAGAAGTCCTCCACTAGTACCTGCGCAAGCTGCAGCGGACCACTGCAGAGGGCGCCGCGGCCCTGCTGCTTGGAATATCCTGCACGCGACGCTGTGACACGGAAACGTTCTTCGTATCCGTTGCGTCTTTACGGCAGGGCCATGCTTCACCCACCATTTAGGTGCAATGCAAGCGATAGCCATGTGTAGTGATGTGTAAACGTAAGGCTCTTTGAGCACCGCAACTTACTCGGCAGTGACTCGCGAGACAACCTACCCGCACACTGCCGGGTTTGCAAATGCACCCCCCCTTTTTCCGAGGACTAATGTGCTTTTTCGCCACCAAGACCCGGGAGCTGATGGAAGACTTCTTTATTAGAAAAAACGGCCACAGGTGCGTCAGCAAACCTGCAGTGGCCCTGTCAGATATGGAATTCAGGTACTTGAACAACCGGGTGCAAACGCTGCCGCTCTTGTTTTGATATCTCTTTCCCGCCATGCACGTAATCTATTTCCCCGTGGTTATGACGTAATCAGTCTGAGGTGGTTACTGCATATACTCTGTTCCGTTTTTCTAATAAACCTTGGTTGCGAGTCAGCGTTTCTAGTGTCTCCCCTCTTGTACTGTGTTCTCTGTCTTAGCTTGCGCTGTTGTTCCCCCATGCATGTGTAGTGCGCTGTCATCGGGCTTCACTTTATGACATTACCCACATTCCAAGAGGCTGTACTATCGCGCTCAATATGACTTGCAACCTCAAGCAGCGTGGCCGGAGCGCTCCCCGGAAGCATGGTGGAGCCGACAAGCGACGCGCTAGAAAACTAAAGGGAAATAATTTTGCTGTTCCACCATTCTGCCTTCTCCCCTGCGGTCTAGGCTGTACCATAACATTCGCATCGCCGGCGCTTGCGTGACGAATGCAAGGCGCATGTCACGGTTGATTTTGTTTCATTCCTTTCGCTTTCACCTGTCATGCCCCACAAACCCGTGGCCCAAATCGCTCTTCAATCACAGTATGACTGGAGCGGTTTTGAGGATTTGAAATCACGCATGTGCAAGGCTAGACGCGCCGGCGCCTGTGAGAATCAACCAGCTATTTCGTTGAGCAGACGACGCGGGGGATGCGCCTGGCTGCTAGAACAGCAGCGACATTGCAACTAGCGTGGAAAGCACAAGGACAGCGACAAAAGGAACCGACGGGACAGCACGCTAGTGTCCCGTCCTTTTGTCGCTGTCCTTGTGCTTTCCACGCTAGTTGCAATGTCGCAGTCACTAACGAATTCACACCAACTAGCCCAACTGTCTTCCATGATCTAGAACAGCAGATCCTTTCCCACTTAGTTTTCAGGCGCGCCGCTTGTCGGCTCCACCATGCTTTCGAAAACGCTGCGGCCACACGCTCGCGGGTTGCAAGTCTTATTGAGCGCGATAGTACTTAACCAGCCACTACAGCGCCTATATCCCCCTTCGTTCGTGAGAAGTGCTGGTGTCCACCGAGAGAATAGACAGTAAGGAGACATCTTTGAAACGCTCCTTATCTACTACGGTTTCTACAAAGGTTGTTTTCATCGTTTCTCTTTCCGGCCCCAAGTGCATGCATTCTCTGAGTGCTTTGTGCACGGAATCATTTTCCTATTTGACGATATATGGCATCTGTTGGTATTGATTGATGTTTCCCTCTAGAATAAAGAGCTACTGCGTACAAATGAACATAATTGGCAAAAAAGAAAGCATAAATCAACAATATTGATCTTGAATTTTAGGTTCCTGTTTAAGTGGTTTAGATGGGTCGGCAAGTGTCATCAAATTGTTTACGGGGCAAAGGCAGCAGTAAATGCTCGAGTACAACAACCGGACGCATGGAAGACAAATACGGCGAATCTGCATACAGGTAGTACAGCATGGACGAAACCGCCATTTTTAACTCGTCATTGTCGCAGCCGCCGAAGAAGTCGCCCTGCTGCGCATTCTGAGGGGTCGCGCTGTCAAGCAGGGCCAATGAGCCAGGTGAGGGTTCATGAAGGCAGCGTGGACTCCACAAAAGTCGCCTCAGGGAAGGCCTCACTCCTTAGTACGGCCTACTTGAAAACTCAGAAAAGGAAGGTGGGCTACTTCTATGCCACCTTCACTAAAATTTGGCCGAAAAAGCGTTTTTTTTTATCTTCGGTGCGGCGCAGCAAAAACGCAATTGTAGCTCCACACGTGCTTCCCGACGTTACTGGGAGAAAAAGCATGTAACTCGCTGTTATAGTGAAGGCTCCAGGCAGTTCTAGTGAGACCCTTACGCTCATACAACCGCCCGAGGATTCGCTCTGAAAAAAAGCGGCTTCGCCTGACGTCCTCCGCATCCACAGGGCCAAGTTGCGTGTCCACTGGAGCCTTCCAGAGCGGTGGTTCCGGTGGTGCACGCAGCCACCGAATCGTGCGAACGGGATTTCGAAGCTCCGTTGAGCAGCGCACAATAGCAGGGAGCGGCAGCCTGGAACGCAAAACTGTGCCGCGCCCTTGAGGAAAAACCAACGGCGAACTACTTAGGCGCTCGAGCGATCAAACTGCCCTCAGTAGCGTGTTTAATGTAAGCTACTAGTTGGCGACAGAAATGGCTATGCCGATAAGAGCAAATACGAGAAAGCGCCGGTTGTACACACGCCATTTTATGCAGATAACGGGTCCGCTGGCTGTCAGCCATGAAAGGGAAGAAGTCGCCTCCCGGTATCTTGAAGGAGTACGAACTGTCGGGCCACCTCCACCATGTCGCCACGCCGCTAGTTGGAAAAGGGTTCACTGTATACCTATTACTTCGTGTCACCTAGGATGTAATTAATTCAGGTTTGTTCCTCGAGCCTCTTCATGTCGCTTATTCCGACTCCTGCGATATTCCTTTTCATGAGACGCTGCACTGTTGGCGACGTAAACTGACGTCTTTAATGCGATGTTCAGGCTTTGTGGTAAGATGATAACGGCATACACGTCATGCTCTTAAGACCCCCCGGAGCCCTCCATTTAGTGCGCCGGACATGAACTTTGTCTCAATAGAATGGAAATATAGAAATTCAAAAATCCGTTGAGCGGCACTCGCCCTCATCTTTCAGATATTCGCTTCAGGAATATAAAAAAGCGCTTGTAAAATTTTTTATGTAAAAGCAATGGTGGTGCCATTACGACAAAAGCTGGTGGTGTGTGTGTGTTGGTGTGTGTACTCGCAATTTATGCAGTAAATCTCAGCGGTGGCAAGAAAAATGGGGTGACGTCATTGAGCAGCCGTATGAGCACCTTCCAATTCACGCAATCATAAGCATGTCGTTCTTCTATGTATACTCGCAAAATGGCCGACCTCCATGCGGTGCCAGTTTTCCCGATAATATTCGTGCCAAAATTGAGATGAAACCTGTCGTCGTACAGCGTCCCGGGTGATGTCATACGATTTCTCTATGCATATAGCTTACACGCGGCAGTCAAGTTAGAGGCTAGCTTGCGACAGAAATTCGAACAGACGACATATGCACCTTCACGTGTATGCTTTCCCAGACTGTTCACCCTTTTCCTGAGGGCGCGGTTGGGCCGTCCACCATGATGTGACACAGTTGCTGGGCAATTTCCTTCCTTCAAAGAGCACCCCCCTCCCGCGTATGCGTAGATGGGGGGGGGGTCAATGCCCCCAGAGAGAGCAATGCTTTCGCATTCCCACACGTAAAGAGTCTCGAGTGCCTCCGCCGAACTTTTTATATCTTGAGTCGACACATGTTCTTGTTTCTGATTATAATTTCTTGTTTTCTCCTTTGTTTCCTTTGCAGTAATGGCCCTTCAACCGGGCTGGCAACATCAGCAAGGAAAGAAGGAATTAGCCCCGATTGTGGCAGTGTTTGGAGAGCTGTGTTTTTACTTCCTTCTGCGCAGAATGCACGACTGCAGAGTCCATCTTTGGTGACTAAAGCAGACGTTTTCGGGTACGGAAAGCCATTGCCCGAATTCGGTGGAAACTTTTCTCTCTCTGCCGTGCTGACACCTGGGCATTCTTGACGCTCACTGGCAGCGAGATGGCTGGCGTAACTCCGCCGGGCTTGCAGGGTTTGAAGACCCTGTCGGCAGCACACTTCGCGTCTCGCACGCGGCCACTGCACGGTCGCCATGCCGGCGGGCGGAAAAGCTTCGCTGGCACTCTCCGCGCGTGGAAACGAGGGCGCTTGTCTCGCCATCACGGAGGCCCATCTCCGTGCCCGTGCACCATAACCTGGTCGCGCTGCTGCAAAGCGACCTTCTCACCGTGTCCGCCGCTACAGCCTCATGCGGCTGACAGTTGCTGAGCGCGCTCGGTTGAATTCACAATCAGCGTTCGTCACATACATTGAACCGAACTGATGTCGTTGGTTTATGCGCCACTGCGTTAAACTTGAACAACTGTCCTTTAGACAACTTGTCTATAGGGAAGCCTCCCTTTAATCAAACTTAAAGGCCTACTTGACTGAAATTTTGAAAACCGTAAGAAAGTTGTTTTTTTCATAGTACACCCCCGTATTATGCTACCCAAAAAAACATTTTTTTCCAATTTCAAGAAGTTCAGGTGTCAACGGCACGCAACAATCAGAGTTTCCAATACCGAAAGATTTATGCGCTGAGTTCATTACTGCATTTACCTAGAATCACTTAAAGCCTGTGTACTGCAGGAACGGAAAAGTTTTTCTAATATTTTCAAACCACACAGCAAGACAGAACGGCGTGGTTGCCGGGCCCAAGTCGACCGTATACGCCTACCACGCAGATTGCCGGTAGGCAGTGTATCTGTATCGACTGAGTAATAGTGCAGAAGATAAAATCAAAATTACGTGTTGTCTTCCTTTGAACATATTATGATTCAAAAAACATGCGTTCAGGACTCAGAGGTCTTGGAGACGCGCCTCGGATGGTAATGCTGAAGCTTCCTGTAATCGACCTCAAGTATGAACGGTGTGAGGCAGTAATAAATTCCACTTTTTGAGTAACGCACGTGTGGCCTTCCAGGATTCTCAGCTCGGCATGCGAGTCTTCGCTGCAGCGGGTACACTCGGCGCACGACGGCATTATTGCGCATTGGGCAGAGCTGTACCTGCAGTAAGCGCGTGCATGTTGATTCCTCTTCAGACGAAGCAGACATTTCCTTAGACTTCTCTCTTGTGTAAACAAAGTGACGTCAAAAGGGCATTGCTCGATGAGCAAAGCCATCCACTTTAGCTTCGGAACCGCCTGAGCTAGCTTGTGACGAGCGGTCCTTCATCCTCTTTATTCCCTGATTAGAGACGCCTCGAAGTCTTTCTTCTCCCAATTATAACCCTCTCGGTTCGTGAGGTTGAGATGCCCGCAGGCCTCCCACTGCTGAATTAATCTTCCTCTGGCTTGCTAATAACACTGATTGCATTTATTTTTCAGCCCGGCCATTGTCTGCTGCAACATCGCCACAAGATGTCTTTCGACAATGCAGTTACACAAGACGGAAATAATGAGCACTGGTCGACGGCGTTTGGCTGCCACTCCACATTTAAACAGCACCTCAAACACAACCAGGGAAAGCGCATCCCACTTAAGCGCAGGGAAGGAAGGAGGGAATGAAAACGCTAAGGGGGAGAAGGCATAGGCTAGCAGAGAGAGCATAGCAGTAGCTGAGAGTACTGCCCCTCTGGCACGAAGGGAAGCTAAGGGGTGGGCGTTGAGCGTGGCCGGATGGAGGCTCCGTCGAGACTCCCAAAGTGCGCGCGTGCTGTGCAGCTTGTTTCCGCGGGGCGAAAGTTAAGGCAGGGCCGAGAGAGCGCTGACCCGACTGCGGCCTTCTTGAGCGTTCCACATCGGTAATGGTCGTCGCCATTGTTCGCGGTCGTCCTTAATGGCGCGGGCGGCCCGGATACCTGTCTGCCCCCCTTATATTGACTGAACTAGATCCCTGGTTCGACTTCTTTGCCAAACAATGCGTTGTTGTGACCTGCCTTTCAAGCCTGGTGTAAATTTTGATTTTTCAGCAGTGTAGACCACAATTGTCAGCCGGAGAAATGCGTCTCGGGTTTCATTCGGCTCAAGGAGGCACCATTGTCTGGCCGTCCGCGAACTCAGCCGGTCGCTTCAGTGGGGGCCGGCAACCGGGCAGCGAGCGCATGCCGAGGGCTCTGGCTTGAATCCACGCAGGCGAAGATGAGTAGGTGACAGACCGTGGGCCCATCCGTGCGCCGCGTTCACTCGGTGCGGTTTTATTCGATGATTTCCCTACGAAACTTTGAGAATGTGAGCAACTAGTGTGGCGCCAACATCAGAGCGTCGGAAATGGGCACGCGTTCAAGCCGGTAGGTGTGGGGACTGGAGCGACTGTGGGTTGATGGGGCGATGTGAATGACGAGCTGCCACAGTCAGTTCTCGAAGGAAGTGCAGCATGCTACTGGAAACGAGAGGAAACGTCCGTGTGCCCCAGGCGGATCGGGGAAAGAGAGGGAAAGATCTTACCGGCGTTGCTGCTCCGCTCCAAAGGCCAGGCTTAAGCGAGTTGTAGGGCTGCAGAGTGCGTCTTGAGGATCTCCAACCAGCATGCGCGCACTGGATTAGGAGGCCGACATTAGGGCGCGTAGTGGCGGGATTCATGCCTTGAGGCGAGCTGATGCCGGGTGTCTCCGGGTCATTTTTTCACCTCTATATTTGTATGCGATAGCATTGGAGCCCCGGTTGCAGCCCCGGTTGCACTCTGTGGAGCCCCCGAGGAAGCGGCAGAAGGAAACAAATTCATCCTGCTTAGGGCACCAAGCGGGATTGTAACCCATCGGTTAAAACACTCGCCATCGCCGCCGCCCCTCTCCTATGAGCATATTCTCGCTTTCATCAAGTTTCATTCGTTAGCGAGTCAGTCCGAACGCAAGAGCACGCGAGCAATTGAACACAGAAAAATACCCCACGAAAAAAAGGCGCAAGGAAGCTTCACCAGAGCAGCATGAAGGAAGTCACACGGAACGGCCGGAGACAGAACACACCATGCAAGGGCAGCTAAAATGTAAGCTGTCATTGGCGCGAATGAACCAAGATCGTCAAGATCGCTTAACAAATCGGAGCTCACATGGGAACGTAATACCTCCACATGAATCGCATTAAACGCAAGGCGGCATTTGGGGTTGTTCATATTGATGATTTCACGTGCTATCACTAGAGAAGCGCACAGGACAAAACGAAGACCACAAGAAAAGCGAGCATGCCTGCAATAAACGCGCTGGCAGCGTGCACAGTGGAAGTGGAGCGGTGCTTTGCGAGTCTGAAAAATCTACAAAGCCTTGGCAAACTGACCTCGCGGAAAGTGCGACGCTAGCCAGCGCTCATTTCTGGGGCAGTCTGCTCGAGCGGTGGAAGAAAGCACAATGATTCGCCCTTGTTTTCAGAACAGAGGTAAATTTCCTGAGCTGTCGGTCGTCCCTAGTGGAAGGAAGAAGAGCGGTGAAAGCGTGACGGACTGTTTGTTTTTCCTCCTGGAGCGCCCCTCCTCCCGGGAACTGGTTTCCTCATCGGCCAATCTCGAAATAGGCGGCCCGCTTTCCGCGTGCGGACCCGTTTGCGGCGGCGCACGAGGAAGCGCAGCGTGTGGCTAGGTCAAGTGCCGCACGTCTGCACGCGCTGCAGCCACGCTGGGCGCACTCGCTGCTCGACGACAGTCCGCGCTTTGGTCATCGGCAGAGGCCGCTGTAGGCGACGTCTCCACTCGAAAGAGACAGAAAGGAGACATGGTGCCAACACGCACGTCGCAGCTGAGCAACAGGTGCACCCACCGCGGTGGCTGCTCAGCAACCCCCACTTTCTGGGGGAGCGTCCTCCCCAGGCCGCATTTGGAGAAAGTATAAATTCAACAACTTCGCCCACTTGCATCTAAGTGCACACTGCGCAGAGTTGAGCGCCCGCAATAAATCTGGCGCTCGCTGCTACCACGAATCAAAGTGAGACGTAGTGCTTCTTATGCCATAAACGCCTCAAAAAACGTAATTTTCACTTCTGCTCGCAGAACTACATCAGTAGCTAACTTAACAGCTAAACGACCTTTTCCCGTATATTTGTCATGGGAAGAAATGCTTTCTGACGTACAAACTGATGCAAAAGCTAACGCCAGCAACATAACAGCTCACAATGCCAGTGGTCTCCAAGCTGCGTTGCCAGGTGATGAAGCAGTTTTCAATTTGCCTGCATCTTACTGCATGCGCGAAGTTTTATCTACTTTGAAATTGGGGCATACTAGTTCAAAGTGCAAAGAAAAAATGGGCTTGGGCAGAACATATAATGCGAATGCAAGACATCCGCTGCTCCATAAGGTTAACAGAGTGAATTCCAAGAGAAGGCAAGCGTAGCAGGGGGCGGCAGAGAGTTAAGTGGGCGGATGAGATTGAGAAGTTTGCAGGGTTACGGTGCCCGTATCTGGCAAAGGACAGGTTAAATTGAAGAGACATGGGAGAGGCCTTTGCCCTGCAGTGGGCGTAGTCAGGCTGATTATAATGATGATCGGCTGGCATTTGATTTATTAAGGCTAAACTTAAGCTAATTTTAGTTATTTCGTATTCGTGGTCTTCCAAATGAATCTGCCAGCTGTATATGCTTTTAAAATGAAGAAAAGGGAGCATAAATGATCAAGACCTCAAGGTTCCGAATAATATCGGATGTTTTTCGGGCATTTCAGCCCTGTACGAAGCGCTTCGAGCGCTGTTCGTTCTTGCTTTTGCGTCTTGCCTCCTCCGCGCGGAGGCAAAATTGTGGTCCCGTGGCTACGCTATGTAGACTCGAGTCCCCCGTGCACAAATGGAGAGGATAGGCGCCCGGCAGGAAGGAACGGAGACAGCCACCTCAGAATACAGTTATACCGGTGCGCTTAAAATGGCAGCGAGAAACAGAGCCCAGGCTGCTCATGTAAGCGCTGCAGGACCTCCGACCAAGGGCTGCCCGAAGACACGCCTACGTGCATGCGGGCAAGGCGCCTTCTCCCCGTCGCCCGCGGCCATTAGTCACCGAAAGGTCACTAAAGGCTGTGCATTATTTTTAAAGAAAGGAAAGGAGCAGTCCCGCTTATTCCAGGACACCTCACGAGCGCCGTGCAGAAAGGAGAGAGGGAGAGTTGCAGACGGAGCAGAGGAAGAGGGCCGTGGAACAATTTCCATCGGCTGGTGATAGTTAACAGACTATGACACCGCACAGCAGACGAGCGCATATTGAGTTTCCCCTCCGCCAAGGCCACCTGGTGCGGCCGGATGAGACCAAGAGGTTTTGCGGGGTGGCCGCAGCTGCCGCAGCACCCAGTTAATTTGAGAGGCATGATCTTTGCCCTGCAATGGGCGTAGTCAGGCTGATGATGAGAGAGCAGTGTAGGAGTGTTAGCGACATTCCTTCGCAATACGACAGAAAACATGCAGGTGTGCCACAGGGCTCCTTTCTGGTACCGCTTTTCTTCCTGTTACGTGATTATGACATCAATATTCCGAACACGCTGAAAGAGTACTCGGTGGTGATTATAATAATCATGGTATTTCTTTTATGGGTAACCTATTCAAACTGCAGTTAATAACTGCAGTCAATGGCTGACCGACCTGCTGGTTTACCGAAACAACAAAGCTATAGATATGAAGCAAAATATTAAATTTAGAAACAGCGTTACCTGGCCTGCTGAGTCGACACATTTTCTCCAAACAATATTTAACAAAATTAGTCGTGGAATGACCGCGTTAGGTTTGTGTGATTAAAAGGCGCGAGCTCTATGGGCGTCATCAATAAATGCGGGCCCATACTACTGCCTTGGTTAAAAAAACTTTACTTTGCACATGTGCAATCCCCTCTTCTATGGTGCCTACTAATGTGGGACAGCTCATCAGACGCTAACCTAAAAGCCCTATCTATTTATTACAAAAAAAGAGGAATAAGAACTATTGCTCACATTTCTTACTTTGAGTCCACAGTACCACATTTGGGAGGATTAGAGATGTTAAATGTTTATTAACAAAATATACTGCCTCTTTCCACTCATGGTGATCATTTATTTTACAAAGAAACACTTTAAAACATCGTGTACACTGAACAGCAACAAATATGCAAGCTAAGAAACTATTCTATTAGGCCACCCAGAATTATGGTTCCCAGAGTATACTGTACAAGGTAACTATTCTTCTAAATTTAAACACGTGAATAAAATATTTTTTCCGTAGATAGAGAAGTGAGCGCAATTAAGAAAAACTTAATAAAAGTGTTGTGTTTAGAACCCGCATAAATCTACTATATTGAAAGTGTTGTTTGTCCCTGATGAATGCGTCCTTTTACATTTCATTCTTCATCTTAGCGTGTATATATTGAAATTTTCAATTGTAATAATTACACGTACGGAATTCAGCATGTTGTAACACTATGCATAAACGATATGTGTAACGTGGATTAAGGGGCATCGTCAGGGTTTTTGCCCTCAGGTTCGTGCATGGAATAAAGATTATGCAGAACTAAATTTAATCATTCATGCAGTTTCGGTTTCAGCACTCTGAAGACTATTTCAGCGTCGCCACAAGTGAGCACCAAACCGTTTGTGGCATACAAAAATTGCGCTATAATCGTTCTTTGTTGACTTGCGGCCATGGCGGCATGAATTTGAATGAATTAAAATGAGAAAGCAGCTGTTATTTTAACAGTTTTGCATGCCTCAAGCGATCTCGTATTAACTTCCGACGTCGCAACCATCGCCTGGCAACTGAAGCCGAAACTGAAACGACAGACCAAAAAAATTTTATTACAAAGTGTTTGTTTTTTGAGCGCGGAAGAGTTCTATGCGGTGACCCATATTTATGCGGGTGTTATGTCTTACACATTAGTCCACAGCAAGACCATATTCCGAAAACTTTAGTATCTGAACTCCTTCAAGCAGTCTTTCGAATTTAGAAAGTACTGTGTAGGAATACAGCATTTGAAAATGAAAATTTCATTGACCTTGTAGGAACTGTGAATTGCAACTTGTGCCTTTGGTCATTGCCGAGCTCTTAAGACAGGAATCATACCACCGTTCCTTCTTAACGTCTACCGCCGGTTCATTCACATTGCATTCGTCATCTCTGAACCCTCGGACATGCGGTCGTGCCCTCCTCGACATGTGGTGTATACGGCCAAAGACAAGCAGATATGCAGTGAATGCGTAATGAATATGAATTAAGGCATTGATGCAGGTATGAAATGCGACAGAGGCAGCAAACATGGTTCAAGCGGCAAGGGCTGTCAAGCGGTTTTCTTACGCGAAGTAAGTGGTTAAGCCACAGAGCTCTGTCGCGCGCGCCAACCCGTCGGAAAAACCACCACCTGGTATCAGTGCGAACCTGGATGGAGCGCGTGTACAAACTGGCCTGCTGCCCTGCAATGCGAGTCTGAAACGAGCCTGCGGATCGAACCGAAGGCGCAGTTTGGCGGCATCGGGGGATCGGAAGTGGCTCGCTAGGGCGGTTTCTTTCACGCAACCGATCCCCGCAGCTGAAGCCGCTGACGACCCGCTTAGCTAGCGCGCGCATGCTAAGCTTCAGCGGAGTGACGTCCCATTCGAAGAATGTGCTTGTTTTCGGGCACTTTGAGGAGTAAAAATTAGTGGAAAGGGAATTTTTATCTGCTTTCACAGAATTTGAAGAAACGGAATTTGACTGTATTTTTTTAGTTGCCGATTTTCACAACTTTCCCCAGTGAGAAAGTGCCAGCCGTAGAGATTTTGGGGCCTAATGAAGAAGGCATGGAACCTCTGTGGCTGCCTTCCGGCGCCACCAGAAGGCCGCTTCGAGTGTGTTTTAAGTGCTCTTGGTGAAGGTGGTTACTGAATTTTCAGCGCTTGAATACTCGTGCCTGATGTGCGTGGTCTTACCATGCCCCGTACTCAGCGATGATCGGTACCTCGATGATTGTGTTCTAGCGAGCCACTTCGCCTTTCCCATCGAGTCTGCATCGAGCCACCAGTGTTAGTCACTGTCCTGTTCAACTGCCGTCTCTGCATAATAGCCTTCATTTGATGGGGCGTTTTAGGCGATTTGTCGGTTTCAACTTTCATCTACACTTGTACTTTGAATTCGGATTACCGTTGGCTTTTTTGTACTTCTTTGTGCGTCCTTTATCGCTGGAGATCTGCAAGTTCGCGTCCGTGTAGTTGTTCATTGGTCATTTGGGCCCGTGAAGCATAGTGTGATCTATGCTTCCGCTCTACGGGCTCCGCTCTACGGCACAAAGCTTTTCGCACTTAGCAGAAGCGAACAGTCGCTGCAAAAGTCGAACTTGACGAATTCGTGCCTTCACCAGGTGCCGAGGCGGTGGACGAAAAAACGCGGCGCTGCTTGGGCACTGCATACCGTGGGCTGCACAACGACGAAATCTGGGCGTCTCCCTGTGTCTCGGGCCCATGAGCACAAACCGCACCGCCGCCCAAGCGGAAGAGAAACGAAGGAATTGCGAAAAAAGGCTGATCGCAATGGCGGCTGGCCTGAAACGACGCCGCGCACAGCCCTCGGCAGTGCTTCACGCACCGACGACTGAGCTGGCGCGGTGGCCCATTCTACTCTCGACGGGTTTGCCTTGCCCATAAAAACTAGAAGGAGTGACCAATTTGCCGCTGTTCTCATCGAAATACTTAAACGCGACTTACGCGCAGAACGTGTGCGCCTTTTCGCATTCTTTTGAGTCATGATAGCGCATCGCCGGTCGAGTCGCCAGTGCTGACCGGACGTCTGCTCTCGCCGAGTACAAACCAAGATAAGGCATAATGTATGCTGCCACCACATAGGTTTTTTTTTTCCACCTGTTCTGCGCAGTGTCAGCAAAGCAGCACAGAATTGTTTGCAGTAAACCGGCTTTCGCCGGAAATTTTTGTGACGAGCGAAAAACAGTAGCACTTCCCGCCTTTTTTTCTTTATTGCTTTCAATGTTGGTGTCTAACGTCACGAAAGTGCGCATGGGCTAAGCGAGGCGCTGCCGCAAGGGCTCGGGATTAATGCAGCAGGCCACATGGGGTGCCTTGACGCGCACCGAAGCCTTCCCCGAAAAGCAGGGACTCGGTGCCGTGTCTTTAGGATGCACAGCCGGACGCCAATGCCGGTGTGCAACCGCGGCGCATTGCATTATGTCGACATGGTTGCTCACACTAGGGAAACATAAAAATACTGCCCATCCGCGGTAGGATCCGCAGCCTATGGTGACCACAATCTCCATTTACCAATTGCGCGCGATTTTTTTGACATCTGCACACTAGAATGCTAGCTGAGGTGGAAGAAGAGTGATCTCCTCAGGCATGTTCAAAGACACTACGCTCGCTACGCTCGTCGGGCAGTCGTTCGAATCAAATGCATCGTGATCGCCCCCTTCGTGGTAAAACTTGTTCCATTTTCAGTTTTTTAATTGATCCTTTACTCTACAGCGCCAAGGCATTACAGTATATGTAGCACATAACATGATAATATACAATTCCAATATCCCGGGTAAATATTACCGAACGGCTATTTCTTACTGAGTTGATGATTGTAGTTCGGCAGAAGACGCAATTATTGATGAGAAAATTAGAAGAGGGAAGAACTAGGTCGATGGGCAAGCTGTAGATTTTTATGTTTTATATAGTCTTGCTAGTATTAAGTATTTTCTACAATATTGCTTCAATGCTTGAATTGTTTTATTGGGGCATGTTTGTTTTAACAATCTCATGATTTCAAGGATTTTGTTGTTTTCACTCTTGTACATCATCAGCTTATTTAACGCGTAAGGTTGTTGTACGGCACAGAATTCTTCATATCATCAGCCTGACTACGCCCACTGTCGGCCAAAGCCTCTTCTTGCCTCTCCAATTAACCCTGTCCTCCGCCACATTCGGCCACCGCATCCCCTCAGATTTCTTGTCCTCATCCGCCCGCCTAACTTTCTGCCGCCACCTGCTGCTTGTCTTCTCTTGGGATCCATTTAGTTATCCTTAAGGGAGCGGCGGTTACCTTGCCTTCGCATTGCATGCCCGGCCCCAGCGCATTTATTCCTCTTGATGTCATCACTAGGATGTCATCAATACGCGTTTGTTCCCTGACCTACTCTGGCCGCTTCCGGTCTCTGAACGTTACCCCCATAATTTTTTTCTTCTATACCTCGCTGCGTTGTCCTTGAGTGATGCTAATAACTCGAACACTTTGTTTGCTCTTTTCTGACACTTTTGGACAGCCATGAAGTCAGAGCCTCACCTGCGCCTCCGCTCCGCTGTCGGCTGGGACCACGTGCGAGTTGATGTAGTAGTACTCGGGAGCACGGCGGCAGGGCAGCGCCTCGTGAGCGTAGGCGCACGTCAAGCTCAGCTGGTTGAAGACGGTCTCGTTCGGGCACAGGTAGGCGGCGTGCAGCACGAACTGGTTGTTCTCCGGGTCGGCGAACGGCTCGCAGTAGTGGAAGAGCGAGCAGTTGCTCGGGTCTCCGTAGTAGCCGAAGATGCGCCCCTCGCACGAGAAGCCCGCCTCGCTGCTGCTGTTGAGCGCCTCGGCCACCACCGTTGCGTTCCCAGCAGCCTCGGTCACAGCGGGGCCCGGCTCCGGCTGCAAAGGCCCCACTGTTTTGCTGAGAGGACGCCTGGGATTAACGCTGCTCAATTTTCAAAGCTTGCACCCGGCATCTTGTTAAGACCGACAGCTGTCTTTCTGAACGAGGCTTGGTAACTCGAACGACGGCATTGTGGACCCGCTCCTGAGTGAAAAGTCAGCGCGGCCTTCATGAGTCGCGAGTGCAAATGCACGCCAAAGTTCGTTGCGGCCTGCGACCGCACGCATCCACCCAGAACGGGACTGTTTCGCTTAGATGCTTTGTCGGATCCAGAGCGCAGCGGACGCGGGAAAAAAAAAAAAAAAAACTTGACAATCACAACCTTTGTGTTGCGCGACCAGAAACGTCAGACTATGTGTTTTTTTTTTTTGTGGGAGCCCCGCTCAGGGCGCGAGTAAAAAAATCCCACATGTTCTACGCTCTCAGTGATCCCCTTTTTCCGTTCAGTGACCGCCCTGGTTGGTTTAAGTATGCTCGAAGGAAGTATTCGGCAGTGGAGCGAATGCTCAGTCGATATCAGTCATCAACCTCTCGAGACAGACGTTGCCTCGTGGTTGCACCTCGGCCGCTATCGCATAAGTCGGCCTCGACACTCACGGGCGGCGACGCGGAAAAGTGAACAACGCACCACTGCATACAGTGCAGTACACGCGTGCTACATGTCCAGCGTTAGCTGTAGCTGCGCACCGATTAAAATGAATCGTAACGAAAAAGTGAGGTTGCTCTGTATTGTACTGAATTATTTGCAGGAAGCAATACAGATGAATTCTGCAGGTGGCATGGGGCATGGGCTTGATTAACCTCGTTGTGATACTGAAAACCTAAAATAGTGAGCAATATGTGAGGAAACAAATTTTTTGCACAAAATTGGGAATTTTTCTGTTATTCCTTCGTTAAATTTGAGAACCACTTCTGGATAATTCTTATATAAATCTGAGGCGCCGAAAAATACACTTCATTCGCAGGACCTACCTGCATTAAAACGTAAAATAATTCATTATTCAGCACGATCACAGGAAGAATTGGTTGCGCCTGCCACTGGCTAAGTTCCGGCGAGCAAATGCTGTGTAACACGCTGTCTTCAATTCTACCAAAACAATAATATAAATATATACGCACGTTACATCACGACATGAAAATAGGTTCCCTCGTTTTCGAGCAAAGCGCTATATTATCCATATCTTCCATCGACAACTTATTTTTTAAAATCGCGTTAAACCCAATTTCTCCCCACAAGTGATGCTTTTTGAAGATGCTGACCTTCCTCTTCACAAAGCTGAAGACACCTCAACAGAATTACTGGATATGCAGTGCTCATTCCAAACAGGTTCCTTCGGTCAACTCAGCGTCTTGAAACTCTTTTAACGCTCGTTTCAATGAGGGTGACGAATTTGAGTATAAGTTCTAAAAGTGCGATTTAGAAGCTAAAAGCCGAAACATGGCTGCCGATATGACGTTTAAACGGAGTCACTGTAAGCGCTACCCACGCTGACAACACCCTTATCCAAGGGCCTTGCTGAATTAAAGGCGTCGCTACAATATAGAATGTCTTCCTACTGTACAAAAAAATGCAGGCCACGGTCTCGCTCATACGCGGGCGGTCTGTGCATGAGACTGGTAACGCAGTGGACGAAATATTTGTAATAGATTAGCAAAAGAAGTTCATCGGTAAACAAGCTTTACGGGAAACCTGCGATTTCTATGTTGTTTCTGAGACAACGATCGAAAATAGGGCATTTTATGTGCAGGAGAAAAACAAATGGTTTTAGTAAACTCTCTATTGCTGCAAGAAGTGAGCCAGAAAAACCCGAAGTTCCGAAATTTTTTATCAACAAACAAATTTTCACCGAATTTGAGGTCGAAAAGTATCGCTCGATTTTCACCCGCTCAATTTCAGTAAAAAGTAAAACCCGAAAACGAAGAAGGGCCTTAGTTGTGTAGGAGAGCAGAAAGTTGCTTGAAATGCACACGCGAAGAAGACTCGAAGAAAGCTGCACATGAAGAAAAAGAATTACAAGGACTGAAGTTTACTGAAGAAAGGCACACGTTCTGAAATAACAGCGCCTGTGCTTTTAATGCTTTATTTTCGTCCATGTGCTCCCTTTGCGCTTTTCTCAGCTAGGCGCTACAGCTATCGGACAAATTTTGTTTCTGTTCAATCATATGCTTCGTGCCCTACTTTGTTCCATGCATAATCTCCGCTGCCACGAGGACTAGGCCAGCGAGCGAATCGTTTCCCCTGGACAGCTTTTCTCAGCTCCCCTTTCATGTGTTGACTTAGAAATAGAAAATAAACTTTTTGTTTTATATTGGTTTGGGGGATTTAACGTCCCAAGCGACTCAGGCTATGAGGCACGCTGTAGTTCAGGGCTCGAGAAAATTCCACCCCGTGGGGTTCTTTAAAGTGCATTGACAACGCACAGTACACGGGCCTCGAGAATTCCGCCTCCATCGAAATTCGGCCGCCGCGGCCGGGATCGAACCCACGTCTTTCGGGTCAGCAGCAGAGCGCCATAGCCACTTAGTTACCACGGTGACCGATTTGATAATGGTTAGAAAAAAGAATCCAGCTGTGCTTGTTAACGTAACATTTATAAAGTATTCAAGAAATGAATAGTGAGACATTGTTCCCTCTCTTTATACCCACGGCCGTAGCATTCATAAGCGCGAAAAGGGCGAAAACTAAAATGCACGTGTTACCAACGGGGACAGTTCTTTGTGCCCCTAAATTTCAGTCTGGATAGCTGTCTGTCTGCGAGTACCTCCCGCACCACGCGCTTCAACCGAGTATCGGGATTTAATTTTCTCGGCTTCAAATGATTTGGGGTCAACACCAACAAGTCCAGAAAGGGGCGTGGAAGAGAGCCCGAATGTTCGCAGTTTCACTTGGAGTGCCAGAATAAATGTTTTGCGCTGTTTCGCATGAGCTTCACGCCGTGCGTCCGCCAACGCAGAGACGGCGCGACCGGGCCCGGAGAGAGCTCCGTCTCAGTCAAGCCGATAGCGCACTGGAGGCCCCGTTTGTGCATTTCCACCAACTCTGAGATCCGGACGTTCGCTTTTCGTGTCTGTTAGGATGATGGAGATTCTGTTCCTATAAAACTCATATGTCTGCCCCTGTCTTACCAGCGCCGGCAATCAAACTGAGACCTCCGAAGGATATCGTTTAAATAAGAAATAACTTATGTTAATTTGATTGCCCAAGGAGCAGTGCCAGTACTCATATCAGTGTTAATGGCATTACAGTAAGTACATTATTCCGTCAGAAAGGATGATCAAAGCTCAGAGAAAAAGACGATCGCATAGCTGGATGCCCTAAACAGTTCTACAAAATCGTCGGTGCAGCCTGTCAGTGAGAATCAAGATGCCAGGGTCACGGCTTCAGCAACCTCGACACCACATGCAACAAATTTCAGGAAGAGGTACAGAGCCTATAGGAAGTGTAGGCGCAGCTCTTATGCGAGCACTTGCCTTTCATTGGCGGTCGCGAAGGCTGTTTTTCACCTCGCACCTTCAGAACTCTTCGATTTGCGAGCATAGCTTAGCGTCCTCGCTACCTGCGCGGGTGAGGTCAACACGACACGTAGCTCCCCAATGCCAGGGAATTTTCTTTCGGAAGATTACGGCCAGTGAGTGTGAGAGTGCGCGAGACAAGTTGCAGCATTATGTCCTAGATCTCCGACAGCCCAGGAATGTGCAAGCGAGGGCGGCTCCGACGACTAGGCTCGATTTGTCGATGCCATAAGGATCCCGCGGAGACAGCGCGTCAATCACAGCGAAGGCTGCGGCCCCAAAACGTGACCTGCTCTTCGACGGCGCCGTCTTCGGGCGCTCGCCGATCGTTTTCCGCTGTTGCCGCCAAGAAAGCGACGCGAGTGCCGCGCCTCGGACAGCAGTGCACTCACCGTGGTCGGAGCCGCCCAGGAGCCCGCCAGGAGAACCACCACCACCAGGAGCATCGGCCACGCGGCGCACTGACCCCGATGGGTGCCAGTGACCCCGGCGACCGACCGGTGGCTTCCCAGGCTGATGCTCGGCATGGCTGCCTCTCCCTCGCTGGACACCAGAGAAGAGCTGTTCGCAGATGCGCGACCGCCCGCCGGGAAACGGCTTCTTATAGCGCGCCAACCACGTGACCTGCAGCCCTTTCTCCGCGACAGCACACTAACCTACTTCGGCGGCGGCGGCGGGGGAGGGAGGGAGGAAGGAAGAGTGGTCGGCCGCCAGACCCGGGGCCGTCCCGGGTTCCCCCGATAGGACAACAGCGAGGCCGCCTACAAGCCAACATTCTTGTTGTGGCGATATGATAGTATTTTGTGCCACTTCATGATCAGTCGTTATGATTAACAGATAATTTGCTCTGAGCTGTGCGCTTGTGTTGAGTTTACGATCTAATCTGTTCCTGTTGCTCGTGCCAGTGCCAGTGCCAATTTTTCTGACGGCACGTGCTTCGATTCTAGCGCCGCGAAATGCCGATTAACTTCACGAGGTAAATTTGAAGGGAACACGTCTACATAGTGCACGTAGTGACCACAGATCCGACACACGAGAACGAAATAACTGGAGGAATAAGAATTGGCTAGAGCGAATTTGGAAGGCTCTCTTAGATCATGAATGGCAGTTTCACAATATTCCTTAATAGAAAAGTATACAACAGTTATATCTTACTGGTACTCGCATATGGGGCAGAAACGTGGAGGCTAACAAAGGGGGTTCAGCTTAAGTTAAGGACAACGCAGCGAGATATAGAAAGAAAAATGACAGGTATAACGTTAAGAGGGTAGAAAAGGTCAGGGGTCCAACAAGGGTTAATGACATCCTAGTCGAAATCAACAGGAAGAAAGGGCTGGGGAAAGGAGCCTAATGCGAAGACAAGATAGCCGCCGATGCTTAATAAGGGTAATGGAGTGGATTCCAAGAGAAGGCAAGCTTAGCAGGGGACGGCAGAAATTTAGGTGGGCAGAAGGATGAGATTAAGTTTGCGGAGGTGCGGTGGCCGCCACTGGCAAAGAACAGGGTTAATTGGAGACATGGGAGAGGCCTTTGCCCTGCAGTGAGCAGAGTCAGGCTGCTAATGATGTTATTTGTTCAGGTGCAAAATATGTATTGGGTCTTGCGTTGCCGCGGTGCTGAGTGATCTGTTTCTCGTGTTATAAGAAACAGGCTCTCGTATTGCTCTTAGATGCATTCCCAGCAATCGTCAAGATTTCAAGGTATGTTGATGACTCCTTGTCCCTTTGAATCATGCCCGTGAACATTGCCAGACCCAGAACGTTCCCTTTTGAATGAAGAGGTTGTTTGCGGCATCCTCGCTCCGCTTCAGGTGTACCACAGATGTCCTCCAAAACATTCTGTCGAATTTCTTGACCTAAGCCTGTTTTTTTTCATCCGCACATGACGTCTGGGCCCAGGAATCAAGGCAGACGAAACCTGTTCGGTAATTAGGGAGTAATTACTCATCTGCATCGATCCCAAGCACAGCCATACGGCTACAAAGAGCTATACAGCTTTCTCTGAAACTTCGTAGTTGAAGAAAAATTCGCCCTTGTCCGGGGTTCGAACTCGGGACCCCGAACTTATAATCAATAACTGCTGAGAACCCGAGAGGTATTGATCAATTCGCTCTCGCCCTACCAAAAGCTTGTCGTGCCTCGATGAAGCAGTGGTCCCGAGATCGAACCAGGGAACAGGACGAATTTTCTTTAACTACAAAGTTCCTCGGAAAGCTGTATAGCTTTCCTTCGTAGCGGCATGGCTGCGCTTGGGTGGCTGACAATGAGTGTTTACTCACTTATTATAAATGTACTCCACCTTGGGGGATTCGCCTAAATATTTGACAAACCTGTTCTATCGTACCATTCGGCTGGCTGACTCCAGACTATAGGAAAGAAGCACTGTCAATTTGTGACTTCTCAATGCTCACAGCACATCCTGAATTATTTCATTAGGTACAGCTTAAGCTAACATGCTGAGTGACTCATCGCTGCTGCGTTTCCTCTGATGTACAGCTTAAGCTTAGCGTGGCGCCCGATGCGGACGCATGTGCGCGCTGCTCCCAGCCCATTCGTGGTAGGCAGTAATTTTTGCCGTGCGCGTCTTGCATTCAGCGTTTTCACTGCAAATGCCTCAACATACAGGCCGAGGAATACAACATCCTCATGGAATCCGGAGCCAGCAAGTACAAATATGTTCACTGCGTCAGCGGCATGATCCTTCAGCGGCAGAGCTTATCGGCGGAACCGGCGACAGGGACACGCCCCACGAAGTGCTGCGCTCTTCCCCGGATTTTCAAGACTCAGATTCCACCAGTGTTTCCCCGAGTGTTATTTTAATGCTACAAAAATGGCTAGTTCAATTAATGTGTTGACTGATGAGGTGCGACAGCTTCATGCGGAACACGCGCTCCTGCGTGAAGCTTTGAGTGGCCTCAGTGCATCGGTTCCTACCGCCAGCCAGAGTGAGTGCTCGCATACTGACTGCTCGGAATCTCGCAGCTACGCTTCAGCCTTGGCGGCAAATCTGCCTGCTGGAATGTCGGCCCCTCCATCGAAGGCTCCTGCTCAGGACTACAGTACTCAAACGTTTGGCACAGCTAAGCAGTCCATGCTTAAAGTAGCGCCGAAACTACCGGCGAAGAAAAGTTTATTTGTTTCTCGCCTGTACCGGAAAACAACAGCATCGGGCATACAGGAACTTTTGGGGGACACAGTAGGTGACAAGATTGTTACTTGCACAAAACTGAAAACGAAGTGCGATACATATTGCTCCTTCCAAGTTTCTCTGGATGAGCATTTATTTGAACTTGTGAGCAAACCGGAAGTGTGGCCTGATGGTTGCGTATTTCGCCCTTTTTATGGAAAGCTGTGGTCCTCACGGCGCCTTGATGACCCTAATGGTGCTCTTAACACATCCGAAAATGGCACAGGAAATTACGGTGTCTTACCAAAACACGAGAGGGCTGCGAACTAAAAGGGAAGCTCTCTTCGCGAATGCATACGAATGTGAGTATGACATTATGTGCCTGACGGAAACGTGGCTAAACTCATCATGTTTAAGGCGGGTGTTACTTTTAAGATGAGTATGCTGTATTCAGGGCCGATAGGGTGTATTCTGACAACATTAAATACGCGGCGGAGTTCTGATAGCCTGCCGTTCTGTGCTAAATGCATTCAGGAGACCAGACCTGGAGACATACGAAGAATGTGTGTGGTTGTAAATTACAACGTGTGACAAATCGCACTGTCAAGTCGGCTGTTACTACTTTCCACCAAATTATGCTGCAACGTTTCTACCGGTCATTTTTCGGATAAAAATCGATTTTTCAAAGTACAACGTTGACATCTACGGGGATTTTAATCTTCCTAAGGTCGATTGGTCCCTCGGGTTTGGTCATTAGTTACTGCGCAGCAATCCGAGAAAAAGCCGAATGTATAATTGATTTCAGTAATTTCCATGGTTTACATCAATGTAATGCAATGAAGAACTGTGCTGGAAACATTTTAGACGTAATTCTCTCTAATGTGCCTCTTTTTGGCGTGCAAGCGGTGCGCACTCCTCTTGCTCTGGTAGACAAATATCATTGCCCGTTTACCTTGCCGTTCTTCTTGTTTTTTCGTCCAGTTCGTGAGATGGTGCCAGAAAAATTTAGATACGCGTATGGCAATTACCTTAGGCTGTACAATGATCTTCTGGCCTACGACTGGTCAGAATTGCTTGAGGTTTAGGATGCAAACACAGGCGTTGAGCTACTGACATCAGTTGTACAAGGTATAATGAAAACATGTATACCTCGCCGTAAATCGAAGTGTAGATTTTCTTGCTGGTTTTCGCGCGATTTGAGACATTACTTGAAGAAAAAACAGAAGTATCACAAACGCTACGTGAAATCAGAAAATAAATATTGGTACTAAAGATATTCATTGTGCAGAGAAAATTGCGAAAAAACTGATTGCACGTGATGAAACCGAGTAGCCCAAACTTCTTGAAGAGAACATTAAAAAGGAAGTAAGCAGTTCTTGGGATTTTGTGCGCAAGCAAAGAAATGATAAAATCAGTGCTGCTGTGATAAAGACGCGCGATGGTATCTGTTTTAAACCTCAAGATATGTGCCAAGCTTTTGCTGATCACTTCAGCTTTTGTTTTGTGCGCCATGATAACAAAACTGCTATTATCACTTTTGAAGACAGCGCTGAGTGCTTAGATTACGATATTGTCTCCGAGCATGAGGTTCTTTCGGCGATTCAGAAACTTAAGCCAAAACTTTCAACAGGAGTTGATAAAATTCCCAGCTTCGTAATCAAGGGATGCGCTGACATTTTTGGCCCTGTTTTTGCGCATTTGTTCAACTTGTCGCGGCGAACTGGTGTTTCTCCTTGTCAGTGGAAGTTGTCAGTAGTTGCTTCTGTATTCAAGTCTGGCGATGCTTGTGATGTATACAACTTTCGACCTGTGTCACTGATTTGTTATTTTGCGAAAGTTTTTGAAATGGTTATGTACGAACGCATGAGCTCATACTTCAAGCACAAAATCTCAATTCTGCAGCACGGTTTCTTAAAAGGTCGATCTGTGGAAACGAATTTATGCAGCTTTCTTGATTCTACTGGTCCACATGTATTTAATTGCAGTCAGGTAGATGACTTTGACATGACTAAAGCCTTCGATATGGTTTCCCATAAGGTACTTCTGATGAAGATGGAAAAATACAGACTTTGGCCCATGTACTGCAGGTAGCTCAAAAGCTACCTTGGCAGCCGCCGTAACATGATCCGATTTTCCGGCTGTGTGTCCAATAAATTTCTGTCATCTTCGGGAGTGCTTCAAGGCTCCAACTTAGGACCGCTGTTGTTTTTAGTGTTTGTTAATGATTTGCCGTTAAATGTCAAGAACTCGAGAATTTTGCTCTTCGCAGATGACTTCAAATTATTCCGTGATATTGGAGATATTGAGGACTGCCGCCAATTGCAAGCTGACATTAACAACGTCGAAAATGGGTGTTTGATGAATCGCTTGAAACTGAATATAAGAGGACTTCCGTCCTGTCACTAACTAGGAAACGCTACACAGTTACGTTTCGTTATACACTTTTGGCGGGTCAAATTTCTCGTGCGGCCCATATACGAGACCTTGGTGTTGTTGATTGAAGGCTTGATTTTATATTGCATGTGAATTCAACTGTGTTAAGCGCATTCAGGCATATTGGTCTTACCTCTAGACTAACAAAAAAATTTCGACGGCACGAATGTCTACGCACTCTATACTGTGCCCTTGTGAGACCGCGTCTTTAGTTCGCGTAAGTAGCCTGGAATATCTTATCTGTCACCTATTGTACGAAAATTGAAAATGTCCAGCGTAAGTTCATACGCATCTTTTATGATAGATATATTGGTCGCCATCGTTTCTACGGTTATGATTCTGTCTTGGCAGACCTCAATCTGTGTGCCCTTGGTGACAGGCGACTCATACGTGACATGTAGCTTCTGGAAAAAGTCGTGCGCGGTTTCATTAACTGGGGGCCTTACTGATGTCGCTGAATTTTCGTGTGCCGCATGCAAAAGCCGCTAAATGTTTTGAGACATTTTATTCCGATTTGCACGCCATCAGTCTAATGACTCGTTTACGAATCCTGTACAACAAAACGCTTATTGCCACGGACATATTTTCCTAATTGTTGTTTTCATGCCTGGTTTTAAATGTTTTTAAGTGGTCATTCTGATGCATCTGACCAAGTGTGCGCAAGTTTAGGTCACTTGGCTGTTGAGGCACACTCAAATATACATATCTTTCTATCTATATCGCTGTCTTAAAATCTGTGGCAGTGAAATTGAAAGTTCAGTTAACAATGAGCTACCCCGCCGCGGTGGCTCAGTGGTTACGGCGCTCGACTGCTGACCCGAAAGACGCGGGTTCGATCCCGGCTGCGGCGGCTGAATTTTGATGAAGGCGAAATTCTAGAGGCCCGTGTACTGTGCGATGTCAGTGCACGTTAAAGAACCCCAGGTGGTCGAAATTTCCGGAGCCCTTCACTACGGCGTCTCTCATAGCCTGAGTTGCTTTGGGACGTTAAACCCCAATAAACGAAACCAAACCAACCAAGAATGAGCTCGCTTGGAAGGCTTCATCGCAGGACACTTCTTGAAGAAAAGAGAAATAAGAAAAAATTACGGCCAGTTTAGCTTATTTGGCCAGATGCAAATTATGTGTGCTAGCCCGTCAAATCGCTTTCGGTTCGAGGGTAGGGATCAGGCTTGAGGCAAAGATCGGCGAAATCTGGGATGGCGGAGCATGCGTTGGTAAGTGGCGGTTTATTAACAAAAATAAGAATGGAAGGAAAAGATGTTGGTAGCCGCACCATCTGCCATCGAAACCTCGAGCACCTGCTGGCGGAAGTAAAAGGAGAGGACAGGGAGATATATAAAAGGGGGGAGCGATAGAAAGAAATGATAGGGGTACGGCGGTAGTGTACAAATACAGGATGTGGAAATACACGTGGGGTGCTGTACCACGTATGGTTTGCCAGGAGTACTGGGTGCGCGGGCTTGCAAATTGCTTGGGGGAGTGGGGCGAATGGCCGGTCGCGATGTTTCTCACTCCGGCACAGGTGGGTGTCCCTGCGCTAGGAGGGGCATCGTGCGGGGCCATTGTCTGCGTGCGGGGGCATCAACGCTCGTACGCACTCTAGAATTTCGGGAACGCTTAGCTCACCTTACGAGGGTAGAGTGCCTGCGGTGCGTTCTGGATTCATTGCGCAACGCTGAAGATTGATGAAGAAGACGGCATGAAAGGAGCAGCGCGAGACAGTGTCAGCTAAACAGGAGAGACCATCGGTTGCGGTGATCTGTTGCGGCCATATATCACAGTGCAGTAGCCACAAGAGCTGTTCTGTTCTCGTCGCCGCAGGTTCCAAATCGAGACGCCGTGTAATCGTGGCCATCTTTATTTCAGTTCTGCTTCTCTAGCTGGCTTCAGACACTCAGGCAACAGTTTTTCATGAGTTGGAAGCCTTAGTACTGGCGCACTAAAAGGAACCCAAGCAACCACCGATATCCTTCGGACGGTCGACGGAGGTCCCTTTGGATGTTCCGGACGTCCTCTGAACATCCACATACAGCCGGTGGACGTCAGTCGGCAGTCGTTTCTCCCGCCGACGGACGTCCAGTTAATGACACCCGCTGCCGGCTCGTTCTCAGATATTCGCATGTATGGTGCATGCGTGCTTTTGTCACTCCCGCTGTAGAATAAAACGGTAAACAATTTAATGTATAGCAGGAATACTTAATTGTGGTTGATGGCAAATCAGCAGAGCCCTGGGTTATATTCGTAAAACTTCTTAAATCGGACCTTTCATCGTGACTTGGCCCTCTTTATAGGGACAGTGAACCTAGCGATGTGCTAAAAATTAACAAGATGCGATAATACTCTGTCCCACAACTTAGCAGAGGAGTGGGAATGAGCCGCGCGAGTTGAGGGCTTCCGCAGCTGTGTGGAGTAGGCTCCCGAAAGCGTGAGAACAGTACACTTGGAAGCCATCGCCTCGCGCCTAATGCTGCCGTTGTCTTGCGAACGAATGTTTAATGATCATGCTGCATTGTCCTAAAAGTAAGTTCCAAGCAGTGTACTGTACATACCTTCGCAGGCATCACACTAAGCCTTCATTAATCCGAAATCGGAGCTGTACGGCACTCCAGCGTTCCAGAACAGCTTCAGGCGCTTGCCGCATCTTTCGAATTGCTTCAAATGCATACCAGTTTCGCCCACAGACCAAACGCAGCCACTCATTATAAAAACAGAGCTATAAAGTATCACAACGCTACAAAGCACATTAACAACGGTGCTGCGGAGCCGTATTGATTGACTGGATTCGACTGACCGTGAACTGACGTCTAAAATGGTGATGGTAGTGCAATATGCGGGATTTTTGAATTTACGAATGGTTTCAATAGCCAGTTTAGCGAACAAAGCGGCGGACATGTCGCACAATTCCACTAATTTCTGGAAGTTTTCTAAATATGAAGCCAGTAATTAAGTTGTTGCAAAATTTTGCAACAGCTGCTTCTCCAGTTAAATGAATTTAGCTCGTTAGCAGCTGTTGCACTGCAGGTAGGAGTGGAATCTCATCAATTTAAAATCGTCTTCGCGTCAAACCATCCAACTGATGCAAAAAAATTCCTGAAAGCAGATATGCGGAATAAGTCTTTCGCGGTTAAAAGAGCTAAAGGTATAGTCTAACATTATATATATACGAAAGGCGCGAATTTTCTGTGGAAAAAAAATCTTCGTACTTATGGCCTGGGAAAATACTCGGCCTTACATCTTTCGGACGTACACCTCATCTCTCATGCTGATATACAAAAGTGGAGATTGTCCCTACCTCCGACGAACGTACGGATAAGGATCCGAAACCGCATTGGGTTCGTACTCCCGACGAATGTGAGATCTCGGCGCAGGATGTTAGGATCTAGATCGGACGTAGGACGGACATCTGTGGTTGCTTGGGAACGAGCACCGCGTTCCTTACAGCCACATTTGCTGTTACCGCCTAACGAGAATCGGGCAACGAGCCAACTTGGACCCTATGTTCTCCACGCCTAGCAAGCTTTCTACACTTTGTAGTCCCATAAACCTGCCTAACCGAGCCCGTACCATGAACCGCAGATTGCAGTTCGTGCCGTGCACTGTCGGAGTTGACTCCATACCTTTGAGCTATGGCGTGGTCTACATTGGCTAATCCGGTAGCTGCGTCAACGATCGCTATACGTAAATACCAACATAGCGCGGAAGAAGTGGTTTCTGGGTGCATTGCTGTCCACTGCATAAAATGCGGCTGCCTGCTGTGCGTCGGAAACTGCTCCGTGGGTACCATAGAGATTCTTACTATTACCTAGAGGGAAAGCTGGCAGCCCGTCTATGGGAGTTTGCATGGCGACCCCTCGAGACCACTTCAGCCACCATGGGCGCTCAAAGCATCATGGGGCGGTGAGCTACTTGTTGCGGAACTGCAACTTTTGGCCAAAAAATAATAGAGAAATAAAGCTGTTTGATAACTACAAACGTCCTAACATTCAATATCTGGGCTATTGATTGCAACAAACGAGCATAAAAGCATTTATGTGCAAAGTTTGCCCAAAATAAGAGACTACTCGCTCTCCTATTGGCCAAGTAAAGAACACTATAAAAACTAATATTGCGTAATTAACAGGAGCACTTTTAAAAGTAAATATGTTTTTAAAAAAATGTTGTTGCTTAGATACTTCAAGAAGTTTTTAAAGGCATTTCGGAAAAGTGAAACCTCTTATTGGAGTCGTGTGTCTATGCGTTTTTACTACTATGGTTTTTGCACACTGCATTCGCGCGAAAGTCGTCTGCGCTCACACAAACAGCGTTTTCGGAATGAAACATCTCAGTAGTGCCACTCCGTGTTCCCGAAAAACTACGACTGTTCCGCAACAAGTAGCTCACCGCCCCATGATGCTTTGAGCGTCCATGGTGACTGAAGTGCAGCGCCGCCAGCTTTCCCTCTAGGTAATAGTAAGAAACTCTATGGTGGGTACCAAAAGTGGCAGTGAACTTGCCACCAACAGAGCCGTCAAAATTAACAGCGGAAAAAGCCGCCGCGTAAGCGTCCCTTCAGTCACCTTCACTGAAAGCGTACCTTGTGCTGGCGAGCATCGAAGAGAGGTTTTTCCGGTCTCATGGTGTTCCGCGCTTTCTTTCTTTTTCCTTCTTCAGTGTTCCTGCCTTTTTACGGTCTCTTTTTTTCTCGAGAAGCCCCCGCCCCCCCCCCCTCCCCCCCCCCATTATTTTTGTCGTTTATTTTTCAGATTTTCTTTCGACCTCAGCCACACCCTTTCCGGGTGGATTTGGAACAGAGCTGTCTTAACCCCGGTTTTTTCCTGGCCTTTTTTTTTTTCCTTTCCCGCTTGCCGACTTTCATTGCGCTCTTCTTGGGGCGCGTTGGTTTGGGGCCTCGCTCCGCTGTGCTCACAGGTGGCGGCTCTCCACGCCTTCGATGTTTCTAGAGGGAGCCCTGAGGAGGCGAAGTTTGCCGCGGGTGGCCATTCAGAAGAAGTGCCACACGTGCGGAGTTTCACCCACTGCTCTTGTTGTCGATTTGGCCTTGTTTTATTTTTCGCTTTTTTTCTTCTTTTGATTGTTTTCCCCCCCCTGTGCAGTGATGGCCTTTGTCGCCCGGCAAAGACAAATTACAAAAGCCAGCACATTTTCTTTTCACCACCACTAGACCTGCTACTACAACGCATGCAACAGTGAACTTCTAGCAGTTAAAATTCATTGTAAGCTTAACTGCACCAGAGCCAATGCTAACAAACGGCGAAAAGGGCTACACAAGCGCTAGAAACCACAAGGCGAAGGGTTACCTTTCGTTAAAGGTGCACTGAAGAGGAATCTGAAGTCTTTTTGCCGCGGGAACTCGATCTACGCGTTCCGAGCGTTCTTAGAAACTTCGACTTATTGCCCTGTCTGGCCGATTTCCCCAATTAAATCAAATTAACCTCCGGCTCCCACCTTTATTTTTTGAATTCTCCCCGTCCGGTGGGCGGAGTCGACCAACGCGTGGAGTGGCTTTCAGCCAGCTCCGTGGAGGCTTTGCTTTCGCTTTATTTTGTTTTTTAGGTTTCCGTGCATAAATAGTTTAATTCGCAGATAATATGGCCGCAAAATATGCCCGCAGAAAAATAATATGCGCGGACTATTTGCTTCTACGAAATACTGCGTATTACTCCGCCGGTGACAGAGCGGCACAGCACCACGGGACAGGGTGAAAGCTATTCCAAGCGTTGGTCGACTCCGCCCAGCGTACGGGGAGAATTTAAAAAAAAGGCGATAGCAGGACGTTAATTCGATTTAATTAGGGAAATCGGCCACACAAGGCAGTGAATCGCCGTTTCTAAGAATGCTCGGAAAGTGTAGATTGAGTTCCGGCGGCAAAAAGACGAGTTCAGATTCCTCTTCGCTGCACCTTTAAGCACTTTCGTCTGTGCGAGTTGGTTCATAACAGCAATTAAAATAATATCACTGCGCAAAGGGATTGGAGGAGAAAACGCGAGAGGCGCGAGGACAGGACAGAGCGCACTGCTCGCGCCTCTTGCGTATTCTTCTCCAATCCCGTTGCGTAATTTTATTACTTTACCTTTCGTTCTCGTTATTTCGAGCTGTTTCATTCTTTCTTCGTGGCTAACAAAAGGGCAAACTTTTTTAAGGTGATCAAAACGCTGAAAATCAAAAAGAAACTCGGCAAGAAGTAAAAACGCAACCGATGATGGAAATGTGGCGTGTACAGGAAAGAGCGAAACGGAGAGCAAGAAGAGAAATACGTATTGTGTTGAAGACCGAAGTAGCAGACAGTGCTGATGAACTCTACAGCCTCGTGGTGGAAAGGATATATGCTTATCCGTCAGTGAAAGTGAAGACTCGACTTGTTTGCGCTTTGATTGTTCGTCCCTTGTGTGTTACCATCTCGATTATCTTACGCGTTAGCATCATTTTGTTTTCCTATCACTGCAGTTGTGATGTCCGGCGAGAAGCCAGGGTGCAGAATTTCGCAGTCACGAGAATGAATGCCTAGATGGCGATACCCATGAAGATTCACATTATAGTCGCGGTACTTTAAGCTCTCATGCAAACCTGTCTCAGCTATGCACTTTTTACTGCATGCAAGGCGAACAGAGTGAATCACTGCTTCAAGGCTCTTACGAAAGTGGTGCTGGTGACAAGTGGGCCAGATACTCGTTTCTTGTCTACCTCCGTTAACACGTGTGTGCACAGGCGAGGCGAACGTTCCGGCGCATTGAACAACACCTCAGCACCGACATTCAGGTTTTCTCAGGCAGTGGGAAATTAGAGTGGCGTTAAGGCGTAACAGGCGATTTCTGCGAGCTTCTGGTTCGGTGAGAGATCGTTTAGATATATTGAGCATAGCGTCAGCAACCGAGGCTATGTTAAGGCGGAGGATTGGGCAAGTTGGTACATCATATGTAAGTAAAACAGCGCTAGACACGGGACAAGGAAGAACAACACAACACAAGGCGTTACTAGCAACTCGATTTTTATTCCGCCGTAAGCGAAATATATATCCGGAAAGTAAGACAAAAACATAAAGATAAATAGTACAGTCACTCAGATACATAAAGTGCAGTCATTGCAGGTGCACGCACAAGTCACGAAGTTAGATAGCGAATTTCATTGTCAAGTAGCTTAATGGATGGCTTGCTGACGCAGTTCTGTCCTCTCTGATGAATGATTAGTGCCTCGAAGACTTCCCTTGCTCTTCATCAGAGAGGACAGAACTGCGTCAGCAAGCCATCCATTAAGCTACTTGACAAAGAAATTCGCTATCTAACTTCGTGACTTGTGCATGCACCTGCAATGACTACCCTTTATGTATCTGAGTGACTGTACTATTTATCTTTATTTTTTTGTCTTACTTTCCGGATATATATTTCGCTTACGGCGGAATAAAAATCGAGTTGCTAGTAGCGCCTTTTGTTGTGTTGTTCTTCCTTGTCGCGTGTCTAGCGCTGTTTTACTTACATATAACCGAGACTAGAAGCTTAGAATGGTAGGTTGCTTTTGCTAATCTGGCTTTCTGCTAGTTGTGTGAATACATGATTTTATGAGAGCATTGTTGAAGTGGCTAGAACTATTCTTTTTTTTCCAGTTTCGAGTTAGTCGAATGAAATGGAAGACTGGATTTGTGGCCGCTAGATATATATGACCGGAAAACATGGAGTGAAATGATTTGAAGGCCCAGTTCTAGGAATTGTGAAATGTTTGTATTTGGCAACTGATCATTTAAAATTGAGTACATCGAGCACAGCGAAAGAGAGCAAAGGCCGAGGAGACTTCAGAAATAAACCTATTGCGGTCACCATCAAAAATTACCTGAAGATTTTAGTTATTTTTGTTTCGTCCGAGTGGCTATTCAATGTATTGTCCGCCTAAGCCATGTTCCTCCTTCTGACACTTCTAACTCGGAGAGGGCTGCCTTGATTTTGCGTATTTACCGTGAAGAACACCTTAAGACTAAGTTTCTGTTGTTTTTAATAGAATTCCGACGCTTTTGCAGAATCATTTCTTTACTTATCTTCTCTTCCATTCGCTGTGCATGCCACTGGCATCTCTGTGCATGTCGACGGATGATATATATACATCTGAATTTTTTTGATCAGTACATACATGGTCTGTTCTGAAAGTAGTAGGACTGATTTTTTTTGATAAAATTTATTAAAGAGAATATTACAAACGATTTGAATTTTTCGACGTAGCACCTTTCCGCACCCACACGCTGCTGCCAATGAGTTTTCCAGTTTTCGTACGCCTCCGGGAACGCCTGGACCGGAATGCTGTTTAGCTCCCTCGTCACGGCCTGTTGAACCGCCTCTACCGATCCGTGATGTTTCCCCTTGAGCGTCGATTTTATTCTCGGGAATAGAAAAAAGTCTGGCGGAGTCAAGTCGGGGCTGTAGGGGGCCTGAGGCAGCGTTGCTGCCATGTGCTGGGCAAAAAATCAGGGTCCTCATTCACATGACTAAGAAGGTCCTGGCAGATCACTTTCCGGTTGGCCTTTTGCTGCTCTGACGACACTCCCGGCACCAACTTCGCGCACACTTTCCTCATGGCTAAGTTTTGTGGCACGATCTCAAAAACTTGAGTTTGAGGAAAGCTCAAGTCATCAGCAATAATTCTGATACTCATCCTACAATCACTGTTCAGGAAATGTATCACTCGCTACACATTTTCGTTGCTATTGCTGGTCGAAGGGCGTCCGGAGTGGTCGTCGTCTTCCACTCTTTCCTGACCTTCTCGGAACCGCTTGTTCCACTCAAAAAACACCTGATCTACCCATGACAGCGTCACCGTAGGACTCCTTAATAATGTCGCGAGTCTCTTTGCCCGTTTTACTAAAATTTCCACAAAATTTGATCGCGTATCGCTGAACCAGTAAACGCTCCATGATTCTGCGGGACGAGACGTTTCGACAGGGGTTCACAGTACAAGCGACCTGCTCTCTTTAACGGCCGACAGCCGACTGCCCATTTTCCCCAGCATTCCCAATATCCCTCTTCAACGATCCTGTACGCACAGACCGCCTCTTGTCCGCCCGTTCGCTCAGGAAAAAACTAGTCCTACTACTTTCAGAACAGACCCTGTATTGCATCAGTATATGACCAAAACACTCCTTCTTTGACTGAAGTCAGAGAAAAATAAACATTTTTCATTTCAAATCGGCCCCAGGTCTTTGAGAGGAAACTTCCTTCTTGTAGTTTCACAATGTGTGAGCTCATCGATGAACTGCTTGTGAAGCGCGTCTATTGGCTGCAGCGCTGGCTCCAGGTAAGCCGGGAAACTTGCCTGACCGATGTCTTGGTTCGGCGTCGCTAAGTTGGCCTCGGCTGAGCAAGCGCTCTGTGCATCCAAGCCGCGAGGTGTGTAGGGTCCTTGTACGCCGGTTGCGTTTTAGACTGTTCAGTGTGTGGCCCACAACCCGTGCATTACGAGCACCCATTTCATCGGTAGCTTGAAATAAGTGCGGCGTCATGCTGCTGGCAGCGGATATGCCATCTGGTTTTGCGCATTTTCACAGAACCGCTGTTGGCAAAGAGTGGAAGAGCGCTTTGATTGACTTCTGACAATGAAAGAAACAGCAATGAAATGAACATGATGAGAACTAACACAACAGTGAGGCTGCGAAGCACTAAAACTGTGGCATTACGAATTGTGCGTGTATTAGTTGCACACGGCCGTGTTCGTCTTGTTGTTCATCCTGTTGCTTGCACTGAGTAAGGCCGTTGCCCACTGCCTCGTTTAGAACCGGCCTTGTGGAATTGTTAGATGGCAGGGAGGCCTAGAGAGCCGCAACGAACACGCTGTCCTCCCTTGGGCGTTCCCATTCCCGTTGGAGTGTTGTGTAAAAGTGGTACGGCTAAACAGCGCTGACGGACGGGACGGAAGACGCGACAGACACATGCGGCGAACTAACAACCAAATGGTTTATTGCGAAAGAGGGGGCAATATAAAGCATAGAAGGGGAAGAAAAATGCGGTGCAAAGCTTTACATAGCATACATTCGGGATATCATCATTGATAGAGAAAAGCGATCTCCTGTGGGAATAGAGCCACCGATGGTTGGCTGACACATTCGTTGCCTGAAGCGGGAATGTGAAATGCCGCCGATATCAGGTGCGAGGTGTGATCTCTATACTTGGCGATGATAGTGGTTTCGTTAAAAAATGCCTCACATTCGTCGCAATCTGCGAAATGAATGACCATGTTATTACTGCGTGACTTGTTTTCAATGTCTTTCGCGTGTTCACGTAGCCGATCGTTGACGCACCGTCCGGTCTACCCGATGTAAAAACGGCCGCATGACAGTGGAACCTTGTAAACATCACCAAAGGAACAGTTGACAAATTTGTTCTGTGTTTCTTCTGACAAAACTTCTTTCCCCATTCCTGATTTACTCTTGCACTGGCCTCACAACTTGTTCCTGGCAGAGAAAAGGAGCTGCACGCCGGCTTTGTTTACAATCTTTTTCAGGTTGTGCGATACTTGGTGAACATACAGAATATATGTTGTGTTAAAACAGATGCTTGGACAAGTTGGTAACTCATTAAGGCTGGTTATCCCAAGCAGCTAGTAGTATCAGTGTCCGAATCTAATCTCAGTAGATTGAGCAAAAATGGAAAAGGGGAGCAGGCAGATTCAGTGACGCGGAAGGAAAAAGAAAAAAAAACTACTGTTGTGCCTTACATTCATCATTTCTCCCACAGACTAAAAAAGACAGCGAATATAGCACGTGTTAAGGTTATGTTTTCGGCTCCGGATAAGGTTGGGAAGATGTGCAAAATGGTTAACACTGATTTCGTTCCCAGAGATTGCGACATCAAGCATGAAAATCGGTTTGGTTTGGTTTATGGGGTTTAACGTCCCAAAGCGACTAAGGCTATGAGAGACGCCGTAGTGGAGGGCTCCGGAAATTTCGACCACCTGGGGTTCTTTAACGTGCGCTGACATCGCACAGCACACGGGCCTCTACAATTTCTCCTCCAAAGAAATTCTAGCCGCCGCGGCCGGGATCGAACCCGCGTCTTTTGGGTCAGCAGCCGAGCACCATAACTGCTGAGCCACCGCGGTGGCAACGAAAATCGATTCGTGTCATGTGAAGAAGGTGTAGTGTATGCCATTCCCTTGTCATGCGGCAAGCTGTATGTGGGTCAGACGGGGAGATGCCTCAATGAACGCCTGAAGGAGCACAATAATGACGTGCATAATACAGTAAAAGGGCATCTCGGTATCCATTGTAGAGACTGAAAATAAAACTTGCCACCCTGACTTCACTCGCACACAAATTTTAAGTAAACACAGTGACGAATTAACACGCGAAATAATCGAAGCAGCGCACATCGCCTGGTCTAAAGACGCATGCGTCAGTAGCCCCTCTTTATCGATCGGTTCTAAAGAATTGGCATTTATAGCGAAGGGAAAATGATAATGTTGTTATCGTCCTTGTTCAGTGCGACATGCATGAATTGACTATGAATCTATGAATGGATGGTTTGTTTTCCTTATGTTGTTGGAACTGTATATATGCCTCGTTTCAAACAATAAACACCAGTTGAAAGTCTGCGCTCGTGTGTGTCGTGTCTCCCTTCGTGTCCGTGTCTTAGTGCGCGCTGTTCCGGTGAATATGTTATGTGCTTATTGTCCAGTTTGCGCGTCTCCTTCTGAATTCAGCATTCTTTTAATATCAACTCTGCTATGCTAGATAAGATCTTCGTCGGGTAGCCTGCAGCGGTAAGTCTAGTAACCTGCGCGTCAAAGCTGGCTTGGGTTTTATGCGCACATGATCTAAACAGAGCGGCTTTCATGCATGTTTTCGCTATTCCGCGTTTAACTATCTTACAGTGGGCCGACCGGATGGGGAGCAGGCTCCTGTCGGCCCACCCAGATTCCATCTCTCCTTCAATGATTTTCTTCTTCTCTGGGTATTTTTTAAAGTGTGCAGTCTCCGGAAAGCCAGGCAGTGGTTTGCGCCAGATCAATTGCTTTCTTCTTACGCCGAGCGCGTGCCCTGTCCCATTGTCTAAAGGTGAATTTTGGCACCCATAGAGCTTGGGCCAGGTGAGACAGGTGAGACTCTTACATGACTGGCTTCGAGTTTTGTGCCCCACCGGAGGTAGCGAACACCTTGGGGTTCGATGCCTTCAAGAACACCGTCGCATCGCAGACCGAGCTACTGGGGTGTACTGGAATCAGCTGCCGCGGCAATTGCCAAGAAAGGAACAGTTTAAAGTGCACAAAGACTTTGTTACCTATATGGGGGTTACGTGTGTACCTGCTAAATGGGCCCAAGTACCGTATGGAGCCGCGTGTCAATAGACATGAGCTCCTTGCTACTGTACATCGTGTTGCAGAGAAAGCCGACAGAGATGAGAAGCACAGGTGTTTGTCTGAAGGCATTGACGTCCTACGCAAGATAGACAGTAAACAACAAAGGCACATCGACCTTACTCTTCACCAAGTAGTGGACCACTTCATCGAAAACGACTTGACACTTCTTCAAACGGACAAGGAAGGAGGCTTTGTGGTTCTTCTACAAGCACGTTTGGTGATCAGGCTTTGTCAGCCCTACACAAGAATTTTCATCCTATGAAACGCAAGCCTTGAAAACTGAAGACCACAGCCGTGAGACTTGTAGAAGCCAACCACTTGGATAGTCAGGCTCAGAGGGTGAAGAATCGCAAAGGTGATCGCCTCCAAATCCTTTTCTCCGCAAAAACGCAAAAGACAGACTGCCCTCTGAGGGCCATTGTGACCGAAGCTGACACTTTCCAGAAGTTAGTGGGCCAGTATTTTCAGCGACACCTGCAGTTCCTTGATGTGCAAGACCCCTGCTACGTTGCGAGTGCAGCTGCAGTGGTTGAAGTACTCAGCAACGGCATTCCCGGAGCCAACTGTGGATTCTCTGTTGGCATTGAAGACTTGTTTTACAGCATCCCTCATGACGAACTATTTGTTGCAGTACGTGAAGTGATTGAACAGAACGGCCTAGTTGCCTTCCAAAACGCTTGTGGCATCGCTATCGATGCGTTCTTAGAACTGTTAACAACCTATCTTTCGTCTACCCGTGTAGATTTTAAGGACGGTCTGTTCATACAAAAAAAAAGGATTCTGTATTGGTGCTAGCGTTGCTCCTATTTTGGACCAGATTTTTTTTATCGAAGTTTGACAGCGCACTTCAAGGCCCTCTTTTTTGACAAACGAGTGTGGAAAGTTTTAGATATGTTGACGATTTCTTGATAATGTTAAATCTTTCACCGAATGGCTCCTAGCATGACGTTGTAGAAAATGTCTTAAATGCTTTTAAAGCTTGCTCGAGTTTCTTTTCTTCAACCCTTGAAGTATCCGCTAACCATTCGATTAGATTTTTAGAACTTCAACTAAGTTTTCGTGACGACGGCCATGTATGCTGGTGTTTTTTACCTAGGAGTAAGAAGGAGTTGTTACCGTAGTCATCTGCACACTCAAAAGTCCTCAAGAGAGGGATTGCCATGAGCTGCTTTCGCAATGATCTGCAGAAGAGTTGCCACCAGAGCATGAAGTCAAGTTTTGATAACCAGGCTAAGCGGTTGCAAGAGGCCGGTTTCCCAAAACCGCTTTTTAATGCTGTCGCTGAGTCGTTGCTGCAAAGAATTAAGAGTCGTGACGAAGAAGTGGCTGACCCTTCGGGGGCTGAAAAGAAAATGCACATAATGCCTTATGTGCATAATGCCTTATGTGCCTTATGGCTTCCCATAACATCAAAAAAGTTGCTGCAAGACAAGGCGTCAATGTTGTTTATTCTGCTCCTTGAAAACTTTGACGCCTTCGTTTACGTGTAGCGCGTGGCAGAACTGGACACCCTGTTTGTTCGACGCGGCATCAAAACTGCTATGTTCCATGTGCGACTCGAGTGATTTACAAGATTCCGCTAGACACGCGAAAAAGTTTACATCGACTAAACTGGACGGTGTATTAATGAAAGGCTCCGTAACTCTCTGACTCCGGTTGACGGAGCAAACTTGCCTCACCATTGCCGCGATTGCGGGTGCTACCCGTTGTTTTCCAATGTCACCTTTCTCGGTAAATGCAAGGGTAAGGTTGAGCACGAAATCCTCGAAGCATATCGTATAAGTAACCAAGAATATAACTGTATTAGCACGACGTCTATCTCGTTGATGCAGAAGGAAATAGGCTACCTGTCCCGTTGACACTGCTGCCTTGACTATATCGCAAGCACCGCGGTCTTTTGTGCTGGTTTTGCGTTGCCGTTGAGCTGCGCATGCTCTGTTAGGTTGTTGAGGATTTTCGGGGTCGCAGCGGAGCACCAGAGAGAGACGACCAGCGTGGCAGGCTTCTAGTTCCGAACTGCGTGTGCCGGGCGTGCGCTCCGAGCACGCGCTGTCGTTCTTTATTTTCTTCTATCGCGGGAACGCCGATCTCAGCGCCTGCGTTTTATAGCGTCGCCGGGCGCTACAGGGCCCCCCGCCTAGACGGAACGTCGGAATGTACGGGCCGACGGGGCAGAGATGGAGTAGCCACGGCAGGCAAGCAGGCAGCTAAAGTAACAGTGTCCCCACGGGGTCGCTACAAGGTCCGGTAAGTTCAGGTCAGGGGCCGGGAAGAGCACTCGGGTGGAGTGCGCGGGCTCAGGTGGACGAGCCTGGCTGCTTCGCAACGGGCGAATGATGCTGGGTGCCGAGTTGACAAAGGACATGGAGGCAGGGAAGGCCATGGTCGGGCAGTCACCGACTGTAGTGCCGCCCGCGGACACAAGTGTCGTCGGTGTTGGAACGTTGGAGCCGGTGTCGGTGGGAAGCTGGCACGCCGAGTACGTCATCACAAGCACAAGAGCGGGCGAATCGGCTCCGTGGACTGACAGAAGCGGTGCTGCGACATCAGCAGCTGTAACAATATTTGGCACATGTGTGACCGTCGACACAACGGTGAGAGCCGTGACGATGGCGGAGGAAGTTGCAGGGCGCAATGTCAGGTTCTTGGGTGAAGGAGGATCGACATTCCGGAGCGGTTGGCCAGGGATGATGCGCGTGTGAGCATGGTCGGCTGTAGGTGGCTGCAAAAAGGTTGTTGCAGTGACAGGCCGTACAGCTGAGACTGCTACATCAGATGGCTGGCTGGCAGCAACAGACACAGCTGGTGGATGGACAGTTGCTGCGCTACTCGGTGCGGGTAACTCTACCATTCGTTGCTGAACGTTGCTCAAGTCAGGCACCAAAGCAGACGCTTGCTGCGACAGTGTCGGGCTGCCAGGGTCAGACTCCGAGAAGCGGTTGACAGTACTGGGGGCTTCGGGTGGGGCCTCTTGGGCAGGCGGTGTGGCCGCCGGTGTAGTGGGGCTGGTATGTGCCAGATACTGCGGTGGCGGCAATCTCACTTCGCCTTTAGCACGATCGCTCAGGTCAGTGACTGACGGCTTTGGCGGAATGAGCGATGAGGCGGCAGGTGAGCTTTCGGCTAGCAGCGATGCTACGCAGTAGGTTACAGATGTTGGCGGAATGGGGCACTCGTCGAGGAAGAGCTCGACTGACGGCAGCACTATTGCAGATGAAAGAAGTTGCTCACCGGGCTGCGCCGAAGACGCTGTATCGTCCTTATTGGAGGCGGTATGGCCGGAGGCGCTGAACAGGGTGGCGCGAGGCGCACGCTGAGTTCGCTGACGTGGCAAACCGCGGTGGGCCAGGCACCTCACAGAGCTGCTGAGGGAATGACTGCGGACTTGGGGCAGTGGTGTCGTCGCACAGTGCTGCTAGCGCGTCCGGAGTAGCAGGATGTGTTGTCGGAAGCGATGCGGCAGCGTCTGGTGCGGTCGGTGCTAAATAAGCTGGGCCGGAGACGCTGGACTGAAGTGGCGGCGAGGCGGCGAGGGGCTGCTGAGGCGGGCCGAATTCTGATGAAGGCTGCGTGGGCGCGAGCGAGGCCGGTGCAGGGCCAGAGGCTGGCGGCGGCGAAAACGGGTCCGCTGCGTCGTAGAGCGGCGGCGGAACGTAGTAGGCGCTGAAGTCCGCCAAGACGGCCGCACGCAGCTCATCGTATGGCCGGCAGCCGAAGGCAGAGTAGGTGAGCCGACGCAGGAGGTCGGACGGGAGGATGTCGCAAAGGACTGCGTGTTTGAACGGCTGGATGGTGATGCCGTTCAGGTACATCGCAGCCTCCAGTTGGGCGAACCACCCGCCGACGCCTGCAGGCCGGAACGCCGGGAGCGGTGGGTCGAAACTTGGGTGCTGCCAGGATGCCACTCTGCTGCCGAGTGTATGTGAACGCTGCTGTCGATGTGCGCACTTTTTGTAGCGGTCCTGATGTGACGTAGTGATGAAGTGGTGATGAACGGAACAGGTCCGTTGTCTTCTGGTAATCGGCTGGATCTGGGCTTCACGAAGGAGCAAGGCACTTGCTGGTGATGGCGTGAATTTTGTAACATATGACGGGTTGTCTTAGGCGAGCGCCAGGAACATTCGGAACCTCTGCTGCCGAGTGTATGTGAACGCTAATGTCGATGTGCGCACTTTTTGTAGCGGTCCTGATGTGACGTAGTGATGAAGTGGTGATGAACGGAACAGGTCCGTTGTCTTCTGGTAATCGGCTGGATCTGGGCTCGAGGAAGGAGCAAGGCACTTGCTGGTGATGGCGTGAATTTTGTAACATATGACGGGTTGTCTTAGGCGAGCGCCAGGAACATTCGGAACCTCTGCTGCCGAGTGTATGTGAACGCTGCTGTCGATGTGCGCACTTTTTGTAGCGGTCCTGATGTGACGTAGTGATGAAGTGGTGATGAACGGAACAGGTCCGTTGTCTTCTGGTAATCGGCTGGATCTGGGCTTCACGAAGGAGCAAGGCACTTGCTGGTGACGGCGTGAATTTTGTAACATATGACGGGTTGTCTTAGGCGAGCGCCAGGAACATTCGCAACCTCTGCTGCCGAGTGTATGTGAACGCTGCTGTCGATGTGCGCACTTTTTGTAGCGGTCCTGATGTGACGTAGTGATGAATTGGTGATGAACGGAACAGGTCCGTTGTCTTCTGGTAATCGGCTGGATCTGGGCTTCACGAATGAGCAAGGCACTTGCTGGTGATGGCGTGAATTTTGTAACATATGACGGGCTGTCTTAGGCGAGCGCCAGGAACATTCGGAACCTCTGCTGCCGAGTGTATGTGAACGCTGCTGTCGATGTGCGCACTTTTTGTAGCGGTCCTGATGTGACGTAGTGATGAAGTGGTGATGAACGGAACAGGTCCGTTGTCTTCTGGTAATCGGCTGGATCTGGGCTCGAGGAAGGAGCAAGGCACTTGCTGGTGATGGCGTGAATTTTGTAACATATGACGGGTTGTCTTAGGCGAGCGCCAGGAACATTCGGAACCTCTGCTGCCGAGTGTATGTGAACGCTGCTGTCGATGTGCGCACTTTTTGTAGCGGTCCTGATGTGACGTAGTGATGAAGTGGTGATGAACGGAACAGGTCCGTTGTCTTCTGGTAATCGGCTGGATCTGGGCTTCAGGAAGGACCAAGGCACTTGCTGGTGATGGCGTTAATTTTGTAACATATGACGGGTTGTCTTAGGCGAGCGCCAGGAACATTCGGAACCTCTGCTGCCGAGTGTATGTGAACGCTGCTGTCGATGTGCGCACTTTTTGTAGCGGTCCTGATGTTACGTAGTGATGAAGTGGTGATGAACGGAACAGGTCCGTTGTCTTCTGGTAATCGGCTGGATCTGGGCTCGAGGAAGGAGCATGGCACGTCCTGGTGGTGGTGTGAATTCTGTAACATATGAAGGGTTGTCTTAGGCGAGCGTCAGGAACATTCGGGACCGCTGCTGGTGAGTGTATGTGGACGCTGCTGTCGATGTCGGCCCTTTTTGTAGTAGCCCTGATGTGACGTAGTTATGATATTGTGACGAAGACGAAGCTGGCAGTGGCGCGGGACGGAGCGCTCGCGCTAGGCCAGCGCGAGCGGCTGGCCGCCGCGTAACATTTGGTGTGAGGTGCTGGGCTCCCTTCATCGCCATCCTGGTCACGGAGCTTCGGCGTCCTGGGCCTGCCGTGGACGTCGGCCGTGAGTACCTGGTCAGCGCCGCACGGCCGTGCCCCAGCCCGCCCGACCTGAACCGACCTCGACGCTCACCCCAGCCCCGTCCCCCGCCCGGACCACACTACACGACGACCCAAGACCCGACGGACCCAAGACCCGACGGACCCAAGACCCGACGTACCCAAGACCCCAACGACCCAAGACCCCACTGACCCAAACGTGAAGACACCGTCCCCCTGCCTCTGCCGTTCGGTGCGTCCAGAGACCTCGGCCGTCAGCTCCTGGCACCCTACGGCCCGGATGCTTCGTTGACCGGGACTCATTATCTCATCTTTCTCATCGTGGCGGCCAGCACTGCACCATCTTCTACATATTGTTGGATCCTTCACTCAAGACCATCGCCATTTCGCCGTCTGTTCGTCACCGAACGGGACGATCGCTCGGAGGCTCCGGGTAGTGTGACGAAGACGAAGCTGGCAGTGGCGCGGGACGGAGCGCTCGCGCTAGGCCAGCGGCCATTAAACCCATCTCATAGCCATGGTTCACCACGTCTCATTCTTCGGCTGGCCGCCGCGTAACAATATGGTGATGAACGGAACAGGGGCGTTGGCTTCTGGGAATCGGCTCAATCTGGGCTTGAGGAAGGATCAAGGCACGTGTTGGTGATGGTGTGAATCATGTAACATATGAAGGTTTGTCTTAAGCGAGCGCCGGAACATTCGGGACCGCTGCTGCAGAGTGTATGTGACCTTTTCAAACTCGTGTTCTAACATCGCCTCACGTATCATTTGTGCAGTGAATTGGGAAACTAAAGTCGAAAGAGCTAGTACGGGGGCTAGTTGGAAATACATTTTTGAAGGTATGGGTAAGCGCTAATACCAGCTGTTAGAAAGCGCTTCGTCCTGTGTGTTCATCCCTTTTCCGTATTTTGGTAGCGCTCACCAATACCTTCAAGAATAGGAAAACCTTCACCGCGAATAAACAGCTGCCAGTTATAGCCTTGTGAGTTGTTCCATTTATATTAAGTCCGGTGGTCAATAATATACATCGCGTTGCATGTATGCAGCCTCTGGCAGGCTCCGGAGTCTTGAGGTTTATTTGTGTAGGGGAATATTTCTAGATTTACTTTACGTATCTGATTTATGTATCTGAAGTATCGCCACCAAAGGCTTATCATCAACACTCACGCCTCTAATACCATAGAAATTAATTCTAGGATTCCACGAGGAAGTCTGTTTGGGCCCTTACTCTTTAATATTTATATTGCTGACATCACTAGCACTGACGATTCTGCTCAGTTCATTTTTTATGGTGATGATGCTAGCCTGTTTTTTACATTCCTTCTTAAACAGCGCAAAAAAGACACGGACGCCACCAAGACGTACAAACAGCTGTTTTAGAATGAATAACAACCAACTCTCCCAAGCTTTTACCTGTTTCTTACTTCTTCTAATACTAATTAGCTACGAGCATAGTGTGAATAACAAACATACACTCACCAACAAATTACTCAAAACGAAACGACGTTTCGGGCCCCGTACGGGTCCCCTTGATTGCATAGAGCGCTGCATGGAACGACAGTGGCCTATATACGGTTAAAATTTCCCATTGAGCGATTGTAGATTTCAGGCAGATTACCACGAGTTGCGTTAAGAGCATGGATTGTGCTATGTATATGGAATGATTCCAAAAGGAGGCGCGATGATAAGTTTTTCTTTGTGGCAGTGCTATATGCTTCGTCCCAATCAATGGGGTGTCCTGTTGATGCGTTGTGCTCCGCCAAAGCATTAGATGTATTGCGGCCGTTCATGACGTCATTCAGATCCTCTTTGAACCTTCGTGTGAAATTTCCAGTTTCGCCAGTGTAGGCAGCGTCACAGCCTTGACATGGTATTTTTTACACCACACCAGGGTATCTTGAGCGTTCTAGGTGGTCTTTAACTCGGACCAACTGCTGTTTTAACTTGGTGGTAGGCTGATGAGCTGCGAGCATGCTGCAATGATGTCTTAAGTAAATTACATAAACAGGCACATTCAAGGCATTTATTATTCATAGTGCTAAAGCCAAGGCCGTTTTATTACAAGATAAATTAAGGTCGCCAAAATTAAGAGAGACCTCGTTATGCTTCTTTCGTGAATCGAACTTGTTCCTTGCACGAAGAGCTTTGGCATATATCTGATGACTTAACACGAAATAATCTCGTCGAATTCATTTCCAACGATGCGAGAGTTGTTGGCAAACTAAAAAAATTACGCTCGCATTTTCCACAACCCATTACGGTGACTTAGAAAGAAGTGGTTGCTGGCCAGTTAGTAGGACATCGTGAGGAGCAACACCATAAATCAAGGCGGAGCAAAGGAAGACGACAACGCAGGGCGACAAGAGAGCACAACCCACCGCCCTGTGTTGTCACATGCCTTTGTCCCGTCCTGTTTTGCGGCTTTGCTAAGGCGCTAATATAGTAAAACACGTTGCGAGGCCAATTGGTGATGCATTTTCTTTTCTTCAAATTTAAACAGCGCTAACTTTTCAGACGAATGCACAGGTAGACAGGACAGGAGGGACGGTGTTCTTTGACAGCGCCCGTCCTGTCAGGTCTATCTGTGTATTTGTCTGAAAAGTTATCTCTGTTTAAATTTGAAGAAAAGAAAATGCTAATATAGAATTCACCATTTTTATCGCATATGAACTATTGCCACCTGGTTTAGAGTGGTACCACCACCTCTAGCACAACTAAGCTGTTAATATTACAATACCACATTGTTTGAGGTAGTACCATCATATCTTGCATCACTAAGTTGTTATTATTGCAAACGAAAGCTGATTGTGCAATTGCTAATTTTTGTTCCTAGCTCAGCCAGAACCGCTTAGTAACCTTCGCATAACCACCATGAACTCCATTTACAGTGATTAACTACCTCGGCGATGCTTAGGAAGCAAATAACAGGGCAGCAGCCTGATTGAACAGATACCTGACATCGCAGAAAACACTAACTTTCACCACTCAGGGCATAACGAAGCATGATATGTTCCGAAAACGCGAACTAGGGGATCCAGTCACGAAGCTACAGACTACCGTCGTTACTCACTTAACGATATTAACCTGATTTGTTAGTTCTCTGCACTGATATCTTTGTTGAAAAACTGTGATGCGAAACCGTGTTGTTAACAGAACTGCACAAATTCAGGAACATGGACCTCGTCAAACTCCGCTACTTCGGCATTTTTCCCATGTTACGCACATTGTGTACTCATGATTTCGAAAAAATCCGTCCGTCCGTCCGTCCGTCCGTCCGTCCGTCCGTCCGTCCGTCCGTCCGTCCGTCCGTCCGTCCGTCCGTCCGTCCGTCCGTCCGTCCGTCCGTCCGTCCGTCCGTCCGTCCGTCCGTCCGTCCGTCCGTCCGTCCGTCCGTCCGTCCGTCCGTCCGTCCGTCCGTCCGTCCGTCCGTCCGTCCGTCCGTCCGTCCGTCCGTCCGTCCGTCCGTCCGTCCGTCCGTCCGTCCGTCCGTCCGTCCGTCCGTCCGTCCGTCCGTCCGTCCGTCCGTCCGTCCGTCCGTCCGTCCGTCCGTCCGTCCGTCCGTCCGTCCGTCCGTCCGTCCGTCCGTCCGTCCGTCCGTCCGTCCGTCCGTCCGTCCGTCCGTCCGTCCGTCCGTCCGTCCGTCCGTCCGTCCGTCCGTCCGTCCGTCCGTCCGTCCGTCCGTCCGTCCGTCCGTCCGTCCGTCCGTCCGTCCGTCCGTCCGTCCGTCCGTCCGTCCGTCCGTCCGTCCGTCCGTCCGTCCGTCCGTCCGTCCGTCCGTCCGTCCGTCCGTCCGTCCGTCCGTCCGTCCGTCCGTCCGTCCGTCCGTCCGTCCGTCCGTCCGTCCGTCCGTCCGTCCGTCCGTCCGTCCGTCCGTCCGTCCGTCCGTCCGTCCGTCCGTCCGTCCGTCCGTCCGTCCGTCCGTCCGTCCGTCCGTCCGTCCGTCCGTCCGTCCGTCCGTCCGTCCGTCCGTCCGTCCGTCCGTCCGTCCGTCCGTCCGTCCGTCCGTCCGTCCGTCCGTCCGTCCGTCCGTCCGTCCGTCCGTCCGTCCGTCCGTCCGTCCGTCCGTCCGTCCGTCCGTCCGTCCGTCCGTCCGTCCGTCCGTCCGTCCGTCCGTCCGTCCGTCCGTCCGTCTGTCTGTCTGTCTGTCTGTCTGTCTGTCTGTCTGTCTGTCTGTCTGTCTGTCTGTCTGTCTGTCTGTCTGTCCGTCCGTCCGTCCGTCCGTCCGTCCGTCCGTCCGTCCGTCCGTCCGTCCGTCCGTCCGTCCGTCCGTCCGTCCGTCCGTCCGTCCGTCCGTCCGTCCGTCCGTCCGTCCGTCCGTCCGTCCGTCCGTCCGTCCGTCCGTCCGTCCGTCCGTCCGTCCGTCCGTCCGTCCGTCCGTCCGTCCGTCCGTCCGTCCGTCCGTCCGTCTGTCTGTCTGTCTGTCTGTCTGTCTGTCTGTCTGTCTGTCTGTCTGTCTGTCTGTCTGTCTGTCTGTCTGTCTGTCTGTCTGTCTGTCTGTCTGTCTGTCTGTCTGTCTGTCTGTCTGTCTGTCTGTCTGTCTGTCTGTCTGTCTGTCTGTCTGTCTGTCTGTCTGTCTGTCTGTCTGTCTGTCTGTCTGTCTGTCTGTCTGTCTGTCTGTCTGTCTGTCTGTCTGTCTGTCTGTCTGTCTGTCTGTCTGTCTGTCTGTCTGTCTGTCTGTCTGTCTGTCTGTCTGTCTGTCTGTCTGTCTGTCTGTCTGTCTGTCTGTCTGTCTGTCTGTCTGTCTGTCTGTCTGTCTGTCTGTCTGTCTGTCTGTCTGTCTGTCTGTCTGTCTGTCTGTCTGTCTGTCTGTCTGTCTGTCTGTCTGTCTGTCTGTCTGTCTGTCTGTCTGTCTGTCTGTCTGTCTGTCTGTCTGTCTGTCTGTCTGTCTGTCTGTCTGTCTGTCTGTCTGTCTGTCTGTCTGTCTGTCTGTCTGTCTGTCTGTCTGTCTGTCTGTCTGTCTGTCTGTCTGTCTGTCTGTCTGTCTGTCTGTCTGTCTGTCTGTCTGTCTGTCTGTCTGTCTGTCTGTCTGTCTGTCTGTCTGTCTGTCTGTCTGTCTGTCTGTCTGTCTGTCTGTCTGTCTGTAACAGTCTGAAGCACGGAATATTGTGCGAAACCAGTTTTTCTCCGTTGGATGCCAGCGCCACGTAAATAAAAACGCGATCGAAGTGTCCAGTTACCCACGGAGCCATTTATGCGCGTCTTAAACTTTTTCACCCGCAGTGGGAATTCACCCAGTGTACGCTCGCTGCCTATGCTCCAGTTCCACCTTTCTGCAGCAATGTTGCTAACGCGTATTCCTCTGATGCAGTGTTTCCGCCACAGCGTTGTCCAGGACAACCAATGCAGCGCACATCTATCTGCCACTGCCGCCACATGGCCCAAAGCGCCAGTATTAGTTTGAGAGCCATAGTTGATGCAGAATGCGATGTGCAATGCAGAGAGCAGCAGTGTGTTGCAGTTTAACACGAGGCGCGTGATCGGCTGCGGGGAGTGCTCTCTCTCGTGCGGTGGCCAGCGAAGCGGATCTACTTGCGCCGCCGTGAGTTTGAATCCCTGTCGCGGCGGTATTTTCCTTTATTTGTGGTTTGCCAAAGTTCAAAGCTACACACAAAAACCGGTGAGTTGGTTCGACCTCATGAAATAGTGCTTGCGCACTAAAAGGTATCGCGCAGGATCTTATGCAAATGCAGGATCGTATGCAAGATCTTATGCAAATTCCTTTGTTTTGAAGATAAAACTATTGATAAAATTTGGCAATGAAATTTTCAAGATAATACTCTAAACAAGCTAAAAAGTTATGAACAGTCATGTGAGCGGCGTTTTGGAAAGCAACACGACCATTTTCATCTATGCAATATTTCACCACTGCAACCATTTCAGGATAAGGCACTGCCTAAAGGAGTCCTTCCACACTAAAATTCTGTTCACTCCAACTCATCCGAGAGGCTCCATCGACTATTTAAAACCACTAAAAAAGTCGGCCGTGTAAAGGAAACTTTATCGACGTTCTCATTATTAAAATGACTACAACGGTTGTGTGAAGAGCGATCGATGAACAAAAAAAAACATATTGCAATGTATATGGGCTGTGCAGGAGCCAATGCCAATGCCTTTCTTTTTGCAGATAAGATTGCTGGTCACTATATTATATGCTTTTCTTTTATTGACATTTATGCCCAAGCTGTTCACGCTGAACCATACAGAGAGCTCGTTCAGCTAGAGATTGCAGCTGTTAACAACAGTTTTAGTGCGTTGCCCACTTAAACCATATTAGCATTTTCCAGTTAACTTATTTCAGGAGTCTTTGGAATCACCAAAATCACTGATTTTGTAGCAGTGCCCTCAGAGTGCCCTCAGTGACCTCTTTTATTCCTCATCTACATCAATGACCTGTCGATCAACATAAAATCCGCGCTACGTTTATTCGCAGATGACTGCGGTATTTAAAGCTCCATCCACAGCGCTACGCCATTACCGCTCTTCAACGCGATTTAACCATTATCTCAGCGTGGTGTGGCAAATGGCACATGCCTTTTAATCTAAATAAATGCCAATCCATATCATTTTCCCGCAAAAACACAGTTATTGATTGCACTTACAACATAAAATCCGTCGCCGTTACCAGAACATCATCTTATAAATACCTAGGAGTACACATCACATCATCACTGTCATGGACAACACACATTAAGACCGTCTGTTCCAAAGCATCGCGCACACTTAGTTTTCTGCGGCGCAATCTAAAATCTGCATCACCTGAAGTAAAAAAGTTGGTATGCATAACATTCGTGCGTCCTAAATTGGAGTACGCGTCATCGGTGTGGCATCCATCACAATCGTATCTCATCTCAGACCTTAAAGCCATTCAAAATCGCGCCGCCCGTTTCATTATATTGCAGTACTCAAGAAATGCCAGCGTAACATTACTAAAAGCGAGGTGGTGGCATATTGCTAAATGTGAAGAAGAATTTAAATTGCGATTTACTGGAAGAGTTCTCTTTTATCAGCGAACACACTGAATGTCTAGCGGCTATCAGCTGCAAACATCTTTTCGTGGTCGTTTATCGCCCTCCTGATGGCAATATAGAAAGCTTTTTTGCTAACCTGGAAAGGCTTCTATGGTTTACAAACGAAAATGGTGTAACGTTCTATTTAGGAGGTGACTTCAATATTGATCTTTTAAGTCAATCAACAGCTCAACGTCAATTGCAAACTATACTCTCTTCAAATGGTTTCAGCAATCTAATAGAAAAAGCAACCCGCATTACAATAAGTACAAATACATTAATAGACCTCTTCATTACAAATTTACCTACTCATGAGACTTCCGCCGGCGTGTGCGCTGCAACCTTAAGTGATCACCTACCCATATACATGTTCACGAAACTGCCGTTACCACACTCTGATGCGGAAGCCGAAGGCTGTTGCGTAAAGCAAAAAATCAATGAACGAACGTTAAATAACTTCAGGAAGAATATAATGGTGACAAGCTGGGATAACGTTTATAGATTAAACTCTGCCAATGACGCCTATAACGAGTTTCTCAACCTCCTTGCGCTTGCGTATACTCAATCTTTCCCTTTCGTCCAGATTAAAAACGCTAAGAAGTCTCGCAAGCCTTGGATCACGAAAGAATGCATTAACATGATAAAAAAGAAGGACAAACTATTTAAACATTTCCTAACCACACGTGTTCCAAGTGACTGGAATAAGTTTAAGAAACATAGAAACAGAACAAAAGCTTTACTAAGAAATCAAAAGCGTAATTACTTGTATAATATATTTGAACTCGGTAGCAGCAAGAAACCGGAACTAATGTGGAACAAAATAAATGTATTATTAAATCGTTTTCCCACCAACATAGACCTTAGTGAGATAACAGTGAACAACGAAATACTGCGTGATAAGGATATAGCCGAAGCATTTAAACACTTTTTTTGTAATTTAGTTTCAAGTTCTTATTATCCTGAAGCTCAAATTGATGTGAGTAGAAACTAAAACACACTTTTCTTAGAACCAAAAAGTGAGAGCGAACTCAGCACAGTGTTCTTATCGCTCAGAAATAGCCATGCTACTGACATTGACAATATTCAAATAATTCCTGTCAAATATGTTCTGGACTTAATATTACCGCAGCTTACACATATCTATAATCTTGCCCTCCAACAGGTATCTTCCCGGAGAGAATGCAAATATCCAAAGTAATAGCAATATTTAAATCAGGTGACAAAAATTCATTCCATAATTATCGGCCCATTTAGATTTTGCCGGTGTTTTCTAAAGGCTTAGAAAAAATAATACACTTGAGAATAACAAAATTTGCAAATAAATATGATCTTATCAGTGCATCCCAGTTTGGATTTCGTAAAGGGAGATCTGCAGAACTGGCACTTTTAACGCAAAAAGAAATAATCCTAAAGGCATTTGAGGATAGGAAAATTGCAGCGGGCCTCTACATTGACTTTTCTAAGGCATTCGACAGTCTCAATCACCTAACACTATTAAAGAAATTGGAATTATCTCATTATCATTAATGACATCATATTTGCAAAATCGAAACCAATGTGTAGCAATAGGCAAACATTTATCGACCTATAAAAGAGTTTCGACAGGTGTACCTCAAGGAAGCATCCTAGGACCTTTACTATTTAATTTTTACATTAATGATATCATAAATATAACCTCGGATGCCAAGTTTATCATATATGCAGATGATGCAACCTTGTTGTTTCGTAGTGAAAGTTATGATTGCCTAGAAAGAGACATGAACAGAACTCTCAAGGACTTAAGTTTATGGAGCACGTTAAATTCATTACAACTAAACGGGAAAAAAAACAAAGGCAGTAATTTTCACCCCAAGACAGTCTACATTTACAAAAAGTATCAATTTATCTATCGGTCACACAGCAATAGAACTTGTCGATACAGTTAAAACTCTTTGTGTATATTTTCATAAACATATGCTCGGGGATGTGCATGTAAATAACGTCGTTTCTCGAATTTCAAGGACCGTAGGTATACTAGCTAAATTCAAAAATTTCTTACCTCCTGCTGTTAAACTTCATTTGTTTAATGCGTTATTTATGTCTAATGTGAACTACTGTTTTCTTGTTTGGGGTAACACTACATTTACAAACTTAAATCAAATTCAAATTCTACAAAAGAAAGCCGTTTGACTAATCGCAGGTGTGGAGGCAAATACACACACCAGAAGCCTTTTCACGAAATTCCAAATACTTCCTATACATAGCCTTTATTATTTCACCTTGGCCAGAAGATATAAGCAAGATCTTCATAGCGAGGAGGCTCTTATTCCATCCATAGCAAACTTAAAATGAAGAGAAGGCAGGTTGAGGTCTCGGTCTCCAGAAATTTGGAAGGTTCCTTTTTTGCGTACAAATTTTAGCCGTCAAATGTTAGAGTATTCCCTTCCATCGTTACTTAACTATCTGCACAGTCATAACATCACTTTAGAAAATATTAGCATGTCAATATTGAAGACTTTTTTTTCGTCATAATAGAGATGGTACCTTCACTAAGAATTGTATAATGATGATGTATTTTTTTTTCTCTGCTCTTTATATATGTATTGTGCTTATGCTATCTTCCGACATGAAAATGCAATATTCTTATTTCGTTATTTTGCTTCAGTTCGTGCAGTGGCTTTGCGCGTTTATTTTTTTTTTGTGTGTAAAGTGTGTCCGGAAAATTAATCACTACATATGTAAATACGTTGCGCAACCGTTGTATGCCTTGTAAAGAGGAGCTTGAACCTCGTCAAGTGAACTATTTTTCACTTTTGTTCGAGCGCCTACCACTTTGACGGAAATAAATAATATGATATCATATCATATCATATCATATCATATCATATCATATCATATCATATAATATCCCTCGGCCTTCAAACGCTAGCAACTCGCCGCGTAATTTCCCGTCTGTGCCTTTTTCACTCTTTTATCGCTCACGAAGACATTTGTTGCTGCAGCCACTCCCCCGAATGTCATCCCACCTAAACCACAGTAACCCAATCGCACGCATTAAAATCCGCACCGCCGCAAGGAGCAGTTCATTTTTTCCCGACGCCATAGTGCTCTGGAATGGCCTTCCCGACGACGTAATCACATGCTCCGGCCGCCACCTTTTCCGCGAGAAACTGGCTAATCACTTCTCATAAACATCATTCGCACTGCGACACTGAAGGGACAACTGTTCGCTGTTTTCCTTTTCTTTGTTTATTTCTTGCTTTTAGTTTGGGTATTATTGTACTCTTCTTGTACGCGTGTATTTTCTCTTTTTCCCCCTCTCTTTTTATTCTCTGCCACTACCCTCCAGCCTATATGTACGCCCCCCCCCCCCCCCTTATTTAGTGACTCCGGGCCTTTAAGGGACAAATAAATGAAATGCAATGAAAAGCATTTAAAAAGAATTCTTGCTGCTCCAGAAAAGCCTGTTCTCTTAACTGGTGTATACGGAAGCCAACTTGTGACCGGGTTGGTATGTTGCGTTTATAGCAAAACTTATTTATTCTGACAAGAATGACTTTTTCTTCTCCACTAGAGAAGATATAGCAGGAATTATTCTGATGAGAATGACTTTTTCTACTCCTTTAGACAAGATAGAAAATATTGACAGAACCTTTAATTGGTAATATAGTTGTTAGCCACTTTTCATACAAACACGACATAATTTTGATATAATAAATACTGTGTTTGAAACAATGAAGCGATAGCCTAGTGCTCCCGTGCAGCGGCCTTTGAAGCTGATCTGCTTCCGCCAACGTGGGTTCGGCTCCCAGTCGTGGATATTGACGCGATTTTCTTTTCTTTGTTTTTTTTTCTTATGAATCTTGTGGTGCACAGGCATCGCAAAGAGGTGATTTGCTAGGCTCTGAACGTCCGGATTAGTACTTCCGCACTGAAATACATTGCATAGCTCGCTCCCGCACATGTAGTTTAATATCAGGCCATTTCGTTAGCCTCAAGATTTGTACCCCGTAGGTACTTAGTAGAACGTTAAGTTGGGCGAGTTGGTATAGTTCATGGTTGAAAAACAGCGCACAAAAGACTAGACACAAGAGTAAAGGCGACGACAGGACAAGCGCTGAACTCACAACTAAGGCTTTATTTCGAAAACCTGGGTATATAAGGAAGGCATAATCATGAAAACAAAATTGAACAAACAAAACTATGACAAAGATAAAACTATCGTGCGCCCGAAGCCCAGAAACAGCCAAGAAACGTGATCTCGTTATCACTTAAAGCAACCGAAGGTTTGCTAACGCAGCCCCGTTGCTCCGTTGCGATGAAGTATGCTTCTGCTACTTCCCGCGTGGTTTGATCTCTATGAGAATACAACACCATTGCTTGACTTAACAAAGCAGTGCACTTTTTCTTCTTCTTTTTCATCACTGCGCACCCCTTACAATGGGTAACAAGATAAGATTGGTCATTGCCTTTTTCTAAATTGTTGTTGTGTTCTTGCAAACGCTTGTTCAAGCAACGCCCAGTCTGTCCGATGTAGCGTGCTAGCGATGTAGCGAAAGCAGAAGAAAGTGAAAGGGCTCGATGCATCACCGAATGTCTTGAAGTTTTAGAGCGCACAAAGGGGAATACCATTAAGCCAAGTCCGATCAACGCGATAGCAAATTGGATGCACTCCAAGGACCTGAGGGTCATCCTTTCAGACAAAGAAGGATACTTCACCATTCTTTCTGAAGCTCAGTTCCAGGAAAAAGCATTGGCAGCTGTTACGAAAAACTTTGATGTAGCTCCATTGAAAGAAGCGAGGGTAAAGAAGGAAGCTGTAGATCTTCTCAAGGAACTTGGCCTTGAGCGGTTATGCACACAGATCAACAAATGCAAGAAGCTGCATTTGGAAGTATTTTTCACCGCAAAAACACATAAGGCGGACGTCCCGTTTAGGGCTATCGTGTCAGAGAGGGACACTTGGCAGCACCAGGTGTCAGTTTTCCTGCAAAGACTCCTTTCCTCTCTGCACTTTTGTGACCCTTTAAAGATCGCCAACTCAGATGCTTTAGTAACCTTCCTAAAAGACCACAACCCCCGCAACAGTGTTGCCTTCAGCATCGACGTCACTGACCTTTACTACAGCCTTCCTCACGACACCCTGCTTAAGCGGGTGAAGATGTTGATCACAGAAGAGAATGACGAGATGGTTTTCTGCACCAACACAGGACTGAGCGTTGAAAGTTTCCTTGAGCTGTTGCGGTTTTACCTACGTTCCACCTTCGTAGGCTGGGAGGGCAAGCTCTACTCGCAGAAAGCTGGAGTATGCATTGGGTCCAGCGTTGCTCCCGTGTTGAGTGAAATTTTCCTGATGTATGTGGACAGGGACCTTGAAAAGAACTTGACAGGACTGCATCACACCACCGTTAGGTATGTGGACGATTATCTGGTTTTCACTGAACGCGACCGCTTCGATGCGAGTGTGGTTGACATCGTCAAAGTGTTTAAAGAATGCGGGTCTGGACTGCTGTTCACTTTCGAGTTGCCCGTAAGCGATGAACTACAGTATTTAGATTTGCAACTGTGGTTCGCCCGTGAGCATGTCTGCTGGAAATACAACCCAAGGTCTGTAAAGCCGTTGCTGAGTTCTCAATCGGGGCACTCAAAATTGGTGAAAAATTGCATCGTAAGTTCTTGCCTGAGGTTTGCATTGATGAAATCCTGCCACCACTGTGTTGCTGACAGTTTCCGATCACAACTCACGAGGATAAGGAATGCCGGCTACCAAGATGCAATGGTGAACGAGGCTTGCTCAAGATTACTTAAGTGTTTCAAGCGACAGATGGCCCTGAATGCACCACTCAACAGTCCAGAAAAAGAAAAGAAAAGCACCTCAGTTGTGCCATATTTGCACCAAGTCTCCCACGGACTGAAAAATGTAGGAAGAAGGTTCAACGTTGATGTTTTGCTGTCTGCTCCTGTCAAGCTTAAACAAGTGTGTGCTGCGATAGAAAGGAAGAAAGTGTCGAAAAAGAAAAAAGGTTGCGGTGTCGCGCACACGGATCCGTTTGTCAACTGCCGCACGTGTGTCGTCTAAAGCTTTCCCCTTTCCTGCGGAGCACGCTACATCGGACAGACTGGCCGTTGCTTGAACAAGCGTTTGCAAGAACACAACAACAATTTAGAAAAAGGCAATGACCAATCTTATCTTGTTACCCATTGTAAGGGGTGCGCAGTGATGAAAAAGAAGAAGAAAAAGTGCACTGCTTTGTTAAGTCAAGCAATGGTGTTGTATTCCCACAGAGATCAAACCACGCGGGAAGTAGCAGAAGCATACTTCATCGCAACGGAGCAACGGGGCTGCGTTAGCAAACCTTCGGTTGCTTTAAGTGATAACGAAATCACGTTTCTTGACTGTTTCTGGGCTTCGGGCGCACGATAGTTTTATCTTTGTCATAGTTTTGTTTGTTCAATTTTGTTTTCATGATTATGCCTTCCTTATATACCCAGGTTTTCGAAATAAAGCCTTAGTTGTGAGTTCAGCGCTTGTCCTGTAGTCGCCTTTACTCTTGTGTCTAGTCTTTTGTGCGCTGTTTTTCAACCATGAACCCCGTAGGTACAAAGCGCTTACGTGCGAAATGCATTCCGCGCATTTTTTTGTTCTAGTCATTTCAATCTCATGATCCGGATCTGCAGTTGCTACTTCCTGGATATTTATTTCTTTATTTTATTAGTTGTATTCCACAGTGCCACAACTCATTACAAAGGCGGCGGATATTTCTTCTGTTACAACTTCTAATACATTGGTACCTGCCATAACTTGTTCTCTCCAGTGTTTTCAACACTACTTCATTTTTCCGCGCTTTAAAATTTACTCCCACCTTCATGCTTTTTATGTATAAGTGCTAATATTTCTGCGCGATCTAATCTTTTTTAATGTAATCTTCTTGTAGGAGGTTGCACAGAAAGGGTTCTAAGCCATGCAGAGTAAGCTCGCTGGTGTATATGGTTTTAAATCTTCTACATCGCAGTTCCAGTGGAAGAAGATATTGCCAGCCCCGCAGCGCTTCATCACCACCCCCGGGGGTGATTCGCAGAAATTATCGCCATTTCTAACCGGTCAGACCTGCTTCCTTTAACGCCCTCTGACCAATTTCCCTCACGTCGTGCTTGGGTAGAAACTACGAACGAGTTATGCAGACACGACTTCAAAACTAAACTATATCGAGGACATCAACCTGTTCCGGGTTCCTACTTTTAAGCACTATGCACGCATCAATGGGGGAGTGGATTCGCATGACTAATAAAAGGCGGCAAAAAATAGACGGCAGATGGAGGGCAATACGTGGGACACACACGTAAGCGCAGCCGTACTTCTACAGGAAGAAGTCATGACGCGGATTCAATGTGGTGGAGAACACCTCATTGTGGCATTCGACATAAAAAGGCCATTTGATAGCATCTCACACGAAGTCATTCTTTCTTGAACCACTACCCTCAGTTGAGGCGACGTAACATTCCAGTACATCAAAAGTTTCTTGTCTGACATGACCGCCAGTATGGGAATCGGAGCCACCCACTCCGACACAGTCAACATCTACAAAGGTACCCGCAGGAAGCCTTTATTTTTCCCTTTATTCAACATTGACATGCTCTCTAGGCCGGGAAACTTAACATGCATCTTAAATCCGTTTTATACTCTGTGCCGATGATATAACAATCTGTAATACTAAGGGTTCCGTCGCTCAGAAAGAAATGACGTTACAGGCAGCAGTGACTGTGGTTGCATGTCTCATCCAACGTAACGGTTTGCATAGTGCACCCGACAAATCCGGAATTGTTCTAGGCCATGAAAAAGGTTAGGCGTCCCCAGGCTCGCTGGACATCTCTATTGAGGGTCACGAAGTGTGAGATGTGAATACCGCTCGCATCCTGGGCCTGCAGAATCAGAGCAACGGGTGGCTTTTCACTGAGTCATAACCCTCAAATCAACGGAGAACCAAATCAGCCGCATGATCAAACGCACTGCCAAACACCGCGGTTGGACGAAAGAAGAGGACACTCTTAGACTGGCCAATACCATCATAGTCAGACGGATCACCTGCGGTCTCCCATATCAAGCACTACACAAAGAGAAGCACATTGATCCAATCATTCACATTGCGTACCGGACGGCCCTAGGCCTACACTTGAGTACTCCTAATTAAATGCTCTCAGCCGTGGAACTACAAATACTTTTGAATTACATGACGCCGTCCGCATATCCCGAAAGGCCACGCGCCAGACCGCCGTGGCGGGTAGTAGTCCAGAAACGAGTAATCACCCCGGAAGCCCTGTGAACAGTGGTATCCGAAGAATCACTCTCGCATGGGTTCGGACACCACATTCAAGTGTCCCCAACACGAAAGCACACGCACCACGAGCCGCACACAGGTCGCCGCTGACCCAAGGTTAGGCGCCTACGCAAAAAATTAGAGATCCCGAAGCTGTGCATGTGTCTGTGGCAGCCTACCGGGACGGCGAAACTATCGCGGCAGGGGCCGTGGACCACTTTTCAATATGTTCCTCAAGGTCCCTATAGCAGCCGAGAGCCCAGCCATGGCAGAGGCCACTGCACTCACACTGGTTATCAAAGGTATTGATAACATCGATGTTCGTAACCACATCGTCGCCGGCTCTCAAAAAGCCTGCCGCCATTGCACGACAGGCCACCACCCACTTGAGCGTCGATCATCGTGGTCCCACGCCTCACGAAACGTCACCGCATTTCGTGGGCCTCAGGCCAGGAGGGCTTAGAAGGGAAAGAGATGGTCAATGGTTTTCCCACCGAGCTGCTGCCCCTCACTTTGTCTCCTTACCTCACACATATTGGACGCCTTGAGACCCATCGACTCTACCACACTACACTGGAGACGAATCGTAGCCTCGCGTCATATTCAAAGATTCCGATATACTACAAAATAGACACCACCACCCACCTGGACGTGGCGCAGCGTCTTTGATATAGTATGTGGGTGCCAAGCTAACGCGCAGCATTTACAGACACCCGGAGCAGCAGGGAGACGCAAGTGGTGCCTAACGAGTGATCATCCAACTGGCGCGGTCGTCGGCCAAGGCAACCTGCCCTGAGGACTTCAGCTCAGTCAACACCCTTTTTTGTGGATCATTAAACCTTTTCCTCTTGCTTTACCAGTTTAGGAAGCTAGGAGTCCAAGTCATCTGGAAATTAGCGCTGTCCTGGTTCACCTCGTCCACTGACGCACACGCTGCAGAGCTTCAAGAAAGCATGCCTCGTCTTCTACAGTTACTATTCTTCCATGCATCCGGTTCTAAAAATCCAAAGAAGCACTGCGTACATCAAGCGATCGCACCATATAGAACACCCGTCTAGCATGCAGGAAAACCGTGGTTTGAATCCCGGTGCTACCGCACTTGTCCACAATAAAAAAAAAAAAAACTAGAGGTGAAACTTCAGCTCTACCTTACGAGTATGACGCGATAGCGCAATCGGTTAATTCCTATTTGAGCAGGGCGTCATTCCCTCCATTCGTAGATCCCTGGGAGCCCTCATACCCGTCCGGCCGCAGTGATGCATCGGCCAAGCGACGCGCCACTGCCCTGCGCTGCTCCCAGCGGTGGGAGGTACTCCCAGCGATGGGCCTTGTGCGACCCAGGTCATTTTTTTATAATGTAAACATTATTGCGAGAGCAGGTGATATACCCAAACACTGTTTGGATCGATAGCTACAAAGCTAGTCACCGATCCATTGCAAAAAATACTTGCAGTTCAGCCACAGAGCGCGGAAGCCTAAATGTTTAATCACATTATACACAATAGTGCAGGTTACAAAAACACGCAGCAAAAACCAAGAATAAGTTAGGAGACTGCAAGAAGAATACAAAGAATAACCAAGAATACAAAATACAAAAACAAAAATAAGAAAAGAGTACACAGAATGCAAAGAAAAACATACCAGAACCAAGCACCAAGAAAAATGAGGTGTCAAGAATTCACAAACAAGAGTTTCAGGCAAAATTTGATTAGACATGAAATACAGTTTACAAGCCGTTTTAAGATTTCTGGCTATTTTTATCTGGATGGGCAGTGCGTTCCATTTTTTTGCTCCATTGAACTCTATCCGGCGTTCACCATGTACATTGCTACATTTTGGAAGGTTAAATTTACAATTGCATGGTTGTCATGTATTACGAAGAAGTAGGGCAAAAAGGCTTAACGGAACGGGAGAGATAGTGTTTATTACGCTGTTTATCAAGAGCGAGATTTTATAGTCAAGCATAGATGAGAACAATAGTACTTGATTAGCATCAAAAATGTTGCTCCTAGAGTGATCTGAATCACATCTTATCGCGTTCAATGCCCGGTTCTGTAGACGAAATAAAGGTCACAAGTAGGTTTTATATGCTTTGCCCCACGATTCACAACAGTAACTGATATGTGAATGGCAGAAGGAATAGTATAGGGAGCGTGATACACCGTACGGAAAATAATAATTTGCTTTAATGAGCATGAGGCATCCGAAAGCAAATTTTTTGCATACGTTATTAATTTTTCCTTCCAATGTAAATGACAATCAAAATAACTCCCAGGTATTTGAAATACGAGACGGTTGTACTAACGAGCTACCTAGAGTAAGTGTAATTGAATGGCTGGTTTCGTTTTACGTAGAATGAAAAATGACGTACTTAGTTTTGGCTACATTCAAGGTTAGGCGATTTTGTAAGAACCAGGAAGACAGGATTTGAAGTTTACTCATTATTGTTGTTTGAATCACCGGAAGAGATTCACCAGTAGCTATCAGGACGGCGTCATCTGCTCACACTATTAATTGGGAACAGTGAAGTGCCTGTGGAAGATCATTTATTTAAAGTGAAAACAAAATGGAACCGATAACAGAGGCCTGTGCTACACCGCAAGATATACTTTTAATATCTAACATAAAAGCATTAATAATTACCTTTTGTTTCTGTGAATATAAGTAGCTATGAAAGAATTTGAGCGAGCTCTGCAAAACTATAGCTTTCTAATTTCTACAACAAGATGGGATGACAGACCATGTCAAATGCCTTTTTAATATCTAAGAAAACAATGAGAGCTATGGGATTTTTATGCTTGGCGGAATTAAGGGTTTGTGATAACGTTAATACAGCTGTGGAAGATGGTCCATTTTCAAGAAATCCGTGTTGTTGAGGTGCAATAATATTATTCTCTTTAAGATATGTTTTAACCTCTCGCGCAATTAGCTTTTCAAAGAGAGTGTTTAGCACACTCAGTACAGATATTGGTCTGTAACTACCTGGTTGGTTTCGACCTCCATCTTTATATATAGGTACTACTTTAGCAACTTCGAGTATGTCCGGGCAACAGTTATTTTTTATGGAGTGATTGAACAAGTGGCCTAGGTAAGGACCAAGGAAATAAATGTTTTCTTTGATTACCCGTGTCTGTATGTCATCAAGACCAACTGCTTTGTTTACTGCCATCTTACTGACAATAGATCTGATGTTGTCAGTGGAAACGTCATGAAGATAGAAGTTATTACACACCGCTTTAGGTATACATGATGAAGATAACTGCAACGGCAATTGACTAGTAAGACCAGAACCAACGTTACTGAAGTAATCGTTAAAATGATTAGGAACATACGGGGAGATATTGAATAATGGAATTGAGAATTCTCCCCCTAATCCAATATCTCCAATAAATCTCCAATATCTCCCCCTGTCAAGAAGGGGGAGATATTGATGGGGGTGACATTATTTTGTCGTTCTATCCCAATTACCTTTCTGACTATCTTCCATAGTTGTTTCGTGTCCTGCTTGTTTTGAATAACCAGTTTTTCATAATACAGTTTTCTTGATTTTCAAATCATTGCTACTGACTTATTCCTGTAATACTTTAACTGCTTTCGGTAATAGTCATTTGTTTTAATTTTCTTCCATCTCTGGTAGTATGAATCCTTACTCTTCAGAACAAACAAGTATCCAGGAGCATATGGGGTCATCATAATTGTGTTTAAGGTTTTCACGCCTAGATTCGGTTACTATATTGGTAACGTAAGAAACAAAGTTTACAAACATAACATTTACATCGTTATTAATCATATTTTAAAAGTTAATTAACTCAAGTAACTTTCTAACCCTCACGTAATCAATAGGGGAAGATCGCCTTGGGTGTCTTCGACTAGGGGGTAGCGTGAGGCTCTTGGCAGAAACATAAACGTGAACAATGATCGGCAACAACAACGTCGCACACACCGGCTGGCATATTTGTGTCAAGGTTGCATAACATATGGTCTATGAGAGATGCGGATTGACTGGTTATCCGAGTCGGAGAGGTAATGACATTTTTTAGTGACAAGTACATACAAACAGCGCTAAACAACAGGACCAGAAAGGAAAACAACAGGACCTGTTCTGGTCCTGTTGTTTAGCGCTGTTTGTATGTACTTGTCACCATAGAACACCAACTCGCCCAATCTGCCGTTCTGCGACATTTTTTAGGTTGAATGACTCAAGAAGAAAGACAGAGTCTCTGCAGTCGTCCGATAATACATCAATATTAATATCGCCCCAGACTGCAATGGGGCGCAGTTATAAGCCCACACTGAAGCTTAACGAAAAGTGCTTCATTTGCTTCATTACTGTGTTTCTTCATTTCAGAGCTGCAATAGTCAAGTCCAACTTAGACAAAAAATGCGATCCCTCACAGCAGTGTACAACCCCTCATCCCCCTACAACAGCAGTGTACAACCCCTCAAGAGCATGGTGAATTAGTTTTTCGCAATATGGCTGGCATCAGTACCGAGCATTTTTTAGAGCTTTTACAGTTTTACCTGAGTTCCACAGCCACTTTTTACGACGGACGATTTTATGTTGAAAAGTCCGGAATTTGCATTGGGTCTTCGGTTGCTCCAGTGCTGTGTGACATTTTTGTGGCTTTTTTAGACAGACGCTTAGAAAAAGAGCTTTTAAACCACCCTGTATCACGTGTGTTTCGTTATGTCGATGACTTTCTAGTGATTCTAGACAATTCTTCTAACTATGACCTTGACATTGCTGTCACTAACATTCTTAACGCCTTCTCCTCTGAGGGGCAAAGCTTACTTTTTACTCATGAACTGACAAGGGACAACCGCATACAGTTTTTATACTTAAATCTGCACTTCACTGATGCCCACGTTTGCTGGTCGTATAGCCCAAGGTCTAACAAGAGTCTAATACCCTATAAAAGCGCTCATTCTAAGCTAGTGAAACGTGGCATCATCATGTCTGCATGCCTCTCTGCCCTGCAGAAATCCTGTACCCACACCATGTCATCCAGTTTTCGCTGTCAAGTTGAGCGCCTTCTTTCCGCTGGCTATCCCCGTCATTTACTTCTTGGCACCTGCGAAAGCCTGCTTCAAAGGCTAAAATCTACACATGTAAAAGATAAAGGATGTTCGGATCCCAAGCCACCATTTGTCAAGCCGTATTTTCATTGCCTTTCCCATAACATCAAGAAGGTAGCAGAAAGGTATGGGATACGCGTTGTTTTTTCGGCTCCCTGCAAGCTGAAAAAAGTGTGCCCTCTACTGGCTGGAACAAGAAAAGAACCCACCACCTGCAAGAAGAACCACCGGAACAAGTTTACAAAATCTGTTTCCGAAGTTGTTTATGAAATACCTTTGTCATGCGGTCGTTCCTACATAGGCCAGACTGGCCGTTGTTTTAATGAACGCGCTTTAGAGCACAGGCGATCCCTTAGCAGTGGCACCGGCAGCAATCTACCCTTGCACTGTAAGAGCTGCGACACCAAAAACTGTTCTCCCTACCTGGAAAAAACAAAGTTCCTTTCAAAGGCCAAAACAAAAACCGAAAGAGAAGTCATCGAGGCCTATTTCATTTCTAAAAGGGGTGATAAGTGTGTTAGCGCCCCTTCTTTATCTCTTTCATGTCAGGAAATCAAGTTCTTAGATGGTCACATCCGAACTTTTCATGCGTCGTAATTCACACGTGGTCTTTTTTACCCTGTCATTGCCGTTCGCACGTTGCTTCTGCTTGTCTCGTAGTTTGCTGTGATTGCCTTTATAAGCACCCTGCTTTTACAAAATAATGTCAGTTAGAAGTCTGCGCTTTGTGTGTGTGTATTCGTGCCTTTCTTTTGTCCCGTCGTCTTCGCGCAGTTTTGTTTTGCTCTAACGCCTTTGACGCGCCCGGAAAGGCGTGTCAAACAGCTAGCGGTGAGTGTGCAGATAGATAGCAGAGAAGTCTCGATTTCGCGATTGCTGATATGGCGCTGATAACTTCAGGTAACGCTGCGGCCTGGTATTGCGCAGTGTATTGTGTTTGAAGTGTGAAACAGGCGTGCAGGGTGCGCTTGTATCGCCTTTACGTGGCTTTATATCTACATTTTATTGTCCGCTGCCTGCGCACGTTCCGCGCTATCTTCGTTCACTGACTGCTGTCATCGCAAACTCGGATGAAACTCGGGCGAGCGCCTAACTCGGGCCTTCTGGCATAGCGCCCCAGAACACATTATTGTCCTCTCCTATTTTTTAGCAGAAGAGAACAGTACGATTCAGCGTCAGCGATTCCATTCGCATCATATTACGGAGTAGATGAATAAATAATGGCACTAGTGTTCACGGCAAGTGCGAAGTGGTATTTATTGTGGAGAACTGACACTGCCGTCTTATGGCACTCGCCTACCAAAACCATTCCAACCACTACTTCACAGCAGTCACACACATTCACTCGCAAAACATTATCGCCCTTATTGAGGCCCGATTTAGAAATTTCATACCAATCTCCACCAGCAATATCCACACAAGACTAGTGAACAACCACGCACTGCGAAACCTTAAGTAGCGTAAAGATTGGTTCGTAAAAGAGACAATCCCATGAACGAAGATCCGTGTCCCGTCTTTTTAATGTGACTGTCCCTTTTCGCCGCCCATCCTTACGCTACAATGAACGAACTTGCCCAAGAACTCATCTTGCTGAAACCTCAAGTGAATCACAGAACACTAACAGAAAAACGTTCTTCATTTGCATCATTGCAGAGCTACAGAGCAGAAGCAACGACCAGTTTGAAAGGAATTAATTAATTATCTAAATGAGACAAGAAATTTGGGGGGCACTAAAATGATATGGGCTTTATATAAAGCCGCATGAAGCCTACTTGACAGCATAAGTCATTCCAGAGTTATCAAATTAAACCACAACCACAACCACACACAATTAAACCACAAATGGCGTTTCACTGAAACCTGTGCAGGTTTAATTAAAGCAAGTTTATTGAGTATTTACTAATGTGGATGCGCAACATCCTTATGTATGAACTACCTGTGCAAAAGCCATTGTCAACTATAATGCCCTACACCTTACTTTCAGAAGGAACTGTGACATGACTTGTGGCTTGTACAAATAATCACTCAAGCGTTTCAATGCCTGCAATGCAGTGGCCTCGAAATGCACACTAATACAGCAAAAATAGATCATAACGGCAAAAGGCGAAATGGCCTCTTTCGTATGGTGTTGAGTCCATCTGCGTCACCTGCCTGCCGTCCAAGTCGTTCTTCGTAATTTTTAAGCAAATTCGGCTAATGGTCTCTAAACAACATCTTGCCCACCATATAGCTCTTACATGCGAAATGAACAATGTCATCAGTAGAGAACCCTGTGAAAGGAAACTGGTGTCAAGGGATTGCTGTCTTACACTTCTCGAGTACATGGCTCTATTTCTTGGCATTTTTGTATGAAACAGCTGTAATGTTATCTTTGGTGGTTCAAGCAACCATGGCTAGGCTGCAGATAAGTTCACTTCTCGGGATTTGATTAACAAATGGATAATTGTGTGATCTGAATTTCGCACGAAGAGTATTTGCACCGACTGCATATGCGTAAGCAATACTTGCCGTGAAGGGACCCTATTGATATCTGAGCCACCCTAGAGATTGATGTCTATCTCAGACTTGAATTGTCTCTTGCCACTCTCTGCGTGCTATATATTTCACACTCATTCCTCAGGATGTCTTTGAGCCTTCTGCATGAGCTCTTTAGCTTCCTCCAGTTCGACATGAATGACACGTCTTTTCAGTTGCACCGTTGAAAAAAATAATCACGACGAGAACAATGAAAATTGCTAGCTGTTGATGAAGGAGCTCTATGGTTTGCAGAAATTACATAAAAATAAAATTATGGGTGAGTACAGTCGCGGTCAGAATGACGTGCAACGCTCTGGCAGCCACCTTTTCCTAGTTTGCGTTTGATGGAAACTACCAAGCGCGAGGGCCGCTTCTCGGCAGATACATACATAAATTTGCAGCAGCGCCCGACTTGAATTGCTTCGTGACATCAGCTCGTACCACCTGACGAGTGTTGCAAGTTATACTGCGCGCGACAGATCATTCCATCCCCCACGCTGCGTGAAGATATGGCAAAAAATCAAGGTGTGTAACATCTCTGCTTTGAAGATCAATGATAATTAAAAATAAGTGAATACAAACCCAAGAGCAACATGAAACTTTTGGCAAGTGAAATTATTGAAAAAGTTACTTCCTTAATTTCATTTCCAAAATTATCTTAAGTTTCAGAAAAGCAAAACAATAGACTATGCCCCCGCCGGCCGCGTCCACGGCAGCGTCCGTGTATGCGGTGTTGTCTAACTGGGCTAGCGTTCTCTCCACGTACTCGGCCCCCGCTTTTCGTCTGTTTTCGTGAAGATTGGGGTCCATGGTTTTCGGCAATGGTCCCACGTTAATGGTTTTGCTAAGGTGGTCCGGTACGTCCGCGTATCTGTCTACCAGTCCGCTCGTGTCCCGACCCAACCTTCCTAGGAGCGCTCGTCCCGTGGGGGTGCCTCTGAGTCTCGTGGTTTGCGCTCCCAGCAGAGCTTCGGCGAGCTCGCTGAAGGTGTTGCTGATGCCTAGCTGGAGCAACTTTTCGTTCAACGTGTGCTTGGGTAGGTGCAGAGCAGTCCTGTACGCCTTCTTGAGAATGATGTCGGCTTGCTCTCTTTCCGCCTTGGTCGTCGCGTGGTACGGCAGGGAGTACGTGACTCGGCTGACAATTAGGCTGTTAACTAGCTCGAGAGTGTCTTCTTCTCTCATTCCATATCTCTTTTGGGAGACTCTGTTGATCATACGGCCCACCTGCTCTGCCGCCTTACTCAGCAGGCTGATGGTGTGGCTGCATTTCCGGCTTCCTTGCAACCACATGCCCAGGATCCTTATCATGTTCTTTTCCGGGATGTTCTGTCCCTCGAGAACGACCTCCAGTGTCGCTTGGGTGGGATGCTTGCCGACCCTGAGGAGTTCCGACTTCTCCGTCGAGCATCCTAGGCCCCTCTCTCTGGTGTAATTTTCTACGCACGGTTGCGAGCGAATATTCGCCCACGCTAGGCCAAGGGATACTCCGCGGCCGGACAGGACGAGGCTCCTTCCCACGATGTTTCGCGCCAGCCCGCGAAGAGCGGAGCCTCGCGCCGAACGTCAGGGCGCGTCTCCGTTCCCGAGCCAAAAAGGGCAGTCTCCCCCCCGCGCGCGCGCGCGCAACAAACACGCTATCCGTGGCACTCGTGCCGCCGGCCGCCTCCCTTGTTAGTTGAAGTAATAACACGGTTAAGTAGGGTGCATCACGGGGAAGTGAACCACTGGGGACATAGTAGGGTGCACTGCGGGGAAGTGAACCACACATCCCCCAACCTTAAATAGACCCATGCGCCTTCTAGTACATGCTATGGAGGAGTCTCCTGGTCTTGAGGGCCTTGTGGCAGGTCTTGCGGTGGAGGTCACCCCGACAGTGTCCACGCAGTCGTCCGCGGTATTCCGAAGGCGGCGTGAAGGTCTCCTCTGGGACGACTGGCGCGGCCCGTGCTCTACGTGTCCGCAGGCCTGCGAAGAGAAGGCTGGTTGAAAACTTCAGGCCAGGATTCGGCAGTAGTCGCCAGAGTAACAGCAGCCGGAGGTGGCTGCTGACTCGTCCCGCCACGGCTGCCCCGGATGGATGCGCCAAACAAGATAAAGGCAGCTCTGTCGCAGCAGGCGGCAGCGAGACGATGTCTACAGGACAGGAAGCCTGGGTGGCTCCATTGGATCTGCAAGATTTTCGAAACACACTCTACATGCCTTTTATATGCCTTTGATCATGACATCATCACTGGGTACATCACTCGTCCATTCGGTAGAAAGAAAACATCCACTAAGCGAATTCATTGCTACAACCGCGCTAATTTCGATGGGATTAACTCTGCACTGCAATCATTTTCAGAGGACTTCCTAGCTTACTCTTCGTCTCGCTCAGTCGAAACAAATGGGAAATCACTTAAAGACACATTGACTAATCTTGTTGACAAATTTGTGCCAGTCATCACCATCAGATATCATAAAAATGCACCATGGTTCACAAATCGCCTTCGTCGTCTTAATAATAAGAAAAAAACGCTTGTACCGCCAAGCAGTCAAAACAGGTCTTCCATCATCATGGACAAAGTACAGACATTGCGATCACGAATATCAGTCACTGCTTAAAACAACTCGTCATCATTTCTTCAGTCACGACCTGTCCACCATGTTAACCAATAACTCTCATAGATTCTGGCGCGTCATCAATCCGAGTTCCCACCCCGAAATCGTACTAACTAATCCTGATGGTGATCCAGTAACTGAAACCGAGTGTGCACAGCTTCTTAACGACGCATTCGTCTCAGTGTTCACCCATGAAGACACCACTTCCTAGCCCATGTTACAGTCATCTTCCGTCACTTCCATGCCAGAAATTATAATTAATGAATCAGGCATTCTTGCCCTTTTGAATAACCTCAAAGTTACTACTAGCTCTGATCACCTTGGATTTAATAACAAAATACTAATGAATGCCTCTCTAAACCTCTATCAAGTATTGACATCACTTTTTTCACAATCATTATCATCTGGTACAATTCCTGACGACTGGCGTACAGCGAAAGTAATACCCATTTTCAAATCCGGAGACCGCACCATTCCACTTAACTATCGCCCTATCTCATTAACCAGCAACATCTGTAAACTCCTGGAACACATAATTCCTACTCAAGTAATTAATTATCTAGAGGAGCACGATGTAACCTGATGTTCTTTCTCTTAGTTGAAAATTTCTCTCCAATTTTCCTCAGTTTGTTTAACAAATTTCTCGTTTAAAGCGTTAATAAAGTGTGTAAGATTTACTGTCATTTATTGAGTTGATTGTATGTATATTTCCTTGCAGTTAGTGTTATTTGCCGAATTGATATTTTTGGTTTCCTCTTAATGTAACTATATGTTCACTGCCTTTACTTGAATCCATGATACTCTTTTGTTTCCTTGTTGTATCAACTATTTGCTTCTCTATGTTTATGAATATTCTTTTAATGTGTGCTGTTATGCCTTGTAACGGCTGGCTGGGGCCTCGTCAAGCTGTTTACGCACAGCTTTAGCCCAGTCAGCCGACCAGAACCTTCTGGGAAATAAATTGAAATTGAAATCATTTTCAAATACCAGCACGGTTTTCGCAGGGGTTATTCATGCGACGCACAACTCGCTGGATTTACTAACGACATATTTTCCGCAGTAGACGCTGGCTTACAGGTTGACGCAGTATTTTTAGACTATTCTAAAGCTTTTGATCGCGTTCCCCACCACAGGCTCCTAACCAAATTGACAAACTTAAATCTCCATCCCAACGTTATTTGATGGATAAAACAATTCCTCGATAACAGAAAACAATTCACCTCTGTCTACGGCTTTAACTCGTCTTCTGTCCCCGTAACATCTGGAGTCCCCCAGGGAAGTCTACTTGGCCCTCTGCTTTTTTTAATTTTTATTAACGATCTACCCAAGTGTGTATCGTCTCAAATTAGGCTATTCGCGGATGATTCTGTAATATATCGTAATATGACTAATGAAACCGACCGCCATTCACTTCAAACTGATCTTGACGCTGTAACGGCTTGGTGTTCTTCCTGGTTAATGTCTCTAAATGCATCTAAAACAAAGTTAATGTCGTTTACTAACCGTTCCACTCGAATTGCTACAACCTACTTCCTCAATAAGGATAGAGTTGAACTTACAACAACTTACAAGTACCTAGGAGTTCACTTTCAGTCTGACCTAACTTGGCATTACCATATTAACACAATCTTAGCATCAGCAAATCGCGCACTCGGCCTTCTTAGGCATAATCTCAAACACGCGCCTTCACACTTAAAAAAACTTGCTTACATCACGCTAATCCGCCCGAAAGTTGAGTATGCTTCTGCCATATGGGACCCTCATCAAGCTTACATCATAAACAACCTTGAATCCCTGCAAAACCGTGCTGTTCGCTTCATCTTTTCAGATTATTCACGCTTCACCAGTGTCACAGCATTAAAACAACGTGCCGAGTTGGAACCGCTATCATGTCGACGCCATTTCGCTCGCCTAACCTTGCTTCACAAACTGTATCACCATCCCATCCTCCACGACGACTTCTTTTTGCCACACCCTGCAATCTTTCCTCGCCGTGACCACGTTAACAAAATAAAACGCATCACATGCCGTTCATTGCTCTACGCGAAATCATTCATTTCTCGCACTATAATAGATTGGAATAACATTGGAATTTACTGAGTATTTTATTCTGCGTTGTTTGTTGTTATTATTTGTGTACATTACTAGTTTTAATTCATTATGACGTGTATTTTGTTCAAATTCCTGTGCCATATTTTTATGCTTGTATCGCCCCCCCCCTATGTAATAACCTCGCACGAGGGCCCTTAGGGGTATTGTAAATAAATAAGTAAATAAATAAACGTATGCCACGGGAGGGGAAGCGGCGTCCGAAAGGGCCTCGTGGCTCAATGATTAACTCGCTCGAAAACGTGTCGGGCGGCTGTGCAATGCAAAGCTCGGGTGAACGAAGCCCTTTGTTGAGTTGAACGAGACTGAACGGTCCGTGCGAAGGTACAAAACGGGCGAGCAGCAAAGTGCTCCCCTTCTCAAAACCACTGTCCGGTGGTCGTGTCTCTTCAGACATGGTGAAGGCTGCTCTGAAAAGTTTTAGGCGTCACTACGATTGTCACAACGAACCTCAACAAAAGAAACACCCGAAACGGGTCATGTGCGCGCAGCCGCGAGGAGACATCAGCTCTGTGGGGTGATCCTACCCCGCGCACTGCACGAAGCAGCTTCTGAGCACTCTGCGCCCGCCGTATCGGACGGTATCGGAGTGTCCGGTGCCGAGCTTCATTACCAGCGAGCTCGTGTTGGCACCCGTGGCTTCAGGCCACCCGGATCCTGGAGTCGCGACTGTCCGGGCCGGAACAGAGACAGCAGAGGAAATATATACAGAAAACTCGGACCACCCACTTGGGTTTCGTATTCACTCGCTTCGGGCTCAACAACTCCGCGGGTGCGAGGCCTCGCACTCACTCGATGCGGACCAAGTAGTTCTCATGCCTGAAGAAACTTACCGCGAAAACATGACGAAAAAATGTTCTGAGCATGTCGAAAAGTTCGAACACACTTCAGTGCAGTACACCTCACACTCAAGGATGCATGCCTCAGGTCCTAGAAATTAAAATTCACGCTAGGCCTAGCACTTGGCAAGTGCTGAAAAAGGGCGTTCCTCGAACCGGACAGTCGCCCAATGTTCCAAAAGCAGGCCCGACGTTGGCTGCCAGATGTGGGCTATTAATTGGGGAGATATAAGCACGTTCTCCCAATTTAACTGCGGCTGACACAGTTCAAAACCGCGCGGACCCCACCCCGTGGTCGCGTACGCTACCGAGCGCACGCCGGCTCGGCTCGGCTACCGGCTTTGCTCTGAGGAAACAAAGCAACGACACACTGGCTGACACAAACAAGGCAGTCATTGTTACTGTGATAATGCGATGCTGGGTGTGACGTCGTTGCGGTCTTGCGGACCATGATTTCGTGCGGCGTAATCACGACGCTCGAGGCTATATTATCACGTTTTAGTGACGGCAGTCCAGTGGTCAGGAAGACACCAGAAAGACTTGCAAATGAAGCTCTTTATTTGGGCTGACTTGCGCCCGGAAAAGAACTGAATCACTCGGCGGCGGCGTAAGCAACACGCGTGCTCGTCGGTCGTCGAACTACGAATGTCCGCCGCTCGCGGCATCGCTCAATTTAAAGGCGGCAAGGAAACTTCCAGATAACAGGACAAGATCATCTACAGTAATCTAGAAAAACCTAGATGCAGCCTTTCATGGCTGCGATCAATCGAGATTAGTCTGGTCGCTTCTCGCGTCACGAACAAAAGTGATAACAACCGTTTCCTGCAGCGTTGAGCGTGAACGAGCAAACACTACAATGATACGTGGCATTACCCCCCTTCCAAAGAAGCATCGTCTCGATGCTTTGTATTGAAATTAAACACGGAGAATGCTTCGAGAACTTAGAGTCCTTTAGCGTTCCTAATAAGGTGTAAGGGCAGCGGTAAAAGCTTTAAGTCTGGCCGTGTCGTCGTCGTCGTCGGTGTTGTCGTCGGTGTTGTCGTAGTTTTGTCGTCGTAGTAGTCGTCGTCGTCGCAGGGATCGTCGTCGTCGTAGGGGTCGTAGGGGTCGTCGTAGGGGTCGTCGTCGTCGTAGGGGTCGTCGTTGTCGTTGGGGTCGTCGTTGTCGTTGGGGTCGTCGTTGTCGTTGGGGTCGTCATCCTAGGGGTCGTCCTAGTTGAGGCATAGTCTTGTGTTTTCGTTCATGGAGGATCTTAGTTCTTGCGCTCATAAGCAACCTCACCTCCAGAGGCTGCTTCATTCGGTTTAACCTTCGGGGCCTGGGGGAGCGTCCACGCACTGCGTAGCCTCGGCTAGGAAATACAAAGCGCGGCGACGATGGCGTCGGTGAACGTGATAGGCGGTTGGGCGGTGAGCATTCTTCCCGACGTAAAAACTCCTCGATTTCGGCTGGTCGCTGGCCGGGTAGGGGTCGTGGAGCGTCGTAAGAGAACCCTCGGATGCCCAGTCTTCTGTATGGGCAGTGCCGGAGGACGTGACCGGCTTCGCCACAGTGGAAGCATAGTGGGCGGCGCTGGTCGGGAGTTCTCCACTCGTCGCATTTCCTCGGCTGCGCGCGTCGCTCGTAGGACGGGCGGGTTGGGGCGAGTGGGCGGCGGTCCAACGCAGCTGGCTGAGGGCGATAGGGGCTTGGGTCCCGTCGTCGAGGTGCAGGACGGCGCACAGCTGCGGCGTAAGTCATGGCTGGGGGCTGCAGAGGCTGCGTGGGTGTCGGCGTCACACCCAAGGCCTGTTGAACCTCGTCCCGGATTACGTCAGTAAGTGATGTAACCTGCGGCTGCGTTCCATTTGGCAGCAATCGTCAGAGTTCTTCTCGTACAACTTGGCGTATAACCTCCCGCAGGTTATCGTTGTTAGCGGCGTCCAGGCAGTTTGCTGAAAAAACGCGCTGCTGGCGCTCATATTGGCGGGCTCGGGCGTCAAGAGTTTTTTCCATCGTGGAGGCCTCTTCTATGAATTCCGCCACGGTTTTCGGTGGGTTCCGTACGAGGCCGGCAAAGAGTTGTTCTTTAACTCCTCGCATAAGCAGCTTGACCTTTTCTTCTTCCTTCATGTTCGAGTCGGCACGCCGGAAGAGACGCTTCATCTCCTCAGTGTACACTGCAACGGTCTCGTTTGGGTGTTGTTTGCGAGACTGTAGCAGCTGCTGGGCTCTCTCCTTTCTCACGACGTTTGTGAAAGTCTTGAGAAGCTGCTCATTGAAGGTTTCCCAATTCGCGAGGCTGGCTTCCTCATTCTCAAACCAGACTCTTGCTGGTCCCTCCAGGGCAAAGAAGACGTACCTAAGTTTCGTGGCATCGTCCCAGTTGTTGAAGATAGCCACACGGTCGAACTGCTCCAGCCATACTTCGGGGTCGGCGCCAGGCGAAGCGTCGAAGGTTGGTGGCACCCGGGGCTGGTGAAGAATGATTGGAGTCGTCGTCTGGGGCAAGCTCATGGTAGACGTTGCGGCTGGCTTCCGCTTCCGGGTAGGGTCCGGCAGAATCCCGAACTCTGGTGCGTCCCCTTGAAGGCGTCGGCTAGCGCGGTGGACTGGACTCAGGTCCTGCGGTTGATGACTCAGAGGGCTGGCGTCACGGCTTGTAGGGGGTGTCCGGAACATGGAAGACTACCCAGCACCTCCACCAGATGTCACGTTGTAGTGACGGCAGTCCAGTGCTCAGGAAGGCACCAGAAAGACTTGAAAATGAAGCTCTTTATTTGGGCTGACTTGCGCCCGGAAAAGAACTGAATCACTCGGCGGCGGCGTAGAAAGAGAAGTTTATTTTTTCTGTTTTTAACATAGAAAATACAAAACAAAACAGATGAACTTAATGCTCTGATCAGTCAAGCACATGCTCAGTGACGCAGCACTGAGCACGTCAGTAATGCAGTAAAAATGCCGATACTCGACCGCCGCGCAGGACGATAAAGTATGTCGACCATTTGCGCAAGAACTCAGCCTCGCTCATTGACAGAGCGTCCATGCATGCTTGTTCAAAGAGGCGCGTGCGCAGGCGCTGCAACATTGGGAACATTGTTCTTTGCGGACGCCCATTTAAGGATGCCACTCCACGCTGCCGCCACAAAACGAACATGCCGACACACAAAAGCATATTTTCAAACATTTCGGGAGAACTAGTGCGCGCTTCCAGGCGGGTTAAAAACATGCGTGACACTAATGTCCAAAAGGTGCGCGCAACTACACACTCAAACATTGCGTGCTGCAAAGTTTCAAGCAGACCGCACTGCGGGCATCGGGCGGAGGGCGCCACGCCCCACGCCGCAAGGCGGTCTCTTGTGGGCAGGACCCGCCAGCCTCGCAGCCAGCCGAAGTCCCTGACATCTGCAGGAAGCGTAGCTGAGGTCAGTTGGCGCCAGCGTGCCCGTCTCGTTTTCTGGAGTTGTTCGCGGGTCAGCGCAGCGACCGTTAGTGCTTCACACATCCTGGAGGGCCGGGTTTCATCAACATCCAGATCGGGCACGCTGGCAGTCAACGACGTCAGTGTGCGACGCACATTAACGAAAAATGCCGGGGGCTGCTCGGCTGTAGGGCCAACCACGTGTTGTGAAAAAAACACGTTACGCGCTGTACCCAGAAAATATGTGAGGAGTGTTCTCCCGGGATAGTCTGGGTTGCGTACAAGATCTCGTACTCCTCGCAAGGCGAGCACATTGCACATGGTGCGGATACAAGGTATACCAAACCCACCCATGAACATTCGTGACACAAGTTCGGTTTTGCCCGCCCAAACGAAAGAGCCACGGGCCGAGGTTAGCCTGCGCGCAAACGTGCGCTGTGGGTTTGCGACGCGGGCGACAAAAAACATGCGGCTAGGATTGTGGACTTAGCTAAATAGCAGCGCTCTGCCATTGAAAGGCGGAAAGTTGACGCCACCGAGAGGCGTTTCTCAGCGTTCGTGCGGAGGTTAGTCCAGGTTTCGCGGGCTACTTCTCCGCTGGCGAGGAGTACTACTCCCAGGACTTTCACTCCCTGCACCCACTCCACCTCGCCAGCAAGGTTCGGTGTGAAGGTGCCAAACCTTAGTGCCTTGCTTTTTCGCCTGTTCAATAGGGCCCCAGATATCTCGCTGTACTCGAGAAACAGCCGCGAAAAAGCGGCGTAGCTATCCTCGTCCTTGAGGAAAAGCGACACGTCATCGGCGTAGGCCGATACCTTGATTCGGCCCTGGCCAGGCAGAGGGAAGCCGCGTATGGATGGGCTGTCGTTAATGCGCCGGATGAGTGGATCCAGGAATAACACGAAGAATGTTGGGGAGAGAGGGCATCCTTGCCTTATGCCCCTGGTGACTGAGAAGGGAGCGCTCTGGTGGCCGTTTACGGAGAGACGAGCATTCAGGTCTGCGTAAAGTAAGCGCAGCCTGCTGACAATTTGAGGAGGGAATCCGAAGCCTTCAAGGACTCCGAACAAATACGAGTGTTCCAACCGATCGAATGCTTTCGCCTGGTCTAGTGAAACAAAGCACCCGCTGAAGCCCGTCCTGCTGGCAAATGTGAACAGGTCTCTAGTGAGTGCCAATGCATCAAACACAGAGCGGTCAGGCACGCTGCTGGTTTGAGCCCGGTGGATTAGGTGAGGTAGGATCGTCCGCATTCTTGTGTTCAGTAAAGATGTGACTATTTTGTAATCTGCGTTTAAGAGGCTTATGGGCCGCCATGCTTGCGGGTCGGAGGGGTCACCGCCCGCTTTCGGAATGAGTATGATGCGACATTCGCGGAAAGAGTTTGGACGTAACCCATCCGCGAGGAAGCCGTTGACCATCTTCAGGAGCGCTCCTTGGATCTCGTAAAAAAAGGTTGCATAAAAACTTGTTGGAATGCCGTCTGGACCGGGGGCAGAGGCTGCATTCATGCTCTGCAGGATGGCGTGCAGCTCTTGGCTTGTGGCTGGTGCGCAAAGGTTTTCATGCAACTCTTCAGCTACTCGTGGCAAGTTTCCAAAAAAACTTTGTAGAAGCCCGTCATAACCATCTTGAAGATGTAGCCAACTGTCCGTAGAGAACAGGTTCGAAAAGTGGCTTGCGAACATCGTGCAGATATCGGCCGTGGTTTTGCTTTGGGTGCCGTCTGGGAGTGTCACGAAAGGCACAGTAGCGGGAGCGAATTCCTCTGCCGTGTCTGCGCGTACGTGTCGTAGCACAGCCGGGTCTGATATCGGCCGCCCGAGCTGGTGTGCACGACTAGCTGCCCGTGATGACTGGCAGAGCAACACGTGGTAACGTGCTTTAAGTAGACTCAGGTAATCGCTCATGGCAAAGGATAAGGGTGCTCCCCTTTGCACTATACGGATGCGCTTGAGGGTTTCATTCAGTGCATGAGTTACCCGGCGTCTGCGGTCTTGACCGGCCGCCACCAGAGTTGCCTGCCAACGAGCCTTGAGTGTGTCCCATGAATCAGTCGCAACGAAGCTCTTGCACGATGCTGCCAACGCCGTACGCAGCGACGCCACGCTTTCCGGGTCCGCCAGTAGGCTCGTGTCCATGCGCCACGTAACAGTACGTGGGGTGTCCTCACCAAAGTCGAGCCTGACTGACAAGGGGTGGTGATCGGAAATCACCGGCGTGCCTGCAGGGAACGCGAGAACTTCGCAGCTAACGACAAAAGAAGCGAGCTCTGGTGGAAAATAGAATTTGTCTATCCGACTCGCTGACTGCTCTCTCAAACGTCGCTCCAAAGGCATCGCCGTGAAGCTGCACCCACGCGTCAGACAAGCGGAACTGAGTCACGAGATCGCGGAGCGCGGGGGCACCGCAATAACGGCGACCGTGACCCTGTCCGCGGACGTCACGGTCGATGTTAAGTACACAATTGAAGTCACCGACGATGAAAGTGGGGCAGGGATCAAGGAGGAATGAGTCGAGGCGCTCAAAAAAATCAGAACTACTAGGCTGCCGTGCTGGCGCATATACAACCAACGCACGTACCCGCCGCTGGTTTAGTGTGAAGTCGACCGCAAGAGTGCGGCCGTCCAGCCCGAAAGTGCAATGAGCACCCGCGCGCAGGCAAGGGTTTACAAAAACGACACCAACACCGCACATATGAAAATAAGGCAACGAAAAATAAGCAAAAACAGAAAACCGGGTGTGAAATTCAGCACATCAAGGGAAGTACGGAAGTTGCATTCCTGTAAAAACAGGATGTCGACGCCCCTAGCCCTGGCAAAGTGCATCACCTCTCTCTGTCTGTCTACGGATTGAAATCCCCGAACATTCAGTGAGAGGAGATGCACAACCGCCATGACTGCCAAGAGCACCGACGGCATAGCATACAACCTAAAGAGCGCTGCCATGGGCGGCGCTTGGCGCGCGCGGCACTTTTTTGCTAGAACGTTCGTTAACAGTCCCTTCGGATTCCGATGATTGGGGGTGGGCACGTTTGAAGTCTGGTCGGGAGAAGTCCATGTTTTCGGGGCCGTCGGCGCTTGTGGCCTCGCTCACCGGTTGCTGCGTGGTCTTGGCGCGGCTCGCAGCTGAAGCCGATGCCGACGCCAGGGTCGCCGATGGGAGGGTGTGGCTGGCTGGTGACGGGAAGCGCGCGTCGTCCGCACCTCCAGGAGTCGTCGGTCCTGACACCTGGCCGCACGTCAAGTCGCCTGTCAGGCGAAGCGGCGTGACTTTGTCCGGTACGTCCACCAGGTCGCCCGACGCCACGCTCCACTCGTCGCTGCTGCTCACGGTGTCGTAGGTGTCTGTGCCGGGAAGCGGCGGCAAGGGCTCGGCGAAAACTGCAGCGAACGGCTCCACCTCGTTTGAAGGTGACCCCTCGTGGTGCTGCTTTTTCTCAGGCGCCTCCGTCGCGGGGGCGGGTTCGGGCTCCCTCGGGCGGCTGGTCGTTGGGTGCTCGTCGGCAACAGGCGTCCGGACGGTTGGTGGGCTCCGCGTTTCTGCGGCCACGTTGTCCTTACTCGGTTCCTTCCTCGAGGCGGCGGCCGCCGCATAGAACCGTGGCCGCAGGCAGTCCGCTGTGGCGTGGCTTCCACCGCAGCGCCTGCAAGCCGCTCCGCATCCGGCCGTGTCGTGGCCGAACACCTCGCAGCGAGCGCACCGCGGCGTTCGACACGCCGCGCCGACGTGGCCGTCCTGCCCGTAGCGGGAACACACCTTCCGTACGCCTCGGTAGTCAAACATGACGCGGTGGCCCTGGACGGTCAAGAAGTTCGGCACCGCCTGCTTCATCTCGATCCGGACCACGCGCGTCTCGTTGCCGACGTGACGACGGCCCTTGAGGACGGGATGGGTGATGTCAAGCACCTTGCCGTAGGAGCTCAGTGCCGCTGCCAGCGCCGCGTCTCCCACGAACAGCGGCACGCGAAAAGCCGTCACGTGGACCACGGCAGGACCCACGAGGCTACTGGGACGGAAGTGCCGTTCACGTTGAAGGCGCCTTCCACGAGCATCTTCTCCGCCGCCGCAGCCGAGGCCATGGCGACGCAGAACTTCATGCCTCCATGGTGCTGGAGGCTCTCTAGCCCTTTCGGGCCGACAACCCACTCGATGCCGTCGACGATGTCGTCAGCAGTCGCGTCGGAAGTAACTGAAAACTGGAAACAGTGCGCCTTTGGGGGCGGCGCACGGAACACCGGAGGGGCAGCAGGTCCCGGGCCTCCCATGACGTCACGGGCGGCCGACTGGGCTGCTGCTTGAAGGTCTCGAAGTTGCCCGAGCACCGGCAAAGGCACGGCGCCTGGGCTGGGAGGCTGGTTGCGGATCCTCGGGGTCGCAGTGGATCCGAGGCACGCCTGCACTTGTCAAAACTTCTCAGCAAGCCAGCGCCGGAAAAAAGTGCGCTGGTTGTGGACGAGCTCGGGCGTAGAAAGAGAAGTTTATTTTTTCTGTTTTAACATAGAAAATACAAAACAAAACAGATGAACTTAATGCCCTGATCAGTCAAGCACATGCTCAGTGACGCAGCACTGAGCACGTCAGTAATGCAGTAAAAATGCCGATACTCGACCGCCGCGCAGGTCGATAAAGTATGTCGACCATTTGCGCAAGAACTCAGCCTCGCTCATTGACAGAGCGTCCATGCACGCTTGTTCAAAGAGGCGCGTGCGCAGGCGCTGCAACATTGGGAACATTGTTCTTTGCGGACGCCCATTTAAGGATGCCACTCCACGCTGCCGCCACAAAACGAACATGCCGACACACAAGAGCATATTTGTGAACAGTTCGCGTGAACTAGTGCGCGCTTCGAGGCGGGTTAAAAACATGCTTGACACTAATGTCCAAAATGTGCGCGCAAATACACACTCAAATATTGCGTGCTGCAAAGTTTCAAGCAGACCGCACTGCGGGCATCGGGCGGAGGGCGCCACGCCCCACGCCGCAAGGCGGTCTCTTGTGGGCAGGACCCGCCAGCCTCGCAGCCAGCCGAAGTCCCTGACATCTGCAGGAAGCGTAGCTGAGGTCAGTTGGCGCCAGCGTGCCCGTCTCGTTTTCTGGAGTTGTTCGCTGGTCAGCGCAGCGACCGTTAGTGCTTCACACATCCTGGAGGGCGGGGTTTCATCAACATCCAGATCGAGCACGCTGGCAGTCAACGACGTCAGTGTGCGACGCACATTAACGAAAAATGCCGGGGGCTGCTCGGCTGTAGGGCCAACCACGTGTTGTGAAAAAACACGTTACGCGCTGTACCCAGAAAATATGTGAGGAGTGTTCTCCCGGGATAGTCTGGGTTGCGTACAAGATCTCGTACGCCTCGCAAGGCGAGCACATTGCACATGGTGCGGATACAAGGTATACCAAACCCACCCATGAACATTCGTGACACAAGTTCGGTTTTGCCCGCCCAAACGAAAGAGCCACGGGCCGAGGTTAGCCTGCGCGCAAACGTGCGCGGTGGGTTTGCGACGCGGGCGACAAAAAACATGCGGCTAGGATTGTGGACTTAGCTAAATAGCAGCGCTCTGCCATTGAAAGGCGGAAAGTTGACGCCACCGAGAGGCGTTTCTCAGCGTTCGTGCGGAGGTTAGTCCAGGTTTCACGGGCTACTTCTCCGCTGGCGAGGAGTACTACTCCCAGGACTTTCACTCCCTGCACCCACTCCACCTCGCCAGCAAGGTTCGGTGTGAAGGTGCCAAACCTTAGTGCCTTGCTTTTTTCCCAGTTCAATAGGGCCCCAGATATCTCGCTGTACTCGAGAAACAGCCGCGAAAAAGCGGCGTAGCTATCCTCGTCCTTGAGGAAAAGCGACACGTCATCGGCGTAGGCCGATACCTTGATTTGGCCCTGGCCAGGCAGAGGGAAGCCGCGTATGGATGGGCTGTCGTTAATGCGCCGGATGAGTGGATCCAGGCATAACACGAAGAATGTTGGGGAGAGAGGGCATCCTTGCCTTATGGCCCTGGTGACTGAGAAGGGAGCGCTCTGGTGGCCGTTTACGGAGAGACGAGCATTCAGGTCTGCGTAAAGTAAGCGCAGCCTGCTGACAATTTGAGGAGGGAATCCGAAGCCTTCAAGGACTCCGAACAGATACGAGTGTTCCACCCGATCGAATGCTTTCGCCTGGTCTAGTGAAACAAAGCACCCGCTGAAGCCCGTCCTGCTGGCAAATGTGAACAGGTCTCTAGTGAGTGCCAATGCATCAAACACAGAGCGGTCAGGCACGCTGCTGGTTTGAGCCCGGTGGATTAGGTGAGGTAGGATCGTCCGCATTCTTGTGTTCAGTAAAGATGTGACTATTTTGTAATCTGCGTTTAAGAGGCTTATGGGCCGCCATGCTTGCGGGTCGGAGGGGTCACCGCCCGCTTTCGGAATGAGTATGATGCGACATTCGCGGAAAGAGTTTGGACGTAACCCATCCGCGAGGAAGCCGTTGACCATCTTCAGGAGCGCTCCTTGGATCTCGTAAAAAAAGTTTGCATAAAAACTTGTTGGAATGCCGTCTGGACCGGGGGCAGAGGCTGCATTCATGCTCTGCAGGATGGCGTGCAGCTCTTGGCTTGTGGCTGGTGCGCAAAGGTTTTCATGCAACTCTTCAGCTACTCGTGGCAAGTTTCCAAAAAAACTTTGTAGAAGCCCGTCATAACCATCTTGAAGATGTAGCCAACTGTCCGTAGAGAACAGGTTCGAAAAGTGGCTTGCGAAGATCGTGCAGATATCGGCCGTGGTTTTGCTTTGGGTGCCGTCTGGGAGTGTCACGAAAGGCACAGTAGCGGGAGCGAATTCCTCTGCCGTGTCTGCGCGTACGTGTCGTAGCACAGCCGGGTCTGATATCGGCCGCCCGAGCTGGTGTGCACGACTAGCTGCCCGTGATGACTGGCAGTGCAACACGTGGTAACGTGCTTTAAGTAGACTCAGGTAATCGCTCATGGCAAAGGATAAGGGTGCTCCCCTTTGCACTATACGGATGCGCTTGAGGGTTTCATTCAGTGCATGAGTTACCCGGCGTCTGCGGTCTTGACCGGCCGCCACCAGAGTTGCCTGCCAACGAGCCTTGAGTGTGTCCCATGAATCAGTCGCAACGAAGCTCTTGCACGATGCTGCCAACGCCGTACGCAGCGACGCCACGCTTTCCGGGTCCGCCAGTAGGCTCGTGTCCATGCGCCACGTAACAGTACGTGGGGTGTCCTCACCAAAGTCGAGCCTGACTGACAAGGGGTGGTGATCGGAAATCACCGGCGTGCCTGCAGGGAACGCGAGAACTTCGCAGCTAACGACAAAAGAAGCGAGCTCTGGTGGAAAATAGAATTTGTCTATCCGACTCGCTGACTGCTCTCTCAAACGTCGCTCCAAAGGCATCCCCGTGAAGCTGCACCCACGCGTCCGACAAGCGGAACTGAGTCACGAGATCGCGGAGCGCGGGGGCACCGCAATAACGGCGACCGTGACCCTGTCCGCGGACGTCACGGTCGATGTTAAGTACACAATTGAAGTCACCGACGATGAAAGTGGGGTAGGGATCAAGGAGGAATGAGTCGAGGCGCTCAAAAAAATCAGAACTACTAGGCTGCCGTGCTGGCGCATATACAACCAACGCACGTACCCGCCGCTGGTTTAGTGTGAAGTCGACCGCAAGAGTGCGGCCGTCCAGCCCGAAAGTGCAATGAGCACCCGCGCGCAGGCAGGGGTTTACAAAAACGACACCAACACCGCACATATGAAAATCAGGCAACGAAAAATAAGCAAAAACAGAAAACCGGGTGTGAAATTCAGCACATCAAGGGAAGTACGGAAGTTGCATTCCTGTAAAAACAGGATGTCGACGCCCCTAGCCCTGGCAAAGTGCATCACCTCTCTCTGTCTGTCTACGGATTGAAATCCCCGAACATTCAGTGAGAGGAGATGCACAACCGCCATGACTGCCAAGAGCACCGACGGCATAGCATACAACCTAAAGAGCGCTGCCATGGGCGGCGCTTGGCGCGCGCGGCACTTTTTTGCTAGAACGTTCGTTAACAGTCCCTTCGGATTCCGATGATTGGGGGTGGGCACGTTTGAAGTCTGGTCGGGAGAAGTCCATGTTTTCGGGGCCGTCGGCGCTTGTGGCCTCGCTCACCGGTTGCTGCGTGGTCTTGGCGCGGCTCGCAGCTGAAGCCGATGCCGACGCCAGGGTCGCCGATGGGAGGGTGTGGCTGGCTGGTGACGGGAAGCGCGCGTCGTCCGCACCTCCAGGAGTCGTCGGTCCTGACACCTGGCCGCACGTCAAGTCGCCTGTCAGGCGAAGCGGCGTGACTTTGTCCGGTACGTCCACCAGGTCGCCCGACGCCACGCTCCACTCGTCGCTGCTGCTCACGGTGTCGTAGGTGTCTGTGCCGGGAAGCGGCGGCAAGGGCTCGGCGAAAACTGCAGCGAACGGCTCCACCTCGTTTGAAGGTGACCCCTCGTGGTGCTGCTTTTTCTCAGGCGCCTCCGTCGCGGGGGCGGGTTCGGGCTCCCTCGGGCGGCTGGTCGTTGGGTGCTCGTCGGCAACAGGCGTCCGGACGGTTGGTGGGCTCCGCGTTTCTGCGGCCACGTTGTCCTTACTCGGTTCCTTCCTCGAGGCGGCGGCCGCCGCATAGGACCGTGGCCGCAGGCAGTCCGCTGTGGCGTGGCTTCCACCGCAGCGCCTGCAAGCCGCTCCGCATCCGGCCGTGTCGTGGCCGAACACCTCGCAGCGAGCGCACCACGGCGTTCGACACGCCGCGCCGACGTGGCCGTCCTGCCCGTAGCGGGAACACACCTTCCGTACGCCTCGGTAGTCAAACATGACGCGGTGGCCCTGGACGGTCAAGAAGTTCGGCACCGCCTGCTTCATCTCGATCCGGACCACGCGCGTCTCGTTGCCGACGTGACGACGGCCCTTGAGGACGGGATGGGTGATGTCAAGCACCTTGCCGTAGGAGCTCAGTGCCGCTGCCAGCGCCGCGTCTCCCACGAACAGCGGCACGCGAAAAGCCGTCACGTGGACCACGGCAGGACCCACGAGGCTACTGGGACGGAAGTGCCGTTCACGTTGAAGGCGCCTTCCACGAGCATCTTCTCCGCCGCCGCAGCCGAGGCCATGGCGACGCAGAACTTCATGCCTCCATGGTGCTGGAGGCTCTCTAGCCCTTTCGGGCCGACAACCCACTCGATGCCGTCGACGATGTCGTCAGCAGTCGCGTCGGAAGTAACTGAAAACTGGAAACAGTGCGCCTTTGGGGGCGGCGCACGGAACACCGGAGGGGCAGCAGGTCCCGGGCCTCCCATGACGTCACGGGCGGCCGACTGGGCTGCTGCTTGAAGGTCTCGAAGTTGCCCGAGCACCGGCAAAGGCACGGCGCCTGGGCTGGGAGGCTGGTTGCGGATCCTCGGGGTCGCAGTGGATCCGAGGCCCGCCTGCACTTGTCAAAACTTCTCAGCAAGCCAGCGCCGGAAAAAAGTGCGCTGGTTGTGGACGAGCTCGGGCAGCAACAAGCGTGCTCGGCGGTCGTCGAGCTACGAATGTCTGCCGCTCGCGGCATCGCTCAATTTAAAGGCGGCAAGGAAACTTCCAGATAAAAGGACAAGATCATCTACAGTAATCTAGAATAACCTAGATGCAGCCTTTCATGGCTGCGATCAATCGAGATTAGTCTGGTCGCTTCTCGCGTCACGAACAAAAGTGATAACAACCGTTTCCTGCAGCCTTGAGCGTGAACGAACAAACACTACAATGATACGTGGCAATATATTGCTCCACGCTTTTTAAACATTCTTCGTTCGTCGTCCACGTCTTGCGGCAGTCATATCATCTGGCGACGAGGCACTTCGGCCACGCGTGGAGCCGCCTCGGGAGTGCGGAAGAAACGTTCTCCGCTAAGAAGACCAGCCAGTCCACCCGACACGTTCTTCGAACGCTTGACCGTCGGCTGAGCTGTTGGTGGAGCACGAAAACGAACAAAAGCAGCAGGAACGCTGACAGGGGGAAGAGTACTGCCAAAATGCCTCCTTACGGAAAGGTGCACGGAGTCTGATGCTAAACTCAGAACTTCGAATCATACGTGGAGCGTTTTGAACTCTTTGTGGTCGCGAACGAAATCGCTGAAGGAAGAAAACTGTCTGTATTTTTGGCTGTTATAGGCGCAGAAGCATATGAGGTGTTGAAAAGTCTGTTTGTTCCGATAACAGCCGCTGAGGAAATGTATGCTGAGGTAAAGCGACTGCTTCATTTCATTTCATTTTTTCATTTATTTATACTGTCAGCCCAGATCACGGGCTATAACAGGAGTGGATAATGAGGTATAAAAGATAGCAAAAACAAACATTGAAACGGGCACAAAAATTCGGTACATAAAGCGTTCACCACTTATACAAAAAATAAAACACTGCCATATAATTCATGTAGACAATAAAACATCATGCAGCTTATCTAAAAATTCCCTAAGTGATTGTGAGGTGACAACAGAGTTTGGTAGCATATTCCATTCCTTAATGGTTCTTGGGAAAAACCTAAATTTAAAGCAATCATTCCGGACGGTGGGCATTGGTATGTACAAGCTGTGACAATGGCGTGATATTTCTCCAGTTTTAATTTCAAAGTACTTTGAGTGGTTTATTTTCAAGCTGCGGTTAATAATCTGAAAAAGAAACTTGACCCTGTCACATTTGGTTCTAAAATCGAGCGCTTCCAAATCAGCACGTTTACACAAAGACGTTGGGGAATCAGAATGTCGGTACTTATTAAATACAAACCTAGCACCGAGACGCTGAATTCTCTCCAGCTTAGAGCAATTGAATTCAGTGTGGGGGTCCCAAACAATTTTACCATATTCGAGAATGGGCCATATCAAGCTCTTAAAAACCAGACATTTGATTGAAGGGGTTGCACTATGCATATTTCGTCTGAGGCTCCAGAGTGCTTTTGAGGCCTTGGAACATGTATTATATATGTGTGAATTCCAATGTAAGTCAGAAGTAAGTGTTAATCCAAGATATTTGTATTTATTGACCCTGGTTATTATTCTATCATTGATACTATACTATAATCTGAGATAGTTTCCTTTCTTGTAATGGTCATAAAAACTGTTTTATTTGGATTTAATACCATCTGCCACCTTTTGCACCAATCGTTGATTTTTGCAAATTTAGATTTAGTTCAACATGAGCTTCCAGAGTACCAATTTGTGTATAAATGATACAGTCGTCTGCATACAATCGGACCGGTACACTGAGTTCGTTAGGCAAGTCATTGATGAAAATCAAAAACAGGAGCGCGCCCAGGACGCTGCCCTGCGGAACGCCGGAGTCTACTGGACTAATGCTGGATTTATGAGCATGAACTTGAACATACTGTGCTCGACAGGAAAGATAGGACGTAAACCACTTAGTTATCGTTTCGTTTTTAAATATACATCTGATTTTAAGTAACAGTTTAGGGTGCGAGACTTTATCAAACGCTTTTGCGAAATCTAAAAATACTATGTCTGTTTGCATGCGGGAATTAATTGACAAGCAGAGGTCGTGTACAGTTCCGGTGAGTTGTGTTTGTGGAAAGTCCCTTGCGAAAGCCATGCTGATTAGCAAACAACAAATTATTACAGTCAAGGTAAGTTAATAAATGTTTTTAGATGATATGTTCAAGTATCTTAGAGCTAGCGCAAATGAGGGAAATAGGTCTGTAATTCTCAACGTTCGAAGTAGGACCACTTTTAAGCACAGGCACTATTTTCGCATTTTTCCAAGCAATGGGAACGCAACCACTGTCGACAGAAGACTGAAAAATTTTAGCTAGAAATTTGGAGGTCCACTCTGGATATCTTTATAAAAATTCATTCGGGATTCCATCTGGGCCTGGACTCTTTTTGGTGTCTACATTCAAGAGCAAATTCAGGACCCCTTCCTCACTGATCTCTACATTCGATATAGGAGGACTATCCGCACGCTGAAAACACGGCGATTCGCCATCATCACGTGTGAAAACCGATGTAAAAAATGAATTAAATCTCTCAGCTAACTCTACGCTCCCTTCATCATTTGCCTGCTTATTTTTACCTGAGCGATTTACATACCTCCAAAACTTGCTAGGTTCCTCGGTTAGAAATCTTGTGAGAGTCTGACTGTAGAATTTGTCTTTATTTTCTTTGATGAGGCGTTTTAATTCTTGGCTCATTAGATGTATGGAGTTTTTCAGTACAGGACTCGGGTGGTCTGAGCATCTTTTACGCTTACGTTTTAGCTGTCTTTTTTTGTGAATGATATCCCTATTAATCCAAGGATTCCTTCTTATTGTTTTCATGGTTTTAGGAATAAACATATTGACTCCATGCGCTATCATGTTTGCAAAGAACTCCCACATTTCATCGGTTCCAGCTCCGTCTTCATAGAAGCTCATGAATTCATTAAACGAGTTTTCGAGGTAGTCTAATACTCCGACATCGTCAGCAGCAGCAAAATTCAAAACAACTCTTCTACAAGGTTTATGACGGATATCAGGAATCATATTGAGTGACACAACCACCATCTTATGGTCAGACAAACCTTCTTCCACATCACAACTCTGCAAAAACTCTTGTAAACCGGATGACAAGAAGACAAGATCCAATATCGAAGATGTAGTTGAACATACTCTTGTGCTCTGGTCAACAATCTGGTTCAAATCGTAGCAATATGCGAGTTCAACCAGCTGTTCACTGGTAGCTCCATCAACATTGCCAGGAGAAAGAGACAAACAATCAATTTCAGGCAGATTGAAATCACCAAGTAACAAGATATTGTCACCATAGTGAATTTTGGAGTCCAATAATCTTTTCAAGGCAACAAGCACATCAGTAGTTGAGTTTGGAGCTCGGTAGAAAGCCCCCACTAAGACACTGCGAGAATTCAGCCTGATTTTGACCCATGCAGTTTCTAAATCTCCAAACGCTTCCTTGATAGAAAAGGCTATGTTGCTCTTTATCATTATCGCAACGCCACCACCTCTCCTTTCACGGTCTTTTCTTACTATGGAGTAGCCGGGGGGTGTAACTTCACAGTCTCCGATACCTTTGTGTAGCCAAGTCTCAGTGATTATGATAGTATCAGGATCATGCTCAAGACATATACTTTCTATCGCATCTACTTTGTTAATCATGCTTCTGGCGTTCACATTTATAATCTTGAAGCAATCAGGTTTATGATCGTTCAGTCACTCATTGCTAGAATCATCCCGGCATTTAAACCGCTGCTTGGCTTCGTCGTCCCAAGCGTAAAGGGTATTATTAACTTTCAACTTATCAAAAATTAACTTTGCTTTCGCACCATTCTTTCGTTCATTCGCACATGAGTTCCAGAGATTTTTCCTTATTTCAACAATTCGCTTAGAAAAATCCTTACTTGCAGTATACGCAGTGCCCTTCAGGTTGAAACAATTACTCAAGATTCTCATCTTGTCCCTAAAGTCTGCAAACTTAACAATGATCGGACGGTCACTACCTTCTTTCATCTTTCCAAGTCGGTGAATGCGTTCAATAGAGTCAACCCTTTGTTTAAGTTTCGCTTCAAAAATATCCTCATTCACTTTTTCCAATAGGACCTCTGCGCTCTCTGACTCCTCTTCTTTCACACCTCTTATGATTAGATTATTGCATCGCGAGCGATGCTCTAATTCATGAAGTTTTCGGGAAACAGTTGCCATTTCTATGCCAGATCTTTCAGCAAATGTCTCTAGTTTAGAATGCCTGTCTCTAGCCTCATCGAAGTTTATAAGCTTTTGTTCAATAGTAGACAGCCTGGATTGCACGTCAAGCATGCGTGCCTCTGAAGACAATTGATTTTCCTGAATTTCCTTCAATTTGGCGAGGATTTCAGTTTTAGTTTCCAACCCTTTAGTGTCCGAAAACCTCTGTGATTGCCGAACGGTGCAAATTCAGTCGCCGCGTACAACTAGAGCATGAAGGTGTGGAAGAATTTACTGTTGAACTGAAACACTTGGCTAGGAAGTGCGACTTTGGCACATTCTTGCAAGATGCGTTACGTGACAGACTAGTTGCAGGCTTGAGGAACGAGGAAATCCAGCTCGCATTGTTCGGCGCAGAGAAGTTAACGTTTCAGGGGGCGCGCAAAATTGCATTGGATGTAGAGTAAGCCGCAAAGGACGCCTCTGTAATGCAAGCGAGAGAAGCAAACTTATCACGGCATTCCTTGCAGGCTAAGAGCAAGAGCGAAGGAAAGGAAGATTACCGAAGTCTAATCCTGACTTCCTGAGTCTGAGTCTAGACAGCTTGACAGGGGCCCTGCGCCCTAACAAATTTCTAGAGTACAGTGCAACAAAAAGCATCGCTAAGGACTGAAACAACATGACATAATTACAACAATCAAAATGAAATTAGGTACAGAAAAGAACTGCTACAAAGATTTAGTTGTTCTGACCTTGAGGAGTGATCGGTTGCAGACACATTTACTCAAAATTTAGCAGATACGCCTCAAGTGCGCCCGGTTTCTGCTGCATACATGCTGCATACATTTACATCTTTTGAGATTAACTCATTTAGAAGCCTGCTTATGCGATTTTCAATGCTGTTCTACCCCTGATTCGTCCTAGAAAACGGTACCCACCAGGTTCCGAGGAGCATATCGCAAGTCAGGAGGCCGTTTCATATTAAACAGTGATAGATATGCCTTATTGAATTTCAGGCATGTCTTAAATCGTGTTATCAATCGGTAGCCGTATAAATTAATGAACGGTAAAACGTTGTACACTTGAAAAAGAGGCATTGGTGGTGCGGCCCAGGAAACTCCCGCAACTTGCCGGAGGGCTTTTTTCTGTAATATGCGAATTCTATTAATATTTACCTTCGATGTTGTACTCCAAACTAAAGAACAGTAGTCTATTTGGAATGAAAGAAGGCAATTATACATCTGAAGTTTAAGCCTTGCAGGTAAGACATGACCGCAGTTACACAGTACTCCATCTACTTTCGCCAAATTAGCAAGGACATAGTTCACGTGCGAGTTCTATACCAAATGTTCATTAAATATGACACATAGCACCTTAGTCTCTGGTAAAAGTGCAATCTTGTCTGACTCGATATAGAGGTCAAATCTGCAACTTATGTGTTTATGGGCCAGGATAAAAAGGATTGCCTTAGTCTTTTTATTATTAATATACAGTGAGTTTGCTTGACTCCAATGATGTAACTTTTCAAGAGTGGCATTGATTGGCTGCATCATGAAGATCATCAAGGCTGTCAGACCTTATAAATACGCTCGTGTCGTCTGCGTAGATAATGAAGGAAGCATGGTCTGTGATGTTTACAATATTATTTATATATCAATTGAATAACAAAGGTCCTAAGACACTACCTTGTGGAACACTGGCTTTCAGGAGTTCCGGAGTAGAACAGTTCTCATTTATTAAGACGAATTGTTGACTGTTTATTAGATGCGATTTCAGGAGATTTATTGACACTCCCCGAAATCCATAAAGTTCTAGTTTTGCTAAAAGTGTTTCGTGATTCAAAGAGTCAAATGCTTTCGAGAAGTCTACAAAAATACCAATAATTAGCTCCTTTGCTTCTAAAGACTTTATTATGGTTTCCTTTTGTGTTAATAAAGCAAGTTCGGTCGACATTCCTTTTTGAAAACGAAACTGCCATAGGGTTATTAAACTGTGTTTTTCGCAAAAAGAATTCATTCTAGTGCAATAATTTTTTATAGTCCTTTGGAAAAGGCAGGGAGGACTGATATTAGCCTATAATTTGAAAAGTTGTCTTATCACCTGATTTGAGTATCACAACGACCTTTGCACGCTTCATGTCTTCTGGAAATATGCCGGATGTCATGCGCAGGTTAAAAACCTGGGCAAGAACCGACAAAATATGTTCTAAAACGAATTTCACTAGTTTTATTTTGAGACCGTCAATGTCTCTAACTTTACTGTTTTTAATCCGAGGAATTCTGCGCAAATCTCACTACTTTTCGTTGCAGAGACGAAAGCGCTGTCTGTGTTGGAGGCGCATAAGTACGGAATGTGACATATTGTGTTTCCTATCTGCTAGGTTAACGAAATAAGAATTAAAGGCATCTGCTAGAGGCTTTTCTGTAAGAGTATTTCCGTCACACTGTATTTCCAGAATTGGTTTGCTGGATATACTTCGATATAAGAGCAGGTTTAACGTGCTCGACAATTCATCAGGATGAGCAGTGTGAGAGCTCTTGCGAACACATTGTTGAAGTGCGTACGCTTGGCATTTCGGAGAACCTTCGTGACAGTACACCTAATTTTTTAAAACTGAACCAGGTCTTGTTTTTTTTCTAGATTTGATAAATTTGGCCTACATAAGGGTACGCCACATGTACCCACAAAACGCCACATGGTCGCAAAACGTTGGATTGGTGTCAAATTAGGTGGAAAAATGTGTAAATAAGCGTAATCCCTGGGATAAGGAACGTGAAAAAGGTTTCATTTTTGAGGATCGCTGACCAATACTGTAAGGGCGTCGTGCGCATCTTCTTGTACGCGTTTGTTTTGCTTGCGTTTTTTTATACAGTTGCACCCCGAGCCACTTCACCATGACGCCGGACGACCCAGGCAGGGAGGAAACTTTTGTTTGTCTTTTGTATTGCCACGTATCATTGTAGTGTTTGTTCGTTCACGCTCAAGGCAGCAGGAAAGGGTTGTTATCACTTTTCTTGGTGACGCGAGAAGTGACCAGACTAATCTCGATTGATCGCAGCCATGAAAGGCTGCATCTAGGTTTTTCCAGATTTCTGTAGATGATCTTGTCTTGTTATCTGGAAGTTTCCTTGCCGGCTTTAAATTGAGCGATGCCGCGAGCGGCAGACATTCGTAGGTCGACGATTGACGAGCACGCTTGTTGCTTACGCCGCCGCCGAGTGATTCAGTTCTTTTGCGGGCGCAAGTCAGCCCAAATAAAGAGTTTCGTTTGCAAGTATTTCTGGTGTCCTCCTGACCGCTGGACTGCCGTCACTACAACGTGACAATATGCTTAATGTGGCTACTCCAGTTTAGAGTTGACGTAATATGGATACTAACGGTAGCAGAGCTCACCCGCGAACAACTCCAGAAAACGAGACGGGCGCGCTGGCGCCAACTGACCTGACCTGCACTTCCTGCAGATATCAGGGACTTCGGCTGGTTGCGAGGCTGGCGGGTCCTGCCCACTAGAGACCGCCTTGCGGCTTGGGGCGTGGCGCCCTCCGCCCGATGCCCGCAATGCGGTCTCTTAGAAACATTGCGGCACGCTATGTTTGAGTGTGTAGTTGCGCGCACCTTTCGGATACTGGTGTCACGCATGTTTTTAAACCGCCTCGAAGCGCGCACTAGTTCACGCGAACTGTTGACAAATATGCTCTTGTGTGTCGGCATGTTCGTTATGTAGCGGCAGCGTGGAGCGGCTTCCTTAAATGGGCGTCCGCAAAGAGCAATGTTTCCGATGTTGCAGCGCCTCCGCACGCGCCTCTTTGAGCAAGCATGCGTGGACGCAGTGTCAATGAGCGAAGCGGAGTTTTTCCGCAAGTCGTCGACATACTTCATCGTCCTGCGCGGCGGTCGAGTATCGGCTTTCTTATTGCCCTACTGACGTGCTGAGTGCAGCGGCACTGCGCATGTGCATGTGACATCATACCTTTGAGTTCAGCCGTTTTGTTTTGTACTTTTGTTGACATTAGAAAAAATAAACTTCTCTTTCTACGCCGCCACCGAGTGATTCAGTTCTTTTTGCGGGCGCAAGTAAGCCCTAAAAAAAAGCTTCGTTTGCAAGTATTTCTGGTGTCTTCCTGACCGCTGGACTGCCGTCACTAAAACGTGACATCTGGTAAAGGTGCGGGGTAGCCTTCTGTAAGGGATCGTTAGTGTACGCGGAGTCATTGGAACGCGGCTGGGGGCGCTCAACGCGGAGCGTCTCCTTTCTTGGAACGCGCCCGCTCGCGAACGCGCTGGGAAGAACGGGTGTCCCCCGACACGCGGTACCGATTCGCGCACGTACTGGCACGAATGTATATTTGTGTTTGTTTTTATATGACACGACCGTGCGTTTGGGTTTGTGGAAAGGGCGTTTTGCCCTACGGAAGCTGGAGGGCTGGCCAGGCTCTCGATAAACCAGTCATGTGAACATCGTAACATGATTGGAAGCCACCAAATGTGGGCCGGGCCTTGAGGTCTTTAAAACCGGGCCCCGGAGCTGGAAGCGGGTTTCTGCGCTACGGTGAGATGCTACGCATCTTCGGCAACGCCGAGTAGGGGCCTCCCCTAGTATTAGCCAGTTCCACCTTTTTGTTGTGTTGTATCTTTGTGCCGTTAATTTGTCTCGAGTGTCTAAACTTCTATACGCTGTAAATATTTGTATATAAAACTTCAAGTATTCATTTTTGTTATCCCTGCGTCTTCAAGTCTTCGAGTTAAGCAAACCGTCTCTGGCGGGGGCACCTCTGGTGCGAGGAAAGAAGATAAAGAACCTGTGAAAATTTACTGGCGCAGTCGACAGGATCCTGCGGCCATCGAAAGACAGCGCAGGAAGACGATTGAAAACAGGGAGAAAGGTGACGATCAGGCAACAGCAGCGTTCGAGAAAGGACCTGCGGAGAGACGGCGGCAAGGACGCAAGGACCACGGCAGGTGTCCAGCGACGCGGGACTGCATCCGGTCAAGGAAAGCAGCGCGTCGAGAACTCGACGGTCACCGGCGGCGGACCAGCGGCGTCCGACAGCTCATCGCAGCGTGCGGTGAAAGTGGATGTGGACTCCGACGCCAAGGAGTGGCAATGCGGATCGACGCATCGAAACCGTGAGTTTCCTTGGTCGCATTGTTCACGTCCCTGTGTTCGAGCCGGTAGGACAGCTGAGGGGTACGGAAGACGGTATGGAGAGTTATCCAAGCCGGTCTTCACTCGATGTGAGTTATCGAGTGCAATTGACGAAGGCGCGTTTAGCTTATTATCAGGCTGAGCTTGCAAAATTGAATGGAGGAAAGGCGCCGCTATGCGAGGAAAAAAACTCCGGATTTGCAGGCGTTAGAAGCAAGGCGCCAGCAGCTAGAGCTCGAGCTGGCTAAGCTCAAGGAGTCAAGGAGAGCTAATCAACTAGGCAGGGAGAACTGCCCCGAGTCCCGAGCGGAGAGGCCGCCAGTGCTGGAAGGCAAAGGCATATGCCTGTCAAGCACAGGTGAGGAAAACAGCCAGGCAGAAGTAAAAAGTGAGCCCGATTTCTGCGAAGCTGGAGTCTCAGTTCAAGAAAGCAGCCTGATGGAACGCAGCGTCGCGGTGTTAGAGGCGGTGAACGCGCACCCCGGCGATCCAGCTGCACAGGTTAGCACTGCCCCAGATAAGACCAGGGACGAGGGCGCGAGTTCCGGAATAAAAACTCGGTCTCAGGCAAGCTGCGAAAAAGAGCAGTCGGTTCAGCGTGAAACGACCAGCGATGACAGACGTCAGACTGGCGAGCTAGGGATAGGAGGAGGTCAAACGTTGCCGCAACGGCACACTGTGCCAGGCATGTGGCATGAAGTGCCACGTAGCACTATTGATGGCAAAGTCCTTTCATTTGAGGACAGGGAAATTCGTGGCGACTTGCCACAAGGCAAATTAGGATTAAGTGGCTGCGAAAGAGTGCAGGTAGCCTCGGAGGTATATCATGCCACGAAATCGGCAAGCGCCTATAATGCAGGGAGCGGAAATTTCATTTCATGCCCGTGCAGGAACGGAACAAATGACTCCAAGCGAGGCGAAGTAACAGGAGGCAGGTGCGTGGCCTTCACGTTGAAAGTCAGCGCGTGGAGCGGTACATCCCGTGCTGCAGGACGCCAAATCACGTGTGGCAAAAGTGGTCGCACTGATATGATTAGGCTGGACAGGGACTATGTTCCTCACGCAGTACGCGGTTCGACCCGGCGCGCCGGAGAAAGCTTTCCCTCAAGTGTGTCGCGTGCTGAAGTATTTGGACTTATCGAGGATCAGGACGTTGTTTTCGATCCTGGAGGGCAGCATTTTTGAATTCTTGCCCCGCTGTGGCACCAGCCTAATGAGCCGAGTGGCAGTTAGGCGTTAATTGTGTTGAGACGCGTAGTGGCTCGAACGCACACATGGACGCTCGGTGCGACCAAGGAGGCTCACGTGGCCGCTTTCGGACCCCGTATCAGTGCTACTGAACGCTCTAGTTGCGAGTGTCGGTGTGTGTGTGTGTCGAACAGGACGCGGGTGTGCATGCTGGTGAACTGGGTGCAACGCACCAACTTGGACGCTGTGTTACGGCGCACGGCAGGCATGACACTGTGTGTATTTTAGCGTGCAATTTGCCTATGTTTTCTTGGTGCCTTAAGCATTTTCCTTAATGTTGTGTTGTTGCCCATGTGCATTATTTTGCTTTTGGTTTTGTTTGTGCCAGTGCTAGTGTATCCGCGGTATGTCACCCACAGGGTGGTTTTGTGACCCGTACCGATCCCTTTAGTTATAATTCTAAAAGTGGCATTTGAGCCCTTTGTAGAATCTTGGGAAGGGCGTGTAAGGGATCGTTAGTGTACGCGGAGTCATTGAAACGCGGCTGGGGGCGCTCAACGCGGAGCGTCTCCTTTCTTGGAACGCGCCCGCTGGGAAGAACGGGTGTCCCCCGACACGCGGTACCGATTCGCGCACGTACTGGCACGAATGTATATTTGTGTTTGTTTTTATATGACACGACCGTGCGTTTGGGTTTGTGAAAAGGGCGTTTTGCCCTACGGAAGCTGGAGGGCTAGCCAGGCTCTCGATAAACCAATCATGTGAACATCGTAACATGATTGGAAGCCACCAAATGTGGGCCGGGCCTTGATGTATTTAAAACCGGGCCCCGGAGCTGGAAGCGGGGTTCTGCGCTAAGGCGAGATGCTACGCATCTTCGGCAACGCCGAGTAGGGGCCTCCCCTAGTATTAGCCAGTTCCACCTTTTTGTTGTTTGTCCTTTTGCCGTTTAATTTGTCTCGAGTGCCTTAACTTGTATCTATTGTAAATACTGTACATAAAATTTGAAGTGTTGGCCTTACCCCTGCGTCTCAACTGAACACAAGACCGTCTCTGACAGGGCACCCCTGGTGCGAAGAAAGAAGCTTCAGTCTTCGAGTTAAGCAAACCGTCTCTGGCGGGGGCACCTCTGGTGCAAAGAAGAAGATAAAAAACCTGTGAAACTTTACTCCTTCCATGTACCGGACACCCCCTACAAGCCCTCTGAGTCATCAACCGCAGGACCTGAGTCCAGTCTACCGCGCTAGCCGACGCCTGCAAGGGGACGCACCAGAGTTCGGGAATCTGCCGGACCCTACCCGGAAGCGGAAGCCAGCCGCAACGTCTACCACGAGCTTGCCCCAGACGACGACTCCAATCATTCTTCACCAGCCCCGGGTGCCACCAACCTTCGACGCTTCGCCTGGCGCCGACCCCGAAGAATGGCTGGAGCAGTTCGACTGTGTGGCTATCGTCAACAACTGGGACGATGCCACGAAACTTAGGTACGTCTTCTTCGCCTTGGAGGGACCAGCAAAAGTCTGGTTTGAGAATGAGGAAGCTAACATCACGAACTGGGAAACCTTCAAGGAGCAGCTTCTAAAGACCTTCACGAACATCGTGCGAAAGGAGAGAGCCCAGCAGCTGCTACAGTCTCGCATACAACACCCAAACGAGACCGTTGCAGTGTACACTGAGGAAATGAAGCGTCTCTTCCGGCGTGCCGACGCGAGCATGAAGGAAGAAGAGAAGGAGAAGTTGCTTATGCGAGGAGTTAAAGAGCAACTATTTGCCGGCCTCGTTCGCAACCCACCGAAAACCGTCGCGGAATTCGTAGAAGAGGCATCCACAATGGAGAAAACCCTTGACGCCCGAGCCCGCCAGTATGACCGCCAGCCGCGCTTTTTGTCAGCAAGCTGCATGGACACCGCTAACAACGATAACCTGCGGGAGGTTATACTTGAAGTTGTGCGAGAGGAGCTCCGACGATTGCTGCCAACGGGAACGCTGCCGCAACTTTCATCGCTCACTGACGTCATCCGGGACGAGGTTCAACAGGCCTTGGGTGTGACGCCGACACCCACGCAGCCTCTGCAGCCCCCAGACATGACTTACGCCGCAGCTGTGCACCGTCCTGCACCTTGACGACGGGACCCAAGCCCCTATCGCCCTCAGCCAGCTGCGTTGGACCGCCGCCAGCTCGCCCCAACCCGCCCGTCCTACGAGCGACGCGCGCAGCCGAGGAAATGCGATGAGTGGAGAACTCCCAACCAGCGCCGCCCACTATCCTTCCATTGTGGCGAAGCCGGTCACGTCCTCCGGCACTGCCCATACAGAAGACTGGGCATCCGAGGGTTCTCTTACGACGCTCCACGACCCCGACCCGGCCAGCGACCAGCCGAAATCGAGGTGTTTTTGCGTCGGGAAGAATACTCATCGCCGCGCCGCCTATCACGTTCCCTGTCGCCATCGTCTCCGCGCTTTGTTTCTTCCAGCCGAGATTACGCCATGCGTGGACGCTCCCCCAGCCCCCGAAGGTTAAACTAAATAAAGCAGCCTCTGGAGGTGGGAGCGCAATGACAAAGATCCTCCATCGACGAGTACTCAAGACCATGCCTCAACTACGACGACACCGACGACGACGACGCGGCCAGACTTGAAGCTTTTACCGCTGCCCAGTGAAGTAACGTCGCAGTACGCCCACCGCAGCCTCACTACTCGACGAAGCCGAGATCGGACACCGAAGACAACGTACAATACGGGAACGCGAACAAGTGACCTTGAAGTTACGGTCGACGGTCACGCGGTTACTGCCTTGGTGGACACGGGAGCTGACTACTCTGTCATGAGTGGCCCACTCGCTGTCCGACTCAGGAAGGTAACAACAACCTGGGATGGCCCGCTGATCCGCACCGCAGGTGGCAACCTGATTACGCCGTCAGGACGCTGCACCGCGAGAGTTACTGTAAATGGGAGAACCTATGCGACAACCTTCCTGATCCTACAGCAGTACTCGAGAGACGTGATTTTGGGAATGGACTTCCTGAAAGAATATCGGGCGGTCATCGACCTTCGATCTAAGTCGATCAAGCTTCCCACGGAAAAAGCCACACCTGTTGCGACGAGCGCGACTCATCACGTTGCCTTAAACGTCCTCGATGAAGCATTGAGCGTGCCGCCCCGATCAAGTGTTCTCGTTGGCATAGGTACTGGAGACATCGAAAATGCCGAAGGCGTTATCGAGGGGAACACCCAGTTACTCCTGGATCGAGGATTGGGCATTGCGAGGGGAGTCGCCGAAATCCGAAATGGGCAAGCCCAGGTGTTGCTAACCAACTTCACCGAAGAATACCGGCATCTAAACAAAGGTACGACGATCGCTTTCCTCGACGAGCTGGCAGACATCAGAGACGTATTCCCCTACCCGACCAACCCGCAGAACTATCTGACCAAGGCCATCAATCCACGTTCGACATCAATCCACGTTCGGCAGCAGTGCTGACGCACTGCTGCCCAGATCCATCCGGCCGCCTTGCTCGTTGGAGCCTGCGTCTTCAAGAATTCGACATAACTGTAGTCTACAAATCTGGCCGCAAGAATTCCGACACAGAGTGCTTGTCGCGAGCCCCTGTCGACGCTGCACCGGAACAGGAAGACGACGACGCTTTTTTAGGACCGGTAAGCGCCAGCAGTTTCGCGCACCAGCAGCGCTCGGATCCTGAGTTGCAAAGCCTAGTTGATTATTTGAAAGGCAAGACCGCATCGCCTCCCCGGGGGTTCAATCGCCAACTGTCGTCCTTCGTCCTTCACAATAATGTCCTTCTGAAGAAGAACTTTGCGCCCAACAGGACAGTGCATCTTCTGGTCGTGCCCAAAAATCTCAAGCACGAAATTATGCAGGCATGTCATGATGAGCCGACTGCAGGGCATCTCGGGATTGCTCGCACGTTGCACCGCATCCAGAAGAAGTACTATTGGCCGCGGCTAGCAACCGACGTTTCCCATTACGTGAAAACGTGCCGTGAGTGTCAGCGACGCAAAACGCCTCCGACTAGACCAGCCGGACTTCTGAACCCCATACCACCGCCAACTGAGCCCTTTCAGCAAATCGGGATGGACCTCCTCGGCCCCTTTCCCACTTCATCATCAGGTAACAAATGGATCATCGTGGCCACCGACTACATGACCCGCTACGCCGAAGCAAAAGCGTTGCCTAGTGGTACCGCCATAGAAGTTGTAAAATTTTTTGTCGAACAAATTCTCCTCCGACACGGCGCACCCGAACTGCTCATCACAGCCAGAGGAACAGCATTTACAGCGGAGCTGACGCAAGCCATTTTAAGGTACAGCCAGACAAGCCATCGGAGGACAACTGCCTATCATCCGCAAACCAACGGACTCACAGAGCGTCTGAACAAGACCATCGCAGACATGCTCTCCATGTACATCAACGCCGAACACAAGACATGGGACTCTATTCTGCGCTACGTGATCTTCGCCTATAATACTGCCGCCCAGGAGACAACCAGGTTTACTCCATTCCAGCTGGTATACGGCAGGAAGCCCACGACAACACTCGACGCAATGCTCCCGCACGTTTCCGACGAAGGCAACCTCGACGTCGCTGCCTACCTTCATCGCGCCGAGGAAGCCCGAAGATTTGCGCGGCTTCGCATACAAGACCAGCAGCACATCGACGCCCGACGCTACAATCTGCGCCGACGAGACACGCATTACAAGCCAGGTGATCGGGTTTGGATATGGACGCCAGTTCGCCGCCGTGGATTGAGCGAAAAGTTGCTGCGACGCTACTTTGGCCCGTACAGGGTTCTCCGTCGCATCGGTGACCTCGACTATGAAGTCATCCCCGACGGCACGACAGCATCTCAGCGACGCCGCCCACGCCCGGAAGTCGTACATGTCGTACGCCTGAAGCCATATTATGAACGCTAAAGGACTCGAAGTTTCATTCTCCGCGCTTATTTTTATTTTAAAGCATCGAGACGATCCTTCTTTGGAAGGGGGGTAATGCCACGTATCATTGTAGTGTTTGTTCGTTCACGCTCAAGGCTGCAGGAAAGGGTTATCACTTTTGTTAGTGACGCGAGAAGCGACCACACTAATCTCGTTTGATCGCAGCCATGAAAGGCTGCATCTAGGTTTTTCCAGATTTCTGTAGATGATCTTGTCTTGTTATCTGGAAGTTTCCTTGCCGGCTTTAAATTGAGCGATGCCGCGAGCGGCGGACATTCGTAGATCACAATAGCATAGTGGGCGAGTTGGTATTGCATCTTTAAGGAACGAAACAGCGCAACTAAAACGAAGGACCAAGAAAAAGAGAGACACGAACACGCGCTGACTTACAACTGACTGTTTTAATCGGAAAACCACATATAAATATAAACCACATATCTCTAATCGCTGCGTCACAGGCTCACATCGTCATCGCAAACTACTAACATAAAAATAAAAATAAAGGAAAAACCATTGGCGAAAGGTAAGCACCTACAGGCTCCCACGCTTTTCCAACAGATATATCTCGCGCTTAGACAAGGCTATCGAAGTGCTGCTCACACATGAGTCACCTTCTGTGCAGATATGATACGCCTCTACTACTTCCCGTACCAGTTGTTCTTTATGGCGATACAGCACAACAGTGTTGTCAAAGTACGGAGTGCATAGGCAGGATTTGCAATGTGCAGCCAGTTTTGACGAACCGGAGCCACGCAAAGAATTATCGTGTTCCAAAAGGCGTTCGTTGAGGCACCTGCCTGTTTGACCCACGTAGAAATGGCCACACGAGAACGGAATCCTGTAAACGACTCCAACTCTGCACTGCACAAACTGAGTGGCATGATGGACTCCGCACCCTTCTGTGGCGTTGCCGTTTTCTTTCTTGCGTTTCACTGACGCCGGAACCTTGCTCAGCCTATTAGGCGCTGAAAACAAGACCTTGCCCCCAAACTTCGCCGCTATCTTCTTCCATCTGTGAGACAGCCGATGCACATATGGGACTACCACCCCTTTGTTCTTACTTCCAGTGTCATTTTCAGCTACTTTTTCTTTTTTTGTTTTCATTTTCAAGAGTAGCCTGTTGCACGTTGACACTAACACCTCTTCCGGAAAACCTGCTGCTCTGCAACGAGACCATTGTGGGTCAAAGCTTGAACCAACTTCATGCAAGCATGACTTCTTAATTGCCGCTCCAAGGCACGCCATGGCGATCCCGTTCTTGACCAGCTTGGAATGATTTGAATCAAAATCAAGAAGTGGCTTTTGCGTTCTTGGTGCGTAACGCCAACGTGGATGACTATCTTGTGGCACTACCAACGGAAGCAAGCCCTGAAGTGGTCAATAACATCATGAAGGTATTTTCAAGCACGGCGCCTGAACTAAGGTTTACCTATGAAATGCCTTCTGAAGACCGCCTGCAGTTTTTGGATATCAACTTCAAGTTTCAAAGGAACCATGTATGTTGGCGTTACGCACCAAGAACGCAAAAGCCACTTCTTGATTTTGATTCAAATCATTCCAAGCTGGTCAAGAACGGGATCGCCATGGCGTGCCTTGGAGCGGCAATTAAGAAGTCATGCTTGCATGAAGTTGGTTCAAGCTTTGACCCACAATGGTCTCGTTGCAGAGCAGCAGGTTTTCCGGAAGAGGTGTTAGTGCCAACGTGCAACAGGCTACTCTTGAAAATGAAAACAAAGAAAGAAAAAGTAGCTGAAAATGACACTGGAAGTAAGAACAAAGGGGTGGTAGTCCCATATGTGCATCGGCTGTCTCACAGATGGAAGAAGATAGCGGCGAAGTTTGGGGGCAAGGTCTTGTTTTCAGCGCCTAATAAGCTGAGCAAGGTTCCGGCGTCAGTGAAACGCAAGAAAGAAAACGGCAACGCCACAGAAGGGTGCGGAGTCCATCATGCCACTCAGTTTGTGCAGTGCAGAGTTGGAGTCGTTTACAGGATTCCGTTCTCGTGTGGCCATTTCTACGTGGGTCAAACAGGCAGGTGCCTCAACGAACGCCTTTTGGAGCACGCTAATTCTTTGCGTGGCTCCGGTTCGTCAAAACTGGCTGCACATTGCAAATCCTGCCTATGCACTCCGTACTTTGACAACACTGTTGTGCTGTATCGCCATAAAGAACAACTGGTACGGGAAGTAGTAGAGGCGTATCATATCTGCACAGAAGGTGACTCATGTGTGAGCAGCACTTCGATAGCCTTGTCTAAGCGCGAGATATATCTGTTGGAAAAGCGTGGGAGCCTGTAGGTGCTTACCTTTCGCCAATGGTTTTTCCTTTATTTTTATTTTTATGTTAGTAGTTTGCGATGACGATGTGAGCCTGTGACGCAGCGATTAGAGATATGTGGTTTATATTTATATGTGGTTTTCCGATTAAAACAGTCAGTTGTAAGTCAGCGCGTGTTCGTGTCTCTCTTTTTCGTGGTCCTTCGTTTTAGTTGCGCTGCTTCGTTCCTTAAAGATTCGTAGATCGACGATTGACGAGCACGCTTGTTGCTTACGCTTGTTGCTTGTTGCCTGCTGCCCCTCCGGTGTTCCGTGCGCCGCCCCCAAAGGCGCACTGTTTCCAGTTTTCAGTTACTTCCGACGCGACTCCTGACGACATCGTCGACGGCATCGAGTCGGTTGTCGGCCCGAAAGGGCTAGAGAGCCTCCAGCACCATGGAGGCATGAAGTTCTGCGTCGCCATGGCCTCGGCTGCGGCGGCGGAGAAGATGCTGGTGGAAGGCGCCTTCAACGTGAACGGCACTTCCGTCCCAGTAGCCTGCGTGGGTCCTGCCGTGGTCCACGTGACGGCTTTTCGAGTACCGCTGTTCGTGGGAGACGCGGCGCTGGCGGTGGCACTGAGCTCCTAGGGCAAGGTGCTTGACATCACTCATCCCGTCCTCAAGGGCCGTCGTCACGTCGGCAACGGGACGCGCGTTGTCCGGACCCAGATGAAGCAGGCGGTGCCGAACTTCTTGACCGTCCAGGGCCACCGCGTTATGTTTGACTACCGAGGCGTCCGGAAGGTGTGTTCCCGCTGCGGGCAGGACGGCCACATCGGCGCGGCGTGTCGAACGCCGCGGTGCGCTCGCTGCGAGGTGTTCGGCCACGACACGGCCGGATGCGGAGCGGCTTGCAGGCGTTGCGGCGGAAGCCACGCCACAGCGGACTGCCTGCGACCACGGTCCTATGCGGCGGCCGCCGCCTCGAGGAGGGAACCGAGCAAGGACAACGTGGCTGCAGAAACACGGAGCACACCAACCGTCCGGACGCCTGTTGCCGACGAGGTCCCTACGACCAGCAGCCCGAGGGAGCCCGAGCCCACCCCCGCGACGGAGGTCCCCGTGAAGGAGCAGCTCGAGGGGACGCCTTCAAACGAGGTGGAGCCGTTCGCTGCAGTTTTCGCCGAGCCCTTGGCGCCGCTTCCCTGCATAGACACCTACGACACCGTGAGCAGCAGCGACGAGTCGAGCGTGGCGTCGGGCGACCTGGAGGAGGTCCCGGACAATGTCACGCCGCTTCGCCTGACATGCGACTTGACGTGCGGGCAGGTGTCAGGGACGACGACTCCTCGAGGTGCGGACGCCGCACGCTAGCCGTCACCAGCCAGCCACACCCTCCCATCGGCGACCCTGGCGTCGGCATCGGCTTCAGCTGCGAGCGTCGCCAAGACCACGCAGACACCGGGGAGCGAGGCCACAAGCGCCGACGACCCCGAAAATATGGACTTTTCCCGACCAGACTTCAAACGTGCCCACCCCCAATCATCGGAATCTGAAGGGACAGTTAACGAACGTTGTAGTAAAAAAGTGCCGCGCGCGTCAAGCGCCGCCCATGGCAGCGCTCTTTAGGTTGTATGTTATGCCGTCGGTGCTCTTGGCAGTCATGGCGGTTGTGCATCTCCTCTCCCAAAATGTTCGGGGATTTCAATCCGTAGACAGACAGAGAGAGGTGATGCACTTTGCCAGGGCTAGGGGCGTCGACATCCTGTTTTTACAGGAATGCAACTTCCGTACTTCACTTGATGTGCTGAATTTCACCACCCGGTTTTCTGTTTTTGCTTATTTTTCATTGACTGATTCTCATATGTGCGGTGTTGGAGTCGTTTTTGTAAACCCCTGCCATTGCGCCGGTGCTCATTGGACTTTCGGGCTGGACGGCCGCACTCTTGCGGTCGACTTCACACTAAACCAGCGGCGGGTACGTGCGTTGGTTGTATATGCGCCAGCACGGCCGACTAGCAGTTCTGATTTTTTCGAGCGCCTCGACTCATTCCCCCTTGATCCCTACCTCACTTTCATCGTCGGTTACTTCAATTGTGTACTTAACATCGACCGTGACGTCCGCGGACAGGGTCCCGGTCGCCGTTATTGCGGTGCCCCCGCGCTCCGCGATCTCGTGACTCAGTTCCGCTTGTCTGACGCGTGGGTGCAGCTTCACGGGGATGCCTTTGGAGCGACGTGGGAGAGAGCACAGTCAGCGAGTCGGATAGACAAATTCTATTTTCCACCAGAGCTCGCTCCTTTTGTCGTTAGCTGCGAAGTTCTCGCGTTCCCTGCAGGCACGCCGGTGATTTCCGATCACCACCCCTTGTCATTCTCGACTTTGGTGAGGACACCCCACGTACTGTTACGTGGCGCATGGACACGAGCCTACTGGCGGACCCGGAAAGTATGGCGTCACTGCGTACGGCGTTGGCCGATTCGTGCAAGTGCTTCGTTGCGACGGATTCATGGGACACACTCAAGGCTCGTTGGCAGGCAACTCTGGTGGCGGCCGGTCAAGACCGCAGACGCCGGGTAACTCATGCACTGAATGACCCCCTCAAGCGCATCCGTATAGTACAAAGGGGAGCACCCTTAACCTTTGCCATGAGCGATTACCTCAGTCTACTTAAAGCACGTTACCACGTGTTGCTCTGGCAGTCATCACGGGCAGCTAGTCGTGCACACCAGCTCGGGTGGCCGATATCAGACCCGGCTGTGCTATGACACGTACGCGCAGGCACGGCAGAGGAATTCGCTCCCGCTACTGTGCCTTTCCTGACACTCCCAGACGGCACCCAAAGCAAAACCACGGCCGATATCTGCACGATCTTCGCAATCCACTTTTCGAACCTGTTCTCTACGGACAGTTGGCTACATCTCCAAGATGGTTATGACGGGCTTCTACAAAGTTTTTTTGGAAACTTGCCACGAGTAGCTCAAGAATTGCATGAAAACCTTTGCGCACCAGCCACAAGCCAAGAGCTGCACGCCATCCTGCTGAGTATGAATGCAGCCTCTGCCCCCGGTCCAGACGGCATTCCAACAAGTTTTTATTCAAAGTTTTTTTACGAGATCCAAGGAGCGCTCCTGAAGATGGCCAACGGCTTCCTCGCGGATGGGTTACGTCCAAACTCTTTCCGCGAATGTCGCATCATACTCATTCCGAAAGCGGGCGGTGACCCCTCCGACCCGCAAGCATGGCGGCCCATAAGCCTCTTAAACGCAGATTACAAAATAGTCACATCTTTACTGAACACAAGAATGCGGACGATCCTACCTCACCTAATCCACCGGGCTCAAACCAGCAGCGTGCCTGACCGCTCTGTGTTTGATGCATTGGCACTCACTAGAGACCTGTTCACATTTGCCAGCAGGACGGGCTTCAGCGGGTGCTTTGTTTCACTAGACCAGGCGAAAGCATTCGATCGGGTGGAACACTCGTGTCTGTTCGGAGTCCTTGAAGCCTTCGGATCCCCTCCGCAAATTGTCAGCAGGCTGCGCTTACTTTACGCAGACCTGAATGCTCGTGTCCCCGTAAACGGCCACCAGAGCGCTCCCTTCTCAGTCACCAGGGGCATAAGGCAAGGATGCCCTCTCTCCCCAACATTCTTCGTGTTATGCCTGGATCCACTCATCCGGCGCATTAACGACAGCCCATCCATACGCGGCTTCCCTCTGCCTGGCCAGGGCCAAATCAAGGTTTCGGCCTACGCCGATGACGTGTCGCTTTTCCTCAAGGACGAGGATAGCTACGCCGCTTTTTCGCGGCTGTTTCTCGAGTACAGCGAGATATCGGGGGCCCTATTGAACAGGAGAAAAAGCAAGGCACTAAGGTTTGGCACCTTCACACCGAACCTTGCGGGCGAGGTGGAGTGGGTGCAGGGAGTGAGAGTCCTGGGAGTAATATTCCTCGCCAGCGGGGAAGTAGCCCGCGAAACCTGGACTAACCTCCGCACGAATGCTGAGAAACGCCTCTCGGTAGCGTCAACTTTCCGCCTTTCATTGGCAGAGCGCAGCTATGTTGTCAAGTCCACAATCCTAGCCGCATGTTTTTTTGTCGCCCGCGTCGCAAACCCACCGCGCACGTTTGCTCGCAGGCTAACCTCGGCCTGTGGCTCTTTCGTTTGGGCGGGCAAAACCGAACTTGTGTCACGAATGTTCATGCGCCTTCCATCGTACATGGGTGGGTTCGGTATACCTTGTATCCGCACCATGTGCAATGTGCTCGCCTTGCGAGGAGTACGAGATCTTGTACGCAACCCAGACTATCCCGGGAGAACACTCCTCACATACTTTCTGGGTACAGCGCGTAACGTGTTTTTTACACAACACGTGGTTGGCCCTACAGCCGAGCAGCCGCCGGCATTTTTCGTTAACGTGCGTCGCACACTGGCGTCGTTGACTGCCAGCGTGCCCGATCAGGATGTTGATGAAACCCCGCCCTCCAGGATGTGTGAAGCACTAACGGTCACTGCGCTGACCCGCGAACAACTCCAGAAAACGAGACGGGGACGCTGGCGCCAACTTACCTCAGCTGGGCTTCCTGCAGATGTCAGGGACTTCGGCTGGCTGCGAGGCTGGCGGGTCCTGCCCACAAGAGACCGCCTTGCGGCGTGGGGCGTGGCGCCCTCCGCCCGATGCCCGCAGTGCGGTCTCCTTGAAACTTTGCAGCACGCAATTTTTTGTGTGTAGTTGCGCATACCTTTTGGATATTAGTGTCACGCATGTTTTTAACCCGCCTGGAAGCGCGCACTAGTTCTCCCGAAGTGTTTCAAAATATGCTCCTGTGTATCGGCATGTTCGTTTTGTGGCGTCAGCGTGGAGCGGCTTCCTTAAATGGGCGTCCGCAAAGAACAATGTTTCCAATGTTGCAGCGCCTCCGCACGCGCCTCTTTGAACAAGCATGCGTGGACGCTCTGTCAATGAGCGAGGCTGAGTTCTTGCGCAAATGCTAGACATACTTTATCGTCCTGCGCGGCGGTCGAGTGTCGGCTTTCTTACTGCCATACTGACATGCTCTGTGCTGCGTCACTGCGCATGACCTTGAAAGATCAGACTTCAGTTCAACTGTTTTGCTTCGTATTTTTGTTCCTTTAGAAAAAAAATAAACTTCTCTTTCCACGCTCGCCTAAGAGAACCCTTCGTAGGTTACAGAATTCACACCATCACCAGAGCATCATCGTGGTTTGGGCTAATTGGTACATCTTCCAAAACTCCACCAGCGCTGCGACGAGGAACAAGAACAGAGAAGGAAGGAAGGGCAAGAGCAAGCACATGTCCTTCTCCTCCCTTCTCTGTTCTTGTTCCTCATTGCAGCGATGGTGAAGTTTTGAACACCATCGCCAGCACGTGCCTTGCTCCTTCCTCAAGCCTAGATCCAGCGGATTACCAGAAGACAACGCCCCTGTTCTGTTTATCACCACTTCGTAACTATGTCAAACAGGACCTCTACAGAAAGGGCCTACATCGACAGCAGCGTTCACATACACTCGGCAGCAGCGGTCCCGAATGTTCCTAACGCTCGCCTATGAGAACCCTTCCTATGTTACACAATTCAAACCATCACCAGGACGTGCCTTTAAACGAGTGTCTCTCAAAGGCGGAGGAGCGGCTTCTGCTTCGCCTATATACAAATACTTTGCTGTGCCCGGCAGCTCTAAAACACTTTGACCCTTCTTTCTCTGGCAGCTGTCCGCACTGTGCGGAGAAGTCTTCGGACATCTACCACATGGTGTGGGCCTGCCCCTCCAACCCTGATATCCCCCCTCACCCCAACCCAACCCGGGAGGACTGGGAGGCGACCCTGCTCGGCTGCTCTGACCTGCAGGCCTAACGGGCCTTGGTCGCGCGAGCCCGGGCAGCGGCCGACGCCACTGGGGTCCCGAACTAGGGACCTCCACCTAATACTTGTGAGGGCTGGCCCCCTTTGGGTCAGCTCATACCTCACCTCCCGAAGTTTATCTGTAAATAAATGTTTTCCACCACCACCACCACCACGTGCCTTGCTCCTTCCTCAAGCCAGGATCCAGCCGATTACCAGAAGACAACGCCCCTGTTCCGTTCATCACAACATCATAACTACATCACATAAGGACCAGTACAAAAAGGGCCCACATCGACAGCAGCGTTGACATACACTCGGCAGCAGTGGTCCCGAATGTTCCTAACGCTCGCCTAAGAGAATCCTTCCGATGTTACAGAATCCACACCATCACCAGCACGTGTCTTGCTCCTTCCTCAAGCCCAGATCCAGCCGATTACCAGAACACAACGCCCTGTTCCATTTATCCCCACTTCATAACTACGTCACATCAGGACTTCTACTAAAAGGGATTACATCGACAGCAGCGTTCAGATACACTCGGCAGCATCGGTCCCGACTGTTCCTAACGCTCGCCTAAGAGAACCCTTCATATGTTACAGAATTCACACCATCACCAGCACGTGCCTTGCTCCTTCCTCAAGCCCAGATCCAGCCGATTACCAGAAGACAACGCCCCTGTTCCGTTCATCACAACTTCAAAACTACGTCACATCTGGACCAGTACAAAAAGGTCCCACATCGACAGCAGCATTCACATACACTAAGCAGCAGCGGTCCCGAATGTTCTTTCCGCTCGCCTAAGACAACCCTTCGTATGTTACAGAATTCACACCATCACCAGCACGTGCCGTGCTCCTTCCTCAAGCCCAGATCCAGCCATTTACCAGAGGACAACGCCCCTGTTCTGTTCATCACCACTTCATAACTACGTCACATCAGGACCACTGCAAAAAGGGCCTACATCGACAGCAGCGTTCACATAGACTCGACAGCAGCGGTCCAGAATGTTCCTAACGCTCGCCTAAGAGAACCCTTCCTATGTTACAGAATTCACACAATCACGAGCACGTGCCTTGCTCCTTCCTCAAGCCCACACCCAGCCGATTACGAGAAGACAACGCCCCTGAACTGTTTATCACCACTTCGTTACTACGTCACATCAGCACCTCTACAAAAAGAACCTATATCGACAGCAGCGTTCACATGCACTCGGCAGTAGCGGTCCCGAATGTTCCTAACGCTCGCCTAAGAGAACCCTTCGTATGTTACAGAATTCAAACTATCACCAGCACGTGCCTTGCTCCTTCCTCAAGCCCAGATCCAGCCGATTACCAGAAGACAACGCCCCTGTTCCGTTCATCACAACTTCGTAACTACGTCACATCAGGACCACCACAAAAAGGGCCCACGTCGGCAGCAGCGTTCACATACACTCAGCAGGAGCGGTCCAGAATGTTCCTGTCGCTCGCCTAAGAGAACCCTTCGTATGTTACAGAATTCGCACCATCACCAGAGCAAAATCATGGTTTGAGCTAGTTGGTACATCTTCCAAAACTCCACCAGCGCTGCGACGAGGAACAAGAACAGAGATGTAAGGAAGGGCAAAGACAAGTGCTTGTCCTTATCCTTCCTTCTCTGTTTTTGTTCCTCATCGCACCGCTGGTGAAGTTTTGAACGCCATCACCAGCACGTGCCTTGCTCCATCGTTAAGCCTAGATCCAGCCGATTACCAGAAGACAACGGCCCTGTTCTGTTTATCACCAATTCGTAACTACGTCACATCAGGACCTCTGCAAAAGGGGCCGACTTCGACAGCAGCGTTCACATACACTCAGCAGCATCGGTCCCGAATGTTCCTAACGCTCGCCTAAGAGAACCCTTCGTATGTTACAGAATTCACACCATCACCAGCACGTGCCTTGCTCCTTCCTCAAGCCCAGATCCAGCCGATTACCAGAAGACAACGCCCCTGTTCCGTTTATCCCCACTTCATAACAACGTCACATCAGGACTTCTACAAAAAGGGCTTACATCGACAGCAGCGTTCACATACACTCAGCAGCAGCGGTCCCGAAAGTTCCTTACGCTCGCCTAGGACAACCCTTCGTATGTTACAGAATTCACACCATCACCAGCACGTGCCGTTCTCCTTCCTCAAGCCGAATTCTAGCCGATTACCAGAAAACAACGCCCCTGTTCCGTTGATCACAACTTCGTAACTACGTCACATCAGGACCTCTACAAAAAGGGCCTACATCGACAACAGCGTTCACATGCGCTCGGCAGCAGCGGTCCCAAATGTTCCTGACGCTCACCTAAGAGAACCCTTCGTATGTTATAGAATTCACACCATCACCAGAGGAAAATCGTGGTTTGAGCTAATAGGTACATCTTCCCAAACTCCGCCAGCGCAGCGACGAGGAACAAGAACAGAGAAGGAAGGAAAGGCAAGGACAAGCGCTTGTCCTTGTCCTTGCTTCTCTGTTCTTGTTCCTCATCGCAGCCGTGGTGAAGTTTTTAACACCATCACCAGCACGTGCCTCGCTGCATCGTCAAGCCCAGATCCAGCCGATTACTAGAAGACAACGCCCTTGTTCCGTTTATCCCACTTTATAACTACGTCACATCAGGACTTCTGCAAAAAGGGCCTACATGGACAGCAGCGTTCACATACACTCGGCAGCATCGGTCCCGAAAGTTCCTAACGCTCGCCTAACAGAATCCTTCGTATCTTACAGAATTCGCACCATCGCCAGCGCGTGCCTTGCTCAAGCCTTGCTCCTTCCTCAAGCCCAGATCCAGCCGATTGCCCGAAGACAACGCCCCTGTTCCGTGCATCACAACTTCATAACAACGTCACATCTGGATCACCACAAAAAGGTCCCCCATCGACAGCAGTGTTCACATACACTCAGCCGCAGCGGTTCCGAATGTTCCTTACGCTCGCCTATGACAACCCTTCGTGTCTTACAGAATTCACACCATCACCAGCACGTGCCTGGCTCCTTCCTCACGCCGAGATCCAGCTGATCACCAGAAGACAACGCCCCTGTTCCGTTTATCCCCACTTCATAACTACGTCACATCAAGACTTCTACAAAAAGGGCCTACATCGACAGCAGCGTTCACATACACTTGGCAGAAGCGGTCCCGAATGTTCCTAACGCTCGCCTAAGAGAACCCTTCGTATGTTACAGAATTCACACCATCACCAGAGGAAAATCGGGGTTTGAGCTACTAGGTACATCTTCCCAAACTCCGCCAGCGCTGCGACGAGGAACAAGAACAGAGAAGGAAGGACAAGGACAAGCACTTGTCCTTCCCCTTCGTTCTCTGTTCTTGTTCCTCATCGCAGCGCTGGTGAAGTTTTGAACACCGTCACGAGCACGTGCCTTGCTCCATTGTCAAGCCTAGATCCAGACGATAACCAGAAGACAACGCCCCTGTTCCGTTTATCCCCACTTAATCACTACGTCACACCAAGACTGCTACAAAAAGGGCCTACATCGACAGCAGCGTTCACATACACTTGGCAGCAGCGGTCCCGAATGTTCCTAACGCTCGCCTAAGAGAACCCTTCGTGTGTTACAGAATTCACACCATCACCAGCACGTGCCTTGCTCCTTCCTCAAGCCCAGATCCAGGCGATTACCAGAAGACAACGCCCCTGTTCGGTTCATCAGAACTTCATAACTACGTCACATCAGGACCAGTACAAAAAGGACCCACATCGACAGCAGCGTTCACATACACTCAGACGCAGCGGTCTTTAATGTTCCTTACGGTCGCCTAAGAGAACCCATCGTATGTTACAGAAATCACACCATCACCAGCACGAGCCGTGCTCCTTCCTCACGCCGAGATCCAGGTGATCACCAGAAGACAACGCATCTGTTCCGTTCATCACCACTCCATAACTACGTCACATCAGGACCACTACAAAATGGCCCACGTCGACAGCAGCGTTCACAAACACTCAGCAGCAGCGGTCCAGAATGTTCCTGACGCTCGCCTAAGAGAACCCTTCGTATGTTACAGAATTCACACCATTATCAGCACGTGCTTTTTATTTTATTTATTGCTTCCTCAAGGGTCCACAGGGGACATTACATGAGGGGTGGGCAAACAAAAGAGTTAATATGATCACAGAATGTCTTCAATGGCGGTTTTGAATGGAACAGGATTGATGATGGTCGCCACTTCGGATGGAAGGTCGTTCCAGTCATTGGCTGTTTGAAGAAAAAAATGACTTTTTATATGTTTCGTTGTGGGCCCGTTCAGGGTAGACGGCGTTAGGGTGACTATTACGAGAAAAGCGATGAGCGCGTGTTATCGGGGCTGTTTCATGATCGGAAGTGTGATAAAATATATGATACAGCGAAAGACGGGCGATTTTACGCCGACAGGCCAGTGTTGGAAAATTAGGCTGAGATTTTAGTCCTGTAACGCTAGAATAATGAGAGTAGTCTGAGGAAATGAATCTGCCCTACTGAAAAAAGTTTTATGAGGCAATAAACTCATACAGTTTATCATACAAATGTCATAGAGTTCTCATACAAATCACATAAAATTATCATTCAAATGTCATTCATTTCTGTGAAATCATACAGTAATCATTGAGATATCATAGAATATCATACGAATTGCATAGATTGTATGATATTCTATGATATCTCTATGATGACTGTATGATTTCACAGAAATGAATGACATTTGAATGATAATTTTATGTGATTTGTATGATAAGTCTATGACATTTGTATGATAAACTGTATGAGATTATTGCCTCATAAAACTTTTTTCAGTAGGGTGGCGGCGCGATTTTGGACTGCTTCGAGCGTGGTGATTAGGTTAGTATAGTGGGGATCATATGCAACACATGCGTAATCAAGTTTAGGACGTATGAAAGTTATGTAAGCAAGAAGCGTAATGGGAGGGGGAGCTAAGGATAGGTTACGGCGCAAATACCCTAGAACTTGATTAGCTGAATTGGTGACGGGGTGAATATGATGCGACCAGGTTAAATCTTTACTTAAATGCATACCAAGATACTTGTATGAGTCAACGGACGAAATAGGATTGTTGAGAATTGTATAAGTATTTTCACAGTGGTTGCTTCGGCAATGGAAAGAAAAAAAGTGACGTTTTACTGCTATTTATGGACATGAGCCAGGTACTAGACCATTCTTCAACGCCTGCAAGATCTTCTTGGAGAATGGTGGCGTCAGAGGAATTATGTATTGGGCGGTAGATAACGCAATCATCCGAAAAGAATCGGACATTAGATCTGATGTTAAAGGGTAAATCATTTCTGTAGATAAGTAAGAGAACAGGTCCTTAAACGGTCCCCTGAGGGACGCCAGACAAGACAAGGGAGAGGGATGACGAGTGTGAGTTAGTAAGAACAAATTGATAACGATCAGTAAGGAAGGCTCGAACCCATTCCAGAACTAGGAGATGAAGGTTTAGGCATGACAGTTCAAGAATTAGGCGCGCGTGTGGTACTTTATCAATTGCTTTTTCGAAATCCAGAAATATTGCATCCGTGGGAATGTTACGATCTAGGCATGCGTGCATATCATGAAGAAAAAGAACAAGTTGCGAGTCAAAGGAATGGTCTTTACGAAAGCCGTGTTGGTTAGAATGAAAAAGTTACGAAATGATAAAAACTTGGCAGCATGAGAATATATGATATGTTCCATAATTTTACAACAAACACAGATTAATGAGATTGGCCTATAGTTAAGTGGTGAAGATCTGTTACCTTTCTTGTAGACTGGAATGACCTTCCCAATGGGCCAGTGCCGTGGTAATGAGCACGAAGAAAATGACTGCTGAAGAATCAGAGACAATATGATACTGCAGAGGTCTTTAGTGTTGCCGTGCTCCTTCCTCAAGCCCAGATCAAGCCGATTATAAGACAACGTCCCTGTTCCGTTCATCCCCACTTCATAACTACGTCACATCAGGACCACTACAAAAGGAGCCCACATCGACAGCAGCGTTCACATACACTCGGCGGCAGTGGTCCCGAATGTTCCTAACGCTCGCCTAAGAGAACCCTTCCGATGTTACAGAATCCACACCATCACCAGCACGTGCCTTGCTCCTTCCTCAAGCCCAGATCCAGCCGATTAGCAGAAGATAACGCCCCTGTTCTGTTCATCACCACTTCATTACTACTCGTATCAGGACCTCTACGAAAAGGACCTACATCGACTCCAGCGTTCATATACATTTAGCAGCAGCGGTCCCGACTGTTCCTGACACTCGCCTAAGACAACCATTCATAAGTTACAGAATTCACACCATCACCAGCACGTGCCTTGCTCCTTCCTCAAGCCCAGATCCAGGCGATTACCAGAAGACAACGCCCCTGTTCCGTTTATCCCCACTTCGTAACTACGTCACATCAGGACCAGTACAAAAAGGGCCCACATCAACAGCAGCGTTCACATACTCTCAGTAGCAGCGGTCCTGAATGTTCCTTACGTTCGCCTAAGAGAAACCTTATTATGTTACTGAATTCACACCATCACCAGCACGTGCCGTGCTCCTTCCTCAAGCCCAGATCCAGGTGATTACCACAAGACAACACCCCTGTTCCGTTCATCACCACTTCATAACTACGTCACATCAGGACCACTACAAAAAGGGACAACTTCGACAGCAGCGTTCACATACACTCAGCAGCAGCGGTCCCGAATGTTCCTAACGCTCGCCTAAGAGAACCCTTCATATGCTACAGAATTCACACCATCACCAGCACGTGCCTTGCTCATTCCTCAAGCCGAGATCCAGCTGATCCCCAGAAGACAACGCATCTGTTCAGTTCATCACAACTTCATAAATACGTCACATCAGGACCACTACGAAAAGGGCCCACGTCGACAACAGCCTTCACATACACTCAGCGGCAGCGGTTGGGAATGTTCCTGGCGCTCGCCTAAGACAACCGGCACATATTACAGAATTCACACCATCACCAGCCCGTGCCTTGCTCCTTCCTCAAGCCCAGATCCAGCCGATTACCAGAAGACAACGCCCCTGTTCCGTTCATCACAACATCATAACTACTACACATCAGGACCAGTACAAAAACGGCCCACATCGACAGCAGATATCACATACACTCGGCAGCAGTGGTCCTGAATGTTTCTAATGCTCGCCAAAGAGAACCCTTCCGATGTTACAGAATCCATACCATCACCAGCACGTGCCTTGCTCCTTCCTCAAGCCCAGAGCCAGCCGATTACCAGAACACAATGCCCCTGTTCCGTTCATCCCCACTTCATAACTACGTCACATCAGGACCACTACAAAAGGGGCCCTGATCGACAGCGGCGTTCACATACATTCAGCAGCAGCGGTCCCGAATGTTCCTTACGCTCGCCTAAGAGAACCCTTCGTATGTTACAGAATTCACACCATCACCAGCACGTGCCGTGGTGCTTCCTCAAGCCCAGATCCAGGCGATTACCACAAGACAACACCCCTGTTCCGTTCATCACCATTTCATAACTACATCACATCAGGACCACTACAAAAAGGGACGACTTCGACAGCAGCGTTCACATACACTCGAAGTAGCGGTCCCGAATGTTCCTAACGCTCGCCTAAGAGAACCCTTCGTATGTTACAGTATTCACACCATCACCAGCACGTGCCTTGCTCCTTCCTCAAGTGCTGATCCAGCCGATTACCAGAAGACAACGGCCCTGTTCCGTTCATCACAACTTCATAACTACGTCACATCAGGACCAGTACAAAAAGGGCCCACATCGACAGCAGCTTTCACATACTGTCAGCAGCAGCGGTCTTGAATGTTCCTTACGCTCGCCTAAGACAACCCTTCGTATGTTATAGAATTCACACCATCACCAGCACGTGCCGTGCTGCTTCCTCAAGCCCAGATCCAGGCGATTACCACAAGACAACAGCCCTGTTCCGTTCATCACTATTTCATAACTACATCACATCAGGACCACTACAAAAAGGGACGACTTCGACAGCAGCGTTCACATACACTCAGCAGCAGCGGTCGTGAATGTTCCTGACGCTCGCCTAAGACAACCCTTCATATGCTACAGAATTCACACCATCACCAGCACGTGCCTTGCTCCTTCCTTAGGCCGAGATCCAGCTGATCACCAGAAGACAACGCATCTGTTCCGTTCATCACCACTTCATAACTACGTCACATCAGGACCACTACAAAAAGGGACGACTTCGACAGCAGCGTTCACATACACTCAGCAGCAGCGGTCCAGAATGTTCCTGACGCTCGTCTAAGAGAACCCTTCGTATGCTACAGAATTCACACAATCACCAGCACGGGTATTGCTCCTTCCTCAAGCCCAGATCCAGGCGATTACCAGATGACAACTCCATGGTCCCTTTCATCACTTCATATCTACGTCACATCAGGACCACTACGAAAAGGGCCCACATCGACAGCAGCCTTCACATACACTCAGCGGCCGCGGTCCGGAATGTTCCTGGCGCTCGCCTAAGACAACGGGCACATATTACAGAATTCATACCATCATGAGCACGTGCCTTGCTCAATCCTCAAGCCCAGATCCAGGCGATTACTAGAAGACAACGCCCCCGTTCCATTCATCCCCACTTCATAACTACGTCACATCAGGACCACTACAAAAGGGGCCCACATCGACAGCGGCGTTCACATACATTCAGCAGCAGCGGTCCCGTGTGTTTCTGACGCTCGCCTAAGACAACCATTCATATGTCACAGAATTCACACTATCACCAGCACGTGCCTTGCTCCTTCGTCAAGCCCGGATCCAGCCGATTACCAGAAGATAACGCCCCTGTTCTGTTCATCACCGCTTCATAACTACGTCGTATCAGGACCAGTACAAAAAGGGCCCACATCGACAGCAGCGTTCACATACTCTCAGCAGCAGCGGTCCCGAATGTTCCTTTCGCTCGCCTAAGAGAACCCTTCGTATGTTACAGAATTCACACCATCACCAGCACGTGCCTTGCTCCTTCCTTAGGCCGAGATCCAGCTGATCACCAGAAGACAACGCATCTGTTCCATTCATCACTACTTCATAACTACGTCACATCAGGACCACTACAAAAGGGGCCCACATCGACAGCGACGCTCACATACATTCAGCAGCAGCGGTCCCGTGTGTTCCTGACGCTCGCCTAAGACAACCATTCATATGTCACAGAATTCACACTATCACCAGCACGTGCCTTGCTCCTTCCTCAAGCCCGGATCCAGCCGTTTACCAGAAGATAACGCCCGTGTTCTGTTCATCACCACTTCATAACTACGTCACATCTGGACCACTACAAAAAGGGCCCACGTCGACAGCAGCGTTCACATACACTCAGCAGCAGCGGTCCAGAATCTTCCTGACGCTCGTCTAAGACAACCCTTGGTATGTTACAGAATTCACACCATCACCAGCACGTGCCTTGCTCCTTCCTCAAGCCAGGATCCAGCCGATTACCAGAAGACAACGCCCCTGTTCCGTTCATCACAACATCATAACTACATCACATCAGGACCAGTACAAAAAGGGCACACATCGACAGCAGCGTTGTCCCGAATGTTCCTAACGCTCGCCTAAGAGAACCCTTCCGATGTTACAGAATCCACACCATCACCCGCACGTGCCTTGCTCCTTCCTCAAGTCCAGATCCAGCCGATTACCAGATCACAACGCCCTGTTCCAGTTATCCCCACTTCATAACTACGTCACATCAGGACTTCTACAAAAAGGGAATACATCGACAGCAGCGTTGACATACACTCGGCAGCATCGGTCCCGAATGTTCCTAACGCTCGCCTAAGAGAACCCTTCGTATGTTACAGAATTCACACCATCACCAGCAAGTGCCTTGCTCCTTCCTCAAGCCCAGATCCAGCCGATTACCAGAAGATTCCCCTAAATATTTGGTCAACACTGTTCCCACTTCGAGTTATTGATCAATTCGCTCTCGCCCTACCATAAGCTTCCCGTCCCGGTTAGCTCAATTCGTAGAGCGACTGCTCCGGTGTGGCGGTGGTCCCGGGTTCGAACCCTGAACCAGGACGAATTTTTCTTTGACTACGAAGTTTCTGTGAAAGCTGTGTAGCTTTCCTTTGTGGCAGTATGGCTGCGCTCGGGTGGACGTCAATGAGTAATTACTCCCTTATTACAAATCTACTCCACCTTGGGGGATTCCCCTAAATATTTGGTCAACACTGTTCTCACTTCGAGTTATTGATCAATTCGCTCTCGCCCTACCATAAGCTTGCCGTCCCGGTTAGCTCAATTGGTAGAGCGACTGCTCCGGTGTGGCGGTGGTCCCGGGTTCGAACCCCGGACCAGGACGAATTTTTCTTTAACTACGAAGTTTTTGTGAAAGCTGTGTAGCTTTCCTTTGTGGCCGTATGGCTGCGCTCGGGTGGACGTCAATCAGTAATTACTCCCTTATTGCAAATCTACTCCACCTTGGGGGATTCCCCTAAATATTTGATCAACCCTGTTCCCACTTCGAGTTATTTATCAATTCGCTCTCGCCCTACCATAAGCTTGCCGTTCCGGTTAGCTCAATTGGTAGAGCGACTGCCCCGGTGTGGCGGTGGTCGCGGGTTCGAACCCCGGACCAGGACGAATTTTTCTTTAACTACGAAGTTTCTGTGAAAGCTGTTTAGCTTTCCTTTGTGGCCGTATGGCTTCGCTCGGGTGGACGTCAATGAGTAATTACTCCCTTATTACAAATCTACTCCACCTTGGGGGATTCCCCTAAATATTTGGTCGCCAACGCCCCTGTTGCGTTCATCACAACTTCATAACTACGTCACATCTGGACCAGTACAAAAAGGTCCCACATCGACAGCAGCATTCACATACACTAAGCAGCAGCGGTCCCGAATGTTCCTCACGCTCGCCTAAGACAACCCTTCGTATGTTACAGAATTCACACCATCACCAGCACGTGCCGTGCTCCTTCCTCAAGCCCAGATCCAGCCATTTACCAGAAGACAACGCTACTGTTCCATTCATCACCACTTCATAACTGCGTCACATCAGGACCACTACAAAAAGGGACGACATCGGCAGCAGCGTTCACATACACCCCGCAGCAGCGGTCCAGAATGTTCCTGACGCTCGCCTAAGACCACCCTTCATATGCTACAGAATTCACACCATCACCAGAGCATCATCGTGGTTTGGGCTAGTTGGTACATCTTCCAAAACTCCACCAGCGCTGCGACGAGGAACAAGAACAGAGAAGGAAGGAAGGGCAAGGACAAGCGCATGTCCTTGTCCTCTCTTCTCTGTTCTTGTTATTCACCGCAGCGCTGGTGAAGTTTTGAACACCAGCACGTGCCTTGCTCCATCCTCAAGCCTAGATCCAGCGGATTACCAGAAGACAACGCCCCTGTTCTGCTTATCACCACTTCGTAACTACGTCAAACAGGACCTCTACAGAAAGGGCCTACATCGACAGCAGCATTCACATAGACTCGACAGCAGCGGTCCCGAATGTTCCTAACGCTCGCCTAAGAGAACCCTTCCTATGTTACAGAATTCACACCATCACCAGCACGTGCCTTGCTCATTCCTCAAGCCCAGATCCAGCCGATTACCAGAAGACAACGCCCCTGTTCCGTTCATCACAATATCATAACTACATCACGTGAGGACCAGTACAAAAAGGGCCCACATCGACAGCAGCGTTCACATACACCCAGCAGCAGCGGTCGAGAATGTTCCTGACGCTCGCCTAAGAAAACCCTTCATATGCCACAGAATTCACACCATCACCAGCACGTGCCTTGCTCCTTCCTCACGCCGAGATCCAGCTGATCACCAGAAGACAACGCATCTGTTCCGTTCATCACCACTTCATAACTACGACACATGAGGACCTGTACAAGACGGGCTGACATCGACAGCAGCGTTCACATACACACTGCAGCAGCGGTCCCGAATGTTCCTGACGCTCGCCTAAGACAACTCTTCATATGCTACAAAATTCACACAACCACGAGCACGTGCCTTGCTCCTTCCTCAAGCCCACACCCAGCCGATTACCAGAAGACAACGCCCCTGAACTGTCTATCACCACTTCGTTGCTACGTCACATCAGCACCTCTACAAAAAGGGCCTATATCGACAGCAATGTTCACATGCACTCGGCAGCAGTGGTCCCGAATATTCCTAACGCTCGCCTAAGAGAACCCTTCGTATGTTACAGAATTCACACCATCACCAGCACGTGCCTTGCTCCTTCCTCAAGCCCAGATCCAGCCGATTACCAGAAGACAACGTCCCTGTTCCGTTCATCACAACTTCGTAACTACGTCACATCAGGACCTCTACAAAAAGGGCCTACATCGACAACAGCGTTCACATGCGCTCGGCAGCAGCGGTCCCAAATGTTCCTGACGCTCACCTAAGAGAACCCTTCGTATGTTATAGAATTCAGACCATCACCAGAGTAAAATCGTGGTTTGAGCTAGTAGGTACATCTTGCCAAACTCGGCCAGCGCAGCGACGAGGAACAAGAACAGAGAAGGAAGGAAAGGCAAGGACAAGCGCTTGTCCTTGTCCTTGCTTCTCTGTTCTTGTTCCTAATCGCAGCCGTGGTAAAGTTTTTAACACCATCACCAGCACGTGCCTCGCTGCATCGTCAAGCCCAGATCCAGCCGATTACCAGAAGACAACGCCCTTGTTCCGTTTATCCCACTTCATAACTACGTCACATCAGGACTTCTGCAAAAAGGGCCTATATGGACAGCAGCGTTCACATACACTTGACAGCATCGGTCCCGAAAGTTCCTAACGCTCGCTTAAGAGAATCCTTCGTATCTTACAGAATTCGCACCATCACCAGCGCGTGCCTTGCTCAAGCCTTGCTCCTTCCTCAAGCCCAGATCCAGCCGATTGCCCGAAGACAACCCCCTGTTCCGTTCATCACAACTTCATAACAGCGTCACATCTGGATCACCACAAAAAGGTCCCACATCGACAGCAGTGTTCACATACACTCAGCCGCAGCGGTTCCGAATGTTCCTTACGCTCGCCTATGACAACCCTTCGTGTCTTACAGAATTCACACCATCGCCTGCGCGTGTCGTGCTCCTTCCTCAAGCCCAGATATAGCCGATTACCAGAAGACAAGGCCCCTGTTCCGTTAATCACCACTTCATAACTACGTCACATCAGGACCACTACAAAAACTGACGACATCGAGAGCAGCGTTCACATACACTCAGCAGCTGTGGACCCGAATGTTCCTGACGCTCGCCTAAGACAGCCCTTCATATGTTACAGAATTCACACCATCACCAGCACGTGCCTGGCTCCTTCTTCAAGCCGAGATCCAGCTGATCACCAGAAGACAACGCCCCTGTTCCGTTTATCCCCACTTCATAACTACGTCACATCAAGACTTCTACAAAAAGGGCCTACATCGACAGCAGCGTTCACATACACTTGGCAGAAGCGGTCCCGAATGTTCCTAACGCTCGCCTAAGAGAACCCTTCGTATGTTACAGAATTCACACCATCACCAGAGGAAAATCGTGGTTTGAGCTACTAGGTACATCTTCCCAAACTCCGCCAGCGCTGCGACGAGGAACAAGAACAGAGAAGGAAGGACAAGGACAAGCACTTGTCCTTCCCCTTCGTTCTCTGTTCTTGTTCCTCATCGCAGCTCTGGTGAAGTTTTGAACACCGTCACGAGCACGTGCCTTGCTCCATTGTCAAGCCTAGATCCAGACGATAACCAGAAGACAACGCCCCTGTTCCGTTTATCCCCACTTAATAACTACGTCACACCAGGACTGCTACAAAAAGGGCCTACATCGACAGCAGCGTTCACATACACTTGGCAGCAGCGGTCCCGAATGTTCCTAACGCTCGCCTAAGAGAACCCTTCGTGAGTTACAGAATTCACACCATCACCAGCACGTGCCTTGCTCCTTCCTCAAGCCCAGATCCAGGCGATTACCAGAAGACAACGCCCCTGTTCGGTTCATCAGAACTTCATAACTACGTCACATCAGGACCAGTACAAAAAGGACCCATATCGACAGCAGCGTTCACATACATTCAGACCCAGCGGTCTTTAATGTTCCTTACGGTCGCCTAAGAGAACCCATCGTATGTTACAGAAATCACACCATCACCAGCACGAGCCGTGCTCCTTCCTCACGCCGAGATCCAGCTGATCACCAGAAGACAACGCATCTGTTCCGTTCATCACCACTCCATAACTACGTCACATCAGGACCACTACAAAATGGCCCACGTCGACAGCAGCGTTCACAAACACTCAGCAGCAGCGGTCCAGAATGTTCCTGACGCTCGCCTAAGAGAACCCTTCGTATGTTACAGAATTCACACGATTATCAGTACGTGCTTTTTATTTTATTTATTGCTTCCTCAAGGGTCCACAGGGGACATTACATGAGGGGTGGGCAAACAAAAGAGTTAATATGAACACAGAATGTCTTCAATGGCGGTTTTGAATGGAACAGGATTGATGATGGTCGCCACTTCGGATGGAATGTCGTTCCAGTCATTGGCTGTTTGAAGAAAAAATGACTTTCTATATGTTTCGTTGTGGGCCCGTTCAGGGTAGACGGCGTTAGGGTGACTATTACGAGAAAAGCGATGAGCGCGTGTTATCGGGGCTGTTTCATGATCAGTAGTGTGATAAAATTTATGATACAGCGAAAGACGGGCGATTTTACGCCGACAGGCCAGTGTTGGAAGATTAGGCTGAGATTTTAGTCCTGTAACGCTAGAATAATGAGAGTAGTCTGAGGAAATGAATCTGGCGGCGCGATTTTGGACTGCTTCGAGCGTGGTGATTAGGTTAGTACGGTGCGGATCATATGCAGCACATGCGTAATCAAGTTTAGGACGTATGAAAGTTATGTAAGCAAGAAGCGTAATGGGAGGGGGAGCTAAGGATAGGTTACGGCGCAAATACCCTAGAACTTGATTAGCTGAATTGGTGACGGGGTGAATATGATGCGACCAGGTTAAATCTTTACTTAAATGCATACCAAGATACTTGTATGAGTCAACGGACGAAATAGGATTGTTGAGAATTGTATAAGTATTTTCACAGTGGTTGCTTCGGCAATGGAAAGAAAAAAAGTGACGTTTTACTGCTATTTATGGACATGAGCCAGGTACTAGACCATTCTTCAACGCCTGCAAGATCTTCTTGGAGAATGGTGGCGTCAGAGGAATTATGTATTGGGCGGTAGATAACGCAATCATCCGAAAAGAGTCGGACATTAGATCTGATGTTAAAGGGTAAATCATTTCTGTAGATAAGTAAGAGAACAGGTCCTTAAACGGTCCCCTGAGGGACGCCAGACAAGACAAGGGAGAGGGATGACGAGTGTGAGTTAGTAAGAACAAATTGATAACGATCAGTAAGGAAGGCTCGAACCCATTCCAGAACTAGGAGATGAAGGTTTAGGCATGACAGTTCAAGAATTAGGCGCGCGTGTGGTACTTTATCAATTGCTTTTTCGAAATCCAGAAATATTGCATCCGTGGGAATGTTACGATCTAGGCATGCGTGCATATCATGAAGAAAAAGAACAAGTTGCGTGTCAAAGGAATGGTCTTTACGAAAGCCGTGTTGGTTAGAATGAAAAAGTTACGAAATGATAAAAACTTGGCAGCATGAGAATATATGATATGTTCCATAATTTTACAACAAACACAGGTTAATGAGATTGGCCTACAGTTAAGTGGTGAAGATCTGTTACCTTTCTTGTAGACTGGAATGACCTTCCCAATGCGCCAGTGCCCTGGTAATGAGCACGAAGAAAATGACTGCTGAAGAATCAGAGACAATATGATACTGCAGAGGTCTTTAGTGTTGCCGTGCTCCTTCCTCAAGCCCAGATCCAGCCGATTACAAGACAACGCCCCTGTTCCGTTCATCCCCACTTCATAACTACGTCACATCAGGACCACTACAAAAGGGGCCCACATCGACCGCAGCGTTCACATACACTCGGCAGCAGTGGTCCCGAATGTTCCTAACGCTCGCCTAAGAGAACCCTTCATATGCTGCAGAATTCACACCATCACCAGCACGTGCCTTGCTCCTTCCTCAAGCCGAGATCCAGCTGATCACCAGAAGACAACGCATCTGTTCAGTTCATCACCACTTCATAACTACGTCACATCAGGACCACTACAAAAAGGGCCCACGTCGACAGCAGCGTTCACATACACTCAGCAGCAGCGGTCCAGAATGTTCCTGACGCTCGCCTAAGAGAACCCTTCATATGTTACAGAATTCACACCATCATGAGCACGGGCCTTGCTCCATCCTCAAGCCCAGATCCAGGCGATTACCAGATGACAACGCCCCTGTCCCTTTCATCACTTCATATCTACGTCACATCAGGACCACTACGAAAAGGGCCCACATCGACAGCAGCGTTCACATACACTCAGCGGCAGCGGTTGGGAATGTTCCTGGCGCTCGCCTAAGACAACCGGCACATATTACAGAATTCACACCATCACTAGCCCGTGCCTTGCTCCTTCCTTAAGCCCAGATCCAGCCGATTACCAGAAGACAACGCCCCTGTTCCGTTCTTCACAACATCATAACTACATCACATCAGGACCAGTACAAAAACGGCCCTCATCGACAGCAGATATCACATACACTCGGCAGCAGTGGTCCCGAATGTTTCTAATGCTCGCCAAAGAGAACCCTTCGTATGTTACAGAATTCACACCATCACCAGCACGTGCCGCGCTGCTTCCTCAAGCCCAGTTCCAGGCGATTACCACAAGACAACACCCCTCAGGACCACTACAAAAAGGGACGACTTCGACAGCAGCGTTCACATACACTCGAAGTAGCGGTCCCGAATGTTCCTAACGCTCGCCTAAGAGAACCCTTCGTATGTTACAGTATTCACACCATCACCAGCACGTGCCTTGCTCCTTCCTCAAGTGCTGATCCAGCCGATTACCAGAAGACAACGGCCCTGTTCCGTTCATCACAACTTCATAACTACGTCACATCAGGACCAGTACAAAAAGGGCCCACATCGACAGCAGCTTTCACATACTCTCAGCAGCAGCGGTCTTTAATGTTCCTTACGCTCGCCTAAGACAACCCTTCGTATGTTACAGAATTCACACCATCACCAGCACGTGCCGTGCTGCTTCCTCAAGCCCAGATCCTGGCGATTACCACAAGACAACAGCCCTGTTCCGTTCATCACTATTTCATAACTACATCACATCAGGACCACTACAAAAAGGGACGACTTCGACAGCAGCGTTCACATACACTCAGCAGCAGCGGTCCCGAATGTTCCTTACGCTCGCCTAAGAGAACCCTTCGTATGTTACAGAATTCACACCATCACCAGCACGTGCCTTGCTCCTTCCTTAGGCCGAGATCCAGCTGATCACCAGAAGACAACGCATCTGTTCCGTTCATCACCACTTCATAACTACGTCACATCAGGACCACTACAAAAGGGGCCCACATCGACAGCGACGTTCACATACATTCAGCAGCAGCGGTCGCGTGTGTTCCTGACGCTCGCCTAAGACAACCATTCATATGTCACAGAATTCACACTATCACCAGCACGTGCCTTGCTCCTTCCTCAAGCCCGGATCCAGCCGATAACCAGAAGATAACGCCCCTGTTCTGTTCATCACCACTTCATAACTACGTCACATCTGGACCACTACAAAAAGGGCCCACGTCGACAGCAGCGTTCACATACCCTCAGCAGCAGCGGTCCAGAATCTTCCTGACGCTCGTCTAAGACAACCCTTCGTATGTTACAGAATTCACACCATCATAAGCACGGGCCTTGCTCCTTCGTCACGCCGAGATCCAGCTGATCACCAGAAGACAACGCATCTCTTCCGTTCATCACCACTTCATAACTACGTCACATCTGGACCACTACAAAAAGGGCCCACGTCGACAGCAGCGTTCACATACACTCAGCAGCAGCGGTCCAGAATCTTCCTGACGCTCGTCTAAGACAACCCTTCGTATGTTACAGAATTCACACCATCATAAGCACGGGCCTTGCTCCTTCCTCAAGGCCAGATCCAGGCGATTGCCAGATGACAACTCCATGGTCCCTTTCATCACTTCATATCTTCGTCACATCAGGACCACTACGAAAAGGGCCCACATCGAGAGCAGCGTTCACATACACTCAGCGGCAACGGTTCGGAATGTTCCTGGCGCTCGCCTAAGACAACCGGTACATATTACAGAATTCATACCATCATGAGCACGTGCCTTGCTCCTTCCTCAAGCCCAGATCCAGCCGATTACCAGAAGACAACGCCCCCGTTCCATTCATCCCCACTTCATAACTACGTCACATCAGGACCACTACAAAAGGGGCCCACATCGACAGAGGCGTTCACATACATTCAGCAGCAGCGGTCCCGTGTGTTCCTGACGCTCGCCTAAGACAACCATTCATATGTCACAGAATTCACACTATCACCAGCACGTGCCTTGCTCCTTCCTCAAGCCCGGAACCAGCCGATTACCAGAAGATAACGCCCCTGTTCTGTTCATCACCACTTCACAACTACGTCGTATCAGGACCTCTACGAAAAGGACCTACATCGACTGCAGCGTTCAGATACATTCAGCAGCAGCGGTCCCGAATGATCCTGACGCTCGGTTAAGACAACCATTCATAAGTTAAAGAATTCACATCATCACCATCACGTGCCTTGCTCCTTCCTCAAGCCCAGATCCAGCCGATTACCAGAAGACAACGCCCCTGTTTCGTTTATCCCCACTTCATAACTACGTCACATCAGGACCACTACAAAAAGGGCCCACGTAGACATCAATGTTCACATACACTCAGCAGCAGCGGTCCAGAATGTTCCGACGCTCGCTTAAGAGAACCCTTCGCATGTTACACAATTAACACCATCACCAGCACGGGCCTTGCTCCTTCCTCAAGCCCAGATCCAGGCGATTACCAGATGACAACTCCATGGTCCCTTTCATCACTTCATATCTACGTCACATCAGGACCACTACGAAAAGGGCCCACATCGACAGCAGCGTTCACATAGACTCAGCGGCAGCGGTTCGGAATGTTCCTGGCGCTCGCCTAAGACAACCGGCACATATTACAGAATTCCTACCATCATGAGCACGTGCCTTGCTCCTTCCTCAAGCCCAGATCCAGCCGATTACCAGAAGACAACGCCCCCGTTCCATTCATCCCCACTTCATAACTACGTCACATCAGGACCACTACAAAAAGGGCCTACATCGACAGCAGCGTTCACATACACTCGGCAGTAGCGGTCCCGAATGTTCCTAACGCTCGCCTAAGAGAACCCTTCGTATGTTACAGAATTAACACCATCACCAGCACGGTCCTTGCTCCTTCCTCAAGCCCAGATCCAGGCGATTACCAGATGACAACGCCCCTGTCCCTTTCTTCACTTCATATCTACGTCACATCCGGACCACTACGAAAAGGACCCACATCGACAGCAGCGTTCACATACACTCAGCGCCACCGGTTCGGAATGCTCCTGGCGCTCGCCTAAGACAACCGGCACATATTACAGAATTCACACCATCACCAGCATGTGCCTTGCGCCTTCCTCAAGCCCAGATCCAGCCGATTACCAGATCACAACGCCCCTGTTCCGTTCTTCCCCACTTCATAACTACGTCACATCAGCACCTGTACAAAAAGGGCCCACATCGACAGCAGCGTTCACATACACTCAGCAGCAGCGGTCTTGAATGCTCCCGACGCTCGCCTAAGACAACCCTTCGTATGTTACAGAATTCACACCATCACCAGCACGAGCCGTGCTCCTTCCTCAAGCCCAGTTCCAGCCGATTACCAGAAGACAACGCCCCTGTTCCATTCATCACCACTTCACAACTACGTCACATCAGCACCTGTACAAAAAGGGCCCACATCGACAGCAGCGTTCACATACACTCAGCAGCAGGGGTCTTGAATGCTCCTGACGCTCGCCTAAGACAACCCTTCGTAAGTTACAGAATTCACACGATCACCAGCACGAGCCGTGCTCCTTCCTCAAGCCCAGATCCAGCCGATTACCAGAAGACAACGCCCCTGTTCCGTTCATCACCACTTCATCACTACGTCACATCAGGACCTGTACAAAAAGGGCCCACATCGACAGCAGCGTTCACATACACTCAGCAGCCGCGGTCTTGAATGCTCCTGACGCTCGCCTAATACAACCCTTCGTATGTTACAGAATTCACACCATCACCAGCACGAGCCGTGCTCCTTCCTCAAGCCCAGATCCAGCCGATTACCAGAAGACAACACCCCTGTTCCGTTCATCACCACTTTACAACTACGTCACATCAGGACCTGTACAAAAAGGGCCCACATCGACAGCAGCGTTCACTTGCACTCAGCAGCAGCGGTCTTGAATGCTCCTGACGCTCGCCTAAGACAACCCTTCGTATGTTACAGAATTCACACCATCACCAGCACGAGCCGTGCTCCTTCCTCAAGCCCAGATCCAGCCGATTACCAGAAGACAACGGCCCTGTTCCGTTCATCACCACTTCATAACTACGTCACATCAGGACCACTACAAAAAGGGACAACATCGACAGCAGCGTTCACACACACTCGGCAGCAGCAGTCCCGAATGTTCCTGACGCTCGCCTAAGACAACCCTTCATATGCTACAGAATTCACACTATCACCAGCATGTGCCTTGCTACTTCCTCACGCCGAGATCCAGCTGATCACCAGAAGACAACGCATCTCTTCCGTTCATTACCACTTCCTAACTACGTCACATCAGGACCACTACAAAAAAGGGCCTACGTCGACAGCAGCGTTCACATACACTCAGCAGCAGCGGTCCAGGATGTTCCTGACGCTCGCCTAAGAGAACCCTTCGTATGTTACAGAATTCACACCATCAGCACGTGCTTTTTATTTTATTTATTACTTCCTCAAGGGTCCACAGGGGACATTACATGAGGGGTGGGCAAAGAAAAGAGTTAATATGAACACAAAATGCCTTCAATGGCGGTTTTGAATGGAACAGGATTGATGATGGTCGCCACTTCGGATGGAAGGTCGTTCCAGTCATTGGCTGTTTGAAGAAAAAATGACTTTTTATATGTTTCGTTGTGGGCCCGTTCCGGGTAGACGGCGTTAGGGTGGTGGTGGTGGTGAAAAGATTTATTCAGAACGGGCAGGAGTTGTTTGGATCAGCCCGTAAGGGACCGATCCTTACAAACACTAGCTGGAGGTCCCTAGTTTGGGACCCCAGTGGCTGTAGCCGCCGCCCGGGCGCGCCTGACTAAGGCTTGTTGGGCCGAGCAGCCCGCAGTCGTGGCAGCCGAGCAGGGTCGCCTCCCAGTCCTCCCGGGTTTGGTTGGGGATGGGGGAATAGCGGGGTTGGAGGGGCAGGCCCACACCATGTGATAGGTGTCCGAAGACACCGCACTACAGTGCGGGCAGTTGCCGCTAAACGAGGGATCGAAATGTTTTAGGGCTGCCGGGCACAGCAATGTATTGGTGAAGAGGCGGAGAAGAAGCCGCTCATCCGCCTTCTTGAGTCCTTTACAGGGGCTAGGGTAAAGGCGATGGCTATCTTTATAGTAGGTTGCTATATTTTTGAACGTATAGACCGGATTAAAATCGGGTTCCTGATCAGGTGGGGAGGAGAAAACAGCCCGGTGAGAGAGCGCGCGGGTGGCTGCGTCTGCTGCCTCGTTTCCTGCCAACCCCTGATCAGCAGGGGCCCATATGAGGTAATGGTGAGCGGGGTCCGTATCCCGTATGCAATTTTGGTATATTCGATAGGCTAGGAAGGGAGTGCAGCCTTGTTCGACGTTCCGACAGGCCGCTCGCGAGTCGGTGATTATGTATTTTGAATTGGAATGTGAGGCCGCGAGAGCAATCGCGACCTCTTCTGCTTGTGTTGCACTGCGCGCTCTGTAAATTAGGCCGTTAACTGTGTTGCTGTTGTGAACTACCGCGGCCGTGTACCATCCCCCGTGGTGAGGACCGGAGGCGTCCACGTAGTATACACCTGTTTTGTTGCCATAATATCGGGCTAGCGCTTCCGCTCGTGCCAGGCGCCCACCATTATGGTCTTCATGTGACATGTTTGCTGGAAGAGGCCGCACGTGGAGGGCACGTCTCCACAGTTCCGGGATGCGAAACCTGTCTTCCATTGGAGGGGTGTGTTGGATATGGAGTCGAGCAAGAAGGCGGCGACCCGACTCCGTGAGCGACAAGCGCGTGTACTGGTTTGTAAGGTGCGCCTCCCAGAGCTCCCGGAAAGTATTCACCACCCCAAGGGCCATAAGCCGGCTGTTTGAAGTAGTGATGGGGAGGTCAAGGGCACGTTTAACAATTTTGCGAAGGATGACCTCAAGGGCGTCCTCCTCTTGTTTCCGTAGGTGGAGATAAGGTGTCGAATAGAGAATTCGACTGGTTACGAAGGCGTTTGCCAGCCGCAAGTCATCCTTACTTCGTAACCCTCCGCGTTTGTTGGAAACCCGGCGGGCCATGCGGCCCACCTGGTCCCCCACCTTACGGAGTTTGGCCAATGTAGTGTCTGGCCGCCTGTGTTTGTGAATGTAGAGTCCGAGTACCCGTATCTCATCACTTTCGCGTATGCGACCACTGTCAAGAGAAAACGATATTTTAGTTGTGCACTTCTGTGAGGGGCGGAGGTGCACAAATTCCGATTTTTCAGGGGAACATTGAAGACCGCAGCGGCGGGCATAGCGGTCTACTATCGTCGCCGCTGTTTGCAGGCTGGTTTCAATGTCCCCTGTGCTGCCCTGCGTGGCCCACAGAGTGATGTCATCGGCGTACAGGGCGTGCTGCACGCCGATGACACCACCCAGCTGGGCCGGCAGGTGCATCATGGCCAGATTGAAGAGCAGCGGGGAAAGTACCGCGCCTTGAGGGGTTCCCCGCGTGCCGAGTAGGTAAGGACCATGGTCTCTATCTTGAATTCGAATGTAGGATTGACGATCCATTAAAAATTGGCTTATGTATCGGAATGTGTTGAGGCCACAGTCGGTGTGACTTAGGTTAGTGAGTATGATCTCATGGGTTACATTGTCAAATGCCCCTTTAAGATCCAAGGCGAGTACTACCCGGTCATTATGGGGGCATTCGAGGGGGTCAAGGACTTCCCGATTGAGTTGCAGGAGGACATCCTGTGCGGATCTGTGTGGGCGGAATCCGAACATGGTGCTCGCAAAGACATGTTTGTGTTCAAGATATGTAGATAACCGATCCCGCACCATCGTCTCCATTAGTCTGCCCACACATGAGGTGAGAGAGATGGGGCGGAGGTTATCCGTGTTAATTGGTTTGCCAGCTGCTTTAGGAATAAAAGTGACCAAAGCCGTTTTCCATTCGATTGGCAGGGGGGCGTCCCCGCGCCAAATCGCATTGACGTATTCCAGGAGGGACTGGTATGCCAAGTCGGGCAGGTTCGTCAAAATCTTGACGGTGAGTTGATCTCGGCCTGGCGCAGTGCCCCGTTTCATTTTGGCGAGAGCCGCCCGCAGATCATGGAGCTGGAAAGGTTGATCCAGCTCCGTGTTCTCTCTGCCTGCATAAGAGTACGCAGATCCACGGGGGTCTTGGGCTGTACACAGATACTGGTCCCGAAGTTTCTGTGCCAGTTGAGTCGTGTTGCCAGGAAAAGCGTGCATGGCTCGCTGCAAATGTTTTTGTGTATCGGTTCGTGTTTGGGTTGGGCCGATTAGGGCTCGAAAGAGACGCCACGTGTTTCGGCTGGACATCTGTCGCGCGGCCGTGTTGCATCTATCTACCCAGTTGGAGTCGGCAAGTGTGGCCGCATACTCTGGCGCTTTCTGGGTAAGCTCGGCAATTCGAGCTTTAAGCTTTCTATTGTGTTTCTGGCGTCGCCAACGGCGGACGAGGCTGCGACGGGCTTCCCAGAGGTGTAGAAGGTGGTTATCCACGTCTGTCACCGCCTCTGAGAGCTGGATGTGTGTTTCATGCAAGGAAAGGTGTGCCAGCAGCTGTTGGGACCATGCTGTGTAGCCTTGCGCGGAAATGGGTGTATTATCAAGTGAGTTAAAATTTTGCCTGAATTTCGTCCAATCTGGGATACGGGCTTGTGTTCTTGGACGCTTGAGGGGGCGTGTGCGTAGTGTAGTGTTAATGATGCAGTGGTCGCTACCGAGGGTCTCCTCGGTGTTGAGCCAGTCTGCGTGTCGTCTGTTGCGAGTGAAGGTTAAGTCCGGACACGTATCCCGTGTCACGGAGTTTCCTAGCCGTGCTGGGTGGACGGGGTCCGTGTGGAGGGTGAGGCCCAACGTGGACGCAAGCTCCGCCAGCCTACGTCCGCGCGACTCCTCCTTGCGATACCCCCACAGCTGACTGGGAGCGTTAAAATCGCCCGCAATCAGCAGGGGATCGCGGCCCGCTACTCTTAGCGCGCGGCTAAAGAGGTCCGCAAGAGTCACTCGCTTGAGTTTGGGAGAGCAGTACACGTTGAGTATATGCAACGGCGGGCCCCTGCGGCGGAGTGGTAGGATAGTCACCATTACATAGCAATACTCGAGCTTGAGGTCGAGATCCACTAAGTTGGCTGTGTAGGCTTTGTGAACGAGAAGACATGACGCGGGATCCTGTTGGAAGGTCGTGTAATTTGAAAGTGTGGCGCCCAGCCCTGGCTCCTGGAGGGCAACCACGGCTGGTAGGGACTCGAAGGTTTCAAGGTAGAGGCGGAAATTGGCCCGCGTAGGGCGGTTTTTAAAGCCTCTACAGTTCCATTGTGTTATGGAAGTTGATATAGCCAAATTGGAGATGGCGGAACTCCTTTGATTAAGGTGTCTCGCCATGATTTAAAATTCTTGGGGAGGAGGAGGAGGGATTGGCTGCCTCAGAGCCAGCTACTTGCGCCATCAAGGGGGTGATGATGGAAGGAGCAGGGCAGCTGTCCTCATTATTCTAGCTGTAAAACTAGAATAATGAGAGTAGTCTGAACAAATGATTCTGGCGGCGCGGTTTTGGACTGCTTCGAGCGTGGTGATTAGGTTAGTATGGTGCGGATCATATGCAGCACATGCGTAATCAAGTTTAGGACGTATGAAAGTTATGTAAGCAAGAAGCTTAATGGGAGGGGGAGCTAAGGATAGGTTACGGCGCAAATATCCTAGAACTTGATTAGCTGATTTGGTGACGTGGTGAATATGATGTGACCAGGTTAAATCTTTACTTAAATGCATACCAAGATACTTGTATGAGTCAACGGACGAAATAGGATTGTTGAGAATTGTATAAGTATTTTCACAGTGGTTGCGTCGGCAATGGAAAGAAAAAAGTGACGTTTTACTGCTAATTAGGGACATGCGCCAGGTACTACACCATTCTTCAACGCGTGCAAGATCTTCTTGGAGAATGGTGGCGTCAGAGGAATTATGTATTGGGTGCTAGATAACGCAATCATCCGAAAAGAGTCGGACATTAGATCTGATGTTAAAGGTTAAAGCATTTATGTAGATAAGTAAAAGAAGAGGGCCTAAAACGGTCCCCTGAGGGACGCCAGACAAGATAGGGGAGAGGGATGACGAGTGTGAGTTAGCAAGAACAAATTGATAACGATCAGTAAGGAAGGCTCGAATCCATTCTAGAACTAGGAGATGAAGGTTTAGGCGTGACAGTTCAAGAATAAGGCGCGCGTGTGGGACTTTATCAAATTGTTGGTGGAAAAAACAGCGCAAACTTAGACAGAAAACAGAGAAAAGAGGGGAGACACTACAAGCGCTGATCAAATGCTTATCAAATGCTTTTTCGAAATCCAGAAATATTGCATCCGTGGGAATGTTACGATCTAGGCATGCGTGTATATCATGAAGAAAAAGAACAAGTTGCGTGTCACAGGAATGGTCTTTACGAAAGCCGTGTTGGTTAGAATGAAAATGTTACGAGATGATAAAAACTTGGCAGCATGAGAATATATGATATGTTCCATAATTTTACAACAAACACAGGTTAATCAGATTGGCCTATAGTTAAGTGGTGAAGATCTGTTACCATTCTTGTAGACTGGAATGACCTTCCCAATGCGCCAGTCCCGTGGTAATGAGCACGAAGAAAACGACTGCTGAGTTTAGTTTAGTTTAGTTTATGGGGTTTAACGTCCCAAAGCGACTACCCCCCCCCCCCCCCCACTTATCCCCACTTCATAACTACGTCACATCAGGACTTCTACAAAAAGGGCTTACATCGACAGCAGCGTTCACATACACTCAGCAGCAGCGGTCCCGAAAGTTCCTTACGCTCGCCTAAGACAACCCTTCGTATGTTACAGAATTCACACCATCACCAGCACGTGCCTTGCTCCTTCCTCGAGCCCAGCTCCAGCCGATTACCAGAACACAACGCCCCTGTTCTGTTCATCACAACATCATAACTACGTCACATCAGGACCACTACAAAAGGGGCCCACATCGACAGCAGCGTTCACACATTCAGCAGCAGCGGTCCCGTGTGTTCCTAACGCTCGCCTAAGACAACCATTCATATGTTAAAGAATTCACACCATCACCAGCACGTGCACTGCTCCTTCCTCAAGCCCGGATCCTGCCGATTACCAGAAGACAACGCCCCTGTTCCGTTCATTCCCACTTTTTTTTTATTTACATATACTGCAGGCCAATGTTTTGGTGGAAGCAGGATGGGCATACAAATTTATAACACAAGAAGAACATATACAGTGCGAGAAAGAACACATGGGAAACAACACATTTCTTAAAAGAACAACTGTATGATAAAACTAATATTGGGAAATAAATGGCAACAACACATCTCATGTATAATACGAATTGGAAATGCATGACAAATAACTCTTCTGGAAGGAAAACAGGATATGTTTTGTATGCAAAATATGGCTTTCTAGTCCTTTCACAAAGTCTTTGCTTTTAAAAATGTTGCGTGGTAAAGAATTCCATTCAGTGATCGTGCGAGGGAAGAAACTATATTTAAATGTGTTAGTGCGAGCGAAGATTGGGGCTAAGGATTGTTCGTGATTATGCCGCGTTGTCCTTGTACTAGCATGTTTAACAGATTCTGGTATGGGTAACTTGATCTTTCCTGAAAGACCGTTATAAAGAAATGCAAGACGGCTAACTTGCCTTCGTGCTGCTAATGTAGGGATATCATTGAGCTTCATTAAATTAGAAGGGGAGTCTAAGCGTTTATATTTTCCGAAAATAAATCTAACTGCTTTTCTTTGTACCTTTTCAAGCTGCATAATATCTTTTTTACAATGAGGGTCCCATACAACAGAGGCATATTCTAGTTTCTAATTGACTTCTTCCTAGTAACACGCAAGAGTACCGTTTTATCTGTGTTCAGCTCCATCCCCCAGCGATCACTCCATCGTGCTATTGCTAGAATACTGTTCTGAAGCAAAATATGATCGTTAGCGCAGGTTACTTCTTTGAAAACAAGACAATCATCAGCAAACAGTCTTATAGATACTTCACCGGGAATAACATCCACTAAATCATTAACATAGATAAGAAACAACAGTGGCCCTAAAACACTTCCTTGTGGTACGCCTGAAGTAACAGGAAGGACACCAGATGCACAACTTCTTATTTCAACAAATTGGCTTCTATTGGGGAGGTGTGCACCGACCCACTGAACAATAAAAGAAGGGAGACCAAGGCGTTCTAATTTATACAGTAGTTTACCGTGAGGCACTTTGTCGAAGGCCTTTGAGAAATCTAAAAACAGAATGTCTACCTGACCAGACACATCAAGCACACTCGATAAATCATGCACAGTTGAAACCAGCTGGGTTACTGTAGACACGGCTCTTCTGAAGCCATGCTGATATGACGACAACAATTTATGGTCTGCTAAAAAATCTTGAATGTAACATGCAATAGTGTGCTCCAACAATTTACATGTACTTGTAATTGAAACAGGACGACAATTATTTACAGAGAGTCGGTCACCATTTTTATGAATTGGTGTAACACGTGCAATGCGCCAATCAGCTGGAATGTCACTTGTAGCAACCGACAAGTTGAACATATCAGTTAGAAACCCTGAAATCTGCTCAGCATAACGTCTAAGAAAAGCGTTCGGAATGCCATAAGGGCCTGTGGACTTTTTTGCATCCAAATTAAGCAACATGGTAATGACACCTTCGCGAGTAATCAATAGAGCTTTTGCTGGAGCCGTTGGGGTACTGTGATATTCATGTTTATCCCGCTCCGAAAAAACTGTCTGAAAATACCGATTGAAAATTCCTGCTATGTATGCTGGTTCATTGATAATTTTATTTTCAAATTTTATTTTATGAATCTCCTCATTATCTTGGCTTATGTGACGCCAAAATTTTGGGGGGTCACTCAAAATAAACTCTGATAGCGTTTTACTGAAAAAATTGTTTCTTGCATGCCTCACTTTTGTTACTAAATCGTTTTTCATTTCTTTAAACTGCGGTGTGGAAGTTTTATGCTGTTTTCTCAGGCGCTTAATTTTTCTTTTCATGTGAATAATACTGCGATTGATCCAAGGGTTAGCGCGACGCTTGGAAATTTTCTTTGTGGGAACAAAGTGGGTAATGCAAAATTGTGCCGTTGCGCGAAAATGTTGCCAGGAACGTTCTACGTTATGACTAACGCTATCAAGATGCATGTCCAGGTAGTCAATTATGGCCGTGTCGTCCGCTCTGGTGTAATTTTTAACTGCAGTTGATGAGACAAGTCGCCTGCTTTTACTAGCAGTCTTACTCCAGGAAAAAGATATTAAATTATGGTCAGAAATACCAGGCTCCACGCGAACTATTCCGTTACAGAACATTTCAGAAATAAGCAGTAGGTCTAGAATTGAACTACCGCGAGTACAATTTTTAACTATCTGCTCGAGGTTAAGAGAGTACATTATATCTATTAGTGTGCCACCGGCAACGGAATAGCCATACTGTATGCGATTCCAGTCAATACAGGGCAGATTAAAATCCCCAGTAATAATTAAGTTTTTACCTGAAAATACTAGAAGATGATCATATAACTTAAGTAGAAACGAATCATCAGCATCTGGAGGTCGATAAAGTCGATAAAAGTTGATAAAAGTCGATAAGAAAGAACGTGTTACCCCAGAGGGACACATTTAGGAGCAGGCTTTCGTGTTCACTGATTTGGTCTGCAATTGTTACCTCAGTACCATACTTCGCAACAATGGCTACGCCCCCACCACGAGACCCTCTCTCTCTTCGGTATAGTTGGTAACCTGGCGGAACGATGTCATCATTGCGAATCAGACCATGCAACTATGTCTCAGTGATAATGCAGAAATGAGGATCATGTAACAACAGCAGTTCTTCCAAATCTTGCACTTTGTTAACAATGCTTCTAGCGTTCAGACTGAGCAGGCGAAATTGACGCGCCCCTAACCGCTAGCTTTGGGGCTGCAGCTTACTGGGCTTTGATAACAGCTTACGCGAGTTCGAAGCATCATCCCACGTGTACATGTCATCGTCAATACGGATCTTGTCATGTACAAGCCAAATCTTGTTTCCTGCATCTTTATCTTTCTGAGCGCTGGCCCAAAGCAGTTTTCGCCTTCGAAGCGTGTCTGCGCAATAATCGTTTTGAACGCCAATGCCCGTTCCCTTTAGTTTCGTGCAATTACTAAGAATTGCTTCGTTTCCTTTAAAATCTTGAAAATAGAGAATAACTGGTTGATTTCCAGACGCTTTACCGAGTCTGTGTATTCTAGCAACTGACGAGCAGCTCAATCCCAGCTTGGCTTCGAAAACATCTTTAATTACCTTGTCGCGCAAAACAGATTCTGACTCGTTTGCCTCATCAGTTATGCCGAAAACTTCATAACTACGTCACATCAGGACCACTACAAAAGCGGCCCACATCGACAGCAGCGTTCACATACATTCAGCAGCAGCGGTCCCGTGTGTTCCTGACGCTCGCCTAAGACAACCATTCATATGTTACAGAATTCACACCATCACCAGCACGTGCCTTGCTCCTTCCTCAAGCCCGGATCCAGCCGATTACCAGAAGATAACGCCCCTGTTCTGTACATCACCACTTCATAACTACGTCGTATCAGGACCTCTACGAAAAGGACCTACATCGACTGCAGCGTTCACATACATTCAGCAGCAGCGGTCCTGAATGTTCCTGACGCTCGCATAAGACAACCAACCATTCATGAGTTACAGAATTCACACCATCACCAGCACGTGCCTTGCTCCTTCCTCAAGCCCAGATCCAGCCGATTACCAGATGACAACGGCCCTGTTCCGTTCATCACAACTTCATAACTACGTCACATCAGGACCAGTACAAAAAGGGCCCACATCGACAGCAGCGTTCACATACACTATGCAGCAGCGGTCCAGAATGTTCCTGACGGTCGCCTAAGAGAACCCTTCGTATGTTACAGAATTCACACCATCACCAGCACGGGCCTTGCTCCTTCCTCTAGCCCAGATCCAGCCGATTACCAGATGACAACGCTCCTGTCCCTTTCATCACTTCATATCTACGTCACATCAGGACCACTACGAAAAGCGCCCACATCGACAGCAGGGTTCACATACACTCAGCGGCAGCGGTTCGGAATGTTCCTGGCGCTCGCCTAAGACAACCGGCACATATTACAGAATTGACACCATCACTACCACGTGCCTTGCTCCTTCCTCAAGCCCAGATCCAGCCGATTACCAGAAGACAACGCCCCTTTTCCGTTAATCCCCAATTCATAACTACGTCACATCAGGACCACTACAAAAGGGGCCCACATCGACAGCGGCGTTCACATACATTCAGCAGCAGCGGTCCCGTGTGTTCCTGACGGTCGCCTAAGACAACCATTCATAAGTTACAGAATTCACACCGTCACCAGCACGTGCACTGCTCCTTCCTCAAGCCCAGATCCAGCTGATTACGAGAAGACAACGCCCCTGTTCCGTTCATCCCCACTTCATAACTACGTCACATCAGGACCACTATAAAAGGGGCCCACATCGACAGCAGCGTTCACATACATTCAGCAGGAGCGGTCCCGAATGTTCCTTACGCTCGCCTAAGACAACCATTCACATGTTACAGAATTCACACCATCACCAGCACGTGCCTTGCTCCTTCCATGGTAAAACAGCGCGGAAAAAACACGAGGACGGAACAAACACGACAACACGAGCGCTGACTTTCAACTGACGATTTATTACGCACATGTGTACATATATAGCATTCCCGCCAAACACTAAACAGAACAAAAAAACACACTGCATCATCACTGAAAATATTAAATCTACATATCTACAAATGCATGCTCCAAAAAGGTGATTTCGCGGTTAGCCACTGATAATGAGGGCTTACTAATGCATGCTGTACCCCCTTTGTCAATGTGATATGCCTCTACTATTTCCCTTACTATCTGATCCTTATGTTTGAAGATGACGGATGTCTGATGAAGCAATGGGGCGCACGTGTGCTCAGGTTGCCTGCAGTGAAGCGCCAAATTCGAACCGGCTGCCTTGTCCAAAGAATTATGGTGCTCCCTCAGGCGTTCGTTTAGACATCTCCCAGTCTGGCCAACATACCACCCACCGCAAGAAAGGGGAATCTTATAAACAACACCCTCGATGCACTCAACCCTCCTCTCTACGTGTGCTGTGGTACAACTACCACCGATCCTCCTTCCTAGTAGGGCCTGTCGCTTCCGCTGCACAGCTCGGCAAATGTTACTTAATTTTCTGCGAGACGAAAATACCACATCAATTTGAAATTTTCGCCCCACTTTCTTCAAACGGTGTGAAAATGCGTGGACGTATGGGATGACAGCTATCTTCCGGCGCTTTGAGACTTCATTCGCCTGAGGAACACACTTATGGTCCGATTTGATTTTGGCCACCAACCTTTCGCATAACCTTCCAATAGTTGCCTCAGGAAAACCATCGTGCTTAAGCCTGGAAATTTGGCCTTGCACTCCTTCCTCAATACGATGGACACACGACTTGGTCAGAGCGGCGCTAACACAAGACAAGGCGATGCCTTCCTTTACCAGCTTGGAATGCCCGGACTGAGCGGAAGCGAGAGGCCCTACTAGGAAGGAGGATCGGTGGTGGTTGTACCACAGCACACGTAGAGAGGAGGGTTGAGTGCATCGAGGGTGTTGTTTATAAGATTCCCCTTTCTTGCGGTGGGTGGTATGTTGGCCAGACTGGGAGATGTCTAAACGAACGCCTGAGGGAGCACCATAATTCTTTGGACAAGGCAGCCGGTTCGAATTTGGCGCTTCACTGCAGGCAACCTGAGCACACGTGCGCCCCATTCCTTCATCAGACATCCGTCATCTTCAAACATAAGGATCAGATAGTAAGGGGAATAGTAGAGGCATATCACATTGACAAAGGGGGTACAGCATGCATTAGTAAGCCCTCATTATCACTGGCTAACCACGAAATCACCTTTTTGGTGCATGCATTTGTAGATATGTAGATTTAATATTTTCAGTGATGATGCAGTGTGTTTTTTGTTCTGTTTAGTGTTTGGCGGGAATGCTATATATGTAACATGTGCGTAATAAATCGTCAGTTGAAAGTCAGCGCTCGTGTTGTCGTGTTTTTTCCGTCCTCGTGTTTTTTCCGCGCTGTTTTACCAACTTGCCCACCTTTCTGTACTTCTTGCTCCGTCCTCAAGCCCAGATCCAGCCGATTAGCAGAAGACAACGCACCTGTTCCGTTCATCCCCACTTCATATCTATGCCACATCAGGACCACTACAAAAGGGGCCCACATCGACAGCAGTGTTCACATACACTCAGCAGCAGCGCTCGCCTAAGACAACCCTTCATATGTTACAGGTTGGTCCCGTTGACTTTGTACTCAGAGGGTGTGTGGCTGCCGTTGCTGCTAAGCGCGCCTGTTTTTATAAACATATCTGAATGTCTCATATGCAACAACTCTTTACGGGACGAGGAAATTTTCCTACCTTGTTCGGAATGTCAATTTAATTACCATGTGGGCGCCCGCTCGGGAGTATCATAAACTGCGCACCGAAAAAAAATCCTAGGCGGCCCTAAATTCCTGGAAACGTGCCACTTACAAAACAGCCAAGGCCCGAAGTGGTCAGAGTGCCGCAACCGATGGCGAGGTAGCTGAGCGGAACCTTTCATCTGAAAGTTTAGAGATTCACCGCAAACTTGGAATTCTAATCGAAATGAAAATTAAAGTGGATGCCTTGGAAGTCGATGTTTTATCTGGAGTGCCACAGGGTTCGGTGCTCGGACCATTACTGTTCCTCATATTCATCAATGACATACCTGTCGGTCTCAGATCCGCTGTTAGACTTTATGCTCACGATTGCGTTTTGTATTTCCCTGTCACGTGCCTTGATGATCTTTGTGTATTACAGGCTGACCTTGACAGAGTTTTCGAGTGGTTCTTGAAGTGGGGCATGCAACTGAATGTATCTAAGTGTTTCCATGTGCAATTTAAAAACAAAAAAAAGAAAATTATTGGATCGTACCTTTTAAACCATGACACTATCCAAACTACTGATAAGGTTAAATATCTTGGTGTTATACTCACAGCATCCCTCGACTGGACAGCCCATGTTGACATGATAACTGCCAAAGCTTCTCGTCTTTTGTATTTTTTCCAACGAAATTTCAAAAGCTCTCCCCAGGTACTAAAAGAAAAATTATATTTAACAAATGTCAGGCCAGTATTAGAATATGCATGTGTAGCATGGGACCCTTTCACGGGTAGACTCATTGACAAGTTAGAAAGGGTACAGACACGCGCTGCAAGGTTTGTGACTGGAAATTTTAATTTTCATATAAAGAGCTCCGAACTTCGCGACAGTATTGGTTGGAAGACTTTAGCAACCCGAAGAAAAATCTTCAGGCTGAAGTTCTTGCACAGTATTTACAATGATTGTACCGGTATTAATAAAAACACTTATCTAAAGCAGCCATATTACATTTCGGAGAGACTCGATAACACAAAAAAGATTAATAGTTATCAATGCCGCATTAATGTATTTAAGTATTCGTTTTTCCCTAACACAATCGTGGGCTATAATAAGCTTCCGAATGATGTGGTTTGTGCACCTGATTTCGAAAGTGCTGTTGAAGCGATAGTCTGATGTATTTTTTTCCAGGTCTCGTGTGTTTACCAGCACTGTGCCATCACTCATACTAGTTGTAAACTCATTTAGTCTTCTTTTAATATGTTGTGTTATCCTTGCTGACATGTTTTCCAATATCTTCTTTGCATGTGTTATTGTATATAGTAATACCCCCCTACAATAATGCCTTATGGGCGCTGTAGGTACTTTGAATAAATAAATAAATAAATAAAACAGGGATAAATGTCGAACAGTGAATGCACGAGGTGTCTTCAAAATATGACGAGATCTCATTCAGATGAAGAAAAATGCGGACATCGCAAGCCTACGTAAACGTGTGGAAAAGCTGGAGGTCAAAGTAAGTGATCAGGAAATTCATGAGCTTCGGCAGCAAATAAATTACCTCTATGAGTAGAGCAGGAGGCTCAATCTAGAAGTACATGGTCTTCTCTTACATGAAAGTGAAAATCTGCTAGAAGTGCTTGATCGCATCGCAGACGATCTGCAGCTTCCGCATCTCTCTGCGTCAGACATGGAATCCGCCTTCCGCTAAAGCCACGAGCTGATGCAACTGACGTCGAAACAGAGAAATGTAGTACCGACAAGAAGGTCAAGTTTCCACCCTTTCTTGACCGCTTTACTTCCCGTAGAACAAGAGATGCCTGGCTCGAAAAAAAAGGTGCACTGAAAGAATCAAGAAAAAAACATTGATTTCAATGAAAACCTCACAGCACAAAATAAACGCTTTTCTGGCACATGAAGGCACCACCAGATGAAAAAGATGAATGTAGCGACAGTCATTTGTGCCTGTTTCCTGGTTTATTTGTGCTCAAAATGACAGTCCCTTTTCGCGAAAGAAAGCAGATCATTTCGTCGTGACAACCGGCTTTCTATGTTTCACTTGAATGCACAAAGCTTATAAAGTAAGCATGAATCTGCTTGCTCCTAGATGAATTAAACCACGAATTTGATATTAAAGCTTTTTCTGAGACATGGTTTCATTATGAGTCTGGTGCGGTGCACTTCCCAGGATATAGATGCGTTTCCCTTCCCAGGGAAAATAAAAGAAGGGGAGGTGTTGCTTTTTATGTCAAATCAAACTATTCATTTGATGTCATTGGTGAGTTTACGGTTACACTTGTTGACTACGAATCACTGATGATTGAATGTGCCAGCACTATATTTGTCGTTATTACAGTCGCCCCACTGGAGTTATATCTAAGCTGGTAGATTTCATTGACCACATGTTTGATTACTGTTCACATCTTGGCAAATGTGTCGTTGTCACTGGGGATTAATATTAATCTACTTTATGTGGAGCATCACACAGAGGCTTTTTTGGATGTGTTCTTTTTTTTTGGCTAGGGAAATCGTATCACTGTTTGTACAAGGGTGACGAATGAATCTGAAACCCTACTGGACTTGTGCTTCACGACGCAAACAACTGGCCTAGAGTCGGGTGTCCTAATATCAGAAGTAAGTGATCACATGGCGATATTTGTATTTTTTAAGCTAGAAATAAAAATATGCCGACAACGTGAACATGACGCACGACCACTATACAGAGCAATAAACGAGAGAATGATGGCTATTTTTGAAAGATCAATCAGCAAACTAGACTGGGCTTGCATTTGCAACGTGACAGATCCTGTAGAGGCGTTCTGCCGTTTTGCTACAGTATTCAAATAGTTTTATGAGGAGGCATATCCCTTAAGAGAGACTGAATGCAATAAGAAATACAGAAAACCATGGATTGACAACGAGCTGTTAAAAAGAATAAAAGAGCGAGAACGACTTTCTTCTGCTTTTATAAAGACAAGGAATCCGTAGTACTTAATAAATTTAAAAAAGTAAGAAACAGGCTGACCCGGGATATAAAATTAGCACGTGAAAGTTATTATGAGAACAAATTCAGTACTATTCTTAATGACCCCAAAAATGTCTGGAAAACTTTAAGTGAACTGCTTCCGCATCAAAAAGAAAGCCCTGTTTCTGAGATAAGCGATGGCGGTACCGGAGTTTGACTCGCGAATAAGTATAATCAACATTTCTTGAAAAGTTGATCCTCAAGCACTTCGTACACTTGCAACCCTACGTATAGATCGTATATCTCCACTAGTCTTTATTTTTCACACCTACAGATGGGACAGAAATATGCGATCTTCTTCTCAAGTTAAGGAACTCGGGAGCTTGTGGTATCGACGGTATAAAAGCGCGGCCTGTCAAAACAGTTGCCGCATGTACTAGTAAACCCGTTTCACACATCTGCAATCTGATGTTCTCAAATGGTATCTTTCCAGACGAATAAAAAATCGCGAAAATATCCGTGCTATTTAAAGGGATTGACAGAAATGACATTAACAACTACAGGCCAAATTCTATCTTGCCAGTTTTTTCAAAAGTAGTCGAACAGGTGATTAATAAACGTTTACTAAGTTTTTGAAATATAAATAACATTATGACCGATAAACAGCACGGGTTTAGAAAACAACAATGTACGGAAACAGCAATACTAAGCATTAAAGAAAAAATAGCAACTTTGTGAATAAACAGTTCACAATAGGAATATTTCTTGACTTTAAACAGGCGTTCGACTCTATCAAACACGACACCTTATTGCTAAAGTTAAGTGAGTATGGCTTAAGGGGAATTGCTGTTAACCGAGTGAAAAGCTATTTAAGTAATCGACTGCAGTGCACAGAAATACTTAAATCGAGATGAGCACTAGGAGAAATCAAATATGATGTCCCACAAGGGTCTATTCTCGGTCCTCTCCTTTTTCTTTTGTACATAAATGACATTATTAATGTACCTCTACCAGCAGACATCATACTATATGCTCATGACACTAACGTATTTTTTTCTGGTGCAAACTTAACTAATGTGCAGCGCGAAGCGAATATTTTGCTAAAGAACCTTTTTGAATGGCTAAGAATAAATAAATTAGAACTGAACTTTAAAAAAACAAAGTACATTGTTTTTCGCCCTCGTGGTAAGCATATTGATGAAAACGGCGCTAAAATATAACGGTGAGACGTAGTCGAGAGTTTGACGGCATACCGTCTGGTCAGGAATCATGGTGATGAGGATTGCTGGTCACTGGCCAAAGTCAATAAAGATGGAAAGACGTTTCGGCAGCGCTACGGCTCCCTTGTTCACTATGAAGCAATCGGCGCACGGATCCGTCCTTCTGTAGCACTCAGTGGCGTTTTTAATGATTTAGCATAGATAGGATGTAGAGTCCCCTCATTCCTGTTTAGTGTGTTAGACGATGTCTGTATGATAAGCGACTCAAGATTCTGCCGTGCTGATGTGTTCTTTTCTGTTGTCAATATCTTTACTTGATCCCAGTTAATCTCGTGGCCGGATTCTTGCACATGCTCGGAGATGGCGTTAGATGTTACTTTCTGGTTTCGGACGTCGTTCTGGTGCTCTCTCAGGCGTCTCCTAAAGTCCTTTGTCTCACCAATATATATTGATGAGCAATCGGCGCAGCCAATTTCATACACTACGCCTGGATACCTTTCACGAGGGAGCCTGTCCTTCGCATTCACCAGTTCTGTTCGTACCTTGCCAGCGGGGACGTGCGCGATGTTGACACCATGCTTGCAGAAAATACGTGCAAGCGCTTCGCTAATTCCCGCCACGTATGGGACAGCAGCTCTTTTTCTTTTGGTTTTTCTGTGCTCTCGATTTCTTCGGAGGCAGGCTGATTCGCTGGCATTCTTCTTTCGGTGTTCCTGATGAAGGAAAGAGGATAGCCGTTTCTTCGCAGATTGGATTCTATTATTTTCATTTCGCTCTTTAGATTGCCATCTTTACTGCAGACTTGTCCGGCACTGTTGATCAGGGAGACAACTACAGACCGTTTGTGAGCGACTGGGTGCACAGAACTAAAATGTAAGTATATTCCAGAGTGCGTAGGTCTGCGGTAAACACTAAATGAAAGGCCAGTCGGAGTACGGGTTACCGTGGCGTCCAGAAATGGGAGTCAGCCTTCGGTTTCCTCCTCAACAGTGAACTTGACTGAGGGTTCAATGGCATTCAGGTGCTCCAGGAAAAGGGCCATGTGCTTGCGCTCCAGGACACAGAAACAGATTGTAGTTTGGGCTAAAAAGAAAGAAATAAAAAAAAGTGCCCTGCCCGCACCGTCATACGATACAACGGGCTAACAGGAACAGTCGTCCACGTATCTTGGAAATATTTTTGGTCGCGGCTGGAAACTAGTTAGGGCTTTCTTTTCGATGACTTCCATTTTGATGTTCGCCGCTGTCACCGCAATTGCTGCTCCCATTGCTGTGCCGAAAGTCTGTTGGTAAAAGGTGCCATTATACGTAAAATAGGTGTTACCGAGACAGAAGCGCAATAGCTCGCTTAGCTCTGCTGCGTCGAAAGGGGTCCGATCTTCCCACGAGTCTTCATCTTCGAGGCGTTGCCTGCAAGCTTCAACGGCTAGATTGACCGGAACGCTGTTGAATAGTGAGCAGACGTCGAAAGACACGAGCATAAATAAGCGCAAGGTAGCCAACATAAGAAAGTTTAACATGGAGAAAATCGAGCATGCTCTAAGGAACGGAGGTAGCCTAAAATCAGGGAGGAGAAAACTGGACATAGGTAAAAACCAGATGTATGCGCTTAAACACAAACATGGCAATGTCATCAGCAATATGGATAAGATAGTTGAATTAGCCGAAGAGTTCTACACAAATCTATACAGTAGCGAATGTAATCATCAAGTTACTGAGGGAGGCAGTCGAGCACAGCAATGGGACATCCTGCCAGTAACGAAGGAGGAAGTAAAGAAAGAACGAGGAAGTAAAGGAAGTAAAGAAGAAAGGGAAAGCAGCTGGTGAGGATCAGGTAACAGCAGATTTGTTGAAGGACGGAGGAGAGATTGTGCTACAAAAACTAGCCACCCTGTATACGCAATGCCTTGTGACCTCGAAAGTACCAGAGGCTTGAAAGAACGCTAATATTATCTTAATTCATAAGAAAGGAGACGTCAAGGACTTGAAGAATTACAGACCAATCTGCTTATTGTCCGTTGCCTACAAGGTATTTACTAAGGTAATTGCTAATAGAGTCAGGACAACCTTGGACTTTAGTCAACCAAATGATCAGTCAGGCGTTCGTAAAGGATACTCGACAATAGACCACATTCACACTATCAATCAGGTGATAGAGAAATGCGCAGAATATAACCAACCCCTATATATAGCCTTCATTGATTACGAGAAAGCATTTGACTCAGTGGAAACAGCTGTCATGCAGGCATTGCGGAATCAGGGTGTAGAAGAGTGTTATGTGAAAGTATTGGAAGGTATTTATAACGATTGCACATCCACTATAGTTCTCCATAAAGTCAGCAATAAAATTCCAATACGGAAAGGTGTCAGGCAGGGTGACACGATCTCACCAATGCTCTTCACTGCCTGCTTACAGGAGGTATTCCGGGGACTGGAATGGGAACAGTTGGGGATAAGAGTTAATGGAGAATACCTGAGTAATTTGTGATTCGCTGATGACATTGCCTTGCTAAGCCACTGAGGACAAGAACTGCAAAGCATGATCAATCAGTTAGACAGGCAGAGCAGAACGGTGGGGCTAAGAATTAACATGCAGAAAACCAAAGTAATGTTCAACAGCCTAGCAAGGGAACAGCAGTTCGCAATTGGTAGCGAGGTGCTGGAAGTAGTAAGAGAATATGTCTACTTAGGGCAGGTAGTGACCGCAGATCCGGATCATGAGAGGGAAACAACTAGAAGAATAAGAATGAGGTGGAGGGCATATGGCAGGTTCTCTCAGATCATGAATGGTAGCTTACCAATATCCCTGAAGAGAAAAGTATACAACAGCTATATCCTACCGGTCCTCACCTATGGGGCAGAAACGTGGAGAGAGAGAAAAACTTTATTATGACAAGTGTGTTAGACCCCCTTGGGTCCCTGGACTACCGCACGGTCCCACTCTACGTCGGAATGTTCATGTGGTGTTTTTCCATGACGTCGGCACCCCGAAGCACCGCAGCAAGCTGCGATGGCGGGTCCGGAGACGAGAGCACGACCTCCCAGTCCTCCCAACTTGATAACGCTGGCTGTCCCTGCGGGGGAGGATCAGCAGGGCAGCCGAAAAGGATGTGGGAGAGTGGCGTGAGGGTCGCCGCACAGGGTACATGCAGGCGAGGTGGCACAGTAGTGGGATAGCAGCTGAGGTGTGAGAGAGAGCGGGTCTGGAGGCGTCTCCAGAGGATCTGTTGGGAATGGGTAAGGGAGGGGTGTGGAGGAGGGTAAGTCCGACGGTCCAAGCGGGGCATTTGCGTGAGCTCTGCAAAGGTGTGCGCCCGTTCTCTCGAGAAACCTGGATCGAGGCCGTCCTGAGCCCGGCAAATCAAACCTCGGGCCAAATTATCGGCAGCCTCATTTCCTGGATTCCCAGAGTGAGCCGGCACCCACTGGAGCTCTACCCTGCGTGGTAAGTTTTTGGTGGGGGTGTTCAACAACTCCCAAGCAGGGGCGTGAATCCTGCCTCTCGCGAAGTTGAACAGAGCCGTTTTGGAATCGCTAAAGATGTAGTTTGCATTGGAATGTACAAGGGCTAGGGCGATGGCGGTTTCCTCTGCCTCCTCAGGCGTACAGCCCGAGGGAAGGCGGTGTGTGAGGGGCTGTGCTAGGGCTGGATTGTAACCAACAGCTACAGCTTCATGAGTTGTGCACGCGGCGTCTACCCAAATGGCGTCCTGGGCTTGTCCATAATACTTGTGTAGGGCCTTAGCGCGAACCATGCGGCGAGGGATGTGATACTGGGGATGAACGTTCCGGGGAAGGGGTTTCACAACGAGGGGGGTATGAATGTGTTGAGGAATAGCTCTAAGGGATGTCTGATTAGCGGGAATGTTGATGCGAAGGGAAGCGAGGATATGCCTGCCAGTTGCGCTCGCGGCAAGTCTCAGATACTGTGTCTGGAGGTGCGCGTCTACTAGTTCCTGAATGGTGTTATGCATGCCTAGTTCAAGGAGCTTGGCTGTGCTAGTGCTGCGGGGTAAATATAATGCTGCCTTGGTTGCTAGACGAATCATGGCGTTTACTCGCTCTGTTTCCATGCGGTTGAGCTTAAGATATGGGGTGGCGTATAAAATGCGGCTAAGTGTAAAAGCATGCACTACTTTCATGCTGTCCGCTTCGTCTAAACCTTTGTACAGGGAGGATACGCGGCGTAGAAGTTGCAACACAGATTGCGTGGAGGCCTTGAGTGTTTTAAGGGTATGATCGTTGCGTCCTGAATCCTGCAAGTAAAGGCCAAGGATACGGAGGGTGGGGGTGACGGGGATAGGGGTTCCTTGTAAAGCGATTTGAATGGGCGAGTTAGCTGCAGATTTCGGTCTTATGAGGAGAAGTGCGGATTTAGAGGGGGAGCATTCGTGCCCAATAGATGACGCATGAGCAGAGATGGTGTCAGCTGCTAATTGAAGAGTTTCCTCAATTTCTCCATCAGATCCATGAGTGGTCCATGCGGTAATATCATCAGCGTACAAGTTATTCCTTAGGTGTGGGATGAGAGCGAGTTTATGAGCTAGGGGGATGAGAGCAATATTAAAGAGAAGAGGGGAGAGGACCGCGCCTTGGGGGGTTCCAAGTTCGCCGAGTGTACGAGGGGGTACCCAAAAGAAACCGGACTAAATTTTTTGGTCGGCAAAGCTTCTATGGTACCGCGTTTTGCCACTAGGGGCGCATAGAACGAACATTCCAGAGTCGGTAAGCCGAGTGCCGTCGTTGAAGGAGGTCAGACTAGTTTATGCAGAGTTTTAGGGTGACGACTGTTTTGTGTGAATGTCGTTTTTGCAATGGCTGATTTTCGTGAACAGCGCGCGCCGGTGAAATTCTGATTTTTGCTCGGAAAAAGTTGAATGGAAACTCTTGAAATATTAAGAAAGACGTACAAGGACGATGCTATGGGGACAACTGAAGTGTTCCTGAATCGAATCCTGAATCAAAGCAACAATCATACCAATGGAAAACTTCAAATTCACCTCGCCTCAAGAAAGCTCGTCAGGTGAAACCAAACCTCAAATCAATGCTGATTTGTTTTTTCGACGTAAGAGGAGTCGTCCATTGAGAATTTGTTCCGCAGGGTCAGACAGTTAGCCAGGCTTTCTACTTGGATGTTTTGAAAAGATTGGGCAAGAGTGCGCAGTGGAAGCGGACAGATTTGTGTCGGTCGGGTGACTGGTTTTTCCATCATGGCAATGCCCCTGCTCGCACAGCCCTGTCTCTACAACAATTTTGGACCAAAAATGGCCTGACCCCTATTCCTCAACCCTCATACTCTCTTGACCTTGCCCCGTGCTACTTTCTTTGTTTCCTAGAATGAAAATATAGGTGAATGGAAAGCGTTTCGCTGATGTTGCTGAGGTGAAGAAAAAAACGACGGAGGCACTGTCAAGCATCACAAAAGATGAATTTAAACAATGTTTTGAAAAATGGAATGAAAGATTCGACAAGCGTATCATTGCAAGTGGGGAATACTTTGAAGGAGACTGAAGGTGTGTGCTTAAAATGTGAACAAATAAGTTCAAACAAAAATAAGTCCGGTTTCTTTTGGGTACCCCCTCGTATAAGGTGGTGTGCTCAGCTCTGCTATGTGCAGGGAGGCGGTGCGGCCTGAGAGAAAGGCGCGAACGTAGTTGTAGGTATTTGAGCCTACGTGTAGAGCCTGCAGTTCTCGCAAAATGGCATCGTGTCGAATCCTGTCAAATGCCTTTGTGAGGTCAACCGCCAGAATAGCTTTAGTGAGGTGGGGGATCGTGTCATCAAGCACGTCATGTGTAATTTGTAGTAGGGCATCCTGTGCAGATAGGTGCGCACGAAAGCCCACCATGCTGTGCGGAAAAAGGTGGTTGTCTTCCATGTACGTGTTTAGTCGGGCAAGAATTATGTGTTCGAAGGCCTTGCCGAGACAAGATGTCAGAGAAATTGGTCGGATATTTTCTATGTTGATGGGTTTGTGGGGTTTAGGAATAAATATGATTTTTCCATGCTTCCAGGTGGCTGGGAGGGTACCTGACTTCCAGCACTCGTTGAAGTGGGTGACTAGATGAGATATGGAGGCATCGTCAAGGTTTCGGATGGCAGCATTGGTAATTTGATCTTCCCCGGGTGCAGTATTGCGCAATTTCAAAAGGGCTGTCCGAAATTCCGCCTCTGTAATAGGGGCGTCAAGCTGGGGTTGAGGTGGACCCATGTACTCGGGGTGCATGCAAGGGTCACCTGGGGTGGTATATGTTGATTTCACCTGCGCGAGGAAGGCGTTCGTGTCCTGCCTGAGGTTATGAGTAAGGCGGCGAATGCTAAGGCGTGTCTGTGTTTTAGATTGCGTGGGGTCTAGCATGTGGCGTAAGAGGTGCCAGGCACGAGTTGTGGAAAGATTGCCGCGGAGACTGTCACAAATCTGATTCCAATTAGCTTTGCAAAGAGTGGCACTGTGGTGTTCTATTTGAGTCTGAAGCTGTGCGAGTTTGAGTTTCAGTTTCCTATTGTGTTTTTGAGTTTTCCATCTGTGTGTTATGCGTTCTTGATCTTGAAGGAGGTGCGCGAGCTTACTGTCAATTACGGGGGTGTCTGGGGTAGTGTCTAGCGTTCGGGTATGTTGGCGAATGTCCTCCTGTAACTGGGTAGTCCAGGTGTCTAGGTCGAAGGGTACCTGTGTTGAGTTTACGTGTTCCTGGCGAAATTTTCGTAACTGGTCCCAATTAGTTTGTCTAACGGTAAATTTGCGCTGAGGGCGGCGATAGCTTAGTGTTATGCGAATTAGGTGGTGGTCGCTGCCTAGTTTGGTTTGCGTTCTTTCCTACTGCAGGTGGGCCACATTTCTTCCAAGCGTGAGATCTGGGCTGGTATCTGTAGTAACACTGTTACCAACCCGCGTAGGCAGGCTGAAATCATTATAGATGGACAAGTGCAGGACCATCATTTCATTGCAGAGAACTGTGCCTCTGTGGTTTGTGCGCCGACAGCCCCAGTCCACGTGTGCGCAGTTGATGTCACCGGCAATGAGTAGGGGATTTGATCCAGCCAATTGCGCCACGGATTTGAGGAGTGGAGGGAGTAGATTAACTGGCTGTCGTGGTAGAAGATAGCAGTTAAGAACGAACAAGGGAGATTGTGCAGGGGTTGGAGGTAAAATTTTGATGAACGTGTGAGCGATAGGTGTGGTAATTGTGTGTTCCATGTAATGCAAAGAGTTGCAGACGTATGTGACCACCCGAGGAAGATCAGTAGAGTCCGAGGAGATAAGAGCGTATCCGGAAGGATTTGGGGGTACAGCTGTGGTGGAGGTAGAGATGGCTGCCTTCAGCTTCCTTACCTCTTCCCGCAGAGCAGTCACTTCGTGGTCCTGGGAGGTCGGCGTATGAGTCCTGGCGGCCTTGGAGGCCCACGTAGAGGTAGTGGGAAGGGTCGTTTGCAGCGGGGGAAGTCCTTCTAGCTAAAGGGCTTTGTTTTCTGTGGCGGCGGGCTGCGTTTTTTCGGAGTTGTTTGTCTTGCCTTGCATGAGCCGGTACCCGTGGGGTGCTCGCCCTCACACAGAATGCAGATCCGGATGCAGGAAGGAACAGCTTGCGGGTCATGCTTGTCCCCGCACCGCGTGCAGAGACCAGTCTTGGGGTGGGGGCAGACGTCATATCTGTGGCCCGGTCGGCGACAGTTGGTGCAGGCATCTGGACTGCCCTTGTACGCCGTGCATCTATAAACCACACTCATGTAGCGTATGGTATGAGGGACTGGTCCATGCGCAAAAGTGATTAATATGGAGAGCGTCCTCCCCATTCTGCGTGCTGCGATAATATCAGCGTCCGGGTTGCGGGTCTGGAGGTCTCGTAGCATCTGCTCCGGGGTTTCCGCCCAGTAGGCCTGCGAGATGACTCCACGTACAGCTGCGGGCGGCGGTGCGATGTAGGCGGCGACAGGGTAACTGGTCCCTTGGAGTACCACTTCCTTGAGTTGGACGAGGTGCAGGGCGGTTGTCTCCTGATGGGTAGCGACGGTGAATGTGTTATTCGTAGGATGGATCCGGAGGTGAAAGTCCCCTAGGTCCCGGCCATCGGCAGTGACTTGCAGGGCTTGCATAAGGGGCTGCGCCATGGCTCCGTTCAAAGCGAGCCCGCCTCTCGGTCGAAAAACTACCCGTATGGTGCCGGGCGGGAGTGAAGCAAGGGGTTTACTTCGCTGCGAGACTGCGTGCGACACGCGCAGCTGTTGCTGTTGAGCACGGTACGTCGGCTTAAAGGGCGCAGGGGCAGCCTCGGCCTGAGCACCGACGGCGGACACGGCTGTTTGTGTGGGTCCAACCAGGGTATTCGGGCTTGGTTCTAGAACCTGGTATGCGCGGAGCACTGCGGTCCACTCACTGGATCGGGACGTTTAAGGGTCGAGGTTGTCGCCCTGCGCTTGCACCTGCATGGCTGTTGGGGTAGGTGCGCTGCCGGTGATAGGCCTAGCCTCAAGCGAGGCGAGGCCCAGCGCGGCGGCTGGCGAGGAGCAAACTTTACGACGTCGGTGCGGTCACAAGAGAGGACTGGATCGAATAATGGTTGTAGCGGTTGGAAAGCGCTCACCTTTAGGAAACGTTGGACATAAGAGGTGAGCTCTTGAGCGTTTGTTGCGCATGAAAAGAAGCCGATAAGCGGTGACACTACCGAAGGGGGCCGGAGCGGAACCTCCTCTTCTTCTTCCTGCAAAAAACGTGGAGGATAACAAAGAGCGTTCCGCTTAAGCTAAGAACAACGCAGCGAGCTATGGAAAGGAAAATGATAGGTGTAACGTTAAGAGATCGGAAGAGGGCGGAGTGGGTGAGGGAACAAACGCGAGTTAATGACATCTTAGTTAAAATCAAGAGAAGAAATGGGCTTGGGCAGGGCATGTAATGCGAAGGCAAGATAACCGCTGGTCCTGAAGGGTAACGGAGTGGATTCCAAGAGAAAGCAAACGTAGCAGGGGACGGCAGAAAGTTAGGAGGGCGGATGAGATTAAGGAGTTTGCGGGGACACAGTGGCTGGCGGCAACTGACAAAGGACAGGGTTAATTGGAGAGACATGGGAGAGGCCTTTGCCTTGCAGTGGGTGTAGTTGGGCTGATGATGATGATGATGACGTGGACGACTGTTTCTGTGTCCTGGA